>NW_027507786.1:1116283-1716283 GCF_037356315.1 Lithobates pipiens
CTAATTGGATATATTGGGGCAGGGAATTCCAGAGGATGGGAGAGGCTCTGGAGAAGTCCTGAAGGCGAGCATGAGAGGAGTTAACAAGGGAGCTAGAGAGCAGGAGCTCCTGGGAGGAGCCGAGGGGACAATTTATTTATATATATATATATATATATATATATATATATATATATATATATATATATATATATATATATAGGCAGATATCTAAGAAAGAAGGGATGGGAAATATCTGCCAGTCCACCCAAGACTCCAGCAAGCACCTGACCCTACTCCGTTACCAGGCAAAAGCTGGAGGCAATGCATGTTCACCGGTACTGAAAAACCTTTAACCTTTGTATGTGACTGAAGGATCAGAATCTGATCAAAATGGCAATCTCCAACCAGACTGGAACTTTTCCTGTGCAATGCTTAAAATCAGAAGAATTGGTCCCTTTTATTGAGGTGCCTAGGCCAGTTGGAGAATAATCTTCCCCCACAGATTTACCTCTGTGCAATATAGACAGTCATGGAATTCATCCACTATATTGGTTCGTGTGACACAACATGGACAGTCTGAGAAAATGTTGCCCTATACTGTCCAGGAGCAATTGGGACTGTCTTCTTACAAATAGGTTCTGTGGTGTAATACTGACAGAGAATTCTTCCTCCTGAATGGTTCATGTGGAGGAATATGGACTGTCTGAGAGAATTTCTTATCTAGATTGGTTTATGTGGAGCTATATGGACTGTCTTCCTACAAATACACCCTCTATGGCAACATGGACTGCCAGAGAGAAATGTTCCTCCATGCTAGTCCATGTAGAGCAGGGTTTCTCAACCAGGGTTCCCCAGAGCCCAAGGGTTCCTCCAGAGGTTGATGTTCCAGAGACAAATGTTCCTCCATGCTGGTCCAAGTAGAGCAGGGTTTCCCAGAGCCCTAGGGTTCCTGCAGAGGTTGATCTTCCAGAGAGAAATGTTCCTCCATGCTGGTCCATGTAGAGCAGTGTTTCTCAACCAGGGTTCCCCAGAGCCCTAGGGTTCCTGCAGAGGTTGATGTTCCAGAGAGAAATGTTCCTCCATGCTGGTCCATGTAGAGCAGTGTTTCTCAACCAGGGTTCCCAGAGCCCTAGGGTTCCTGCAGAGGTTGATGTTCCAGAGAGAAATGTTCCCCCATGCTGGTCCAAGTAGAGCAGGGTTTCCCAGAGCCCTAGGGTTCCTGCAGAGGTTGATCTTCCAGAGAGAAATGTTCCTCCATGCTGGTCCATGTAGAGCAGTGTTTCTCAACCAGGGTTCCCCAGAGCCCTAGGGTTCCTGCAGAGGTTGATGTTCCAGAGAGAAATGTTCCTCCATGCTGGTCTATGTAGAGCAGTGTTTCTCAACCAGGGTTCCCCAGAGCCCTAGGGTTCCTCCAGAGGTTGCTGAGGAACTGAGATGTTCTCAGTTCCTTGAGCAATGAGCAACTTCTCCCTCTCTGATCTTTTTAGCTATCTGTAAGGGGGTAATTCTTCCCAATGACCACACGTATAAAGAATATTCTTCCCACTGATCATCACACTAATGTATCATGAGTCGTAGATCTGTTGTTTTTTTTTAGCAGGGGTTCCCTGAGACCAGAAACGTCCGTATTTCAAGAGTTCCTCTGTATTGTAAAGGTTGAAAAAGGCTGATGTAGAGCAACAGTGCCTTCCTACAAATAGGTCCCGTCATATAATATGAACTCTTTGAAAGAACTCTTTCCCATAACTGGTTTATGTGAAGCAATATGGACTACCTTCCAACAAATAGGCCCTGTGGTGTAATGTGGATTGTTTGTAAAAAATAACATCTGATATACAGGTTCATGTACAGCAAAGCAGGCCGTCATTCTACAAATCCAGTGTTGCAATATGGACTGTCTGAGAACTCTTCTGATATACTGGTTCATGTGGAGTAATCCAGACTTTCTCCCAACAACGGGTCCTATAGTGCACTACAGACTGAGAAAATACTTTCCCTAGATTGGTCAATGGAAATACAGACCATCTGAAACATGTAGCTTTCATAAGCGAGGGCCTGTTACTGGAGAAAGAGTGACAGAACCTTGTATACAGCAATGAGACCAGCAGGGATATACCATGCATATAAAGGGAGGTGATGGCGGTGTGAAGGCTTTGTAATGGTGCTGCATACAGACATGTCACCCCCCACCCCGAATGTGCAGCTGGATACAATCAAGCCTGGGTCTCTTGCCACTTCATTCATAACCTGACCGCTGACAACAGGATCAAAACTACAGGAAAGTCAGAGCAGGCAGCGCCATCATTAGCAGCACCCCGAAATGTTAAACACGCTACTGGCCACATTAATAGGCCTGATTTACAAGCATTGGGGTGGGGGTGGGGGTCTGGCAGGCCGTTTAGATGAAAGTGGAGAGATTGGTCACTGGAATCGCACAAGTTTAGAATACAAGTGTTCAACGGGCCAAACTTAACCGGAGGTCATCTCTACACAGTGACTTAAGGGGCCCATTTGGACCAGATGTGTCTTATCCAGTGAATTCCCAACACATAGACAATTGAATGTTCATTAAGTCCTATACATGGTGCTGCAGTGGTGTGCATTAGAAAAAGTAGGACATTATGCATTTTAGTACATTGCAGTGTGTTGCAATGTATTACACCGCACTGCACCGTGGTGCATGAAGATGCATTAGCTGTAAATAAGCCTTTCCATATGAAGAGAGTGAACTTGTTTTCCTCCAGGCATAATGAGTGCCCCCTTGTTATTTGCAGTGACTTTAAATTGAACAATTTTGCACCAAGTTAACTATATGGGCCATTTATACATGGTGACCTTAAAGTGGTTGTAAACCCTTACAACACACTTTGACCTACAGGTAAGCCTAGATTAAGGCTTACCTGTAGGTCCAAGAAATATCTCCTAAACCTACATGGTTTAGGAGATATTTGCCGAAAGACAGCCACCGGTGTCTACGGCGCATGCGCCGTAGATAGCAGCGCGCAGGTGCACTGAGCGCGCCGCCCTCAACGGCAATATGCTGCGCATGGCGGCTCCCGTGGGCATGTGCGGGAGTGACGTCATCGCGGCTTCGCCGAATGACAGCAGCAGAACGGCGAGACCCACCGAGAAGATGGATGCTCCGGATTACAGGGGACAGCGGTGACTTCGCTGGCTCCTGTGTCAGGTAAGTAACACATAATGGACTACTATGCGATGCATAGTAGTCCATTATGCTTTACCTTTGCAGGGAATGAAAGAGGAAGTAAACTCATCAGGGTTTACTTCCTCTTTAAAGTGATTGTAAACCTCTAAAATGAAAAAAAGAACAGTGTGTAGCTGCCTCCACCCAAAGCACCTAGTGTGATTTCTGTCTGCTGTCTCCCTGATAATCTGTGCTCTGATGCCCTGTACACATGACCGGTTTTCCCATCGGAATAAACTCTGAAGGTTTTTCCGACGGAATTCAACTGAAACTGTCTTGCGTACACATAATCACACTAAATTCTGACCTTCAAGAATACGTTGAGGTACAACATGTACGATGGGACTAGAAAAAGAAAATTCAATAGCCAGTAGCCAATAGCTTCTGTGTCGTAGTTGAATGCATGAGTTTTTGCACGTCGGAATTGCATACACACGAACCCATTTTCGGATAGGAACTTTTTCCGACCAAAAAATTGAGAACATGCTCTCAATCTTTTGCTGGCCGAAGCACTTTGGTCAGAACAAACACTGCATTACGCAGGGTCCAGCGCTATGAAGCTGCTTTACAAGGAATCTTCTCTCCTTCCAATGAGGCTCGGGTACCATCCATTTTGGCTGATAGCTTTTTTTCGAATGGATCCGATTGAAGTCCATGATTCTTAATAGAACCGTCCAGACCTCCAAGTATGCGCCAAGAGCACATGTATCACATGAGTGACCACCACCTTGCAGACACTGGCGAAAAAACAGATGTGCTTCCTGTGAAGGAGGGGTTATATAGGGAAGGATTTCCTGTTTGATCGATCCACCAGTGTCCATTCACCTATAGATGGCGTATAACCCAGATAGTAATTATTATAGCTGCTCTGTGTCCCATGATGTACGATAAAGAAAACTGGCCTGAGCTGAACTGAGTGGTGGGGAACCCAAAAAACAATTGTGAGAAGGCCCAACGTAAACAACATGAAACCGGGGACTGCCTGCAGCTCAAAGAGCCGTCTGAAGGACCTTACACCAAAGCTGGCATCAGATGAGGCAGAAATGTCCACCTGGTAGAACTTAAGAGAACATGTCAACAGAAGTCTAGGTGACAACCTTACAGTTGCCAAATACGGAAATGCCCATGAGGCCCTCGCAAATCTAGCAGTCAGCCTTAAAGTAGAAGTAGGGCCAAAGCTCTTTTGGACCTACTTCTCCTGTGGGTCACAGGAGTGCACTTAGTTCTGCACTCCTGTGACCCGTATTAAGCCTACAGCAGGCTAAAGTCCACTGTTGGCTGATGTCACTCAGATGGGTCGAGGCTCAGGAGTGATCCCTAATTAAATGTCAGGATCCACTAGAGCTGCATGATTAATGTTTAAAAGATCGTGATCTCAATTCAACCCTCCACACAAGCTTAAAGTGTTTGTAAACCCTTACAGACAACTTTGACCTACAGGTAAGCCTAGATTAAGGCTTACCTGAAGGTCCAGGAAATATCTCCTAAACCTACACGGTTTAGGCGATATTTGTAAATGACAGCCACCGATGTCTACGGCGCCTGTGCCGTAGACAGTGGCGCGCAAGCGCAATAAGCATGCCGCTGCTAACGCCAATCATGCCGTTAGTGGCAGCTCCCGCGCGCATGCATCACCGTGGCTCCGGCCAGTCACAGCGCCGGAGCACGATACGCGGAAGTCACACCGGTATCATGGCGGCGCCGGAGTAGGACAACAAGGGTCGCTTCGGGTGCTTCCATCTCAGGTAAGTTATTCATAATGAGCTAGTATGCTATGCATACTAGCTCATTATGCCTTTGCCTTGCAGGGTCTATTTTTATTTTTTATAAAGGCTTTACTTCCTCTTGAATCCAGCATTTCCATGATTCATGTAACAACTGCAGAGCAGTAGTTCTCTGCTCACAGCTGTCAAAAAAAAAAAAAAAAAAGCAGCAGGCAATGTTTATCAACAACATTGCTCAGTGCTGAAAGAGAGATAAAAAGAAACATTGTATCTTTTCTGTTCATTTACAGAACAAAGGGATGAACTTCGGTCTATAAATATAGTCAGTTTAAAGCAACCTTGTCAAGCAAAAAAGAAAAATTCGTTTTTTTAGTTTTTTTTTTATTAAATTGTTACTGTTTAATCCCTTAATTCACTTGAATCAGCTTTACTAACTCCTTATTCTCCTCCTCCATTTAATTATTATTTTCCTGCTGATTTTTTATTTTATTTACTATTTTATAAACTATTAATAATGAAAACGTTTTTTAACCTACAAACCAATCCATGAATGAATGAATGAATGAAATACTTGTATAGCGCACAATGCGAACTGAATCGCCTCTAGGCGCTGTGGCGAGCTTTGATCATCTGCTAAAAGAGGAAGGTTTTGAGTTTTTTCCTAAAAGCCAGGTGATTTTCTTCCAGGCGGATGTTGATTGGTAGAGCATTCCATAGCCGAGGCCCTTGGACAGCGAATCTCCGATCACCCTTGGATTTATACCGGGCTTTGGGCACGAGGAGGAGGTTTTTCCATAGACAAGCTCAGGTACCTATGCCACAAAAAAGCCACCACTTAAGCAGTATTCTGTCAAGAGAGCATTATTACTTGTTGGTTGCCCCCTCCCGCAACTTAGTTACCAATCTGTGGTTCTTCACTGCCTCCCCACGCCATCAGAGCTCTTGCTAATTTGCTCTAACAGAGTAGTGCTTTCAGGTTTCAGGGGGGCAGTGTAACCAACCTTGACTGACATGTTTCAGGCCAGCTGCTGGGCCCCAATACGGTCACCGGGGGGGGGGGGGGGGGGGGAGAAGAGCAGTAATATCTACCACGCAGGTGAGCTTACCCAGAGTAGACTCCTGCAGTGGGAAGGTGGCAAGGGAGCGTGGATAGGTGGGTATACCATACAGCAACCTTTTCAACACAGAGGAACCCTTGAAATAGTTCTCCGGTCTCGGGGGAACCCCTGCTAAAAAATAGAAATCTACAACTCGTGATACATTAGTGTGATGGTCAGTGGTAAGAATGGTCCTTACACTTGTGGTCATTGGGAAGAATTACCTCCTTACAGATAGCTAAAAAGATCAATGGTGTCGGTGGGAACTTATCTGAGAGGCAGAAATTGCCCAATGCTGAAGGAACCCCTACCAACCTCTGGAGGAACCCCAGTGTTCCACGGAACCCTGGTTGAGAATCACTGCCATACAGCGAGGATGGGCTACCAACAAGCACTGCCAGATGTCTGCCCGAATTGGTAAAGCGACAGCATCTCTTGAAGAGTAAATTAAAAGATTATTTAAGCATAGCAAAGAGGCAACGCTTCCAAGCTAGCATTTGCAGATTCCACTTCGGGTTGCTTTTTTAACAACAAACATGCCCTTGAGACAAAGACATATCAGCACAGGACCCACAAATAATACTAGCCTTTAAAAATAAAATTGTGAATAACGTAATCCTCCCCCCATCAGATGCCACAGAGGAACCGAGCCAATAATTTGCAATAGGAGGTCTCAGCATGAAGCAATGTGGAAGAGGGTATGGGCTGTATTTCCCACAGAACCCAGTAGGTCTGGCAGCTGGCACCAACACCACTATTGCCCAACTCTCCGGAGACGCGTAACCGCTCTGAAGAACAGACCCCAGGCCTGAATGTTTCAGAAAATCCTCCGTACCTGCCAATGCATATTTTGGATTCGAGATCACAGATGGAGAACATTTGAGGGCACGGTCTGGTCTTGTCCCACAGACAAAATAAAACATATTTACTATTTTTCCCTCTCCTTCCAAAAAATAAAAAATAAAAAAAAATTGATGGCTTTTTAAAAAGGAGAACTACTGTCTGTTTCCAGGGAATTAGGATTATGAAGCTTCTCTGAAAATTTTTTGATGTTTTATGACATTTTTCTCTGATTGCTCAGCCATATTTTCACAATGGCATTTCATAGGCTTGGTTCACACGGACGCTAAAAGGAGGCTGCTGGCACATTTTCAACACCCTCCAAGAACTTGCCGGCCACTGTGCCTGGCAGGGCGTAATGAAGCCTCTCTATAGCTTTTTACTACTGTGAAACGCATGAAATAATATTGAGGTCTCTGGGATCCTCTGCGAAAAAAAAAATTATAACCCCATCACACAGTAAATAAGGCTGATTATTAAGTTATATTAAAAAGAAAAAAGGGAAACAAATGGCATTTTACTGCATTTTATACCCAGCGTGGACCAGATTTTATACCCTCCACACGACAAAAAAAAAAAATTTCAGCAAATATAACAATGTAATTAAATTCCTAATAATAAGAAACAGACAGTGCAGATTGTAGTGCCCCCTTACATTGGAGGTCAGTGGAAGAGTGCCCCTCAACATTGGTGATCAGTGAAAAAATACCCCCCGTAAATTGATGGTTATTGAAGAAGTGCCCATTTACATTGGCAGTCAGGGAAGAAGTGCCCCCCTAGATTAGTGGTCAGTGTAGGTGTGCCCCTTACATTGGTGGTCAGAAGAGAAGTCCCCCTTACATTGGAGGTCAGTGGAAGAGTGCCCCTCAACATTGGTGATCAGTGAAAAAATACCCCCCGTAAATTGATGGTTATTGAAGAAGTGCCCATTTACATTGGCAGTCAGGGAAGAAGTGCCCCCCTAGATTAGTGGTCAGTGTAGGTGTGCCCCTTACATTGGTGGTCAGAAGAGAAGTCCCCCTTACATTGGAGGTCAGTGGAAGAGTGCCCCTCAACATTGGTGATCAGTGAAAAAATACCCCCCGTAAATTGATGGTTATTGAAGAAGTGCCCATTTACATTGACAGTCAGGGAAGAAGTGCCCCCCTAGATTAGTGGTCAGTGTAGGTGTGCCCCTTACATTGGTGGTCAGCAGAGAAGTTCCCTTACACTGGTGGTCAGAGGAGAAGTATCCCTTATGCCCCTTACACACTATAAGATTTTCTGCTGATTTTTTCCTTCAGGTTTACCAAAACCATGTAGTAGAAGGGCCTGCCTGATTGCATACGAATTGAAACTCCTAAGGTTTGACCTCAAATTATATGGTTTTAGTAAATCTGAAGGAAAAACTCAGCAGGAAAAAAACTGATTGTGTGTAAGGGTCTTTACGCTGGTAGTCAGCAGAGAAGTTCCCTTACACTGGTGGTCCCCTAGGGAGGGGTTTCTAACTGTGGGGGGTGTGCACTGACTGGGGGTACAGAGAGATCGCTGTTCCTGATCACTAGGAACAGACGATCTCTCTCTACTCACCGGTCAGAACGGGGATCTGCTTTGTTTACACTGACAAATCCCCGTTCTAGCTCTCTGTGGAACGATCGCGGGTGGCAGGCAGACATCGCCACATCGGCTCTGGCGGCACGCACTTGCTATAGCTATTACATGAAGTGCTGTACCGGTAGGGTGATTCGCGTAATAGACTCACCCTATATCCACGGCCGGTGGTCGGCAAGTGGTTATAAACCCTTCCATATACCCAGTGAAGTAACTGACCTCAGGTACTACACAGAGATGAAACATATCCTCCTACATAAGTGGAGTCCTGTTTATCTGCAGCATTCTCTTCTCTACAGTCTCCTAAAGCACAGTTTACACAGCATCTCTGAGCTCCAGAAGGTAGGGATATGATGTCACACTGCACAGCATAGAGCAGAGAGCTGAGTGTAATCTGAGACCTGAGTGGAGGGAATAGACATCCACCCCCCTCTACATAGCTCATAGGAAAACATGAACAGCGGAGGCTGTCAATCACCTGTTTGCTGAAGCTCAGCTCCCCCATCATATTTACACAAATAAAGCTACTACATAGATGGTAAGCAGGCAAGTCACATGAAGGCCACATACCTCATATCCAAACTGTAGCTCATCAGATGTCAGCATGATGATGTCATCATCGATGGCCAAGACGGCTTCAGTTTCAATCTCATCGTAAGGAAAAAAGCGATTGCTCAATTTGTTCTCTTGTGTCCTGACCACCTTCAGGGGAACCCGGATCTTGGGCCAGAGGGATTCTGAAAGATGAAGGTCAACATGACAGAGATGACCAATCAAGAAAAAAAAAAAAAAAGATAGCGTGTTGTGCTTAACCAAGCTGGAAGCCCATTAAAGCTTTGGGATGGCAAACGCACTACCAATCTCAAAACGCAAGTTCAGGTGGCATTATTTTCAACACCAGTTCCCATTGAAACAATGCGAGAAATGCAGCTTTTCCTGCACTGCATTGAAATTGCATCCATGCGATTTGCTGTGGGCGTCAATGTTAAATAACGACACTTCGCAATTATGTGCCACTTTGTGCTGGTCTACCACATAAAATCCCAATAAAATATATGGCTGGTGCCTGATTTTGTATAGGTACCCGCTCTCTTCAGAGCGGTTACGCGTCTCCACCCAGATCACCAAGGCGATCCAAGCAGAAGTTCACCACCCTCCGCAACCTCTTGGGACACATCATAGGTCCCAGGAGGTGGCGGGACCATTCACAGGGCCCAGGGCAGCTCGTCCATGTGCAGTGGGACCTGGCTGTGAAGCAGCAAGGAGTCACAGCCGGCTTTCAACAGGTAGCATGGTGGAACCAGGGACCTGAAGACCGACGAAGCCCATGGGGCCCGCCCAATAGGGGGCCCCCCCGACGAGATACATAGTTGAGTGTACTAGGCTTGGCTCTGCTCATTCATGCCCAGTCCCACGACTGTGAGCCGAGCCAAGCACACTCGGCTACTCTCGGGACTGCGAGAGAACCCAAGAGCTGCTGTAACAACATATTCGGCGACCCATCGCAGTTTGCTACGGAAGTGACGTTCCGTCGCCGCCATCTTGCTACACCCCACACTCGTCCACAGTAAGGATACACTAAGAAGGGGTAAAGCGGACATGTTGTTACACCCACCGGAGTTTTGCATTTTAGACGTATTTATAGCATTAAAGTTAGTATATAGTGAAATACAGCACTTACAACTCCGTCTGACTACTTAGATGTTGAATCTTAAAAGCAGCAAACTTCTATCAAGATTAGCAAACCTGTGAGATGAGCAGGGTTGCCGCTGCTTTTTAAAATTCAAGATCTAAGTTGTAAGTCCTGTATTTCCCTATATAAACTACTGTTATAAATACGTATAAAATGCAAAACTCCGATGGGTGTAACAACATGTCCACTTTACCCATTCTTGGTGTATCCTTACTGTGGACGAGTGTGGGGTGTACCAAGATGGCGGCAACGGAACGTCACTTCCGTAGCAAACTGCGATGGGTCGCCGAATATGTTGTTACACCGCTGAGAGGACCCGAGAGCCGCCGAGATACACAGGACTCTGTATCTCGGCAGCGCCATTTTTAAAACTTCAAGACTGCAATGACAAGGCTGCAGATGGATGGGCAAGGCTGCAGATGGACACTGACAAGGCTGCACTGATGGGCATTTAAAATGTAAGTATTTTCCTTAAACTTCCCTCCTAAAAGTTTTTATCCTTAAAATTCCCTTCTATAACACGCACCGTGTTATACACCGATAAATACGGTAATGTATAGAAGGTCGGGCCCGAAAGTGACCCAGGCCCAGGGGCCCCCCACCACCCTAAGTCTTGCCCTGCTAATTGTTGACTGGTCCTCTTTCAGAGCTTGGCCTGTGTGGATGAAAGGCAGCTCGGTGCTCACAAATCCCCGGCTAGGAGACATTAAAACGTGGAAGAATTCCCTTTCCTTCATTTAATTTGACCTTAGGAAAAGAAATAAGTAAAATAAATGACTGCACTAGACAGACACCAAAGAGAGAAAATTAAGATAAATACTCTTAAAACATCACTCCGCCGTAGCCCATGTGTATATTCCCTGCAGTTTTCAAGTGCCTGACCGCAGTATTTATTTAAATGAAATTAAAACGAAATGTTAGAGGGCGGGGGGTGGGGGGGTGGGGGGGTAGACCTTGACGTCTCAGCAGACATATCCAAGCCGCGGCCAAATGCGGCCTTGTTAATTATCACCCTTGTCGACTACTGTAAGGAGGCAGCGGACCTCGCAGAAGTGTGTGCGCTCTGATGTTTCCCCTCCATGATAACTTATTATTTAGATATAATTATCCTGGCCTCGCAAACATTCCCAGCCTGCTGAGCGGGAGGATCACTTTACACGGCCCCACCGCCCATGTGTTTGGCTGTTATGGTAATGGGGGGGGGGGGGGGATAAGCGCTAGAACGGCCCAGACAATGCTCGCTTGGTGCTGCGACGCAGCTGCCGCTGTTGATATTGCACAGTTGTGAATGTCGCGCGGCGTTGACGGACACGGCAAAATTTTGACGGAATCAACGTACACGTCGAGGTGTTCAGATGCCCCAAAACCTGCATATGAAGGGGCTTTAAAGTAGATTTGAAAAATACCACATAAGCTCCGGGATCGGCAAATATTGTCAAAATCCATTCTTCATGTGTATTCTTGAATCTCGTTTTTTTCTTTCCAGATCTGTGCAGTAATCCAGTGTGAGAATTTCCCCCAGTAATAAAGACCGCTCACTGCCGCTCTCTCTCCTTGTGCAGGAGGACTGGTCTTGTCAGAGTGTTATGCCCCGTACACACGATCGGACATTCAGACAACAAAATCCATGGATTTTTTTTCCGACGGATGTTGGCTCAAACTTGTCTTGCATACACACGGTCACATAATGTTGGTCGGAAATTGCGAACGTCAAGAACGCGGTGACGTACAACTAGCCGAGAAAAATGAAGTTCAATAGCCAGTGCGGCTCTTTGCTCGATTCAGAGCATGCGTGGGAACTTTGTGCGTCGGAATTATGTACACACGATCGGAATTTGCGACAGCGGATTTTGTTGTCGGAAGATTTGAGATCCAGATCTCAAATTTTGTGCGACGGAAATTCCGATGGAAAATGTCCGATGGAACCTACACACGGTCGGAATTTCCAAAAAAAATAAAAAATAAAAAAAAAAAAGCTCCCATCGAACATTTTCCGTCGGAAAATCAGACCATGTGTACCAGGGGCCGACCGACCATTCGGGCACTGGCGAGGGCCCCATGCCACTAAGGGGCCCCATCAGGGTTGCCAGCCTCAATAAAACCAGGGACAGTATGTAAAAATCTGTTTTTTTTTAAATCCCAAGATTATAGCTGCCCTGCCTCTCCAGTACCTTTTTAGTGTGTGTATGCTTATTCTGTGTGTGTATACTATGTGTGTATAATGTGTGGCCCCATAATCTCCTATTGCCTGGGGGCCCCACAATCTTCTCCTATTGCCCAGGGGGCCCCATAATCTCCTATTGCCCGGGGGCCCCATGAGTTGTCAGTCCGCCCCTGATGTGTACACGGCATTAGAGTCACTAACACTATTCTTCTGCCGATTTACCATCAGATCGAGATTTGGATTGCATTCACTCATAATCGAGGCTTGGCTCCTATATCGGTCTTCTTCGATCTACATCACGGATTGAAGCGTTTTGGAGCCCGCCCCTGCTGGATTGATTTAAATATAGCGTGGCGGCATCGGCACGTACATGCCCCCCTCCTCCGATGACGTCAGTTGTGACGAAACATGTACGATGGAGCCTATATACATGCTGTCGCCAAGCTTGTTTTGTTGTGTACACAAACTGATCGATGTCTATGCATGGTTTACATTGCATACATGCCTGCGTTTTTGAGATGTGAGTACCCTTTATCCCATCTGTGTGCAATAAACTAGTGTTTACGTCACTACACTATGTGGATGTTCTCCTTCATTTTCATATATGAAACACATTGTTTGCCCTACGTCCATTTGCATTCTATTGGGATCACTGAATAGTATCTGTTCCTGGAAAGATTTGTGATGGCTGATTGCTGATAATTTACTTATCTGAGCATATTTGACTCTGTGATAGGATCCTCTAACTCTGGTAAGAGTCCATCTCACACTGGGTGGTGGAGCACGCTGGTGACTGTTGGATCACGCACATCATCTGTTAACTATTGTTTCTGCACTACTATATGAACTTTATTCATCATTCCATTATTGTTTGGATTTCACATTGTGGGATTGTTTGTTTACAATTTAATTGACTTTATTAGCGCTGCAATATTTAATATATTTTTTGTTTTATTCCACTGCACAGTTTTATCTGACTGTTTTTTGCTAGCTTCTTGTTCATCGCGTTTTGAGATTTTCTATTTGATTTGTAAGTGCATTTTCTTTCCATTTTTGGTCTGGTCTCCGCCCCCCTCCTGTAGTTCTCTGCAGGCAGCCTGTAGTGGGTGGAGCCTGATAAGCACCTCCCACAGCTCTTCTCCCTCTCCTTGTGCAGGGTGACTGGTCTCGTCTCCGCCCCCCTCCTGTCATTTTCTGCAGGCAGCCTGGAGTGGGTGGGGCCTGCTGGGTCCCTCCCACAGCTCTGCTCTCTGCACAGGCTATGTACAGCACAGTGATGATGTCACTGCTTCTTTTAGAACACAATATCTGGGTTTGCAAAGGCACGTGGCGCACGCAATGTACACTTTTATCCTCTGTGACTACTAAGGAGTATATTTAACCACTTCACAACCGTGCTATAGCCAAAATATAGCTACAGCAACGTTGTCCAGTTCTGGGAGGGTGTCCATGGACGTCCTCCCAGAACCCTACCTCCCACGTGCCCCCTGGGGGCATGCACATCCGGCACACTCTGCGGAAGCTGTGACTGTTTGATACAGCTGATCACAGCTCGAGGTAAAGGGTCAATCACAAACTTTGCGGTTATTGGCAGTCCTTTCAGACATGCTGTCTCTGTGTGAGGAAAGGTTTGCCAATAACTGGCAAGGCTGTCAGTACGTTGTTTCACTGATAATCAGGGGCACTGATGTTCTCAGTGCAGCCTCATCGGTGCCCAGTGTAGCCTCATCAGTGCCCATCAGTGCAGCCTCATCAGCACACATTAATGTAGCCTCATCAGTGCAGCCTCATCAGTGCCCATCAGCGCAGCCTCATCAGTGCCCATCAGCGCAGCCTCATCAGTGCCCATCAGCGCAGCCTCATCAGTGCCCATCAGCGCAGCCTCATCAGTGCTCATTAGTGTAGCCTTATTAGTGCAGCCTCATCAGCGCAGCCTCATCAGTGCCCATGAGTGAAGAAGAAAAATTATGTATTTGCTAAATTTTAAAACAGAAACAATTTTTTTTGTCTTTTTACATTTGTTTAGCAAACAATAAAAAAAAAAACTGTGGTGATTAAATACCACCAAGAGAAAGCTGTGTCCAGAAAATGATAAAAATTTCATATAGGTACAGTGTTGAATGACCGCACCGGGTGAAAATGCCCGGTATTAAAGTGGTTAATGGGTTTGTACCCTGCGTCCAGCTTTAACATGGTAATTGTCATTTCAAAAATTGTTATTAATCATTTTCAAATCTGCAGCTTTCATTTTAAAGTGGTTGTAACTTTTACCTACAGGAAAGCCTATAATAAGGCTTACCTGTAGGTAAAACAAATATCTCCTAAACCTGTACGGTTTAGGAGATATTCCCCTCGGTATGCGCCGCTGACTGCAGCGGCGAATGCGCACGAGGGGATTCTCGGCCTGAAAATCCGGCAGTGGCCGGCGGCCGGAAAGAAATCTCCCGCGCGCATGCGCGGGAGTGACGATATCACGGCTCCGGCCACTCACAGCGCCGGAGCCGCGATACCCGGAAGAAACGCCGAGGGAGCATGTCAGCTCCCTCGGCGTGGATCGTGCCAGATGTCAGGGCCTCGTTCTAAGGTAAGTATTTCATAATGAGCTAGTATGCGGTGCATACTAGCTCATTATGCCTTTTGCTTTGCAGGTGTTAAAAAAAAAAAAAAATAGCGGGTTTACTACCGCTTTAAGGGCTTGTGCGGTGACTGACACTTTTTTCTGCACTTATGTGGAGTTATGCAAATATCAAAAAATCTTGATGGGTGGATGTCAAGTCTGGAGGAAAAGGTGCTTCTAGGCAGGCTAGGTAACGCCAACATGTGACGCTGAGCCTTTTTTCTTATTTTTTTTTACGATTGAAAGAACTGAAATCCAATGAATGAAAAGGGTGGGCCAGGGACAGTCAGGCTGGGGAGGGAAAGGGCTAGATGATGCTAGCCCTTTAGATGATGATGCTGGACATCCTCGAGCCAGGAAATGAGACGGGGCTCTGTCTGACCTGCTGCAGCTTTCTAATGCACATGGTGAGAAGCTCACAGAGTGCAGTGAAATCTGGAGACTGTACAACTGTGCAAGACTGAAGACTGTATACATTTTTATTTATTTTTTAATACAAGGGTGATTAAATCTTTGCTCCTACGAGTGTACATCCCTCCATTAGTTCTAAAAAGTGCTAAAAATCTTTTATTGCCCCGTCCACTCACGCATGGCTCTCAGATGTAGAAGGGAGGTCGGGAAATTCTTGTTGTCATAGGCTGGAAGGAGGAACACTATTAAAGTCATCTATTTTCCCAGTGCAATAACAGGGATGGGGGGGGAGCGGTCATAAAAAGGTGATCTCAGAAGAGTCATGGGTGGGGGGGGGGGGGGGGCTCTTATCTGCCACTGTCAGGAGTAATACCGACTTCAAACTCATTCCTCAGGCTTAACTTCTCAGAAACATCCTGCGTTTAATGGTCATTAAATGACAGCAGCCTTTAAATGATGAGGGCCATAAGAGAGCGATAGGAGCTGGAGCGAAACCTGTGACTGCCTTGTAAAGGGCAATTTCGGCACACATGGAAAGCAAATACAGGAATAGTTTTACCTGGTGGAGGACTTGCATATACTCTAGATTCCCCTCACTATTGTGCCATATGTGGCACAACAATAGGAGGGTGACAACACTTTTCAAAGCAGCATGCAGGTTCTGCAATCACTGACTCAACTGCTTTAGACTATGTAACAAACTGGCAGCACTAATTTGTTGACAGTTATCAAGCAAAGCAAACACACTTCCACTGAAAGGCTTATTTCAACTTTCAGCATGTGTGGTAACCCACAGAAGCTGCCAATAACAAAGTGCTTACATTTCTTACAGGTCATGAACTCCAGTAAGATTAGTTCACGGGTAAAGCTATGTGCAGGTACCTTGGGGTGGACCAACATTAGTTTGACATGCAATTTTGCATGCCAGTTTTTTTTGGGGGGTTTTTTTGGGGGGTTTTTTCAGTGAGCAAATAGGATGCACAGAATGAAAGGTGAACTCCAGACAAAGCCATTAAAGTGGAACTTGCATGTAGAAGGTCTGCTGTTTAGAACTCCCCCTGTTGTGTGTATGACAGCCAGCACTCTTTTGAGAAGGCTTGCCACAAGAGTTTGGAGGATATCTATACCTATTCAGCCAGAAAACGCATTTCTGAGGTCAGGTACCGGTGTTGGATGAGAAGACCTGGCTCACAATGGGCCTTCCAATTTATCCCAAAGATGTTCAGTGGGGTTGAGGTCAGGACTGTTGTGTTCCTCCACACCAAACCATGTCTCACAGTTGGGCCTTCCAATTTATCCCAAAGGAGTTCAGTAGGGTTGAGATTAGGGATCTCATGTTCCTCTACACCAAACCATGTCTCACAGTGGGCCTTCCAATTCACCCAAAAAGGTGTTCAATAGGGTTGAGGTCAGAAATCTTGAGTTCCTCTACACCAAACTATGTTTCACAATTAGCCTTCCAATTTATCCCAAAGGGGTTCAGTGGGGCTGCGATCAGGACACTCATGTTCCTCTACACCAAACTACCGAAAACATGTCTCACAATGGGACTTCCAATTAATCGCAAACATGTTCAGTAGGGTTGAGGTCAGGACTCTCGTGTTTCTCCACACCAAACCATTTCTTACCATTGGGCCTTCCAATTTATCCCAAAGGTGTTCAGTAGGGTTGAGGTCACGACTCTCGTGTTCTTCTACACTAAACCATGTCTCACAATGGGCCTTCCAATATCCCAAACGTCTTCAGTAGGGCTGTGGTCAGGACTCTCACTTTCCTCCACACCAAACTCACCAAAGCATGTCTCACAATGGGCCTTCCAGTTCATCTCAAAGGTGTTCAATAGGGTTGAGGTCACGACTCTCGTGTTCTTCTACACTAAACCATGTCTCACAATGGGCCTTCCAATATCCCAAACGTCTTCAGTAGGGCTGTGGTCAGGACTCTCACTTTCCTCCACACCAAACTCACCAAAGCATGTCTCACAATGGGCCTTCCAGTTCATCTCAAAGGTGTTCAATAGGGTTGAGGTCACGACTCTGGTGTTCTTCTACACTAAACCATGTCTCACAATGGGCCTTCCAATTTATCCCAAATGTCTTCAGTAGGGCTGTGCTCAGGACTCTCACTTTCCTCCACACCAAACTCACCAAAGCAGGTCTCACAATGGGCCTTCCAGTTCATCCCAAAGGTGTTCAATAGGGTTGAGGTCAGGAGTCTAGCTTTCCCGCCATACCAAACTATGTCTTTATAGACTATGCTTTGTGCACTTGGACTCAACAATTTTGAAGGGTCTGCACACACTTTTGGCCCTACAGCGTACTATCACCTAAAAAAATTTATGGTTACCCTTTAGGGTAAACTAGTGCGTGCCTTTGTAGGGCAAAGTAACAGGTTGACTTTAATCCTGGTCCACATATCTATTCATCCTTACCTTTCCTTTACTCCTGTGATGATCTGTTCTTTAAAAAAGTGAAGTGACTCAGGCCGCGTACACACGGGCGGACTGTTCGCCCAACCTTGTCCGCTGAACAGTGTTTGGGCGGACAGTCCGCTCGTGTGTGGGCTTTCAGCGGACAGTTTCAGCGGACAGTTGGACGAACAAGGTTTTTCGGAAATTCCGTAAAACTGTCCGCTGAAACCTTGTTTCAGCGAACAGTCCGTCCGTGTGTAGGCTTGTTCGACAGACTAAGTTTGGCGCATGCTCAGAAAGGATTTACACGCCGAAAGTTATAATGCAGTGTATAGGACGTCGTATTTTTCGTCCCGTCGTACATGCCGTTCACGTCATCGCGCACGGTTTCAGCGGACTGTTCGTTCGTCGTGTGTGGCCATGTCCGTCCATGCTAATTTTGAGCGGACTGTTTGCCGAAACTGTTGGACGGACAAAGTTGGGCGAACAGTCCGCGCGTGTGTACGCGGCCTCACTATATAAAGGAACATGTGAGTTACTCCTCTTTTGGTATGGCTGCTCAGGCATTACAAGTGGAAGGGGAAAAATGTATTGGTGCTTACACAGGGCTAACTCTCTAAGCTTTTGGTGGCTGAAAAAAAAAAACAGGGTGAGGAGAGATGGAAAGGCGAGCATAAGCAGCTGACAGGGTTTCCACATTGCTGAAGCACAAGTTCACTTTAAATAAGTCTTGCTATGGAAGAATTTACCTTCAGGTGGGTCCTTATTCTGATTATTCCACACGACCAGTAGCTTGGACAGACTGGGGACTTTGGACACCTCGGTAATGACCCGGAAGAGGCTCTCAATACGGTCGTACGTCAGGACAACGGCAGTAAAGCCTTGGGACTGTGGAGGGATCAGTGGTAGGAAGAGAGGATTGTTCACGCTACTCCACTTCTACAAGAGATATAAAAAAATTTTTTTTTTTAATTGATAGAGATAGTAGAAAACACAATACAAACACAAAGCAAAGTATGGAGAACCCAGAGAACATGAATCATGCTTTACCTTTTTCTATAGACTATTAGTGAACACCAACGTACTGTTGATGCCCACCTCAAGTCCTCATTATCAACAGTATTGTGTACTCCCACTTAAAGCCTGATTTCAGCTGGTATGTGACAACTTAACATGGAGACAAATGGTTGTCAACCTATAAGTAGATATGAGCTTGGGTAGGTAGCATCCTGGTCAGGATTCAAACCAATGACCCTAGTCCTGCAAGGTAGAAGTGCTAACCATTAAGCCCCATTTGGGTGTTCCATTGTATGAAATATACAATGCTTTGAACTGCAAAGGAGATTTTTTTTTTTTTGCACTCACTATAAAATCCTGATCTCTGATGGTCACTGAGGGACACAGCTTCTTCCCACCTTAAAGTGGTTGTAAACCCTTACAAACCACTTTGACCTACAGGTAAGCCTAGATTAAGGCTTACCTGTAGGTCCAAGAAATATCTCCTAAACCTATACGGTTTAGGAGATATTTGCCCGAAGACAGGCATGCGCCGTAGACAGCGGCGCGCAGGCGCACTGAGCGCGGCATTTCCAACAATGGAGCTGCCGCGCATGCGCTGGAGTGACGTCATCGCGGCTCTGCCGAATGACAGCGGCGGAGCTGCGAGACCCCACCGAAAAGATGGATGCGCCGGACTACAGGGGACAGCGGTGACTTCGCTGGCTCCTGTGTCAGGTAAGTGACACATAATGGGTTACTATGCGATACATAGTAGTCCATTATGCTTTACCTTTGCAGGGAATGAAAGAGGAAGTAAACCCATCAGGGTTTACTTCCTCTTTAAGTAGACCAGTTGATGTGGCTGCCTGTCAACTCTAGTGCTTGCAAAAACTGAGCATGTTTGGTAGGGATGGGATTATGGTCTGTGGGAATGCCCCCTAGTGTCCAATCCTCCTGTAGGTGGCAGCATAACCCATAGTATGGAATATACTTTACTGTGTCCCCCCAAAGAACACTAGAATAGGGTTTCTTAACCAGGGTTCCATGAAGCTCTAGGGTTCCTCCAGAGGTTGCTAGGGGGTCCTTAAGTAATGAGCAGTTTCTGCCTCTTAGAGAAGTTCCCACTGATCTTTTTAGCTATCTGTAAAGGGTTAATTCTTCCCAATGACAAGTGTAAGAAGCATTCTTCCCATTGACCATCACACTAATGTATCATGAGTTGTAGATAGCCATTTTTAGCAGTGTCCTAAGACCAGAAAGTTATTTCAAGGGTTCCTCTGTGCTAAAACGGTTGAGAAAGGTTGATATAGAAAGATACTTAAAAAAAAAAGTTACGTTTTGGCCATGTGTAAGGGGATCTCTGTATGTGACAAGGACAATACTGTGCTAATGTACACGGCAGAGCGAAGTTCTGGAAGTCGAATAAACAAAAGCACAGCTCATTGCAGCCAATGGGGGCACCCACACTTTCCACGTCCAGTGGAAATTGCCCTCCTTAGTCCCACGTCTCCGGAGCTGGACAGAATTCCCTGGGAAAGGAAACGCGACGCAGTGTAGCAAAGACGGGACGCTGACACAAAGTGGGCATGCGGGAGCACAAAGTAAATAAAAGCGCCCACGGTACAGACAGATTAAATGACTCAAACAAAACGACAGTTGTGCTTTTGGAAAGGAAAAAATAGCCAAGGAACCCATTAAATAATTTTTTTCTTTTTTTTGGGGGTGGGGGGGGGGGGGGGGGGACAAAATAACTAAAAGTACTTCTCTAAGATTGATTTCTACAGAGTTTACAAGATTTGAATTTTAATTAGGCAGACCAAAACTGTAAAACCTTCGTCCCTGGATGCTGCCAATGAGATGGAACCCAGAGGGGTTGGCAAGCGAGGGCATACACAGTCTGTTCCTAATACAGCGCCAGCATGGATCAAGCAGACAAGTGGGGGGGGGGGGGGGTTCTTGGGTAATGGTCACCATTGGACAGGAATCAATAAACACATAGGTATGTTGACTTAAAAAATAAAAATAAAAAAATAACTTGCAAATTAATGAATACATTAAAAATGAGCAACAAAAGCAAACTCTGTACAATGCTATAGCCTAGGGGAGTGAATACGGAGAGAGTATGGGAATCGCTGTGTAGGGATGTCATGTTTATGTTGCCTTTTATATACATTTTTGTCAAATTCTAAAAAAAAAAAAAAAAAAAAATTGTATTTTTATAAACCTTGTTGCACTTTAGTATGAACATTACTCTCGTTAGAGCCCCACGGGCCACTTGGTTTTTTTGTTGATAAAAACTCAACTTTGTTCTATGTGGTAGCTGAATGGGAGGACACTTGTAATGATCTGTTCAAATAGGTTCACCTATTTTGCCACTTATAAAATGATACATAAAAGGAAAATTGGTTGCTTATTAAATAGTTACTAATACTTTATATTAGATTAAAGAATTTGTGTACTTATAGGCAATTTTGTGCGGCTGAAATGGTTAGGTCACTTGGAACAAACCAATGTTATTCAACCTTAACATATCATGAAAAAAAACGTAGCATCCTAGATCTTAGATATATTTTTCTCTTTTTTCTTCTTCCCGTGATTCAGAGGCTCAGCCTTTTTGCCAACAGTGACTCAGCATCTCAGCCCACAGCTTCCCCCTCCCAGCAGTGACATTGTTGCTCGCCCCCCCCCCCCCCACCCCTTTTTCCCCCTCCTCAGCAGTGATTCACCAGCTATGCGCCACCTGTTCTCCCATTCCAAAAGGAACTCTGCAGCTCAGCTCCCCCCTGCTTCCCTCTCCCATTAGTGGTTTTGCAGCTCAGCTCACCATGATTGCTCTTCCCTGCAGTGACATTGAAGCTGCTTTATCCTTCCAGCAGTGGCTCTGCAGCTCAGCTCCCCTTGCTTTACCCTTCCAACAAATACACCGAAACTCAGCTCCCCCTGCTTTCCCTTCACTGCAGTGACGCTGAAGCTCAGCTCCCCCTGCTTTACCCTTCCAACAAAGACACTGAAGCTCAGCTCCCCCTGCCTTCCCTTTCAGCAGTGACTCTGCAGCTCAGCTCCCCTTGCTTTACCCTTCCAACAAATACACCGAAGCTCAGCTCCCCCTGCTTTCCCTTCACTGCAGTGACACTGAAGCTCAGCTACCCCTGCCTTCCCTTCCAACAAAGACACTGAAGCTCTGCTCCCCCTGCCTTCCCTTCCAGCAGTGACTCTGCAGCTCAGCTCCCCTTCCTTTACCCTTCCAACAAAGACACTGAAGCTCAGCTCCCCCTGCTTTACCCTTCCAACAAAGACACTGAAGCTCAGCTCCCCCTGCCTTCCCTTTCAGCAGTGACTCTGCAGCTCAGCTCCCCCTGCTTTACCTTTACCAACAAAGTCTCTGCAGCTCAGCTCCCCTGCTTTCCCTTCACTGCAGTGACATTGAAGCTCAGCTCCCTCTGCCTTCCCTTCCAACAAAGACTCTGCAGCTCAGCTCCCCCTGCTTTCCCTTCACTGCAGTGACACCAAAGCTCAGCTCCCCTTGCCTTCCCTTTCAACAAAGACTCTGCAGCTCAGCTCCCCCTGCTTTCCCTTCACTGCAGTGACACCAAAGCTCAGCTCCCCCTGCCTTCCCTTTCAACAAAGACTCTGCAGCACAACTCCCCTGCTTTCCCCTTACTGCAGTGACACTGAAGCTAAGCTCCCCTGCCTTCCCTTCCAGCAGTGACTCTGCAGCTCAGCTCCCCTTGCTTTCCCTGCCTGCAGTGGCACTAAAGCTCAGCTTCCCCTGCTTTCCCCTTCCAGCAGTGACACTGAAGCTCAGCTCCTCTTCCAGCAGAGACACTGAAGCTCAGCTCCTCCTGCTTCCCCTTCCAGTAGTGAGTCAGCAGCTCAGCGCCCCCTATTCTCTCCTTCCACCAGTGACTCTGCAACTCAGCTCCCCCTGCTTACCCCTCCCTGCAGTGAAATCAAAGCCCAGCTCCTTATGTTCTCCCCTTCCTGCAATGACTCTGTAACTCAGCTCCCCCTGCTTACCCCCTCTCAGTGGCTCTGCAACTCAGCTCCCCCTCCCAGCAGTGGTTCTTCATCTCAGCTCCTCCCGTTTTCCCTTTACACCAGTGACTCTGCAATGCAGCTCTCCCTGCTTCCCTCTCCCAGCAGTGGTTCTTCATCTCAGCTACCCCTTCTCCCCCCTCTTCAGCAGTGATTCCGCAACTGGGCTCTTCTTTTCCCACCTTCCAGGAGTGAATTAGCAGCTTGGCTCTCGCTTCTTTCCCTCTCTTGGAAAGAACTCAATGGCTTAATGCAGAACTTCCCTCAAAAAAGGAATTAAAAGTAAAATTAAGTCCCGCTGGTTCATTCCCTCCCCTCAGCCTGTAATGGAGTAAGTTATTTTTTTCTGGGGGGGGGGGCTAAGTTTCTGGTGGGAGGGGTGAAACGGGTAGCTGAGCTGCTGAGTTTTTGGTGGGGGGGGGAGGGGGAGGTGAAACAGGTGTAGCTAAGCTGCTAAGTTTCTGGTGGGAGGGGTGAAACAGGGGGAGCTGAGCTGCTGAGTTTCTGGTGGGAGGGGTAAAACAGGTGTAGCTGAGCTGCTGAGTTTCTGGTGGGAGGGGTAAAACAGGCGTTGCTGAGCTGCTGAGTTTCTGATGGGAGGGGTGAAACAGGGGTAGCTGAGCCGCTGAGTTTTTGGTGGGAGTGGTCAAACGGGGAGCTGAGCTGCTAAGTTTTTAGTGGGAGGGGTGAAACAGGGGGTGTTGAGCGGCTGAGTTTCTGGTAGGAGGGGTGAAACAGGGGTAGCTGAACCGCTAAGTTTCTGGTGTGAGGGGGGAAACGGGTAGCTAAGCTGCTGAGTTTTTGGTGGGAGGGGTGAAACGGGTGTAGCTGAGCCGCTAAGTTTCTGGTGGGAGGGGTGAAACAGGGGTAGCTGAGCCGCTAAGTTTCTGGTGTGAGGGGTGAAACGGGTAGCTAAGCTGCTGAGTTTTTGGTGGGAGGGGTGAAACAGGTGTAGCTGAGCCAAGTTTCTGGTGGGAGGGGTGAAACAGGGGGAGCTGAGCCACTAAGTTTCTGGTGGGAGGGGTGAAACAGGGGCTGCTGAGCTGCTGAGATTCTGGTGGGAGGGGTGAAAACAGGGAGCTGAGCTGCTGATTTTCTGGTGGGAAGGGTGAAACAGGGGTTGCTGAGCGCCTGCGTTTCTGGTGGGAGGGGTGAAATGGGTTGCTGAGCGCCTGCGTTTCTGGTGGGAGGGGTGAAATGGGTTGCTGAGCTTCTGAGTTTCTGGTGGGAGGGGTGAAACGGGGGTTGCTGAGCTGCTGAGTTTCTGGTGGGAGGGGTGAAACAGGGGTTGCTGAGCTGCTGAATCACTGCTAGGAGGGGTAGCTGAGCTGCTAAATAACCGCTAGGACAGGGGTGCTGAGCTGTCGAGAGGACTTCAAGGCTTCTTCTGTAAACTTTGAGGATGAACTACTCCACAGTGCTTTCTGTTACAGATGTCACAAGCACGTTTTCTAAAGCTCATCTACCGCATAAGAATGCGAAAAATACTGGAATGTTCATGGATTGCAACTGGCTCACTTTAAGGATTTTTGTGACAGCAGGCAGCGTGAACAAAGGCACACCTATATCCAGTTTCTGTCTTTTGGTTCGCTGTAACTCAGACATCGTACAAAATAAAGAGGACAGATTTATGCAGCCAATAGGTGTACATCTTCCATCCATTCCCTGTACACAAGGCCTCTATTGTCCGCTCGTACTGATACATATTCACAAGCATGGCTGTTCATATGGAAGCAGTCAGGAGTCCCTGCCACTACCAATTACCCCGCTGTGGAACACGGTATAAACAAGCCAGACTTCTGAGCACCTAGCTTTATGATGTGACCCAGGCCAGCCGCTAACAACACGTGAACTATGCCAAAACAGTTTTGTGGGGGCAACTCCGGCTATTAGTCAAGATTTTAGTAAAAAAAAAAAAAAAACTGCAGATGGGTATAACTGTATCAGTCACAAAGCTGTTCATAGGCTATAATGCCATGGAATATACACAATGATAAAAGTACAATACAAGATATACAATCACCGGCCACTTTATTAGGTACACTTGTTCAACTGCTTGGTAACAAAAATTGCTAATCAGCCAATCACATGACAGCGACTGGTGAAGACGACTTTCTGAAGTTCAAACCGAGCATTTGAATGGGGAAGAAATGGGATTCAACGGACTTTGAATGTGGCATGGTTGTTGGTGCCAGACGGGCTGGTCTGAGTATTTCAAAAACTGATCTACTGGGATTTTCACTCACAACCATCTCTCAGGTTTACAGTTAATAGTCCAAAAAAAGAGAAAATATCCAGTAAGCGGCAGTTGTGTGGAGGAAAATGCCTTGTTGATGACAGAGGGGAATGGGCAGATTGGTTCCAGATGATAGAAAGGCAACAGTAACTCAAATAACCACTTGTTACACCCAAGGTATGCAGAATACCATCTCTGAATGCACAACACATCGAACCTTGAAGCAGATGGGCTACAACAGCAGAAAACCACATTAAGTGCCACTCCTGTCAGCTAAGAACAAGGAAACTGAGGCTACAATTGGCACAGGATCACCAAAATGGGACAATAGAAGATTAGAAAAATTTTGCCTTGTCTGACCAGTCTCAATTTCAGCTGCGACATTCAGATGGTCGGGTCAGAATTTGGTGTAAACAACATGAAAGCATGGATCCATCCTGCCTTGTATCGCCAGTTCAGGCTGGTGGTGGTGGCACAATGGTGTGGGGGTATATTTTTGTGGCACAATTTGGGCCCATTAAGTACCAATTGAGCATCGTTTAATTGCCATGGCCTAACTGAGTATTGTTGCTGACCATGTCCATCCCTTTATGACTGCAGTGTATCCATCTTCTGATGGCTCGTTCCAGCAGGATAATGCACCATGTCACAAAGCTCCAATCATCCCACCACTGGACAATGAGGTCACTGTATTCCAATGGCCTCCACACTCACCAGATCTCATCCAATGGCCTCCACACTCACCAGATCTCATCCAATAGAGCACCTTTGGGATGTGGGGGGAACAGAAGATTCCCATCATGGATGTGGAGCCGACAAATCTGCAGCAATTGCATGATGCGATCATGGACCAAAATCTCTGAGGAATGTTTCCAACACCTTGTTGAATCTATGCCATGAAGAATGAAGGCAGTTCTGAAGGCAAAAGGGCCAGTGAGTGTAGATAACTTTATAGAAAGGTTCGCATTTCCATGATCTTAGTGGTACCTTCATCAACTATTTCATCAGCTGCTTCACATACACCTCTACTTTCTCCCAAATCTGTACAGCCAAAGTGAACATGCAAATTTAGACTTTTCCCAAAAGTCAGCAGCTGAGCCCTCACCTCTATATCGTTAACAAGGTATGGCTTTTGAAGTATGGAGAGCAGCAACTGCCAATGGAAGTGCAGATGTGTTGTTGGCGCCCAACAGGTTAATAACCTGTTTTTCTATGGGTAGATTGGATCAATGTTTTTGTCCACTATATTATCCACCGGGGAGTTTTTCTCCGAGTTCATTGACAGAAACAGAGCTTCTGATCCCTGACTGTAGGGTTATAGCGCCACCTACAGGAGTAAGACACTGGGCAGAAAAAGAAATCCGCCTATGGGCAGTCCTAGCTGGTGTAAACCCCCTTCTCTGCTATAGGAAAGCCAGTTAGCTACAAAGCACTGTTAGAAGGAGAAACTCCAATAGAGGGGTGGGTTCTGTGGGTTCCATCAATGAACTCAAAGAAAGGGATTGTAAGGTAAGAAAAATCCAGTTTTCTCTTCCGTTTATTAATGGAAACAGCTCTTCTGATTTTTGACAATAGGAACATCCCAAAGCAGTGCCTCAAGAAGGGGAGGGCAACCCCCCCCCCCAAAAAAGGAGACAAACAGCAAATACTAATTTGATAATAATTCTGGAACTTTTGGAAAATAATTATTTGATCCACTGAAGATTTTGTAAGTTTGCCAAATGAAGGGTCTATATTTTTTAAGTGGGCAAACTTTCAAAATCAGCAGGGGATCAAATAATTATTTTCCCTACTGTATAATAAATAAAAAAATGATACAGTAAATGGTAGTCTCAAAGCAACAGCAGCCATATAATATGTCCCAAAAAGAAGGTGAGTGAATGAAGAAATGCCTAGGTATCAATCCTCCAGGTGCTCCAATAAGTGTGCAATAAGGACTCTGTGGACTCTTTAATTAAAAAGAGGCAAAATGGTACTGATATATTATTGGACACCATTACAGGGGATGGACAACCACATCCTGGTTTCGAATAATGTGAGGATTCAAGGAGTGGAAGCTCCACCCAATGTGTTTCATCATATCTGACATCTCCCCCTGACGTCAGATGTGATGAAATGCGTAGGATGAAGCTACCAATCGTGAAGTCATCACGTACTCTTAAACCTGTAAGTGGTTGGTGGTTATCTGGAGGATGTCCATCCCCTGTAATAGGATCCATTAATATATCAATGCCTTTTTGATTGTTTTAATTAAAGAGTCCACCAAATCTTATAAGAGTGCTTATTGTACACATAGGTGGTGGAACACTTGGAGGATTGATGGCATATACCTAGGATCTTCTTCATTCACTCACCATCTTTTTTGGGACATTTTAGATCACTGCCTTTGCTTTGGGTCTACTCAATAACCTTTCTGGGACTACCTTTTTACTATATAATTTTTTCAATTATTATATATTTTTAGAGGAGGCCACCACGCCTTTTCTTGGACTGTCCATTAGCACCAAAGGAGAATCCCTCCTGAAGGAGGCCATAGCAGACAGGCACACACGAACTGTCGGGACCACTTCCAGGGAGTGCAACACAACAGCCCCATAGTGTGACAACGGTGGAAACAAGGACGGCAGGACAATATTCTCATTCAGGTGAAAATCTGACACCACCTTCGGAGTAAAGGAAGGGCATGAACCGCAAACCACCTTATCTTTACGCAAGACCAGAAAGGGAGACTCACATGATAAGGCTTCCAGTGCCGACATCCAGCGCATAGAACTGATGCCAATCAAGAAGGCAACTTTAGAAAAACAAAGCTGGGGATACCCCGAATACTCCCAAAGGGAGGCAGATGGAAGACTGAAGAACCAAGTTCAGGTACTATAGCCGCAACACAAACCTGCCTGTAACGGTGCACAAAGCAAGCAGTTGCGCAAAGCCCCATAAGAGAAAGGCCAAAAACCTGCGCACCGAGAAGGAACCCTAGAGCCCCATCCTGGAGCAACAATATCTTCCGAGACGTACACTTGCGTGCCTTCAAAATTGCAGGGATCACCTAACCCAACAACCCCCGTACTTTAGAAACCTGGTCCCAAAAGCCATGCCGTCCAAGCCAGAGACAGTAACAAAGGGTGGAAGACCAAACCCTTGGGCAGAAGGTCCTCTAACTGGATTTACTATAGCAGAGAGTGGATATATACCAGCTAGGACTGCCCATAGGTGGTGCTGGGCTCTTTTTTTGCCTAGTGTCTACTCCTGTAGGTGGCACTATAACCCTACTGTCAAGAATCAGAAGAGAATCCCTCAATGAAAGTAAGAGAAAAACTCTGCTAAGGGCTATTTTACATAAACTGACCACATAGACTAACACAATTTTGGCGGAAAAAAACAACAAAAAACAATGTGGCAGTTTCTCTATACCCTTTCACAGGTACATGTAAAATTTATATATATATATATATATATATATATATATATATATATATATATATATATATATATATATATATATATATATATATATATATTTTTTTTTTTTTTTTATTAGAATTTTATATCAAAATTTAAAAACCTAGCCGGTTTGTTTTTATTCGACTGACCAATTTTTATTGGTCAGTCGATAGCCTCCCATAAAATATTATTTCTATGCTCACTCTTCAACTCACTCCTTTAGTCTCCATCGCCGAGTTACTAACATATCCTACAGACTTAAAGCGGAGGTCCACCCTAAAGTGGAGCTTCCGCTCATCGGAACCCTCCCCCCATCCGGCGCCACAATTGGCACCTTTCAGGAGGGTGCAGGTACCTGTACAGTACAGGTATCACTTCCGGCGTAGATTCTGCAGAAGCTACACCCCTTTCTGCAGAATCTACGACCCCTTTCCGAAGGTCCCCCGCTGCCTGCTGGGAAACACACGGATCCCAGAGACAGCGGGGACCATCTATATTGCGCAGCGCGACTCGCAGTAGGGAACCGGGAAATGAAGCCACAAGGCTCCACTTCCTGATTCCCATACCCAAGATGGCGGCGGCAGCACCCGAGAGACGATCGAGAGATCGGCTTCGGGTGCCGACATCGCGGGCGCGCTGGGCGGGTAAGTGTCATTATTTTAAAAGTCAGCAGCTGCAGTATTTGTAGCTGCTGGCTTTTAAAAAAAAAATAAAAAATGGTGGACTCCTGCTTTAAATCACAAAATGCCACGAGGGGAACTCAAATGGCTGGGGCTGGCTTTGGAGATAGCGATCACTTGGGTTTTAAGTCGATCTCAGCTGTAGTATACCTTTATTTATTCTTTTTTTTTTTGTACATGTGAGTTTAAGACTTCGAAAATGCTGTACCTGCACTGTATCAGTTCCCGAATAGTCCAACAGCCATAGAACAACTATATAAACGTTTCCACAGCTCACGTCTCAGTAACGCGATACAAATCTGGCTAATTAACAGGTGCTGGCGAAATCCCAGTCATCCCAATCCCCATAGATAGAGCAGCTGTCCGCTTCCACCTGCTGACCCCGAGAGGACACAGAGGACACAGCATGAGCTGGAAGAGAAGCATCCATGCCGAACTGTCCAAGCCAGGAGATCCAGGGCAGAACAATGGCGCGTACAAGAAACCGCCCGGGGGGGGGGTTTGGAATTCCAGAGCCAACTGAAAAGAAGTGAACAGAGGTCCCCCCCCCACCCCCGTCCTATTCCGCAGAACCATTAACACCCTGACAGTCCGGGCTAGCTGGTCATTAACCACTTCCACTTAACAAGTGGCCTACAAGAGAAAACACTTGCAAATAGGCCTTTTAAGGCTTACACTCAAGTGCAATGGGGAGCCGGCCTGCCTGCGCGTCTGCTGTCTGAGACCTTTTGACCTCTTCTGCATCAAAAGGTAAAATTAGGCACCGGCGACAGCCAATAATTTAGTTGGGTCAGAAGGGAGGGGACTTGGTGACTTCTCACCGACAGGAAGAAAAGGGGACACTGCTTAATCTGTACTCAGATGATAATGCCCAGCTACGGGCACAACAAAACATACCCTTGCATGGGCTCCTCCTTACATTAAATGCTCATTAAAGAATATGTCATCTATCAACGGCACGATCATACCGCATACAAAGGATTCTACCAAGCTGACCAAGCTCTGCCATTGCTGGCAGTTTTCTTGTGCCTCTTGATGTAATAGGGTATTCATTGTATGAGATTGTTCTATATACACTATGGGGGTCATTTACGAAAGGCAAATCCACTTTGCACTGCAAGCAATTGCAGTCGCTGTAAATCTAAGGGGTAGATCTGAAATGAGGGGAAGCTCTGCTGATTTTATCATCCAATCATGTGCAAGCTAAAATGCTGTTTTTTTATTTTCCTTGCAGGTCCCCCTCGGATCTACAGCGACTGCCCTTCCAAGTGCACTTGCAGTGCATAGTGGATTTTCCTTTAGTAAACAACCTCTTAAACTACCAAAAGTATTGGGACGCCTGCCTTTACACACACACATAAACTTTAATGGCATCCCGGTCTTAGTCCGTAGAGTTCAATATTGAGTTGGCCCACACTTTGCAGCTGTAACAGCTTCAACCCCTCTGGGAAGGCCGTCTACAAGGTTTAGGAGTGCGTCTATGGGAATGCTTGACCATTCTTCCAGAAGAGCATTTATAAACTCAGGCATTGATGTTGGATGAGAAGGCCTGGCTCGCAGTCTTCGCTCAAATTCATCCCAAAAGGTGTTCTATGGAGTTGAGGTTAGGACTGGCCAGTCAAGTTCCTCCACCCCAAACTCACTCATCCACGTCTTTACAGACCTTGCTTTGTGCACTGGTGGGCAGTCATTTTGGAACAGGAAGGGGCCGTCCCCAAACTGTTTCGACAAAGTTGGGAGCATAAAATTGTCCAAAATGTCTTGATATGCTGACATCTTAAGACATGGGTCTTAAACTGGTGGCCCTTCAGCTGTTGCAAAACTACAACTCTCATCATGCCTCTACCTTGGGAGTCATGCTTGTAACTGTCAGTCTAGCAATGCCTCGCGGGACTTGTAGTTTTGCAACAGCTGGAGGGCCACCAGTTTGAGTCCCCGGTCTTAAGAGTTCCCTTCACTGGAACTAAGGGGCCAAGCCCAACCCCTGAAAAAATTACCCCCCACACCATAATCCCCCCTCCACCAAATGATTTGTTTGACCAGTGCAAAGGAAGGGGCCATCCCCAAACTGTTCCCACAAAGTTGGGAGCATGAAATTGTCCAAAATGTCTTTGTGTGCTGAAACCTTAAGTGTTCTCTTCACTGGAACTAAGGGGCCAACCCAAACTCGCTCATCCATGTCTTTATGGACCTTGCTTTGCACACTGGTCCAAATCATTTGGTGGAGGGGGATTATGGTGGGGGGTAATTTTTCAGGGGTTGGGCTTGGCCCCTTAGTTCCAGTGAAGGGAACTCTTAAGGCATAGGTTTCAAACTGGCGGCCCTCCAGCTGTTGTGAAACTTCAAGTCCCATGAGGCATTGCTAGACTGACAGTTACAAGCATGACTCCCAAGGTAGAGGCATGATGAGAGTTGTAGTTTTGCAACATCTGGAAGGCCGCCAGTTTGAGACCCCTGTTTTAAAACGTCAGCATACCAAGACATTTTGGACAATTCCATGCTCCCAACTTTGTGGGAAGAGTTTGGGGACGGCCCCTTCCTGTTCCAAAATGACTGCACACCAGTGCACAAAGCAAGGTCCATAAAGACATGGGATGAGTGAGTTTGGGGTGGAGGAACTTGACTGGCCTGCACAGAGTCCTGACCTCAACCCGACAGAACACCTTTGGGATGAATTAGAGCGGAGACTGCGAGCCAGGCCTTCTCATTCAACATCAGTGCCTGAGTTTACAAATGTTCTTCTGGAAGAAGGGTCAAACACTCCTAAACCTTCTTCCCAGAAGAGTTGAAGCTGTTATAGCTGCAAAGGGTGGGCCAACTCAATACTGAACCCTACAGACCAAGACTGGGATGCCATTAAAGTTCAAGTGCATGTAAAGGTGGGTGTCCCAATACTTTTGGTAATATATATATAGTGTATTCGACACACACAAAAATGGATTTAGATCCTTTGTAGCTATTGCGGAATATATTTAATTGAAAGTTTGTTGGGCCGAAGTTCAGCTTTAAACGCTTCCCGACCACCTCACGCAGATATACTACGGCAGAAGGGCAAGTACAGGCAGAATCAAGTACCTGTACGATGCCCTTTAAGAGGTGGGTTGCGGGCGCGCAGGAGCTTCGTGAGCGCGATCGCGGGTCCCACGGACTCTATGTCCGTGGGGATGCCCATGATCGTCTCACGGAGAGGAAGAACAGGGAGATGCTAATGTAAACAAGTATTTCCCCGATCTGCCTACTGACAATCGGGAGCGGTGATCAGTGACATGCCACACACAGCCCCTCCCCCCCCCCCCAGTTAGAATCACTCCCTAGGACACACTTAACCCCTACAGCACCACCTAGTGGTTAACCCCTTCGCTGCCAGTCACATTTACACAGTAATCAATGCATTTTTAAAGTGGTTGTAAACCCTTACAAACCACTTTGACCTACAGGTAAGCCTAGATTAAGGTTTACCTGTAGGTCCAAGAAATATCTCCTAAACCTATACGGTTTAGGAGATATTTACTAAAACGCAGTCACAGCTGTCTGCGGCGCGCGGGCGCACTATCGCCGTTAGCAGCATGCCGCTGCTAACGGTGATATGCCGTTAGTGGCGGCTCCCGTGCGCATGCGCGGGAGTGACGTCATCGCTGCTCCGGCGCTGTGAGTGGTCAGAGCAGCAATACCAGGAAGAAGATGGATGCTCCGGACTACAGGGGACAGCGGTGACATCGCTGGCTCCTGTGTCAGGTAAGTGACACATAATGGGCTACTTTGCGATGCATAGTAGTCCATTATGCTTTACCTTTGCAGGGAGACAAAGAGGAAGTAAACTCTTAGCCCTTAGGGGCACCCAAGCAGGCGCACTCCCCGAAGCCGCGGCTCTGTGTGTCCATTCACACACAGAGCCGCGGCTTGGCCCCGCCCCCTCTGTCTCTTAAATGGCTCACTGGCTGTGATTGACAGCAGCTGAAGCCAATGGCTCCCGCTGCTGCCAAAAGCCAATCAGGAGTGAGAAAATCCCGCAGAGAGCCAAGGCTCTCGTGGACATCGCTGGATCGAGAGGGGGCTCAGGTAAGTATGGGGGAAGGGGTGGGGCGGCTACCCCCCCCCCCCCCCATTAATATTCTAGTGACATTTTCCACTTCCAAGAGTTGAAATTACACACTGCAGTTCAGTGAGGAGAGATCTGAGATCTGATCTTTAATGGCACTGATCGTTGTAGAAATGTGAATGGTCCCAAAATCACGAAAAAAGTGTCCGATGCGTCCACCATAATGTCGTAATCACCATTAAAAAAAACGCTGATCGCCGCCATTACAAAAAAAAAAAAAATTATTATTAAAAATGCCATAAAAATATCCCCCATTTTGTAAACGCTATAACTTTTGCGCAAACCAATCAATAAATGCTTATTGCTTTTTTGTTTTACCAAAAATATGTAGAAGAATACGTATCAACCTAAACTGAGGAAAGAAACGTTTTTTTTTTTTATATGTTTTTTGGGGGGATATTTATTATAGCAAAAAGTAATTTTTTTTCAAAATTGATGTGAATTTGTTTGGTTTATAGCGCAAAAAAAAAAAAAAAAAAAACGCAGAGGTGATCAATAGAAAGCTCTATTTGTGGGGGAAAAAAAAGGACGACAATTTTGTTTGGGAGACACATCGCACGACGGCGCAATTTGTCAGTTAAAGCGGCGCAGTGCGCGAACCGCAAAAAGTGCTCTGGTTCAGGAAGCGGGTAAATCCTTCCGGGCCTGAAGCGGTTAATGGTAATGGCAGCCATTATAATCTATTTCATTGTCCCACCTAGCAGTGGTTTAGCCCGTTAACGATCCACCCGCCAAGATGAACGTGTCATGACAGATGAAGAATGCAACTCTTTTTAGTTTCCCCTGGTATTTTTAAGTTTTCTTCTTTTTTTTTTTTTTTTTCCCTTTCTCCTTAAATACCAACCCTCAACCGCCAATGTGGTTTCAATTACGAATAACCAGACCTTAGAAAAAGGAAAAGCCTTGATTTATTCTGTGTTTTGGTCCAATTATGCACAATGTATTTCCACGGCATACTCTGAGAAAGAATGTCAGCGTGATTCTCATCCTGCGATGGTTAAAGGGCAGGAGGGGATCCTGATTAACCCCTCGCTGGCGGGAGCCTTTTTTTTTTTTTTTCGACTCTGGCGCAACGCGATTTTTCCTCCGGCCCACCTGTCTTCTCCAATCGGGGGGAAGATGCGGAAATTAAGCGTATAACGAGCAGGCTGGTATTTTATAGAACCAATAGATGGGCTGATCTGCTATCAATTTTCCAAAAGAGATAAGCCAATAATCCTAGTGAGGTTTGGAAAGCAATGCTATTTTTTTTCTTTGTGAACGGGGGCTGGAAGGACGGTTATAATCCGGAGGTTTATCGGTAGTTTCCAAATCAAACATGCTTCGGCTTACATCGAAAAAAAAAAAAAAAAAGTGTATTGCCGCAAAATCGGAGGAAAGCGCTGGATCCAAAAAAAAAAGACTGAACTCACATTAACAGTGAAAACTATATTGAAAGATACAAGGACTCTGTGTTGGGAGATCACAGGCACGTCCTCTAGGGGGCGCTTTGGATAGATTTCAAAGGAGGACAGGAAAAAAAAACAGGCACGCCAATTGTGGAGAGATCGTGCATAATTTATTGCATTGTGAAACATCAAATGAATGCATCAATGTTTCTCGGGAGCTCTAATTGGCCCCTTAAAAGCTTAAATCCTTGTTTTAAAAATAATAAAAATTAAAAATAAATATAACAAAAATGATATAACTAACCTGCTCTGTGTAGTGGTTTTGCACAGAGCAGCCCAGATCCTCCTCTTCCCGGGTTCCACGCCGATGCTCCCCGGCTCCTGTCTATTGTCGGGTACCCAAGCAGGCGCACTTCCCCGAAGCCGCGGCTCTGTGGGTCCATTCACACACAGAGCCACGGCTTGGCCCCGCCCCCTCTGTCTCCTAAATGGCTCACTGGCTGTGATTGACAGCAGCTAAAGCCAATGGCTCCTGCTGCTGCCAAAAGCCAATCAGGAGTGAGAGAATCCCGCGGAGAGCCAAGGCTCTCGTGGACATCGCTGGATCGAGAGGGGGGCTCAGGTAAGTATTGGGGGGAGGGGGGGCGTACAGGTTTTTTTTTTTTACCTTCATGCATAGAATGTATGAAGGGAAAAATACCTTGAGTCTTTACAACCACTTGAAAGCTAAAGTTTATTCTGCTTATATTTTGCCTTCTATGGTTCCCCCCCTCATTAAAGGGGCGTTCCGGCCGTTTAAAAAATAAAAAAAATCAGCAGCTACAAACACTGTAGCTGCTGACTTTTAATAAGGGCGGTTACCTATCCAGTAAGCCCGCAATGTCGGCCGTCCCCGAGGCCGACCTGTCCATCGGATCGGCAGCCGGCGCCACCATCCTAACTAAGGGAAACAGGCAGTGGAGTCTTGTGGCTTCACTGCCCGTTTCCTACTGCGCATGCGCAAGCCGCGCGGCACTTTGTGAATGGTCCTGTTGTTTCCTGGGACACACACACACACACACACACACACACACACGTCCCAGAAGGCAACGGGGCCGCTCGCCGAAGAATTGCAGAAACAGCACCGCAGAATAGGAAGAGGCAGATTAGGAAGACTGCCTAGCAACGCGGGTGTCTGGTGAGTAAAAAAATAAATAAATAAAAATTTTCACTTTTTGTTTTTATATTTTTTTAAGAATATTAAATGTATTTTTTTTATTTTTTTTTAGGGTGGCCCTCCACTTTAATATTCTACTGACATTTTTAAAATTAAACTTTTCCGCTTCAGAAAGCTCAAATTACACACCGCAGAGCTCAGTGAGGAGAGATCCGAAAGCTGATTGGAGGGAAAGGACACACCCCCTCCCCACTTCACACATCACAAGGAAGCAGAGCTAAGGCTGTCAATCACAGGCTGTGTGCCGGTGCTCCCACCCGTCACCTTTTTAATCTTGGTGTCAGGATAACTTTTCACAAGTGACTCAAGCTTTGTTCATATTTCATGCCTGAGGTTTACAACCACTTTAAAATGGATCTTCGCCCTCCCTGGCCACTTTTTACCGTCTCATCCTGTACCCCCTAATCTCTCAAATTTGCAAATGTTTAATTTTTATATGGAATCCACCCCCCCAATTCCTGGATTCCAGCCTAGGCGAGAATGAAGCTTCCTTTATCCGCATCCTTCTGGGATACCCACATCATACATTCCAGAAGACCAAAGCTTATCCTAATGTGATTGCTAATGGGGGAGGGGGGGGGGGAGGATTTTACTTCTTCATATTTGTAGCCAGCCTCCCGATGACGCAACGCGGCTCATCATTAGAAGCCCAGCTGCAAAAACCCTGAGAAGACAGTCAGCCCCCGATGACGTCACAGAAGAAGATAGAGGAGCAGGATACGGAGTGAAGCAGCAGCACAGTGGATTGTTACAGAACATCTCTGGATTGCTTGGGAATGTGGGTATGATGGATTACTCAGTGAAAAACGGAAGGGGTGGGGGAAGAGTTCCTCTTTAAGGAGGCCCAAAACACACAAACAAGAGAAATAAAAAGATCTGCGTTGTCTAGGATAACCAATCATTTCATGTTCCAACAGCAGCTGGAATCTGATTGGCTTTTATGGAGAGTCTCTTTGCCTCCGTATTGTTATCCATATGGGAGAGTACAGGGGGTGTAACCTACCACAGAAGGGGGGTCATTCCATTCTTCATAAGATCTTGAAGCATACGGATAGATCCGGTCGTTTATGATTTGAAGTGTGGTCAAGGCGATGGTCTTCATTGACCTAAAGTAACCTTCCCAGAACCAGCGAGCCTGAGAACAGGGATAAAAAAAAGGATATTATCACCCAGATAACCATTTCACGTTAATAATAATGATAAAAACAATGATGATGATGATGATAATTGGGGCTGCACTGATACTAGTATTGGTGCCGATACCGGGTATTTGCACAAGTATCGGTACTCATGCAAATGCACCGATACCAGAAAATGACACTTTCAGGCTCGGTTCTGTGAGCTGTCCGTAGGTCTCCCCTGTCGACAAGTGTTAAAGAAGTCCGGTAATTGGAGCGGTCAAAAAAAAAAAAAAAAAAGCAGCTGACTGTTTATTAACAACATTGCTCAGCTGCTGAAACACTAAAATAAAAAGAAACATTGCTTCTTTTTGTATCTTTCTGTTTCTTCATCTGCAGATCAAAGGGATGAACAAATGTGCCTCTGTGTAACCCCTTATTAACCCTTAATGTACTCTAATAAGCCTTAATTAACTCCCCATTCTCCTCCATTTAATTATTTTCCTGCTTTTTTTTTTCACGTCTATTTTATAAATGATAAACAATTTAATACACATATATATCAACATATATTTACACATTCCACGCTGAAAAACCGCGAAAATTTAAAAAAATATATCTATTTATGTCATTTGTAAATAACTTTTCAATGCTTTGTACCATTGCTGACAGCTGAAGTGAAAAAAAAAAAAACAGTTGCAGTAGGTATCAGTAATTGGTATCGGCGAGTACTACAAAAAAAGTATCGGTACTCGTAAAAAAAATAAAAAATGGTATCCTGCATCCCTAATAATAATAATAATAATAATAACTGTTTTAATGTTAACTTATCACGGCATTTTCAACAATGATTTGACCACAGAATGTGCAGCTTGTCACCAAGAATGCCTTTACATACCTCAAGTTGGCTGTAACAATGTCGCCGTTGACCTGACACTGCTTTACACACAATCATTTTATACTTCCCATAAAATTTTTCTTGGGATCCATTGAGCGCCGGTGACATTCAGAGCTGCTCAGATGCACTTGGAGCAAATCAGAAAAACTCTGATTTTTCCGAGTGTTTTCGAGCCTCTCCGAATGCATCCGAGCGGTTTCTGAGTGTCTCTCGTGCCCCCCCCCCACCTCTGGCCACAAGCGGTACTGCATACCATAGAAGTCACTGTGGAACAAATTATCTGAGGGGGAAACTCACTTTGATACATGAATGCTTTGGATTACAAGCATTCTTCTTGGAATGAATTATGCTCGTAATCCAAGGTTCCACTGTACTTAAATATTTTTTAATTAACCATTTGCTGAACGCCCTATAGCTATTTTACTGCTACAGGGCGGCAGCTGTACGCCGGATCACGTATACAGTATCTCACAAAAGTTAGTACACCCCTCACTACTTTACACTGTAGCAAAGTGTCATTTCTTCAGTGTTGTCACATGAAAATATTTATAAAAACGTCAGGGGTGTACTCACTTTTGTAAGATACTGTATATATGTGATCCGGCATTTTCCCGATTAGCGGGTGCAAATGCACGCCGCCGGCGGCTCGCTCCCGCTCTAATTATACACAGCATAAGCTGATCAGCGGGTACCGCGTACTCAATGTCTCCCGGGATCCGCCGATCATTTGTTACACAGGCAGAACAGACGCCTGCCTATGTAAACAAGGCAGATTGCCGTTCTGTCAGCACAGAGGGCATGGATCCTGTGTTCCCGCAAAGTAGATCTGTGCCTTTCCCTAGTAAAAGCCCCTCCCCCACAGTACACAAACAATGGCCAGGCACACAGTTAAACCTTGGATCACCCTAAATGTTTAACCCCTTTCTCAGCCAGTGTCATTAGTACAGTGACAGTGTATATTTTTATCACCGATCACTGTATTAGTTCCCACAAAAAGTGCCAAAAGTATCAGTTAGTGTACGAATGTCTACCGCAATATTGCAGTCTGGCTATAAGTCAGATTGCCACCTTAACTAGTAAAATAAATAAATAAATAAATAAATAAATAATAATACTAATAATAATAATAATAATAATAATAAATAATAATAATAATAAATAATAATAAATTCCATAAAAATAATAATATTAATAATAATAATAATAAAATTCCATAAAAATAATAATATTAATAATAATAAATTCCATAAAAATATCCCATCGTTTATAGACGCTATAACTTCTGTGCAAACCAGTCAATATATATTTATTTGGATTTTTTTTTTACCGAAAACAAGCAGCAGAATACATATTGGCCTAAATTTATGAAGAAATTCGATTTTTTAAATATTTTTTTTATTGGATATTTTTTTTTTTTTAGCAGAAAGTAAAAAATATTATTTCAAAATTTCTTTTTGTCTTTTTGGTTTATAGCACAAAAAAAAAATAAAAAAAAAATACATAAAAACCCAGAGGTGATCAAATACCACCAAAATAAAACTATTTGTGGGGAAAAAAAAAGGACAAATATTTTATTTGGGTACAGCGTCACACGACCGCGCAATTGTCAGTTAAAATGACGCAGTGCCGTATTGCAAAAATTGGCCTGGTCATGAAAGGGAATAAACCTTCCGGAAGTCAAATGGTTATCAGGGTGACCACACAGGGGCACAACTGGGACACACAGAAAGGGTGTTGTCACCCAATAATAGGAAGTGCCTGAACAAAAATTCTTTATGGCAGGATCATCAGGTTTTTTTTTTTTTTTATATGAAAAAAGCTGCAGATTTAACAAAATTGGAAAGGACTTGGAATGACATTTAACATGTTAACATCTTCGATGAGATTTTTGCGATTGGGTTTACATCTACTTTAAACAAATAATAAATGATACAATTCCATTGTTTATTCAGTCCATAGCCCTCGAACCACCATCATTCTTCTGTCCATGTTACAGCCGAGGTCACGGAGGCCACAAGACTGACACATCCAGAGAGCGCCCATGACATCATGTTCTGAGATCTCTCCTATCAATCCCCCCCCCCCTCAACCGCACAGAAAAAAAAAAAAAGGGGGGGGGGATGTTTGTCTTTTGGATCCGAGCGCTTGAATCGCTACCCTGTAACCGGAGTTCCAAAAATCATCCTTCCTTTCCCAGAATTCCTCCGCTCCAAATCCCAGTTTGCCAAGAATTATACCTTGAGGGATGCTGACCTCATGCTTAAAGCCTCTTGAGTTACAAAAGTTTCAAGGAGAGGGGCCCCTCTGACGGGCTGACTATCAAATAAAGTGGTTTTAATTTACAGCCTCCTGGGTTTACCAATGGGCCGGTGGAAATTGCATGTGAAGGAGAGAGAAAAGAGAGAGAAGAGGCTGGGGGGGGGGGGGGGGGGGTGCGACTTTTACTGGCAGGAATCAGGCAATCGCTGCTACGACTTGGATGTGTGTATCCCGATCTGTTTAGTCTGAGAGAAGCCATGGCTACATGATACAAAGCCTTTTAGCCCCATAAAAGAAGAGATTGTTGGTGAATAAGGTGACATTTTGTGTAATTCCCCCCCCCCCCAAATTTAAAATGTGCAATTTAAAGCCCAACTCCGGGCAAAAATAAATTTCCCATGTAGTGGGGCTGTGCCCGTACCACACGGGTCAACTGATCATTTGTATCTAGGGCTGTGGTCTCTAAACCAGGATGTGACCCTTTGCTTGCTTTCATCTTGCCCTTGGGGTACTATTCCTCCCACTAACACCAACAATGGGGCACTATTTCTCCCACTGACACCAACAATGGGGCACTATTTCTCCCACTGACACCAACAATGGGGCACTATTTCTCCCACTGACACCAACAATGGGGCACTATTTCTCCCACTGACACCAACAATGGGGCGCTATTTCTCCCACTGACACCAACAATGGGGCACGATTCCTCCCACTGACACCAACAATGGGGCACGATTCCTCCCACTGACACCAACAATGGGGCACGATTCCTCCCACTGACACCAACAATGGGGCACTATTCCTCCCACTGACACCAACAATGGGGCACTATTCCTCCCACTGACACCAACAATGGGGAACTATTCCTCACACCAATACCAATCATGGGGTACTATTCCTCCCACAGACACTAACAACAGGGCACTATTCCTCCCACTGACCTTGACAATGAGAGCTAATTCCTCCCACTGACACCAACGATGGGGCACTATTCCGCCCACTGACACCAACCATGGGGCACTATTCCGCCCACTGACACCAACCATGGGGCACTATTCCGCCCACTGACACCAACCATGGGGCACTATTCCGCCCACTGACACCAACCATGGGGCACTATTCCGCCCACTGACACCAACCATGGGGCACTATTCCGCCCACTGACACCAACCATGGGGCACTATTCCGCCCACTGACACCAACCATGGGGCACTATTCCGCCCACTGACACCAACCATGGGGCACTATTCCCCCCACTGACACCAACCATGGGGCACTATTCCCCCCACTGACCCCAACGATGGGGCACTATTCCTCCCACTGACCCCAACGATGGGGCACTATTCCTCCCACTGACCCCAACGATGGGGCACTATTCCTCCCACTGACCCCAACGATGGGGCACTATTCCTCCCACTGACCCCCAACGATGGAGCAACATTCCTCCCATTGACACCAACAATGGGGCATTATTCCCACCACCAATACCAATGATGGGCACTATTCCTCCCACTGACACCAACGACAGGGCACTATTCTTCCTACTGAAATTAACAATGAGACATAATTCCTCCCACTGACACCAATGATGGGGCACTATTCCACCCAATGACACCAACGATGGGGCACTTTTCCGCCCACTAACACCAACCATGGGGCACTATTCCTGCCACTATCATCATCAATGGGGCACTATTTCTCCAATACCCCAAAAATAGGGCATTGTTAACTCCCACCAATGGTAAGCCATTTTCTACTTCCACTAGCCAGTCCAGCCTCTCTAAAGTCTGAAGGACAGTAAACGGATTCTTAGCTTAGAAAGTAGAGATGCACTGAAATTTCGGCAGTTGAAACATATCGGCCGGAAACGATGCTTTCGCCATTTTGCCGATGAAGGAAAAAAAGGTGCCGATAATGGGGCCGAAAACGCAGAAACGCAACACTGGTGCGTTATTGATGCGTTCTTGCTGCGTTTTCAAAGAGAGGCGCATTTTTTGGTTGCTTCAAGGCCTCATTCTCATGGGCAATGACATGCAGGCATATACAGGACTTTTCTAAACGCACAGCAGTGCATGTCATGATTTTAAATGGTAAAATTCACACGGTCCGTTCAAGTTAATTGCATTTACATACAATAGAAACCTATGCATGCAAAAGATCCATTGAACGCTCCTAATGCAATTGTTTTTGCATATAAAACCAAAGCAAAACATACTTCCCAGATCAATTTTCTCCCGCACAAATAAAACAAATTGGAGAGGACCTGTGTGAATAAAGCCCAAGCCGGATGGAGAAGAAGAAGAAGAAAAAAAAAAAAGGAGATCTATTTGTTTAGCCCCAAAAAGAGCGGCCCCGACACACAATGATTGTGCAGTTTACAGGCCAATAAACATAGTGGGAGAAGTACAATAAGGAAAGGACATCGTGTAACACTTCTTAATGGCATGTTGAGCAAAGCACGAGAACCGCTTGTAAAGCCTCCGAAATTCACTTGAAAAGAAAACTCCCAAGGGAACGCCTCACTTAAATGCACAAGGAAAGCAGAAGATATGCCGGGATCGGTTATAAAGATTAATAGCCTGTTAAGGGGGCCATCCGTCTGTCTAAAACCCGAGATGATGGTTTCGTCTGGTGGTGTTACAGGGTTCCGCTCGCCTAACCGTTATAAGCTCACAAAAGGCCAAAACGCGAGAGGAATTTTTTTTTTTTCGACAAGAAAACGTAAATTACAGTAAATCTTCATCCAAAATATTCTTTAGATGTGTAGATGAATGCGATCGAAATAGTCACAAGGCAACGGCGCCGGAACGAAACCGCTAAGGGGAAGTTTATTTAGGATGAGCGTAAACCTGTCACAAACTGAGCGGATCATATAAAAAAAATAAAAAAATAAAAATAAAAAAAAAGCATAGCAGAGGTTACCTTAAAGTGGTGTTGCCACCAAAAAATTAAAAGCTGCTTAAAATTCGTAAAAAAATAAATAAATAAAATTAAAATAATTGGCAAAAAAAAAAATTTTTTTACTCACCTCTAAATACTGGTTGCTAGGGGGTTCCTCGTAATCTGCCTTCTTCATTGCCCAGGCTGGTGACATCACTTCCCCTCACGCCGCATGTTCGCCTGGGACCTGTCACGTGTCCCAGGTGACTGTACGGCGTATCACGGCGCCCTGCGCCGCTCGCGCATGCGCAGTGGGTGCCCGGCTGTGAAGCCACAGCCGGGTGCCCACAGTATGCATGACGGCGCCGCGAGCGGAGCGGGGAACGAGGGGGGGGGGGGGACTTCGTTCCCCCGCATCGCTGGACCCTGGGACAGGTAAGTGTTCGATTATTTAAAGCCAGCAGCTGCAGTATTTGTAGCTGCTGACTTTTAATTTTTTTTTTTTTTTCTAGGGGGTACCCCACTTTAAAGCAGGAGTAAACCCAGTTTAAAAAAAAACAAAACACTTACATTCCCGGCATGCCGGAAATGCGAACGTTCACATTGGTTGTGCTCTCAACCAAACTTTCGAACCATCCAATGGCTGGTGTCATAACCGATCACATGTGCAGCATTGTGGCAGTTGAAGAATTATTAGAGGCCAAGATGGCGGCTTCCTTGACTGAAAAGGATAGAAGGGTTTACTTCCACTTTAAAGTGGTTGTAAGACCAATTTGACCTACAGGTAAGCCTAGATTAAGGCTTAACTGTAGGTACAAGAAATATCTCCTAAACCTACACGGTTTAGGAGATATTTGCAAAAAGACAGGCACCGCGGCAGCGGCGAGCAGGCGCACTGAGCATGCCGCTAACAGCGATATGCTGTTAGTGGCGGCTCCCATGCGCATGTGCGGGAGTGACATCATTGTGGCTCTGGCCAATCACAGCGCTGGAGCCACGATACCTGGAAAGAAGATGGACGCTCCGTGGAAGAGGGGACAGCAGTGACATCGCTGGCTCCGGTGTCGGGTAAGTGGCACACAATGGGCTACTATGCGATGAATCAGGGTTTACTTCCTCTTTAAAATTAATACAACATGCCAAAAATATTTTGTAGATCCAAAACGTACAGGTGATGTTGTATGCAAATCTTGACTTCCTATAAAAGTCAAGCTTGGCTTAGCCCCCCCCCCGAGTCGCCCTGTTGATACTTTATTGCGATGGCCTGTGTCAACCTATTGGGAGGCAGGAGAGGGAGCGCTCAAAGGCAACTTTTACAAGAAAACTTTGATATTTGTATATAAATTCAGGTATCTTTACCTAAAGTAGACCCTCCAACTGGCTTCTGATTGCCCAGCGAATTCAATTTGAAATACTAACAACATACAAAGCCAATCACAACTCTGCCCTGAGCTACATCACCAACCTTGTCTCCAAATATCACCCAAACCGTCCTCTCCGCGCCTATTAAGATGTCCTGCTCTCTTGTCGTCTCCTCCCGTGCTCATCTCCAGGACTTCTCCAGAGCCTCTCCCATCCTCTGGAACTCTCCACCTCAGTCTGCCTCTCTATCTCCTACTCTGGCTTCCTTTAGGACAGTGGTCATCAACCCTGTCCTCGGGGCCCACCAACAGGCCAGGTTTTCTAGATATACATCACAGGTGATATCATTTGCTACTCAGTGATTGCAGTATTCTAGTCTGCATCTCCCCAAGGTAATACATAAAACCTGGCCTGTTAAATGGGCCCTGAGGACAGGGTTGATGACCACTGCTTTAGGCGATCCCTGAAAACTCATCTCTTCAGGAAAGCCCATCACACCTCCAACTAACTCAGTGTTTCTCAATTCCAGTCCTCATGGCCCACTAACAGGTCATGTTTTCAGGCTTTCCATTATTTTGCACAGGTGATTTGATCAGTTTCAATGCCTTAGTAATTACCCCAGCTGTTTCATCTGAGGGAAATCCTGAAAACATGACCTGTTAGTGGGCCATGAGGACTGGAATTGAGAAACACTGAACTAACTAAGCTTTTATCACTTCCATCAGCTCATCCCCCACATATAACCCTTTGTACCACTTATCCCACCCTATTAGATTGTAAGTTCTTATGAGCAGGGCCCTCTTAACCCTTCTGTACTGTATATTATTGTATTGTACCTGCATTGTCTCCCTTAATATTGTAAAGCACTGTTTATACTGTTGGTGCTGTATAAATCCTGAATAATAATGATAATATTACACCTGCACTCAAACAGTTATAGTAAAATAGAAATGTTATCTGTGCAGCTGAACTTCCTTTTCCTTCAGTACCATAACTGCTGCTTCAAGCTGTTAGTTATAGAAAATGTGGTGGTGTCTCCACTGTGCTGCTTAGTGTTCTCCTTGCTGGAATGGAAGCTGTACCTGGAGGGCCTGAAGTGCAAGATCCCCCCTCCTTCTACTTCATTTATTTTTGAGATATGTACTTTCTTCAGCTGCTGCTTCTTAATAATTTTTACCCTACCTGTCATCAATGGAAGAGTTGTGAAATGCTCCTCTACCAAGATGGCCACCTTCACATAGGAGACACAATATGGACCAAGTCATGTCTCCCATGTTCCTGGGCTCTTTCCTGGCCTGATCTCTTCATAGAATTCTTTGACTCATGAATAGCCAATACGGTGTAGTTTACTGCGGCAGGGTATGGGATCTTGTAAATAACCATATACCGTATTTATCGGCGTATAACACGCACTTTTTTTCCCCCTTAAAATCAGGGGAAACTCATGGGTGCGCGTTATACACCGATCCCCCGCCGATTTTGAGGTTCTCTGCGGCTATCGGACGTTTTTCACCTATTTTCGGCCGCACTCGCCCATTCTCGGCGGCTTTCGGAAAGCCAAAAGCCGCCGAGAATGGGCAAAAGCCACCGAGAACGGCCGAAAATAGCCAAAAGCCGCCGAGAGCTACCGAGCGGCGCTGAGATACACAGGACATCCGCTGTGTATCTCGGCAGCGCCATTTTTAAACGGCAAGCCTGCGACGACGCTGACAAGGCTGCAAATGACTGGCAAGGCTGCAAATGACACTGACAAGGCTGCATTGATGGGCATTTAAATGTAAGTTTTTTTTTCCTTAAACTTCCCTCCTAAAAGTTTTTTCCCTTAAAATTCCCTCCTAAACTTGGGGTGCGTGTTATACGCAGATAAATACGGTACTACATTGATCTCCTTGTGTTTCTGTTAATAAGGTGTGCCACAAACAAAGAAAATTGACAAGATAGTTACATACACAGACCCAGTAATGGTAAAAAGACTAGCTGTAGGGAGCCTACAGTCAATACTGGTAACTAGTCCTTTGCCCTCTGATCGTCTTTTTTTTTTTTTAGGGCACAAATTGGGCAATTTGGATTTTTTTAAGATCTGCTGAATGTTCTAAAAAGCATTCTTCAGGGTCGGCAACTTCTGCTTTTGCCTATCATCATATGCTCAGAAACTGTAACAGGTCTACTCTCAAGTAAATCTTCTGCCAAAAGTGGACTTGATTCACCTGCAGTGTCCTCTGACTTCAAATATTCTATCCAACGACCATGAGACTGACCATACAGGAGGTAACAGGTTCCCTTGCTTAGGACTTGTATAGTATCTACTTCAGAGCTGCACAGATTTCAGCCTCACTTTCACAAAAGGCTCTGGGCACTCTCTATTTTTTCCTGTGAGGGTCTATTTTGCTCATAGGGACTCCTGTGGCACATATCTGGGTAGCCTTTGCTACTCTGCCAGGGTCTCATCTTCCATACTCTAATGTCGTGTACACACGACCGGACTTTTTGACGGACTGAATTCCGTCGGACTTCCGTCGAATCAGACTTGGCCACACACAATTCATTCATTCATTCACAATCACACCAAAGTCCAACGGATTCGACCGTGATGACGTACGACCGGACTAGAATAAGGAAGTTCATAGCCAGTAGCCAACAGCTGCCCCAGCGTTGGTTTTCATCCATCGGACTAGCATACAGACGAACTGATTTTTCAACCGGACTCGAGTCCAGTAGAAAGATCTGAAACTTGTTCTAAATCTAAAGTTCATCTGATTTTTCGATAGCAAAGGTCCGATGAAGCCTACACACGGTCCAATTGTCTGACGGATTCATTCCGTCTGACCTTTGCTGTCGAAAAGTCCGGCCGTGTGTACACGGCATAACTGGTTCTTGCATATTTGGGCTTCAGAGCTCCATGGTACTTTTCAAGGCGGCACGGATCTTGTTTTGTTCTTGCCGTTGGTATACCAGTCACATACACAGAGTAGCCTCTGGATAGCCTGTCACCAAAATTAAGGGGACAGGTCAGATCTGTACCTTCCAAGCTCTAGTGTGCTGTTGGATAAATAGGCTTCTTGGGTTTTTGAGGATTAAACGTGCTTTGGAAAGCAAAATGATTTATAAATCGGGGCATTTTACGTCCACTCTTACAACTAAACCGGTTTTTATATGCAAGAAGTGGGTTAAAGTATTGGGTGTCCCTGGCCAAAGATCATTTTCACACACAATATCAAAGCAAAGGATGTCCACTGCCCAGAGGTACATCCTCGTGTTCCTAGGCTGGCTCCGGGCCTAAACTCTTCACAGAATTCTTTGACTCCTGGAAGCCACATAGCCAATACGGTGTCAGCGTCTTCTATATGACCAAAGAATAGTTCCTTGTGTTTCTGTTGATATTGTGCACCATGATGACAGAACATTGACAAGATAGCTACATAAACAGGGTCCTGTTTTGAGATTTTCTATCTGCAGAAAAGTTCCTAACAATTGGACAAGAATATCAGTAATTAGAGGTGGGCTTGGGCGTGTTCGAAAACCCCACATACCTGATCCCGCCAGGAAGCCGACACCGCACACGGCTAATCACAGGCAGCGAGATATTTCCCGATCTGTGCAGTTGCGAACCGGGAAATGTCTCGCTGCCTGTGATTAGCTGTGTCCAGTGTCAGCCTCCTGGCAGGATCAGGTATGTGGGATTTTGAACACGCCCGAGCACATCTCTAATTACTGATATTCTTGTCCATTTGTTAGGAACTTTTCTGCAGATAGAAAATCTCAAAACAAATAGACAAGAATATCAGTAATTAGAGATAGGCTCCGGCGTGTTTGAAATCTCATGTGCCCGATCCCGCCAGGAAGCCGACACTGCACATGGCTAATCACAGGCAGCGAGATATTTCCCGATCTGTGCAGCTGCAAACCAGGAAATTCATAGTTTCATAGTTAGTTAGGTTGAATAAAGACACCAGTTCATCCAGTTCAACCTGAGTGAGCGTCTACAATTGTCCCTATCTCTGTACATTGCACACTCACATTGGTCCCTATCCTCAAGGAGCCCACAGTCCAAGGTCCCCATTCATATACTAGGGCCAATTTTGGACAGAAGCCAATTAACCTACCTGCATGTCTCGCTGCCTTGATTAGCCGTGTGCAGTGTCGGCTTCCTGGCAGGATCAGGCATGTGGGATTTCAAACACACTGGAGCCCATCCCTATCAGTAATCATCAGGTCATGTCTATGCAAGTTATTGGTAAATCAGGCCACCTCTTTCTTGGACCACAGTCTATACAGTTTAAAAGCGGAGGTCCACCCTAAAGTGGACCTTCCGCTCATCGGAACCCTCCCCCCCTCCTGCGCCACAATTGGCACCTTTCAGGGGGGAGGGGGGTGCAGATACCTGTACAGTACAGGTATCTGCACCCACTTCCGGGATAGCTCTCTGCGGAAAGAGGCGTAGATTACGCCCCTTTCCGCAAGTGCCCCGCTGCCTGCTGGGAAACACACAGATCCCAGAGGCAGCGGGGACCGTCCTTATTGCGCAGCGCGACTCGCGCATGCGCAGTAGGGAACCGGGAAATGAAGCCGAAAGGCTCCATTTCCTGATTCCCATACCCAAGATGGAGGCGGCAGCACCCGAGAGACGATCTAGAGATCGGCTTCGGGTGCCGACATCACGGGCGCGCTGGACGGGTAAGTGTCACTATTTTAAAAGTCAGCAGCTGCTTTAAGGCAGGCCATAGATGATGTGATTTCCTTTCCTGCAACCACAGGATTTCCAGAGTCAGTGTTGATGGGCGAATCCCTACTGTGGAACTATTGTGTTCTCCCGGGAGGGGGTGTTGCAGGGAGCTGTTCCCGGGGAGAGCACAGTTATTATTGCTAGCTTTTGGCAATAATTGCATTTAAAAATCTGCATGCTGGTTGTACACAAGTCAATCGATGGGGTACAATCAGCCTGCCCATAGATGGTTTGAATCCTGGCTGGTTCAGCAGGAACCAGCTGAGATTTGAATAGTCTATGGGCAGACTGATTTTACCCCAACGATCGACTTGGGTACAATTATTTTTTTATGCCACCTCTGGCCAGCTTAACATTAGCTTCCGAGATCTAGAATACATGATGAGATCAGGTTGTAGGCATTGTTGGGCATAGTTGTAGGACTGATGAAAAAAAAAAAGGGTATCACTTACACAAGTCAATCCTGTGGATTGCCTATAGACACTGGAAACAGTCTGAAGGACCGGCTCATGTTCTCCTTCATCAGGTCACCGTGTCCCGTTTGTCCGAACCCATTTCTGCAAAATAAACAGTTTCCAAGCTTTGTAGCCCCTTTAAACGCTCTGCGGTTTTGGTCCCACGCCAAGAGTCATCCATCACTCCTCCAACCTGCCTTGTTAGGCAACTCCTAATTTGGCTCCTCGGCCGCTCGCGAGCCTGCGAAGGTTTGGATTTTTAAATTAAAAGGCTGCACACTTTAAATATTCAGTGGCAAATCATAGCTGACGTTTTACATACAGCGCGGTCGTAACTCAGGCGGATTATTTATCGCTCCTTGAACTTCGCTCCTCTTTCACTTGGGGCCCGTGATTAACTCTCCTGGTGTCGCGGTGGGACACGGCGCCCCCCGAAGTGACGCGGGGGTGTGCCTTTTTTTTTTTTTTTTTTTTTTTTTTTACTCCTGTTAAATAAACCCTGTTTTCCTTCTTAATTCTTATTTGTGCGGGGCTTGCCGGCCCATCAGTCAGCCCTTCTCTCCGCCAGCTCAAAGGAGCACGGGTCAAGGAGTCGTACAGGCATACAATAAATACTGAAAAAGATCTAAGGCGAAGTCAGGGCTTCTTTCCTACTTATTAAATTCAATCCCCTGGTGAAAGTCTCGCTAACAACTGCGGGGACTCGCCGGTAATCAGTGGCAGGACTTTTCAAACTGCAAGCTTTTTCTCTCTTGCTATTAAGGAGAAAAAAAAATAAAAAATCGTCATGGAAGACATAATTTATTGCTGTTCCCAGGCGCAGAATTCTCTATACATAAGAGGGAATAGACGTCCGTACATCTGGCGCAAAGGTCTGCAAGCGGCGATGTCCCCGCACCTCCTACGTCTCCTACGACTATTCAAAACACAAACTTTCCATAATGCTCAAAAAAAATAAAAATAATAATAATAAAATAACTCAGCAAGTTAAAACAAACCTGCCAACAGCTTTAAATGTAGCCCCAATAAATCAACTCCCACATAAGCTCTAGTATGTTAACATCATTTCAAAACTCATTTTTAATATTTTTTTTTTTTTTAGGTCAGCAGCTTTTATTAAAATAATCCTTGGTGATCCTACTATCAAGGCCCACTTTGGTTAAAAGGTGACAACGCACAGCCCTCTCTCCCAATTGTGCTTCTGCGTTGTCACCTTGTCATGCAATGCAGGCTTCCGATGAAGACTTCAAGGGGTTGATTTACTAAAACTTGGAGGGTGCCGGCGCAGCTGTGCATGGTAGCCAATCAGCTTCTAACTTCAATTTGTTCAATTAATGTGATATTAAAGCGGACCTTCAGGTCATTCTTTCCTTTTTCCATCAATTAATGGGGTTGTAACGCTTTGTTTTTTTATTTTCTAAATAGGTTCCTTTAAAGAGGAGGGCCGTTTAAAAAAAAAAATTAAAAGTCAGCAGCTGTAAACACTGCAGCTGCTGACTTAATAAGCCGACTTACCTGTCCAGGGCGCCCGCGATGTCGGCCGCCCGAGGCCGACCCGTCCCTCGGGTCTCTCGGGTCCCGGCGCCGCCATTCCTTCTAAGGGAAACAGGCAGTGGAGCCTTACGGCTTCACTGCCCGTTTCCTACTGCGCATGCGCGAGTCGCGCATCGCTTTGTGAATGGGACGCGCTGTGTTCTGGAACACACAGTTCCCAGAACACAGCGCGACCCATTACCCAGATGACAACGCGACTAGGAGAGAAGAAAGAAGATCTCAGCGGAGGAGGAAGAGGAAGATTAGGATTATGTGCCTAGCAACAGGCATTTCTGGTAAGTAAAAAAAAAAAAATTTTTTTTTCATTTTTTTTTTTTCATTTTTTTGTAATTTTTAATAATTTTTTTTTTTCAGGGTGGCCCTCCACTTTAAGCTAGTGCATTGTTGGTTCACTTACCTTTTCCTTCGATTTGCCTTCTAAATGTTTTTTTTCTTTGTCTGAATTTCTCACTTCCTGTTTCTCCTCAGTAAACTTCACACCATCATCCGAACCGTGTTTAGTCAGCCAGAACAGCTTACTGAGGAGGAACAGGAAGTGAGAAATTCAGACAAAGAAAACAAAGAAAAAAAACATTTATAAGGGAAATCGAAGGAAAAGGTAAGTGAACCAACAATGCACTAGCTTAAAAGGAACCTATTTAGAAAATAAAAAACGAACCTTTACAACCCCTTTAAATCTTCTGCCCTTGTTGTTGTTTTAGCTTTGGATAGTAAAACATTTTTTTTTCTGCCAATAAATTCCTTCTACAGCCCACTTCCTGTTTCTTGTCTTAACATTGGCCTAGGCTTATGACATCATGTACAGCTCTCTCTCTCACTAACTCTTATGAGAGTTTGTCAGGAAGGAAAGGAGGGTGGGTCATAAGAGGGCCAATGAGAGCTGCAGAGCTGGCGGTGTACCTCTGTGTAAATCCAGGAAGTGAACAGGCAGCAGCTTCAGCTGCCCACAGTTAAAATGGCTGCAGCCAGACTCAGTGGAGGGAGATTTCTGCAGCACATTTGGCAAGTACAGAATCACAGTATATATAAAATAATATGCAAAAGTGATTGGAGGGAAGCTTCAGAATGGCAAAGATGTTTTTAATACAAATGATGTGAGCAGGCTGCAGTTCCTCTTTAAAGTCAAAATAGTTTTTTTTTTTTTTTTTTAATAATAAACATACAATACTTACCTGCTTTGTGCAAAGTTTTTGCACTGAGCAGCCCGGATCCTCCTCTTCTGGGGTCCCCTATCAGTGCTCCTAGCCCCTCCCTCCCCGCTAAGTGCCCCCCACAGAGCAAGCAGCTGGTAATGGGGGCACCTGAGCAGGCTCGCTTTGGAGCCGGGGCTCTCTTTGTCCATTTACACACAGCACAAACACACACAGTTTACAAAACAATAAAAAAAAAAAAAAAATTATATATATATATATATATATATATATATATATATATATATATATATATATATATATATATATATATATATATATATATACACACACACACACACACACACACACACACATATATATATATATATATATATATATATATATATATACACATACATATACATACATGCATATATACACACACACACATATACTTGATGGACTACTTGGTCTTTCCTTGCCATCACTTTTCTATGTAGAGCAGCCTTTCTCAACCTTTTCAACACAGAGGAACCCTGGAAATTATGAAATTATTCTCCAGTCTCGGGGATCCCCCGCTAAAAATGAAAGATCTACAACTCGCCATACATTAGTGTGATGGTCAATGAGAAGAATGCTTCTTACCCTTGTGGTTATTGGGAAGAATTACCCCTTTACAGATAACCAAAAAGATCAATGGTGTCCTTGAGAACTTACCTAAGAGGCAGAAATTGACCACTGCTTAGGGAACCCCTAGAAACCTCTGGATGAACCCTGGTTGAGAAACCCTGATGTAGAGCCACGGATCTCTCTCTCTCTCCTCATTGGCTCCTGGGCTGTGATTGACAGCAGCGGGCCGTTTTAGCCAATGAGGAAGGAGTCCCCGAAGAGCCAAGGCTCTCATCGCTGGAGGAAGACCGGGCTCAGGAAAGTATTAGGGGGGGGGGGGGGGGATGGGCTGCTGCACATAGAAGGGTTTTTATCTTCATGAATAGAATACCTGAAGGTAAAAAACCTTCAGCCTTTACAAACACTTTAAGCTTTGACAACAAATATAAAAAACCTGGAAGATGATTTATTCAACACTATTTTTGTTATTGTGTATTCAACACACAATACGCAGGCATGCTCCACTATTACGTTCAGGAAACCCACTATGAGAGATGCTATGCAGCCATCACTGGGGTGCATGTGGACAGAAATGGATGCATAGAGGCTGCAGGAGATCAGCAGTGATGAGATGCAACAATAGAGGAGCCCCTAACCAACACTGCAAGTGGCTCCAGAGCCAAAGCAAATAGTGAGGGGGATGGGGGGGCATCCCTGCCGAGTGCCCCTACGGAGTCAGACAGCCAATAGTTTGTGTGGACCCGCGCCTTGGGTGCTCTATATAGGATCCTGAGCCAGTGGAGGTATTTGAGGCCGAAGCCATATCTCTCCAGGACTTCCCACAAATACAGCCATTCCACTGAGTCAAAGGCCTTCTTGGCATCCAACGAGGTGATGACTCTCGTGCCCTGGTTATCGTGTGGTATGGTGAGGTTCAAGAAGAGGCGTCTCAGGTTGATGTCCATTACCTTACCCGGCATGAATCCCGTTTGATCTACATGTATCAGTTCTTCAATAACGGTAGATAGAAGAAGAGGCAGAGCCAACACTTTTACCCTACCCAATGTAATAACCACTGATGACACAAGGTACATTATTATTACTATACAGTTTTAGTGTAAGGCCCCATTTGGGGGGGGGGGGGGGGTCCATGACCAGGCCCTTATTCCTGGAGGGTCAAGCAAAAGGGAATGGTCACCCAACATGTCGAGATATAACAAGCATTTGGAAACTATGCAGCTGACAGATACCCCCCACACCCAAATCCTTTACCACGGAAGCACGGGCAATACTATTTTGTCCTTTTTTGTTGTGCCTGGAGCCCTGAAGTGCCATGCGGGGAGGAAGGAATGAGATTCTTCTGTTGCAGGTACCCTGCTGTGCAGAAACATATACCTAAAAAACACAGTGAGGCCAGGGTGGGGTGGTTGAAAGGGGAGCTGGGCCGTCAGCCGCGGCACTTCAGAGTTCTGGGGGGGTCAGAGGTTACTCAAGCAAAATCCACTGGCCAAATAAAAGCTTGTTTGCAGAAGCCGCCGTGTAGATAAATCACAGATCTGTTTGCACCTCTCCAGGCCTCCTGACCCACACATGCTGCTCTGCTCCTCACCGACCCACAGATACTATTTCACGTGTCAGACGCTCATTCCCTGCGTACCTGCGGGGGGGCGGGGGTTGGTTGTCCAAGAAGAAATTGTTCTATGACACCCATTAAAAATAATCGGAACTCCTTACTAATTTTTTTTTAAATGTTTTCTTAAATAAAAGGAAGAGAACATAGGATTTTTCTCATTTAAGAAGCGTGGGACATCAAAATGATGGCTCTTTTGGGTTTGTAGAATGATGGACACCGAGGTCAGGGGTATTGTGATGATGACAGAATCATGGCTGCAATCCTGGGGTGTGGAGGCAAAGAATGGCAGAATGCAGGGTGGCGGGGCTATGCAACATGCCATGTGTTGGGGCTACGGGTTATGTGTGGGGGTTTCGGGTTGGCAGCATTCAAGGCCTACTGGACTATGACATGTTGAGATTTGGGACCTCAGAACTTTGGCACGCCGACGCGCCGGGTCCGGGACCTAGGGCACGCCGACGCGCCGGGTCTGGGACCTAGGGCATGCCGACGCGCCGGGTCCGGGACCTAGGGCGCGCCGGGTCCGGGACCTAGGGCGCGCCGGGACCGGGACCTAGGGCGCGCCGGGACTGGGACCTAGGGCGCGCCGGGACCGGGACCTAGGGCGCGCCGGGACCGGGACCTAGGGCGCGCCGGCACGCCGGGCCCGGGATCTAGGGCACGCCGACACGCCAGGCCCGGGACCCAGGGTATGCTGACGCGCCAGGAGCTAGGGAAAGCCGACATGCCAGGTCCGGTACCCTAGGGCAAGCCGACATTCTGGGTCCGGGACCTAGGGCACGCCGACGCGCCGGGTCCGGGGACCTAGGGCACGCCGGGTCTGGGGACCTAGGGCACGCCGACACGCCGGGCCCGGGACCCAGGGTATGCTGACGCGCCAGGAGCTAGGGAAAGCCGACATGCCAGGTCCGGTACCCTAGGGCAAGCCGACATTCCGGGTCCGGGACCTAGGGCATGCCGACATGCAAGGTCTGGGACCTAGGGCACACCGGGTCCGGGACCTAGGGCATGCCAGATCCGGGACCTAGGGAATGCTGGATCCGGGACCTAGGGCACGCCGGATCCGGGACCTAGGGCACGCCGGATCCGGGACCTAGGGCACGCCGGATCCGGGACCTAGGGCACGCCGACCAGCCACTAAGATAAAATTCCAGAAAACGCACATAATAAATCAGATCCGTTCATTTAAGAACACATCAGAAAATGTCAAAGGAATACACTGAAATATTAAAAAGAAAAATAAACCGATTGCTCTCTGGTTGGAAGTCGTCCATTCACAGACATGTCCTCAGTGTATAACCTGAGATCCGGGAGACATGTGCAGGCAGCTGAGCGAACTGCAAGCCGCCAACCAACTCCAACAACAATATTTTCACATGAAGCCGAGGAAATGAACTCTTCTGTATTACTTCTCACCGAACGTCAAACAGCTCTGTACTCACCAGCACATCAAGACGTTGCTTTACTTATAACGCCACCATACCACCAAAAAAAAAAAAAAAAAAAAAATCGAACCACTCAAACAGGAGTGTAATCTAAAAGAACAAACTCAATCTAAAAATAGCAGCAAAAAAATAACATTTTTGTTATCTAGAAAAATTAGAATCCCGTGTATAAAGTAGTTGTGAAGTTAGAAGCTGATTGGTTACTATGTACAGCGGCACCAGATTCTGTGTGCATTCTCATACTTTAAAGTGACTGTCCAGGTATTACACCAAATGTACTCCTGAACCCCCCTCTCCCCCTCTACAGGATGCCCCAGCATTATTTATTTCTTTTGCTTTATTTCTGTAGTGAGAGTCAGCGGGCAGGGCTGACAACCCTGGTTGGTATATCAGTGTAACAGAAGCGCTGTGTTGTCAGCTCAATCAGGAAGTCTGGAGTTCACTGGGTTCACTTCACTCAGCTGGTGTTTTTCTGTACTTGCAACATATTTAAAAGGGATAAACCCGGGGAATGTGCATGTGTTGCAGGAGTACCAATTATATATATTTTTTGTTAAATTGTGCACTGACATATACATTAAAAGGGAGTTCTATGGTCACAGTTAGGGCCGGGACAAGGGGTGGGCAGGAGGGTTGGCTTCCCGGGCACTGTGGTACCATGTGAGGTGGGAGGGCATCACAGGGAGATTCGGGAGAGGGGATTTGTGTTAGGAGGGGGAAAAATTGGGAGGGGGGGGGCAGCAGGAGGAAAGAATTGTTCTAGGATGGGAAATTTGAGGAGGTGTGCTAGGAGTGACGATTTTGGGGGGATTTTATATTGATAGGGGATATGGGGGGGGGGGGGGGGATTTGTGCTAGGAAGGGGGATTTGTGCTAGAAAAGGCAATATGGTGATGGGGGATTTGTGCTAGTAGGGATGATTGGGGGGCATTTCTGATAGGACGGGAAATTTGGGTAGGTGTGCTAGAAGTGATGATTTGGAGGGGGATTTGCGTTGAGAGGGGATATGGGGGAAGAGGATTTGTGCTAGAATAGGTACAATGGTGGGAGATGGTGAGAGAGGGGGAGGAATTTGTGCTAGGAGAGGATTTTTTTTTTTAGGGAGGGGGATTTGTGGTAGTAGGAATGATTGGGATGCATTTGAGTTAGGAGGGGAAATTTGGAGATTTGTGCAAGGATGGGGAATTGGGGGAGGGGAATTTGTGCTAGGAGAGGGGATTTGGAGGGGGGGAAGAGATTTGAAGGGGGGAGAAGAGATTTGAAGGGGGGAGAAGAGATTTGAAGGGGGGAGAAGAGATTTGAAGGGGGGAGAAGAGATTTAGAGGGGGAGAAGAGATTTACAGGGGGAGAAGAGATTTAGAGGGGGAGAAGAGATTTAGAGGGGGGGGTTTGGAGAGAAAATTTGAGGGGTAGAGGATTTGTGCTAGGAAAGGAGAATATTTTTTACGGTGGGAGCATGCAAATTTTTTTGGGGGAGGGGGATTTTCATCTTATGGGGGGCTCACAATTTGGCATCTTCGCCCTGAACTCTAGGTGACCTTGTCCTGGCACTGATCACACCATAAACTTTCATCAACATCATAGCAATAACAATACAAACAATAGTTATATTTGACAATTCAATACCAAGGGGTCCCAGGTGCCCCAGCCCCTGAAAAGTTGACCCCCTTCCACCAAGAAACACGGCAACATAACGGCAACCTCTGTGCACCTACCCAGCGCCTGCTTCCCCCAAGTTTGCATGTATGAGGAGGTCTATCCGGCGCTCAAAAACCTGTGCTGTGGAGCCCGGATATTGCACCAGCTGGTCCCCCTTTCATTCCTGCACCACCTTGGGACCAATGCCATGTCTCCGGCGCCTGATGACGACATCATCTCTAAAGGAAATGATGCTGGTGAGCTCCGGTCAAGTGGCCTCAGCTCCGGGTGGAGGAAGGGACCCTCCTCCCCCTCAATGCTTCCAAGGAGATGACATCATACTGCTCACATCCCTCACCGGACTCCGAGGGGAGGCGGCAGCAGGTCTCCTCCTGCATCTGCAAAGGAGGGATTCTATGATCTTAAAAGCAACAGAACAGAACCAGCAGACAGCTAACCCGCCCCCCACTTTACAACTTCTTTAAAGGTACAGCACGATGGTGTGGTTCCCAACATGTTTCGCCCTACAATGGAGCTTCCTCAGGGGGCACTGTCCAAATGAGTATCAGAGCCTTCCCAAGATATATTGCATTTGATAATGGTTCAGGGGGTCAGACAGGTACCATAAACCCAAACACCAGACGGCAGGCAATCATAGGGGGCATAAAAGGACCAGAGAGTCTAATTGCCAAAAAAGATGAACACAAGGATGAGAAACTCCTATTGGAGACACTCAGCACATAATCTGAGGTCCTGTAGGGAGTGCGTGTCACTCCTCATGGTTTCCATAACAAAAAAGGTAGGAATCTGCAACAAAAGTTTGATAAAATCCTTTCAATGTACATAGATCACCCCCAGAGAGGAATGTTTTTTACTGAACAAAATTGGAGTTACACTTTAAAACGATACATTTATTTCAGCACAAGACACATCCTTACCTGTCTCTGCATTTCCTCTACTTGCCTCTGAGAAACTCCCTGCAGAATGCTGAACATCTCCAAGATCTTCTCTTCTGGAATCACCACCGACGCCCTGGAATCAGAGGAACGGACATGACTTGTATCCCTCACTCAACTTCCAGCCTCAGAGGGGAAAAGGACCGGACCGTCTCCGCCCCTACCAATGTCTCCGATAAGCAGCAGAGACGTCCAGATCGCGGCGGGAGGGGGGTGGGCACCTCTCCCATCGCCCATAAAAGTGATCTCGCGGCGGAGACCACTTTATTCTGAAAGTGGTCCACCCGCTGTTTTTAAAAATACCGAGGTTATGGCAGCTATCTGGTGCCATAACAACAGATATTCAACACGCAAAGTACCGACATATAACGATTTTTTTGCCTTAATGCATTTCTTGCATTAAGGTAAAAATATTTTCAGTGTCCCTGTGCCCCCCCCCCCAAGCTGTGTGAAGGGGAAGAGAGGGGAGAAGAGATCAGCGCTGTACATGGCTACATCTTTTCTCCCCTTACTTCCTCTTTACACTGCACTCAAGCAGCAGCAGGAGCCATTGGCTCTTGCTGCTGTCAATCAGAGGAAGCGGGGGGGGGGGGCGGACCTAAGTCCCGCTGTGTAAGTCTATGGAGCGCGGCTTCTGTAGACACACAGGTTGGGAGCACAGGGGACGACCTCTGCCCATAGCCAGCAGATGGCTATGGTAGTCCCGCAGAAGAAAAGGAGGAGCCAAGATTGCTTCTGGGGACCCCAGAAGAGGAGGATCAGGGCAGCTATGAGCAATACTACTGCACAGAGCAGATAAGTATGACATGTTTTTTATTGACATTTTTTTTTTTTTTTTTTAAATTGGAGTTTATTAACACTTTAAAAAGGTAGAAAACACCCATGACAAAGGTGGAGCTCAATGGGCTTTTATATTGAAGTGGTTGTAAAGTCAGAAGGTTTTTTTATCTTAATACATTATATGCATTAGGATAAAAAGCCTTCTGTGTGCACCAGCCCCCCAACCCCCTCCACACACACAATTTCCTGAGGTCCTTCTCTGTCCAGCGATGTCCACGAGTGTCTCAGCCACCCGACATTCTCCTTCCTGATTGGCTGAGACATGGCAGTGGTGCCATTTGCTCCCCTGCTGTCAAAGTCAGCTAGCCAATCAAGGGAGAGAGGAAGCAGGGCAGGGGCCTGAATGGACACAGGAAGCTGTGACTCAAGGTGGGAGCCCCCCATCGCAAGCGGCTTGCTGTGGGGGTGCTAAACAGGAGGGAGGGACCAGATCAAAGAAGAGGGACCCGAGAAGAGGAGGATCAGGGCTGCTCTGTGCAAATCCACTACATAGAGTCGGTAAGTATAACACGTTTATCATTTTTATAGGGGAAAAAAAACAAGACTTTACAATCACTTAAAGCGGAGTTCCACCCAAATGTGGAACTTCCGCTCATTTGTCCCCTCCCCCTCTCCAGTGCCACAATTTGCCTCGGCCCTCGATTCCACCGCGGGGCTCCCTCCTCCTCTCTCTGTCGCCGGGCCAGTAGGAAAGAGGCGCATGCACAGTAGGGCTAAAAAGGCTGTAAAGGCTACACGGCCAGGTTCCCTTACCCGCAATGATGGCAGCAGCACCCAACAGATGATGGAAACATCAGCTACGGTGCCGACATCGCGGGACTCCAGGACAGGTAAGTGTCCGATTATTAAAAGTCAGCAGCTGTAGTATGTGTAGCTGCTGGCTTTTAATTTTTTTTTTTTGGGGGGGGGGGCGGAACACCGCTTTAAAGGGACGTTCTGGCCAATAAATTTTTTTTTTTTTAAAGTGAGCAGCTACAAACACTGTAGCTGCTGACTTTTAATAAGGACACTTACCTGTGCAACGATCCCGCGATTTCGGGCACCCCGAGGCCGATCCGTCCCTCGGATCGGTTGCCGGAGCCTCCATCCCAGCGAAGGGAAACAATCAGTGGAGCTTTGCGGCTTCACTGCCCGTTTCCTACTGCGCATGTGCAAGTCGCGCTGCGCTTTGTGAATGGCCCCGTTGTTATCTGGGACACACACATGTCCCAGAAGGCAACGGGGCCGCTCACCAAAGAGGAGTAAGCGCCGCGGAATAGGAAGAGGCAGATTAGGAAGACCGCCTAGCAACAGCGTTTCAGGTAAGTGAAATTTTTTTTTATTTTTTATTTTATTAATGCATTTTTGTTTTTTTGGGGTGGTAGTAAAATAATGATTGAATAAATAAACCTAATAATGGGGAACGTTACCTCTTCCAGTCCAGCACCTCAGAGAAGGGCAGTACGTAGGAGTCAGCCATGATAACGGGGACACAACCAGCCTGAAGGACGTCACTGAGAACCGTTTGTCCCAAGCGGGCGCCGCGGAAGACCAGGCAGAATGTGGCCTCCTACAAATGGAAACAGAGGACCGGTCAAAGCATTATTATATTTTATATCACGTCGCTGAAACCAAACAGCAGAAGCAGCTGGGGTGACTGGCCAGTGTAAAGCAGGCAAACAGTTACCCCAGAATTTAATCGATCAAGAGATGTGGTTGGACACAATGGGTAACTTCTCCAGCTTGCGTCAAGTCATCCTGCCCTTTCCATTTCAAAATGCGGCATGGCTCCCTTGCACCCCTTGTGGCAGCTGCTTGTACGGCAGGTGGATGCAGGCACCAAGTAGCCCTTAGTACGCTACTGATACTGTCCAGTACATTGGACCTTTTACTTAATACAAGTACATTAGTCGTGTATTGAATATTCTTAAGACCCCTTTCACACTGGGGCGTTTTTCAGGCGTTTTTCATGCGCTTTAGCGTTAAAAAATACGCCTGAAAGAAGCCGCAACTGCAATCCCAATGTAAAAGCCCGAGTGCTTTCACACCGAGATCCCTTTCATACTGGGGCGTTTTTCAGGCGCTTCAGCGCTAAAAAAAGCGCCTGAAAGAAGCCGCAACTGCAATCCCAATGTAAAAGCCCGAGTGCTTTCACACCAAGGCGCTGCGCTGGCAGGGCGTCAAAAAAAGTCCTGCAAGCAGCTTCTTTGCAGCGCTTTTGGAGCGGTGAATACAACGCTCCTAAAGCGCCCCTTCCCATTGAAATCAATGGGAAGCGCCTGTAAAACGCCAGAAAAACGCTATTGGCAGCAGCGTTTTGTGGGCGCTTTTAACTCTTTATTTGGCCACTAGCAGGGGTTAAAAGCGCCCCAACAACGCTCGAAAAACGCTGGTAAAGCGCTGCTAGTTTAAGCGGCGCTTTACCATCGTTTTTCGGGCGCTGACATTGTGAAAGGGTTCTTAAAGCACTTGGGCTTTCACATTGGGATTGGAGATGAGGCTTCTTTCAAGCGCTTTACAGGCGCTTTTTTTAACGCTAAAGCACCTGAAAAACGCCCCAGTGTGAAAGGGGTCTTAATCTCGGTGTGCATTTCTTCCAGATCTGTGCAGTAATCCAGTGTGAGACTTTCCCTCTGTAATAAAGATCACTCACTGCTGCTCTCTCTCCATGTGCAGGGTGACTGGTCTGGTCTCCGCCCCCCTCCTGTGGTTTTCTGCAGGCAGCCTTTATTGGGTGGAGCCTGGTGGCCCCTCCCACAGCTCCATTCTTTACACTTAGGATGTGCAACACTCCCCCAGCAAGTTATATTTACCCATCTGTGCCCCTCCACCTGTTGCATGTAAGCCCTAGCTTTACTGCTCTAACAGAGTGGGCGTCTTCTATATATGAAGGATCATGTGTCCCCCCCCCCCCAACACCCATGCTTCTCCCCTTCACCATATACCAGTGCTCAGGCATGCGGGTCTATGGGGACAGAGACGTCCATCCACCTGGTTAGACTCCAACACCAGGGCGGACTCCTGCAGTGGGGACCAAACAAGAGTGCTTGGATAGGTAAGAATACCTTGCAAGATTAAGGCCCACATCAACCCAGCGGTTCGATCGGGTCCGCCTGTCTGTTTTTCAGGAGGGCCCGATCGGGCCACCCATCGTCCTCTATGGGGTGGCGGATTTCAGCAGACACCCGCAGTGCTTCCGATCCGTCAAAATCCGCTGAAAACAGACGTTCGCCATCTGTCCAGCAGGTCAGATCAGATTGATCGGACATGCAGTGCGCTTCCATCCGACCGCCCCATAGAGGAGAGCGGGCTCAGTCCTTGTCCGCTATGCACAGCGGGATCAGCCAAGAGATCCCGCACTGAGCAGGCAGATTCCACTCCGTGTGAAAAGGACCTAAAGTGGTTCTAAACTGTAAAGTTTTTTTTCACACTTTAATAAATTCTCTGCATTAGAATAAAAAAAAAATCTTCCAATATCAGTGCACCCCCCCCCCAAAGTGGTTGTAAACCCTCACTATAAACCTTTTACTACAGGTAAGCCTATAATAAAGCATAACTGTAGCTACTGTGGATATCTCCTAAACCTGCACGTCATTGGCACATGCACACTGAAGCAATGGCTCATTCGTGACGTTGCTTCAGCTGATGTGCCCTTACCGGCGTCTCCCGTGCACATGCGCAGGAGTGACGTCATCGCGGCTCCAGCCACCGAAGCCCGTGAAACCCGGAAATAACTCCGGGAGCAATGTCGGTGGCCTGAGCAGTGTACAGAAACCAATGCGGGTTATCTAAGGTTAGTATGCTATGCATACTAGCTCATTATTTGTTTGTCCTGCAGGTTTTTTTTGGATTTGTTTTGTGTTTACAACCACTTTAAACAATGACCTGAGCCCTCTCACGACCGAGCGCTGTGCCTGTCTGCAGCTCTCCTCACTCTCTGCTCAGAGGAGGGAGCAGGGGGGAGTGGTTGAGCCACACTGTATGTGTCTATAGACAAACACAGCCTGGGCGGGGAGCACAGCCGCATGTAAGCCCTCACAGCAACCAGCTTGATATGGGGGCACACGCAGAAAAAAGAAAAGCAGATAGCACTGGAGGCAGAGGTGAAACTGTGGGGGGGGCATGGGCCCCAGGGCACTGCACTGATCCCCATAAGGAATGCTGTTCTTCCTCTGACAGTGCTCACCCCGCACCAACCTCACCCCCACTCCTCCTGGGCCCTGTTCCCCCTTCCCCACCACCAGTGCCTGACCTGCCCGCAGTGTCATCGTTCCCTTCTCCTGCCTCTGTAGCATCACCAAGAACCAGTGTAGCTACACCAGGGCAAGGGCATCTTGGAGCTCTACCAGCAGAGCAAGGCGGCCCACCTCCAAAGCGCCTAGAGGCGATTCAGTTCGCATTGTGCGCTATACAAGTATTTCATTCATTCATTCATTCAAAGCCCAAAGCAGTGCAACGTCTTCAACTGTCCTTCCACCTCCCCGGTCACCCGCCCCAAAACTGCTGGCCAAACACTGCCTGGTACCGCCTTCCCAGGACAAGCTGAGCTGGAGGAGACCGAGCCACTGGAAGATCTCCACCTGTACAGACACAAGCTGGAGAACCACAGTGTGTACTGCAGTGTAAGACCCAATGTTCTACCAGTGTCTGGAGAAGATCAGGCACCACAGCTACAAGGTCAAGGCTCCAGGGGCAATGTGGAACCTGCACAAGATGAAGGGGGGCATGGAGATACTGCACAAGGTGTGGGGGGGGGGGGGGGGGTGTACAAGGTGGGGCGCGGTGGAGAACATGATGAGGGAGGTGTCAGGGGATGCAAAAGAACGGGGTCTTTGCCCTGGGTGAATGAAAGTCCACTGGCCAGCAGGGGACCACAGAAGAGGAGGAATGGTCTACTCTCTGCAATACGACCGACTGCACAAAGCAGGTAAGTAAAACATCTTTTTTTATTTTAAAGGAAAAGAAAAACCGAAGGTTTACAATCACTTTAAATATTCACTGGACCTCTGCACCCATCACACCTCGCCCTTTCTGACATCTACCTGAAGAACTTGCGGGTAGTCGTAGACATTATTCTTATAGCAGCGTTTCCGATGTGGCGATGCGTCATCAGACAGGTTACTGCACTTATCCAGGATCAGCACCGACTCTCCGTTTTCCGCTCGTATCGCCTCCAGATCGGCACGGAACTCGGGGTGCAGAGCCGTCTGGGAGGAGAGTAGGAAGAATGTCCGGGGGCTGCAGAGAGAGAAAAGGATGGTCAGACTCCCGTCGGTATGCAGAAAACACCCATCACACAATTCCCTATGATGTCATCTAATTCCTCAGAGGCTTCCAGACCTCGTTATGAGAAATATACAGGGATCACCATTGATGACCTCATTGTGCAAACGCATGACTGTTATTTAGACTAGCCTTCAATACATCACTGACCCGTCACAATAACAGCCAGGCAGCAAGCATTTTTAGAGGCAGATGTCCTGGGAACCCCAAAATACAAAGTGGGACTCCTTCTGAGACTTTTGAGCAACACTAATGCTGAACCAGGTAAGAAAAAAAAAAAAATATATATAAAAAAAAAAAATAATAATAATAATAATAATAATAATAATAATAATAATCTTACTTTAAAGTGGAGTTCCGCCTATTTTTTTTTTTTTTTTAAAGTCAGCAGCTACAAATACTGCAGCTGTTGACTTTTAAAATAAGGACACTTACCTGTCCAGGGCGCCTGCGATGTCGGTACCTGAAGCCGACCATGCCTCGCCTCTCGGGTGCTGTGGCTGCCATCTTCAGTAAGGGAATCAGGAAGTGAAGCCTTGTGGCTTCACTTCCTGGTTCCCTACTGCACATGCGCGACTCTCGCTGCGCAATCTCACTGGTCCCTGCTGTCCTCTGAACCTGTGCGTCTCCCAGAAGACAGCGGGGGCGGAGAAGGCGCCGGAAGTGGCATAGATACCCGCGGGTGGCTCGGCTATCTATGCCCGGAAGTGGGAGCAAAATACCTGTATTAGACAAGTATCTGCTCCCCCCTCCCCCCGAAAGGTGCCAAATGTGACACTGAAGGGGACTATTCCGAAAGGTGGAAGTTCAGTTTTTGGGTGGAACTCCGCTTTAAGGCTCCATTCACACTTGTAGGACTCCAAAGTTGCGCCGACTCTGGTGTGCAAATTTGGTGAAGCTTTGGATGGGTGCAACTTGGATACGACTTTGGCTTTGACCAGTGATAATAGACAATTCCTGCACACAAATTGCATTGCATAACATTCAGGTACGACTTTCATGCAACTTCCGAGGGTTAACATTGAAGTCTATGGTCCTCAAGTTGCATGAAAATTGGACAAAAGTAGTGAATGAATTACTCTGAAGTCGCTGCAACTTTAAGTCGCGCATCTATGAATGGTTATCATTGGAAAACATAGGAGAACGACTTTGATGTCCAATGTTGCACGACAAGTCACACAAGTGTGAATGGAGCCGTATAAAAAAAAAAAACATTCCCTGCACGAATGTCAGTCACATATACAGTGCATCCGGAAAGTATTCACAGCACTTCACTTTTTCCACATTTTGTTATGTTACAGGCTTATTCTAAAATGGATTCAACTCATTATTTTCTTCAAAAATTCTAAAAACAATCTCCCATAATGACAACGCGAAAGAAGTTTGTTTGAAATCTTTGCCAAATTTCTTTAAAAAAAATTCAATAAGGCTGCAACATAACAAAATGAGGAAAAATGAAGCGCTGTGAATACTTTCAGGATGCACTGTATGCAGACTGAATGAAGTGTCATCTTATGCTTTTGAATGGATTAAAGTAAAGTTCTTTTTTTTTTTTAATAAACATGTTAATACTTACCTGCTCTGTGTAAGGGTTTTGCACAGAGCGGCCCCGATCCTCCTTTTCTGGGGTTCCTGGCACTCCTAGCCACTCCCCTTCATCAAGTGCCCCATCAGAGAGCCGCTTTCCCTGGGGGCACCCATGCAGGAACGCTCGAGTCCTGCTGCTGCGTCCATTGACAAAGACAGCAGAACTCGGGGCTCCAGTGTCACTAGATTTGATTGTCAGCAGTGGGAGCCAATGGCTCCCGCTACTATCAATCTATCCTATCAGGACCCGAGACAGTGTCTGGAGCTGCTGGGTTTGTCCCCATCGCTGGAGCGATTGGGTTCAGGTAAGAAAAAAGGGGGGCTCTGGGGGGGGGGGTCAGCTGCAGCACAAAAGGTTTTTCATCTTAATGCATAGAACGCATTAAAGGTGAAAAACCTTGAGACTTTACAACCCCTTTAACTCCTGAATCATCAGCTCCATCTAGTGGCCAAAACGTGATATCACTCATTGAGAAAATGATACCGCATTTTGGTTACTAGATGGAGCTGATGATTCAAGAATTGATCTATTTAGAAACATACAGTGGCATTTCGCTCAGCTGCCATGAAAGTTCCCCGACATTTGTGCAACAAATGTTTAATAAATAAACTCCTAATTTTGGGGACGTGGCCTGGATGAATCGGATGAGGCTGCTTTTACTTGCCAACTACTCATTCTGCAGCATGCTGTGGGTCTGGGTGGACCTCTCCTCAGCGGCATCCAACTTATTGGACCTTGATAGCCTGAGTGGGGATGCTTAAAGCGGAGGTCCACCCTAAAGTGGACCTTCCGCTCATTGGAATCCCCCCCCCTCCGGCGCCACAATTGGCACCTTTCAGGGGGAGGGGGGGTGCAGGTACCTGTACATTACAGGTATCTGCACCCACTTCCGGCATAGATTATGCAGAAAGGAACGCCCCTTTCTGAAGAATCCACACCTCTTTCCGAAAGTCTCCCCGCTGCCATCCTTATTGCGCATGCGCAGTAGGGAACCGGGAAATGAAGCCGAAAGGCTCCACTTCCTGATTCCCATAGCCAAGATGGCGGCGGCAGCACCCGAGAGACGATCGAGAGATCGGCTTCGGGTGCCGACATCGCGGGCGCGCTGGGCGGGTAAGTGTCACTATTTTAAAAGTCAGAAGCTGCAGTATTCGTAGCTGCTGGCTTTTAAAAAAAAAAAAAAAAATGGCGGAACTCCCGGCGGACTCCCGCTTTAAGCATTTATACCGGGTTACCTGCAGATCCTGCCAGAAATCCTGTGAGCTCAACTTCCTTAGCTCTCTGCCTGTGCTGTACTGTTATCAGTTACAGTGCCCTCAGTGATCTCTGTGGACCACCAAATACCTATCCGTTATGTTATGGGGATGAAGAGGGAGTGTTCTGTAGTCCTAATGTACATTCTATCTTAGGGTGACAACGCTGCTCCTCCATACATCTCATACAGTGAGCGAGCATCGAAACCGAGGACAGGATGTGTTACTGGCAGGGGGGAAAAAAAAAAAAAAGCTTTAAAGCGGAGTTCCACCCAAAAATGGAACTTTCACTTTAAGAGAGGGGACCCCCTTACATGGCACATTTGGCATGTCATTTTTTTTGGGTGGGGAGCTGGTACCCTCTTTTCAGAGAGTCCTAGCTCCTACTTCCTCCCAGCGCACCGCAAGGGAGATCACCTCTCTGCAATCATCTGGGACACGTCACAGGTCCCAGATGATTGCCCGGCCAGTCACGGTGTGGATCGCGCATGCACAGCGAGTGCCTGGCTGTAAAGCCACAGTTGGGTGCCCACAGTTACAATGTCGGCGCCACAGCGAGGAGGGGGAAGAGGAGCGGGGCTTCGTTCCCCCACATCACTGGACCCTGGGACAGGTAAGTGTCCAATTATTAAAAGTCAGCAGCTGCAGCATTTGTAGCTGCTGACTTATTTTTTTATTTGATTTTTTTAGCAGAACTCCGCTTTAAACTTTTATCCTTATAAAGCTGTGCTTGAGCGCCAATCAGTGATTTTGCCTAGACTGAGATGATGTCCTCAGCCTGCTGCAGGAAGGAGGAAGCATTTCCTCAGTCTCCTCTCTTCCTCACTGATCACACTGCAATCTTGTAACTTTGTAGCAAGTCACAAGGCGGGAGGCTGCAGCAGGGGCCGAAATGTATAAGGCATTTGTGTGAACACTGCTAAGAAATGCCCAGACACCAGGATTTACACGATGGTGTAATCTCTGTGTCCAGGACGAAGATGGTGACCCTAGATGAGGCCTGAACAAAGATGGCACTGTTCTTCTGCAGACAAAAAAAGCAGATGAAGGCCTTGTCAGGGGGAGTACTCTGATCTCTGTTAGCGGTAATACCTGGACACAATACTTGTCATCCTTGGACATAAATTGAAATGATTGATATATATATATATATATATATATATATATATATATATATATATATATATATACACACACACACACACACACACACACACACACATATATCTCTGATGTTCAATCCACTTAAAGCTGGAGTATATTTTGTGAGTTGGCGTTCATACGAGCAACGCAAGTTGCAAAGTATCTCCCTTCCCCATAAGCTCATCCCGGCACCATTACCAGATCACCGGAACTCCGCTTCAAACACAACAATAAGCCAGAAACGGAGACACACTGACCCTGGGGATCGCTCAGGTAGGTTCACTTCAGACAGAGGACTGAAGACGGGAATGCTGACATCATATCCCTGGCGGTAAGTCCACGTTGAGAATCCTCCGCCGGCCAACACCGCCCTGGAAGAGAGATCAATGACAGACACTATAAAATAATGTGCCGGGAGCTTCATAGTCAATGTGTATATTTCTCTGTAAATAATATATCTATCCACACGTGTGTTTTATATATATATATATATATATTTTTTTTTTTTTTAAATGTGTGTGTGTGTATAAAATATATATATTTAAAAATAATATTTTTAAATATATATATATATATATATATATATTTTTTTTTAAATATATTATATATATATATATATATATATATATATATATATATATATATATATATACACATACAAATATACACATACATATATACACATACACACACACACACACAGTGCCTTGAAAAAGTATTCACACCCCTTGAAATTTCCCACATTTTATCATGTAACAATAAAAATTGTAAATGTATTTTATTGGTAGTTTATGTGATCATTGTGAAGGGGAAGGAAAATGATAAAATGTTGATAAAAATGCTAAAAATCCCAATATAAATACACTTACATTTTTGGATGTAACATGATAAAATATGGAATATGTCAATGGGGTATGAATACTTTTTCACAGCAATGTAAAATATAAATAATAATATAGATGGCAGAGATCTAATTTACATACAATATTACTCTAATAATTAAAGCTAAACTTAAAATTTTATATTTCTCCGCTCATCAACATGCTTATTACATTTTTAAAAAACACCTTTGTATTTTCATTACATGTTTTATTACAGACCCAGTGATGTCATCACCGAGTCTCTGTGCTTCTCTATGCAATGCAGGTAGATCATGTATGGTAGGAGGGGCTGGCAGGGTGCTGTGCATAGGTTCCTGAAAACATTACAACAGCCCAGTGGGCCGGTTCTTGGGAGGAGTTATGCAAATATTAAAATGCAAGCAGTGGGTTGGCTCTTGGGAGGAGTTATGCAAATATTAAAATGCAAGCAATAAGATGGCTCCTGGAAGGAGTTATGCAAATTTTAAAATGCAAGCAGTGGGCTGGCTCTTGTGAGGAGTTATGCAAATATTAAAATGCAAGCAGTGGGCCGGCTCTTGGGAGGAGTTATGCAAATATTAAAATGCAAGCAGTGGGCCGGCTCTTGGGAGGAGTTATGCAAATATTAAAAAGCAAGCAGTGGGCCGGCTCTTGGGAGGAGTTATGCAAATATTAAAATGCAAGCAGTGGGCCGGCTCTTGGGAGGAGTTATGCAAATATTAAAATGCAAGCAGTGGGCCGGCTCTTGGGAGGCGTTATGCAAATATTAAAATGCAAGCAGTGGGCCGGCTCTTGGGAGGAGTTATGCAAATATTAAAATGCAGTGGGCCGGCTCTTGGGAGGAGTTAGGCAAAAATTTAAATGTAAGCAGTGGGCCAGCTCTTGGGAGGAGTTATGCAAATATCAAAACGCTTTGATGGGTGGGCTTCAGTCCGGAGGAGTGGGTGCTCCAAGACAAGCTGCATTTGCATAGGTGGTGTTGAGCCTCCACCAGTGAAAGAACTGAATGTTAACATACCGCACAGGGGTCTCATGGATGTATTGTTTAGCACTTAAATTGTTTGATGTATGCGTTTGTGTCTAAAATTTACAATAAAAAGATAAAAAAAAAGAAGAACTGAATGTTGGGTGTGCCAGGGACAGGCAGTCTGGGTTGGAAAGAGCTAGATGATACTGGATGTCCTCCAACCAGGAAAGGAAGGCTCTGACTTGCTGCAGCTTCTTATGCACATTGTGAGAAGCTCACAGTGTGCAGTGAAATCAGAGTAGGACATTTTAGTCCAGCAGGAGTCCGTACAGCTGTGCAAGACTGAAGGGAAGGCCGGAGGTCAGATTTAATGGTGAGCTCCGCAGAGCTCTAACAATAGCGCCCCCTAATGCAGAATGACACAATGTACAGGTGATGTGAGAATACACAATATAGAAGATAGTCGCACATTACACAGATAAGATCCACACAGGTTATTCATGGGACAAGCAATATTCCAGTGTGCTGTGATCTCTATAGAAGAGTCTGACATATAGTGGTGATGACCCCCCCCCATACACGGTGATAACATCTGATGATCAGTCAGTGTGAGGAGCTGTCAGTGCAGAGACACCAGCCGCCCCATCAACTGTCATTACAGAACAAAGACAATGGACAGAAGAGGTCCTGGGGGGGAGGGGTGTACACCCCGCAGACATCGATGTCACTATCAGGTCAGGCTAGAGACGTCCTCTGCTATGACAAGAGGCTCTTCTCTGGAATATTCAAAGAATATTGCCCATATTTCTAATATATAACATACTTGGAGGGGAAAAAGCTCATATGAAATAAGTGATAGAGATGTAAATCCAATCACTGAGGCTGGCCATACATTATAAAACAATAAGATTAATGCGCTAATAGCCAAAAGAACGCATACATGCATCCCTATGGATTTTTTCCCCCCCAAGTGCGTTTCATAAAAACAAACAAAAAAATGAGCAGAATATCAAGAAGAAATTACAATAATTTTTCAGCCAGTAGCTAGAATAGGCTGCTGTGCACCGGATGGATGGATAAATACCAAGTATTGAATTGATACAGTCCCAAGGAATGGATAAATGAATAGGTGATAAATAATCGTTATTAGTAGAACAATTTGCATTCGCCTCGGTAGCTGTACACAGATCACATAAAGCAAACTTCTATCATACGTTCATAGATATCTTGCCCCTGCATCAAACGCTGTGCTGAATATAAACCTTAGTCACTTGTTTCCACTTCCTCTCATTTCCACCGTTTAATATAAAAGGAAAAAAAGGAAACAACACATAGCGTGACACTGCAAGGATACACAAACTATTTCTCACACATCGTTCCACTCACAAAACTTCTCTTTGTTTGGAGCATGGATTGATGGCAACTATCAGCTTATACTCCTCCTCACAGCCTCCCCGTGCTTTGTTAGACTCCAGGCTTGGCGTTACTGGCTCCTCCTTCCGACGCGTTGCGTCACAGGTCACGTGACATTCTCAAGGGTAATGATACGGATGCATCTATGCGTTCTTTGGCTATTAGCGCACTAATATTATTGTTTTATTTTCTTTATTTTATAGGTGGGGGTTCACTATCATTGGTGCAGCTTTTATGCATTTGTATTTAATACGTTTATGCACTACACTAGCGCTTATGCACTTTATTGGCCATACATTATACAACCTCCTTGTACAATTTTTCCTTTAGCCCTTGTACACACGGTCGGATATTCCGATGGACAATGTCCGATCCGACCGTGTTGTCGGATAATTCAACAGTGTGTGGGCTCCATCGGACTGTTTCCATCGGAATATCCGGATCGACCAAGTTTTCCAGCTGGGCTATAAAATTTTCCGACAACATGATCCGATCGGACTTTGTCCGATTGTGTGTAGAGAATTCCGATCGGACAAAGTGCCACGCATGCTCAGATCAAATTCCTAGACCAAAGCTATTGGCTACTAGCCTGAACGTAGTCCCGCCGTAACAAAATAACGTCATCACGTTCTGAACGATCGCATTTTCAAACAACTTTGTCCGACCGTGTGTATGCAACAGTTTCGGACAAAATCCAACGGATTTGGTTGTCAGAATGTCCGACCGTGTGTACAAGGGCTTAGATTTACCAAAACCATATAATATATAAAGGCAGACCTAAACACTTTCAATTTGTATGCAATCAGGCAGGACCTTATACTACATATTTAAAAAAGGTAAATCTAAAGTAAACTGAATAAGGGGTGCACATATTTATATATATATATATATATATATATATATACACACACACACTGTCTATATATACCTATTTTTTTTACTAGTAATGGCCATGATCAGATACATAGATTATATATATATATATATATATATATATATATATATACACACACAGATGATAGAGAGATTATATATATATATATATATATATATATATATATATATATATATATATATATATATATATATATATATATATATATATATATATATATATATATATACACACACATACATACACACACACACACACATATATATGGCTGATCATGACCATTACTAGTAAAAAAATAAGTATATATAAAAACAGTGTGTGTATATATATATATATGATTATGGGCAAAAAAAAAAAGAATAAAAAAAAATAAAAAGGAAAAAGTCAAGAAAAAACAAAAAGAAGTGAAAAGATAAAAAAAAAAAATATATGTTTTTTTCACATTGTTTTATTGCCCCAGGAACATCAAGGATGGCAGTGCCAGTAAGGAGGAGGGTGGGACCAGCATGAAGGGGAATAAAGTTCCTCTTTAAACAAATAACATTCGAACAGCACTGGAAATAGCCCATTCTGTCCCTTATTCCAAAAGATCACATGCACATTTTTTATTTATTTATTTCTTTTTATAAATATACTCCTTAAATTTCATATGAAGTTTTAACATAATAATGCTGTTTCAAAAGTAAGTTTCAATCCTATTTTATCTGCAGCTTTTTTTTTTAACCCCTTGCAGCCCATGTAACGCATAGGTCCAGCAGCAAAGAGGGCGGCGGGCTTTAACACTGACGTACCTCTTATGTGTCCCCTGCACAGTGACCGAGCTGTCACAGACTGTTTCTGGTCTCTAGTAATGATCGTTGACCAGTTCCCTGATAATGCGATCGCTCTCACAGTCAATCATAGTGGTCACATGATTGGGCAGTCCTTCACACCCCCTTGGACGTCAAGACCCAGTTGAAAGGGAAGGAATTCAAATATCATCTGGTAATCCTGCTTTGAAGGTCCTTGCTGGGGCACTTCCTGTTACAGGGTGACAACGCTCCAGGTTTATCTCACAATTGTGCTTCCTGCGTTGTCACCCGTCTCCTAGGAGTTCTGTCTAAGGGGTGGGGTGGGGGGGGGGGGGGGGGGGATCTGCTGCGCCTGCTGGACAGAAGGATCAGCTTTCATCTCCCTCCACCTGCTGAATTATACCGTATACAGTGATTGGAGATTTTTATACTTATTTTGTGAGGCTAAAAATGTATCAATTGCACACATTGATATTCAACGGAACGGGACATTCTATTGTGGACCGACCCTTGGAGGAAAGTGCTAAATGATGCTAGGCGTCCTCCAGCCAGGAAATGCAGCAGGTTCTAATGCACATTGTGAGAAGCTCACAGTGTGCAGTGAAATCAGATTAGGTCATTGCAGTCCAGGAGAGGAGCCGGTACTACTGTGCAAGACTGTAGGGAAGGCCGGAGGTCAGATTTAACCACTTGCGGACCACCCGCCGTCGTTATACGTCGGTAGTTTGATGTTGAATACCGTTGTTATGGCAGCAGATAGCTGCCATAACCCCGGTATATTCTTAAACAGCGGGCGGTCCTTTCAGGAAAAAGTGGTCTCTGCGGCGGATTCGCCGCAAGATCACTTTTATCGGCGGTGGGAGAGATGCCCCCGCCGTGCTCCCATCATCTCCACCACTTACCGAAACTGCCGGTAGAAGCAGAGACAATCTGATCCTCTGCCCTCAGTAGCATGGAACCGAGCGAGGGAATGGCAGCCCCCCACTCGGCTCCATAACATTGGATGACGGAAGCAACGTCAAACTTCACTTCCGTCCAATGGTCTCAAAGGGGAAATTTTTTATTATAAAATAAATGTGTTTTATTTTTTTATTTTTTTTATTGTATTTTAGTGTAAATATGAGATCTGAGAACTTTTAGACCCCCAGATCTCATATTTAATTATAAAATTAATTAAATTTTTTTTTTCTATTCCAAGGGATGTTTATAGTCCTTGTAATAGGAATAAAAGTGGCCCAAAATTGCTTTCAAAAGAACAGTGTAAAAATAAAAAATAAAACGAACCGGGCGCAATTTTGAAGCATGACATGTAGGGTATCAATTTGCGTAACATCATCTTTCACTATATAAAAAAAAATTAAAAATTGGGCTAACATTACGGTTTTCTTATTTTTTTAATTAAAAAAAAAAGTGTATCTTTTCCCCCAAAAAATTGCGCTTGTTAGACCGCTGCACAAAGTATTGCAATGACCGCCATTTTATTCACTATGGTGTCTGAAAAAATTATAAATATATAAATATATATATATATATATATATATATATATATATATATATATATATATATATATATATATATATATATATATATATAGGCACAATCGTTAAGTAATTTCTGTGATGTGCTCTGCAAATAAAGAATGAAGGAGTAGAAGGGTCACCTTTACAGGTTGGATGTGGACTTATAGTACAGAATTGATCCATTTCTTTGGAACATGACTGCCACCTTGTGGACGCCAGAGGAAATACCACAGCCTTTTTTTAAACGACAATCATATAATTAAGAGCGTGATTGTAAGGGTCTTTTTACATTTTTTTTTTTTTTTTTTTTTAGATAACAAACATGTCATACTTACCTCCACTGTGCAGCTTGTTTTTCACAGAGTTACCCCCGAACCTGCTCTTCTGGGGCTCTCCCAGCTCCTCCTCACATGATAACGCCCCCCGGAGAAGCCTTGCGGGCGCACTCCCGAATCCAGAATTTGGGTCTATAGACAAAGAATGCCGGACTCGGCCCCACACTGGCACCCCTCCCCCCCGGCGCCCGCATTATTGGATTTGACTGACAGCAGCGGGAGCCAACGTCTGCGCTGCTATCAACCTATCCAATCAAGAGCCGGGAGCCCATGAAAAAGGAGCCAGCGCGTCCCCCGCCGACTGAATGAAGGGATTCAGATAAGTAAAACGGGGGGGGGGGGGGCGGCGGTGACTTCCAGGTGTTTTTTCACCTTAATGCATAGGAAACATTAAGGTGAAAAAACACGAAACCTTTACAACCCCTTTAAAAAAAAAAAAAACGGAAAAACTAAGGATCAGAAAAAAAAAGCCGCAAACAACAAGATATTTTTTTTCTGTCTCCTTTTATTTCTTCCAAAACTTTCCACCCACACTGGAAAATTCCTCTTTAACATATTGAAGAGTTTGTGATCAATAATTGGGCAGCACTGTAGCCAAGTGGTTAGCACTTCTGCCTGGTAGATCCCAACCATTACACTACCTGCCTGGGGTTTGCACATTCTCCCCTGTGTGGGTTTCCTCTGGATACTCCGGTTTCCTCCAAAGACATGCTGGGAGGTTAATGGCTCCGGTCTAAATTGTCCCCTAGTATGTATATGTATGATTGTGATTTAGGGACCTTAGATTGTAAGCTCCTTGAGGTCAGGGACTGATGTGAATGTTTAATATGTGTAAAGTGCTGCGTACATTGACAGCCTCTATATATATATATATATATATATATATATATATATATATATATATATATATATATATATATATATATATATATACACATACATACATATACATACATACATACACACACACGTTATATATATATATATACCTGTAATAAATAAATATTACACCTTTACCTGTCTCTAGGTACGTCCAGGGCAGTGTTATAATCAGGAGGTCCTCCGGGTAACATGTTAAACAGTAAGTGATTGGTCCCTCGATCCCACCTAAAGAGAAAAGACAATGCAGAGGTTCTAGAACTGACAGTGATCTTCACAGAGAAATACAAACAAAGATGATTGTATCATTTAAAAAATGTAAACTACAAATCAGTAATCATACACGGCATTTAACCACTTGCCCCTCACCCACTGCACTTTTACTGCACAGCCAGGCATGACAACATACTGGCACGCCGCCACAAACGGTTTTCAGGCCCTGCTGGATCTGTGCTGTAATTGGACACAGCATGAGTTTGTCCAGCAGGTTACAGCCAATGATTATGGCTGCACACCTACTGATCGGCTGAGGCCAATCACAGCACAGAATTCCACGTTTACAAAACACACAGAACTCTGTACACAGGCAGCGATCTGGCTGCTTCTTCTCCCTGAAATCAACATCGAGTTCAGGGAGAAGAAGCAGCCAGATCTGTGAATCAAAGCAGCACACGTTACACTTGTTAGGCACACAGTTAAAGCGCAGGGCCACCCAAAAAAAAAAAAATTGCATTAATAATCTTTAAAAAAATAAAACATTTGAAAAATAAAATAAAAAAAATGTTTTAACTTACCTGAAAATGCTGTTGCTAGGCAGTCTTCCTAATCTGCCTCTTCCTATTCCGCGGCGCTTCCTCCTCTTTGGCGAGCGGCCCTGTTGCCTTCTGGGACAAATGTGTGTCCCAGAAAACAACAGGGCCATTCACAAAGCGCCACGCGACTCGCGCATGCACAGTAGGAAGCGGGCAGTAAAGCCGAACTGCCTGTTTCCCTTCGTTAAGATGGCGGCGCCGGGAGCCGATCCGATGGACGGATCAGCCTCAGGGGGGCCGACATAGCAGGCTCGCTGGACAGGTAAGTGTCCTTATTAAAAGTCAGCAGCTACAGTGTTTGTAGCTGCTGAATTAAAAAAAAAAAAAAAAAAAAAAAACACATCACGGCCGGAACGCCCCTTTAACCCCTTCCCAGCCAGTGTCATTAGCAGAGTGTACGGTATTATCAACCACTTGCCTACTGGGCACTTAAACCCCCCTCCTGCCCAGACCAATTTTTAGCTTCAACCTGTCAAAGCTGTCACACTTTGAATGAGAATTGCGCTGTCATGCTACACTGTACTCAAATGACATTTTTATAATTTTTTTCACATAAATGGAGCTTTATTTTGGCGGTATTTAACACCACTTGGGTTATTTTTTGCTAAACAAAAAATAAATAAAATAAAAAAGACGTTTCATAGTCTATTATAAAATTTTGCTTGATATTCGCTTCCTTGATATTCGCTGATGAAGCTGCACTGATATGCTACTGGAATCATTATTATTATTGCTGTTATCTGAGCAGGATTCCAACCCTTCCAATAAAAAATAAAATAAAAAGAAAAGATTTTTTTTTTGATTTAAAATTATATATTTTTTTTATTTAACCACTTCAGCCCCGGACCATTTTGGACACTTTTTGCGATTCGGCACTGCATCGCTTTAACTGACAATTGCGCGATCATGCGACGTGGCTCCCAAACAAAGTTGGCGTCTTTTTTTTCCCCACAAATAGAGTTTCTTTGGGTGGTATTTGATCACCTCTGCAGTTTTTATTTTTTGCGCTATAAACAAAAATAGAGCGACAATTTTGAAAAAAAAAACATTATTTTTTTACTTTTTGTTATAATAAATATCCCCCAAAAATATATAAAAAAAAAATAATAAATGTTTCCCTCAGTTTAGGCCGATACGTATTCTTCTACATATTTTTGGTAAAAAATAATTTAAATAAATAAATAAATCGCAATAAGCGATTATTGATTGGTTTGCGCAAAAGTTATAGCGTTTACAAAATAGGGGATATTTTTATGGCATTTTTATTAATATTTTTTTTTACTAGTAATGGAGGCAATCAGTGATTTTTATTGTGACTGCGACATTATGGCGGACACATCGGACAATTTTGACACATTTTTGGGACCATTGTCCTTTATACAGCAATCACTGCTATATAAATGCACTGATTCCTGTGTAAATGACACTGGCAGTGAAGGGGTTAACCAGTGGGTGGCAGTGTAGGGGTTAAGTGTTCCTAGGGGCGTGTTACTAACTGTGGGGGGGTTGGGCTTTCATTTAGTGAACAATGATCTCTGCTCCAATCACATGGAGCAGAGATCAGCGTCACTAGTTGCTAGGCAGAACGGGGAAATGCTGTTTACAACGGCATTTCTCTGTTCAGCTGCCCCGATCGCGGGTACGCCCACGGCGATCGAGTCCGCGGGGACCGGCCACCGGACTCACAGGGGTCCCGACCGGCACGTGAGCACGCCGCCGGCAGCTCGCTCACGATGGCAGGGCGGCATTAAAGATTGGACGTACCTGTACGCCAATATGCCTGCCCGTGCCATTCTGCCGACGTACATCGGCATGCGCCGGTCGGGAACCAGTTAAGTAAATTTTTATCTAATTTAATTTTAATAAAATGCTTTTGGAGTAAAACAAATCTATGCAAAGATAGTTTTCTATTTAATATACATTAATAATTTTGTTTATTCAGCATGAAATGGAGCTTAGTTATGTAGAATGAAGCTGTATATTCTGCAAGATTTACATTTTTGGTAAACTCATTCAATGAATCCAAGCTCTGCAAGCTAAGATAACACGCACTGCATTGATGCATTCACACAATGTCAGAGTATCCATGAGATAAAACAAAGTTCAGGAATATTTTCCTTTATCCTATTGTTTTGCAAATCTATGTACACTACAAACTGTATGATTGAATCGGTTCTGATATTGCTGTTTTACTAACCTGACCGCATATTATTCTGAATAAAAAAAAAAATTTATTTTGTTTGCAAATATTTAAAATTCGAACTACCAGCAAGAATGAGTCCTTACATTTAAAGAGCACCTGTCATTTCAGATCCATCATGGCAGCGCCTGTTAGCGGGCATCCACTCACCCGCTGCCGCCACGTCCCTCACCTTGTTGGGCCCCTGCCCAATCACCAGCCGTCCCATTAAAGTGAATGGGACTGTCGGGGAGTCAACAGCGGGTCAGAGGAGGAGCCTCTGCGGGACAGAGAGGACAGTTGCTCTTTAAAAATTATGATTTAAAATCGAGTTGATTTAAATCCAGCCTTTTTACTAGTGATTTAAATCAAATCCACCCCGGGATTGAGTTCCACTTAAACCCTTTGCTGACCAAGGATGTGTCCTGCACTTCATGGCAACCAAACCATTGAAAAAAAAAATAATTCCAGCCATCACCTTGTATTGAATATATAAAGCAGAACTTAACCAGCGTCAATACTCACCTCCAGATCCAGCGCTATGACGTCATGCAGGCTCCCTCACCGGCATCACCAATTCTACATGGCTTCTTCCAGGTTAAGAGACTTCAGCCACTGTGATTGGCCATGCTGGGATAACGAAACTCCAGCACATGTGAGAACATTCCTCCTGGCACCTAAGCATGCCATGCATTCTGCGAGGAGGAAGGTAAGAAACCAGATTAGGTTTCTTCTGCATAAAAAGAATCCTCGCCGCTTATAAGATTTCCAGTTCAGGGCAAAGTTCCAGTTTAACAGCCGGCTGTGCCGTCTCATGTAGATATGGTTTTGGTGGCTGGAAGAGCTCGTGTTGATGGGATTTGGTTGATGGTGGCATCAGTGCGATACGCTTCTGGGAACATTCAGAATGACACGCGCATCTGACCTGCAGTTAACCTCCCTCAGACCTGCAGTTGACCTCCTTCAAGTGGGTTTTACATTCCCATAAACTTGTAGGAGAATGAAAAAGAGCTTGAAGTCAACAATAATCCATCAATAGAGGAAATAACGCCTAAGCCTATCCAGAGGAGGGAGTCCCCAAAACGGACACCACAAGGCTGGAAGAGAACAATTGTCTAAAATGTCTTTGTGTGCAGAAAGTATTAACAGGATCCTTCACTGGAAACACCTGAACTCCATCAGGTCTACATAGTGGGCGTGATGGTCAGGTGACCACATAATGTTGGCCATATAAGTGTGATAGTCAGGTGTTCTCATATTGTTGGTCATATAGTGGATGTGATGCTCAGGTGTCCACATGTTGGTCACATAGTAGGTGTGATGGTCAGGTGACCACATGTTGGTCACATAGTAGGTGTGATGCTCAGGTGACCACATGTTGGTCACATAGTAGGTGTGATGCTCAGGTGACCACATGTTGGTCACATAGTAGGTGTGATGGTCAGGTGTCCACATGCTAGTCACATAGTAGGTGTGATGGTCAGGGGTTCACAGGCTGGTCACATAGGTGTGATGGTCAGGTGTTCATACCATTGGTCACATAGTAGGTGTGATGCTCAGGTGACCACATGTTGGTCACATAGTAGGTGTGATGGTCAGGTGTCCACATGCTAGTCACATAGTAGGTGTGATTGTCAGGTGTTCACAGGCTGGTCACATAGGTGTGATGGTCAGGTGTTCATACCATTGGTCACATAGTAGGTGTGATGATCAGGTGTTCATACTGTTGGGTATATGGTAGGTGTGATGGTCAGCTATTCACATTGTTGGAATACGTAGGTGTGATGGTCAGGGGTTCACATACTGTCGTCAGGTATATGGTAGATGTGATGGTCAAGTGTTCACATACTGTTGGGTATATGGTAGGTGTAATGATGGCCAAAGTGTCCATATTGTTGATAGGTGTGATGGTCAGGTGTCCACACTGTTGGTCATATAGTAGGTGTGATGTTCAGATGTTCGCATACTGTTAGGTATGTGGTAGGTGTCTGTTGGTCACATAATATTTGTGATGGTCAGGTGTTCAAATTGTTGGTCATATGTAGGTGTGATGGTCAGGTGTTCACATGCTGGTCACATAGTAGGTGTGATGGTCATGTGTTCACATATTGTTGGGTATATGGTAGGTGTAATGGTCAGGTGTCCATATTGTTGGTCGCATATGTAGGTGTGATGGTCAGGTGTTCACATGCTGGTCACATAATAGGTATGATGGTGAGGTGTTCACGTAGTAGGTGTGATGGTCAGTTGTTCACATGACTGCTGGGTATATGGTAGGTGTGAGGATGACCAGGTGTCCATATTGTTGGTAGGTGTAATGGTCAGATGTTCACATGCTGGTCCCATAGTAGGCGAGATGATGGTCAGGTGTTCATATTGTTGTATATATAGTAGGTGTGATGGTCAGGTGTTCACATGCTGGTCACATAGTAGGTGTGATGGTCAGGTGTTACTATTGTTGGTCACATAGTAGGTGTGATGGTCAGGTGTTCACATGCTGGTCACATAGTAGGTGTGAAGGTCGGGTGTTCACATTGTTGGTCACATAGTAGGTGTGATGGTCAGGTGTTACTATTGTTGGTCACATAGTAGGTGTGATGGTCAGGTGTTCACATTGGTCACATAGTAGGTGTGACGCTCAGGTGGTTCCTAATGTTGGTCACATAGTAGGTGTGACGGTCAGGTGTTCATATTGTTGGTCACATAGTAGGTGTGACGGGTGTGTTTCATATGTTGTTCACATTGTTGGTATGTGACGGTCAGGTGTTCATATTGTTGGTCACATAGTAGGTGTGATGTCAGGTGTCACATTGGTCACATAGTAGGTGTGATGGTCAGGTGTTCACATTGGTCACATAGTAGGTGTGATGGTCAGGTGTTCACATTGGTCACATAGTAGGTGTGACGGTCAGGTGTTCACATTGGTCACATAGTAGGTGTGACGGTCAGGTGTTCATATTGTTGGTCACATAGTAGGTGTGATGGTCAGGTGTTCACATTGGTCACATAGTAGGTGTGACGGTCAGGTGTTCACATTGGTCACATAGTAGGTGTGACGGTCAGGTGTTCATATTGTTGGTCACATAGTAGGTGTGATGGTCAGGTGTTCACATTGGTCACATAGTAGGTGTGATGGTCAGGTGTTCACATTGGTCACATAGTAGGTGTGACGGTCAGGTGTTCACATTGGTCACATAGTAGGTGTGACGGTCAGGTGTTCACATTGGTCACATAGTAGGTGTGACGGTCAGGTGTTCATATTGTTGGTCACATAGTAGGTGTGATGGTCAGGTGTTCACATTGGTCACATAGTAGGTGTGATGGTCAGGTGTTCACATTGGTCACATAGTAGGTGTGATGGTCAGGTGTTCACATTGGTCACATAGTAGGTGTGACGGTCAGGTGTTCATATTGTTGGTCACATAGTAGGTGTGATGGTCAGGTGTTCACATTGGTCACATAGTAGGTGTGACGGTCAGGTGTTCCTATTGTTGGTCACATAGTAGGTGTTACGGTCAGGTGTTCATATTGTTGGTCACATAGTAGGTGTGACGGTCAGGTGTTCATATTGTTGGTCACATAGTAGGTGTGACGGTCAGGTGTTCATATTGTTGGTCACATAGTAGGTGTGATGGTCAGGTGTTCACATTGGTCACATAGTAGGTGTGATGGTCAGGTGTTCACATTGGTCACATAGTAGGTGTGATGGTCAGGTGTTCACATTGGTCACATAGTAGGTGTGACGGTCAGGTGTTCACATTGGTCACATAGTAGGTGTGATGGTCAGGTGTTCATATTGTTGGTCACATAGTAGGTGTGATGGTCAGGTGTTCACATTGGTCACATAGTAGGTGTGATGGTCAGGTGTTCACATTGGTCACATAGTAGGTGTGATGGTCAGGTGTTCACATTGGTCACATAGTAGGTGTGATGGTCAGGTGTTCACATTGGTCACATAGTAGGTGTGACGGTCAGGTGTTCATATTGTTAGTCACATAGTAGGTGTGACGGTCAGGTGTTCACATTGGTCACATAGTAGGTGTGATGGTCAGGTGTTCACATTGGTCACATAGTAGGTGTGATGGTCAGGTGTTCACATTGGTCACATAGTAGGTGTGATGGTCAGGTGTTCATATTGTTGGTCACATAGTAGGTGTGATGGTCAGGTGTTCACATTGGTCACATAGTAGGTGTGATGGTCAGGTGTTCACATTGGTCACATAGTAGGTGTGACGGTCAGGTGTTCATATTGTTGGTCACATAGTAGGTGTGACGGTCAGGTGTTCACATTGGTCACATAGTAGGTGTGATGGTCAGGTGTTCATATTGTTGGTCACATAGTAGGTGTGATGGTCAGGTGTTCACATTGGTCACATAGTAGGTGTGATGGTCAGGTGTTCACATTGGTCACATAGTAGGTGTGACGGTCAGGTGTTCATATTGTTGGTCACATAGTAGGTGTGATGGTCAGGTGTTCACATTGGTCACATAGTAGGTGTGACGGTCAGGTGTTCCTATTGTTGGTCACATAGTAGGTATGATGATGGCCAGGTGTCCACACGGTTGGGTATATGGTATGTGTGATGATGATCAGGTGTCAAACCTTCTTTCAGAGAACATTCACAGAATTTTACCCCCCCCCCACTCTTTTACCTTAGGAGTTGGGCCAAGGCCTGTGCCGTCTCCTTAATCCGCAGATTATTCTGATTGAGAAAGTCAATAGAAGGGAGGTAGAGGCAGGCTCTGCTCACATCCTCCGTGTAGAATTCACTCTGCGCTACGGCAGTGAGCAGCTGATTGTACTCCCGGGAGAACGTACTGGCCACCGGCACCCCATACTCATCCACGTACTTCTTCAGGGGGTAGATGTAAACTTTCACCTTGTTCTTCGGGTTGTACCCGCAGCGGTAGACGTCGAAGCAGGTGTGCATCCGACAGCTCAGGTCCCCGCGCTCCGGCAGCGGGCTGTCTTCCAGAATCCTCACGGTGGGGACGTCCTGGACGCTCTGCTTTTCGGGGCTCCAGTCGTTGGACGGTTCGATGGTGTGAGGCCAAAACTGGAACATGCCGGTGGCGATGAGCCCCAGGAGCACCACCGAGAAGAGGGCGATGTAGTACACTCTGTGCTTGGACTTCATTCTGGGGATCAGGACGGGACCCCGGCTGTTGTATTTAACCGAGGCGCACATACTGGACCCTCCTTCCCCGATCTCCTGCACTACTGAGGAAGAGAGAGATGACGTTAGAAGATAGCAAACCACCACATCGCTACTCAGTGCAACACTACAGAGAACCGATAAGAACTCAGAGGAAACTGAAAAAAAAAAAAAAAAAAGATAAAGAGCCGTTCACAAATAAGGATCCCTCTTACTTCTACATTGTATCCACATTATCATCAACATTACAGCTGAAGTGTATTGTACACATAATACCTTCCCTGACCCCCCCCCCCCCCCCCATATCAATATACAATTAAAATTATTAAATCAAATCTTGGTGGGGGCCTCTTGTAAAAGTTACAGATAAACAAACACATCCCAAGCATTCCTTTAGATGTGCATCCTTCCGAGGTGGCTGCACCAGGAGTTATGTTATGTAAAACACTGACATGAGAACTGTACACATGTGGGTGACTTACGCATAATCAAGAAAATGATTAGCAGATTGCACAGTTAAAGTCTGCAGCATCCAATGGTCAGAAGGCAGGAGTATGTACATCTAAAGGGATGCGTTCTTTCACACATTTGAGGACAACAGTACAGTAAATTGATACCAGTCCTGGAGAACACGCCCACACACGATGAAAAGCACATATGACTGGTGGAAGATGAGAGAGAGGAGGGGTCACGTCCCTCAAATACAGCAGATATTCCATGCCAGGACAGATGTCTCACTCCAACACTGATCTTCCACCTTGACAATGATCTTCCATCCCAGGACAGATCTTCTACACCAACACCGATCTCACATCCCAGGACAGATCTTCTACACCAACCCCGATCTCTCATCCCAGGGCAGATCTTCTATACCGACCCCGATCTCTCATCCCAGGACAGATCTTCTACACCAACCCTGATCTCCAATCCCAGGACAGATCTTCTACACCAACACCGATCTCACATCCCAGGGCAGATCTTCTACACCATTTCCCATGGCAGGACAGATCTTCTACACCGACCCGATCTCCAATCCCAGGACAGATCTTCTACACCAATACCCGATCTTCCATCCCAGGGCAGATCTTCTACACCAACCCTGATCTCCCATCCCAGGACAGATCTTCTACACCAACCCTGATCTCCAATCCCAGGACAGATCTTCTACACCAATACCCGATCTTCCATCCCAGGGCAGATCTTCTACACCAACCCTGATCTTCCATCCCAGGGCAGATCTTCTACACCAACCCTGATCTTCCATCCCAGGGCAGATCTTCTACACCATCTCCCATGGCAGGGCAGATCTGCTACACCATCTCCCATGGCAGGGCAGATCTGCTACACCATCTCCCATGGCAGGGCAGATCTGCTACACCATCTCCCATGGCAGGGCAGATCTGCTACACCAACCCCGATCTCTCATTCCAGGCCAGATCTTCTACACCAACCGTGATCTCCCATCCCAGGACAGATCTTCTACACCAACCGCGATCTCCCATCCCAGGACAGATCTTCTACACCAACCGCGATCTCCCATCCCAGGACAGATCTTCTACATCACCTGCGATCTCCCATCCCAGGACAGATCTTCTACACCGACCCCGACCTCCCATCCCAGGACAGATCTTCTACACCAATAACCGATCTTCCATCCTAGGGCAGATCTTCTACACCAACCGCAATCTCCCATCCCAGGACAGATCTTCTACACCAACCCTGATCTCCTATCCCAGGGCAGATCTTCTACACCAACCGTGATCTCCCACCCCAGGACAGATCTTCTACACCAACCCTGATCTCCTATCGCGGGGCAGATCTTCTACTACACCAACCCCGATCTCCCATCTCAGGACAGATCTTCTACACCAACCCCTATCTCTCATCCCAGGACAGATCTTCTACACCAACCGCAATCTCCCATCCCAGGACAGATCTTCTACACCAACCGTGATCTCCCATCCCAGGGCAGATCTTCTACACCAACCCCGATCTCCCATCCCAGGACAGATCTTCTACACCAACCGCGATCTCCCATGGCAGGGCAGATCTTCTACACCAACCCCGATCTCTCATTCTAGGACAGATCTTCTACACCGACCCCGATCTCTCATCCCAGGGCAGATCTTCTACACCAACCGTGATCTCCCATCCCAGGGCAGATCTTCTACACCGACCCCGATCTCTCATTCTAGGAAAGATCTTCTACACCAACCCCGATCTCCCATGGCAGGGCAGATCTTCTACACCGACCCCGACCTCCCATCCCAGGACAGATCTTCTACACCAATAACCGATCTTCCATCCCAGGGCAGATCTTCTACACCAACCGCAATCTCCCATCCCAGGACAGATCTTCTACACCAACCCTGATCTCCTATCCCAGGGCAGATCTTCTACACCAACCGTGATCTCCCACCCCAGGACAGATCTTCTACACCAACCCTGATCTCCTATCGCGGGGCAGATCTTCTACTACACCAACCCCGATCTCCCATCTCAGGACAGATCTTCTACACCAACCCCTATCTCTCATCCCAGGACAGATCTTCTACACCAACCGCAATCTCCCATCCCAGGACAGATCTTCTACACCAACCGTGATCTCCCATCCCAGGGCAGATCTTCTACACCAACCCCGATCTCCCATCCCAGGACAGATCTTCTACACCAACCGCGATCTCCCATGGCAGGGCAGATCTTCTACACCAACCCCGATCTCTCATTCTAGGACAGATCTTCTACACCGACCCCGATCTCTCATCCCAGGGCAGATCTTCTACACCAACCGTGATCTCCCATCCCAGGGCAGATCTTCTACACCGACCCCGATCTCTCATTCTAGGAAAGATCTTCTACACCAACCCCGATCTCCCATGGCAGGGCAGATCTTCTACACCAACCCCGATCTCTCATTCTAGGACAGATCTTCTACACCGACCCCGATCTCTCATCCCAGGGCAGATCTTCTACACCAACCGTGATCTCCCATCCCAGGGCAGATCTTCTACACCGACCCCGATCTCTCACTCTAGGAAAGATCTTCTACACCAACCCCGATCTCCCATGGCAGGGCAGATCTTCTACACCAACCCCGATCTCCCATCCCAGGACAGATCTTCTACACCAACCGTGATCTCCCACCCCAGGACAGATCTTCTACACCAACCCTGATCTCCTATCGCGGGGCAGATCTTCTACTACACCAACCCCGATCTCCCATCTCAGGACAGATCTTCTACACCAACCCCTATCTCTCATCCCAGGACAGATCTTCTACACCAACCGTGATCTCCCATCCCAGGGCAGATCTTCTACACCAACCCCGATCTCCCATCCCAGGACAGATCTTCTACACCAACCGCGATCTCCCATGGCAGGGCAGATCTTCTACACCAACCCCGATCTCTCATTCTAGGACAGATCTTCTACACCGACCCCGATCTCTCATCCCAGGGCAGATCTTCTACACCAACCGTGATCTCCCATCCCAGGGCAGATCTTCTACACCGACCCCGATCTCTCATTCTAGGAAAGATCTTCTACACCAACCCCGATCTCCCATGGCAGGGCAGATCTTCTACACCAACCCCGATCTCTCATTCTAGGACAGATCTTCTACACCGACCCCGATCTCTCATCCCAGGGCAGATCTTCTACACCAACCGTGATCTCCCATCCCAGGGCAGATCTTCTACACCGACCCCGATCTCTCACTCTAGGAAAGATCTTCTACACCAACCCCAATCTCCCATGGCAGGGCAGATCTTCTACACCAACCCCGATCTCCCATCCCAGGACAGATCTTCTACACCAACCGTGATCTCCCACCCCAGGACAGATCTTCTACACCAACCCTGATCTCCTATCGCGGGGCAGATCTTCTACTACACCAACCCCGATCTCCCATCTCAGGACAGATCTTCTACACCAACCCCTATCTCTCATCCCAGGACAGATCTTCTACACCAACCGTGATCTCCCATCCCAGGGCAGATCTTCTACACCAACCCCGATCTCCCATCCCAGGACAGATCTTCTACACCAACCGCGATCTCCCATGGCAGGGCAGATCTTCTACACCAACCCCGATCTCTCATTCTAGGACAGATCTTCTACACCGACCCCGATCTCTCATCCCAGGGCAGATCTTCTACACCAACCGTGATCTCCCATCATCCCAGGGCAGATCTTCTACACCGACCCCGATCTCTCATTCTAGGAAAGATCTTCTACACCAACCCCGATCTCCCATGGCAGGGCAGATCTTCTACACCAACAGCGATCTCCCATCCCAGGGCAGATCTTCTACACCAACCGCGATCTCCCATCCCAGGGCAGATCTTCTACACCAACCGCAATCTCCCATCCCAGGGCAGATCTTCTACACCAACCGCAATCTCCCATCCCAGGGCAGATCTTCTACACCAACCCCGATCTCTCATTCCAGGGCAGATCTACACCAACCGCGATCTCCCATCCCAGGGCAGATCTTCTACACCAATACCCGATCTTCCATCCCAGGACAGATCTTCTACACCGACCCGATCTCCCATCCCAGGACAGATCTTCTACACCGACCCCGATCTCTCATCCCAGGACAGATCTTCTACACCAACCCCCGATCTCTCATCCCAGGGCAGATCTTCTACATCACCTGCGATCTCCCATCCCAGGTCAGATCTTCTACACCGACCCCGATCTCCCATCCCAGGACAGATCTTCTACACCGACCCCGATCTCTCATCCCAGGACAGATCTTCTACACCAACCGTGATCTCCCATCCCAGGGCAGATCTTCTACACCAATAACCGATCTCCCATCCCAGGGCAGATCTTCTACACCAACCGCGATCTCCCATTCCAGGACAGATCTTCTACACCAACCCCGATCTCCCATCCCAGGACAGATCTTCTACACCAACCGTGATCTCCCATCCCAGGGCAGATCTTCTACTACACCAACCCCGATCTCCCAACCCCCACTGATATTCCACCACCGGGGCAAATCTTCCACTCCAGACACAGATTTCTCTCACACCCTAGCACTGATTTTCCACCCCTGGAACATCTCTCTCACCCTTCCCCCTCCCTCCATGTCCCCGGTCCCCTCCTCTAATATGCCCGGTCTGGGAGAGGGCAGAGAGAGGGTCTTACCTCCGGCCCCGGGCCGCCCCACTCAGCTCACATCTCCCCCCAGACACACTCAGCAGATGCGGAAACAACGTCACTGTCAGCTGATCACCTCCAACACCCCGGAACATGTCCGCAACACAGGGGGGGGCGCCGCCATCTTCCCGGAGACCAGACCGGCCTAAACATGTCTATGGAATGTCATGAGAATCTCATAGAATGACCGACAATACAGGACCGATATATAGTCCAACCCCATACATTCTGTGCTACAAACTTCCCCAACACCGCTGTTTTATTCAAGAGGACCTGTCATCACAGAGCTTTACAGGGGGACGTTTTCTATTCTGTTATTTTTTCATATTATATTATATATTTTATTTTATAAATGTATTTTATTTATTTATTTCATTAAATATTTGCACTCTTTTTTGTTTTTTGAATTTTATTATGTATTTATACTTTATATACATATATATATATATATATATATATATATATATATATATATATATATATATATATATATATATAGCATTTATATTATTTTGCTTATTTATATTTCATTATATTTTGATACTCATATTGTCTTATTTATATTTTATTTTACTATATATTTATAACATTTATTTATTGTGTATTTATATTATTGTATTTATTTTATATGATTTCATTATGTATTATATTTTCTTATTTTGATTTTATTATGTATTTACATTTATTTTTTGTATTTTTTTTTTTGTACGTATATGTGTGTTTATTTATATCATTTACTTTATTTAGTTATTTAAATATTTTTACATAGTATTCTTTTATTTATTTTTATTTTATTTTCTCATATATTTATATTCCTTTACTTTCATTGTTGTATCTTATTAGGTATTTATATTGTTTTAATAATTTATGTGTTATTAATTTAGATTGTCCAGCGTGCGTTCACCTTTAAAGACCAGCTCTTTTCTGATTTATATGCACAACAGGGCCCATTTTTTATCCCTCATTTGTGTGCGGTGACAACCATTGGAGATAAAAGGATCAAAGTACATTATAAAAAGTACAATAATACAAATGTAATATAAATAATTAAGACAATGTACATATATATATATATATTAAAAACACATATAAATATAAAGGAATGTATATATATATATATATGTGTATTAAAACAATATATATATATATATATTTTTTTTAACCACTTGCTTACTGGGCACTTAAACCCCCCTCAGTCCCAGACCAATTTTCAGCTTTCAGCGCTGATACACTTTGAATGACAATTGCGCGGGCATACAACACTGTACCCAAATGAAATTTTTATCATTTTTTTCCCACAAATAGAGCTTTCTTTTGGTGGTATTTAGTTACAGCTCGGAGTTTTATTTTTTGCTAAACAAACAAAAAAAGATGCAAAAAAAAAAAAAAAAATCATGTTTTAATAGTTTGTTATAAAATTTTGCAAACGGGTCATTTTTCTCCTTCATTGAAGTGTGCTGATTAGGCGGCACTGATAGGCTGCATTGGTGGGCACTGATGGGCTGCATTGGTGGGCACTGATGGGCTGCATTGGTGGGCACTGATAGGCTGCACCGGTGGGCACTGATAGGCATAGTTAAGGCGGCACTAATAGGCACAGATAAGGCGGCACCGATGGGCACAGATAAGGCGGCACTGATGGGCAAAGATGGGCACAGATAAGATGGCACGGATGGGTGGCACGGATAAGTGGCACGGATGGGTGGCACGGATGGGCACTGATAGGTACCACAGATAGATGGGACTGATGGGCACTGATAGGTGGCACTGATAGGTGGCTCTGATAGGTGGCACTGCTGGGCACTGATGGGCGGCACTGCTGGGCACAGATGGGCGGCACTGCTGGGCACTGATGGGCGGCACTGGGGTGCAGCACCTTTGAGGCAGATTGGGTGGCACTGTGGGTGGCACTGTGGGGTGGCACTGTGGGTGGCACTGTGGGTGGCACTGTGGGCACTATGGGCACTGACGGGGGGCACTTACTTTTGCTTTTATTTTATTTCAGGATGGCACTGCGGGAGGCAGGTGGGCACAGGCAGGTGGTCCCTTGTATTGATGGCCGTGATCGGGACTGATGTCCCGATCACGGCCGCCGGCGATCGGCTTTTTTTTTTTCTCCTCGCGCTGTCAGCGCGAGGAGGAATAATAGCCGATTACCGGCTCCGTTCTATCACATGATCAGCTGTCATTGGCTGACAGCTGATCACGTGATAAGGGGTCGGGATCGACCCCTTACACGGATCGGTGATCAGGCGAGTCTCACGGACTCGCCGATCACAGAGCGCGCCGCGCGCGCCCCTCAGGGGGCGCGCAGGCCGCTCGTAACCGGGACCACGTCAATAGACGTAGTCCCGGAAATGTAGGTCCGCGCTAATGCCGTCATTTGGCAATAGCGCGGATCTGTAGTGGTTAATACACATATATATATATACATTCCTTTATAGATTGTATTTATTTATATGTGTTTTTAATATATTGTACATGTACTTATTGTACTTACTTACATGTACATATATTGTATATGTACTTTGTCTTAATTATTTATATTACATTTATATTATTGTATTTTTTATTTTTTATAATGTACTTTGATCCTTCTATTTATTTATATAGGATTCTATTATATATTTAAATTGAATTGAATTTAATTCATTTTATTTTATTTGTTTATTTATATTTTATTATGTATATTTATTATTTTCTGTATGTTTAATTTTATTATGCTTTTCTTTGTTATTTATGTTTAATTTCATTATGCTTTTTTTTTTTACTTACATTTGATTTTATTATATATTTTTTTTTTCTTTTATTTTTAATTATATAATTATACTTATTTTGTTTTTAGTATATGTCTATAGATATATTTATTTATATTTTATTGTATTATGTATTTATATCTTTTTAACAAGGCAGTAGTGCTGTTCCCTTTTTTCTTCTGCATGCTCAGTAGTGCAGATTCTTTTGCACATTCAAAATAAAATATAATTTATATACTTTATTATATAATACTATATATAGATGAAGTGAAAGTTATAGGTTGCACCTTAATGTAATACTGCATTTCGGACAGCAGGTGGCGTACACATATAAGCCTAGAGAGAGCTCCCTGAGTCACATTCTATCAGTAGAAAACTTTGGGCACTCTGGATGTTTGGCCACATGTAGAAGCATCTGTCTTTCTGGATTCGCCTGCATCTGCCACAAATTCACTGGCAATATTCCTCATATACATAGACGTGCGCACAGGGTGTACCTGGGCACACCCTAATCACCCTGTGCTTCACAGATTTCCCCTGCTGCTTTGCTGCAGAGAAAGGGACAGGGGAAACTCTGTCTTAAATGTGAGACATCAGGGGTCAATTTTGACCGCTGATATTTCAGCAAAGCCCCCCCAATGGGGCTAGTAGAAGATTGTAAAAAAAATAATAATAAATTATTGCAAAAAAAAAAAAAATTGTAAAGGGAAAAAAATAAAATTCAGCCGGCCAAGGAGAGCATTCATCAGAGAAGCAGCCAAGAGGCCCATGGTAACTCTGGAGGAGCTGCAGAGATCCACAGCTCAGGTAGGAGAATCTGTCCACAGGACAACTATTAGTCGTGCTCTCCACAAATCTGACCTTTATGGAAGAGTGACAAGAAGAAAGACATTGGTGAAAGAAAGTCATAAGAAGTCCTGTTTGCAGTTTGTGAGAAGCCATGTGGGGGACACAGCAAACATGTGGAAGAAGGTGATCTGGTCAGATGAGACCAAAATGTAACACTATGGTTGGTGGAAAACTAACACTGCACATCACTCTGAACACACCGTCCCCACCGTGAAACATGGTGGTGCCAGCATCATGTTGTGGGGATGCTTTTCTTCAGCAGGGACAGGGAAGCTGGTCAGAGTTGATGGGAAGATGGATGGAGCCAAATGCAGGGCGATCTTAGAAGAAAATTTGTAAAGCCCCGTACACGCGATCGGAAATCCCGCCAGCAAAAGTCAGATGAGAGCCTTTGGTCAGAAATTCCGACCGTGTGTACGCTACATCTGATTTTTGCTGGCGGAATTTCCACCAGCAAAAGATTGAGAGCAGGTTCTCTATTTTTCCAACGAAAAAAGTTCAGATCGGAAATTTTCGATCGTTTGTAGCAATTCCGACGTGCAAAATTCCTATGCATGCTTGGAAACAATTCTACGCATGCTCAGAAGCATTGAACTTAATTTTCTCGGCTCCTCGTAGTGTTGTACGTCACGCGTTCTTGACGGTCCAAAGTTCAGAGAACTTTTGTGTGACCGTATGTTTGCAAGCCAAGCTTGAGCGGAATTCCGTCTGAAAAAAACATCCAATATCGTGTGTATGGGGCATTAGAGTCTGCAAAAGACTGGAGACTGGGGCGGAGATTCACCTTCCAGCAGGACAACGGCCCTAAATATACAGCCATGTTTTCATGTGTTAGAATGGCCCAGTCAAAGTCCAGACCTAAATCCAATTGAGAATCTGTGGCAAGACTTGAAAATTGCTGTTCACAGACGCTCTCCATCCAATCTGACAGAGCTTGAGATATTTTATAATGAAGAATGGGCAGAAATGTCCCTCTCTAGATGTGCAAAGCTGGTAGAGACATCCCCAAAAAGACTTGCAGCTGTAATTGCAGTGAAAGGCGATTCTACAAAGTATTGACTCCGGGGGGCGCCATACAAATGTACCCCACACTTTACATATTTATTTGGAAAGAATTCGGAAAATTATTTATCATTTTCCTTCCACTTCACAATTCTGTGCCACTTTGTGTTGGTATATCACATAAAATCCCAATAAAATACATTTACGTTTTTGGTAGTAACATGACAAAATGTGGAAAATGTCAAGGGGTATGAATACTTTTTCAAGGCACTGTATATTTTTTTAAAGCAGTGGCCCTAGAGTTTAAATTGGTGGGTTTTTAAAATGTATACATCAAATGTAATCATGATGGAATTTACAGAATCTGTTTTTGTACATGGATATAATTATTATTATTATTATTATTATTCAGGATATTTATAGTGGAAATAATTTATTCAGCGCTTTACAATATAAAAGGAGACAATACAGGTACAATACAATAAAATACAAGAGGATTAAGGGGGTCCTGTTCCGAAGAGCTTACAATCGAATAGGGTGGGGCAGGTGGGACAAAAGGTTATAACTGTGGGGAATGAGCTGATGGAAGTGGTAAAAGATTAGCTGGAGACGTGATAGGCTTTCCTGAAGTTTTCAGGGATCGCCTGAAGGTAGCAAGAGTAGGGGATAGCCGGACCGGTGGAGGTAGCGAGTTCCAGAGGATGGGGGAAGCTCTGGAGAAATCCTGGAGACGAGCATGGGAGGAGACGAGAGAGCTCTATGGTGTGAACTGGTCCTTAACCTTACCCGCCCTGGTGGTATGATTATGTCAGGAATTTTGTACCAAAAGCAGTACAATTCTTTTGCATGGAAATTTGGTGTTATGTATTATAGGCCTGCAATTCTTAGTAATTACATACTTAACTACTTCCCACCCGGCCAATGTACATATACGGCCGGGTGGGAGCCGCCTCCTTCTGACTGGACGTTCAGGAACGTCCTTCAGAAGGAGGGGGATTGCGAGTGCACGTGCCCGTGCAGCGGCACGATCCCGATGCGCTTGTGTCACCCGAACACGGCACATCTCCGATCGGCAGGTGGGCTCTGTGATTGGCCCTCCTGATCACATGACGGCCTTGTTCAATCACAGCCGTCATGTGATCAAAACAAACAGCCGGTTGCTAGGAAATCGGCTCTCCTCTCCTCAAACGGAAGTCATCGCTGCGGAGAGGAGAGCGGATCGCTGCAGCCGGCTGATGATCAGTGAGTATGAGCTGTTTTTACAGCTTTTTACTAACTGATCACCAGTCTAGTGTCACCACACAGTGTAAACACACGTCCCCAAAACACACATGTCCCCAAAACACATGTCCCCAAATAATAAAAAGACATGTCCCCAAATAAAAAAACATATGTCCCACTAAAATCACATGTCCCAATGATTATCTGCACACATATGCACGTGATCACCTGCACACATATGTACATGATCATTTGCGTACATATGTCCGTGATCACACAAACCAATTATTATACACTTAACGGATTTTTTTTTACCAAAAACATGTAGCAGAATACATTTTGGATTAAATTTATGACAAAATTCGATTTTATTGGATTTCTTTTAAAATAGAAAAAAATAAAATATTGTTTTTTTTCCAAATTTCCGCCTTTTTTGCGCTTATATCGCAAAAAATTAAAAACGGAGTCATGAATAAATACCACCAAAATAAAGCTCTATTTGTGCAAACAAAATGATAAAAATTTAATTTGGGTACAGTGTAGCATGACCGCGCAATTGTCACTGAAAGTGCAAGAGCGATGAAAGCTGAAAATTGGGCTGGGAAGAAAGGGGTGAACGTGCCCGGTATTGTAGTGGTTAAACCTGACCAAACAAGACTCTAGTAGACATCCCAGATGTGATAAAGTTTGAAACACAAAATCATGAATTGTAATCTAATAAATAATATAATTTTATTCAATAATCTAATGCGAAATAATGAAATTTTGTCAAACAAAGAAAATTCAATAAACATCCCGAGTGTGATAAGTTTTGAAACAAGGTACAGCACGCAGTCCGACATCACAATCCGGACTATAGAACTGATTTCTTTTCGGACTTTTTTTCCACTGCTATCTCTCTTTGAACAGCAAACCATGCACATCCTGGTAGGTGCTGCCTTTTTTTGCGGTTGGCGGTATGTAGGCCATAAAGTGACGACCAGTCAGGCGTTCTGGGTTGGCAACATCAACAGCACGTCATCCAGGTCTGTTCACAGCTCCTGATGGCGTCTGGTGTTTTGACAAAAATCTGCTCAGCCACCTTCCAGACAAAATCAGAATGAACAAGAGGCTTGTCACTCTTTGCTCGGTATAGAATATATGCATTCCAAAGGCATTGTTCCAGAAGATGCCTGAAAATATTTTTTTTTGCTGTTTGCGCATAGCCGAGTAAAATGTCATTGCCTGATCGACTCTGTCGACACCTCCCATAGTGCAATTATAGTCTATCACAACTTGCGTGACTTGGGTGGCACAGTGGTGTAGTGGTTAGCGCTCTCACCTAGTAGTAAGACGGGTCACTGGTTCAAACCACACCACAATACTATCTGCCTGGAGTTTGCATGTTCTCCCTGTGCCTGCGTGGGTTTCCTCCCACACTCCAAAGACATGCTGGGAGGTTAATTAGATCCCATCTAAATTGTCCATAGTATATAAATGTGAGTTAGGGGCCTTAGATTGTAAGCTCCTTGAGGGTAAGGACTGATGTGAATGTACAATGTATATGTAAAGCGCTGTGTAACTTGATGGCGTTATATAAGTAACTGAAATAAATAAATACTTGCGGCTTCAGCACATCTTTCCCACCTTTTGTGTGGACCATGGCAGTGGAGGTATTGTGCACAGTGCTCATGAGTAGGGATGAGCCGAACACCCCCCGGTTCGGTTCGCACTAGAACTTTCGAACGGACCCCAAATTCGTATGAACTTTAGAACCCCATTGAAGTCTATGGGACTCGAACGTTCGAAATTAAAAGTGCTAATTTTAACGGCTAATATGCAAGATACTGTCCTAAAAAGGGTTTGGGGACCTGGCTCCTGCCTCAGGGGACATGGGTCAATGCCTAAAATGTTTTTAAAAATGACCGTTTTGGCGGGAGCACTGATTTTAATGACGATTAAAGTGAAAAAAAAAAAGTGAAATATTCCTTTAAATACGGTGCCTGGGGGGTGTCTGTAGTATGCCTGTGAAGTGCCACGTGTTTCCCGTGTTTAGAATAGTCCCTGCACAAAATGACATTAAACGGAAATAACACCATTTAAAACTGCTTGCGGTTTTAATGTTATATCTGGTTCCTGCAATATGGTTGAAAATCATTGAGAAAAATGGCATGGGAAGCCCTCCCTGCCCATTACCAGCCTATTTGGGTCTTGTACGCATATTAAGGGGAACCCTGTACCCATATTAAAAAAAGGAAATGCGTGTGGCCCCCAGGCCCTATATACTCAGAACAGCAGTATACAGGCGGTGCAAACAAGACAGGGACTGTGTAGGTTTGTTGTGTTAAGTTGAATCTGTTTGTAATTTTCAACTGGTACATTTTTAAAGTGTAGCTCCAGTCAAAAAAATGATTTTTAAGCTTTTTGGAAAACATAGGGAAGGGCTATCACCCCTGTATAATTTGTTTTGTCGTCCATCTTTTTTCATCTCACTTGCTGTTGTCTCCTTCCGTTTGCAAGTAGGAGATGTTTGTAAATTGGATGTTTGAAAGTAGGGCCTGCCCTATATGCTCTGCAGAAATGGCGGAACAAGGTGTTGGTTTTGCCACAACATTGTAAGCCCTCAAAGTGACTCTTGGTGGGCGCTGGAGCGCCCTGCTGTGAACGATTATATCAAGAATTGTAATTACATGCCATTGTTGAACAGTGGTAGAAAAATTGACCTTTGGTGGTTGTGGTGCTGGTGCCACAACACTATAAGTCCTCACCGTTACTCTGGGTGGGCACAGGAAGGGGCCCTCCTGTGAAATATTATATCAAGAATTGTAATTACATGTCCCTGTTAAACAGGGGCAGAAAAATTTGGCCTTAGGTACTGCTGCTGGTGCCACCACACTGCAACCTCTCCCATATACTCTAGTTTTATTGCAGGAATTAGCCCTGCTGCAAAGCATTGCATCAAAAATTGTACTTAAACGCCCCTGTTAAACAGGGGCAGAAAAATTGGGCCTTAGGCACTGGTGCTGGTGCCACCACACTGCAACCTCTGCCATATACTCTAGTTTTATTGCAGGAATTAGCCCTGCTGCAAAGCATTGCATCAAAAATTGTACTTAAACGCCCCTGTTAAACAGGGGCAGGAAAATTGGGCCTTAGGCACTGGTGCTGGTGCCACCACACTGCAACCTCTGCCATATACTCTAGTTTTATTGCAGGAATTAGCCCTGCTGCAAAGCATTGCATCAAAAATTGTAATTAAACGCCCCTGTTAAACAGGGGCAGAAAAATTGGGCCTTAGGCACTGGTGCTGGTGCCACCACACTGCAACCTCTGCCATATACTCTAGTTTTATTGCAGGAATTAGCCCTGCTGCAAAGCATTGCATCAAAAATTGTACTTAAACGGCCCTGTTACACAGGGGCATAAAAATTGGGCCTTAGGCACTGGTGCTGGTGCCACCACACTGCAACCTCTTCCATATACTTTACTTTTATTGCAGGAATTAGCCCTGCTGCAAAGCATTGCATCAAAAATTGTACTTAAACGGCCCTGTTAAACAGGGGCATAAAAATTGGGCCTTAGGCACTGGTGCTGGTGCCACCACACTGCAACCTCTTCTATATACTCTAGTTTTATTGCAGGAATTAGCCCTGCTGCAAAGCATTGCATCAAAAATTGTAATTAAACGCCCCTGTTAAACAGGGGCAGAAAAATTGGGCCTTAGGCACTCGTGCTGGTGCCACCACACTGCAACCTCTCCCATATACTCTTGTTTGATTGCAGGAATTAGCCCTGCTGCAAAGCATTGCATCAAAAATTGTACTTAAACGCCCCTGTTAAACAGGGGCAGAAAAATTGGGCTGATGGCATCAACCAGAACCAGAAATGTTCTTCCAACATATCAGCGGAGGAGGAAGAGGATAGACAATCAACATAACAGGACAGTCACTCAGCATCAGCATAGGCAGTCTTGAAGGGATGTGATATTTAAAAAAAAATTATTCTGTTACATCAGCTTCAGGTGCTTGGTAGCTGTGGGTGATCCAAGACTGATTCATCTTGATGAAGGTCAGTCGATCAACTGATTCGGTGGACAGGCGCACCCTGTGATCGGTAACAAAGCCACCAGCAGCACTGAAGGTGCGTTCCGAAAGAACGCTGGATGCAGGACAGGCCAGTAGCTCAATTGCATACCGTGCAAGCTCTGGCCAGTGATCCATCCTCAAGACCCAGTAAGCCAGAGGATTTTCGGTGGGAAAGGTGTCCAAGTCTGACCTTGCCCCTAGGTATTCCTGCACCATGTAAATCAGACGCTGGCGATGGGTGCTGGAACCGATCATACCTTGGGGCTGCGGACTAAAAAATTGTCTGAAAGCATCAGTCAGACGCCCACCTTCTCCACCGCTCCTTCTGACCGATGCCTCAGCAACACGTTGTCCAGGACCAGGAGTTTGTAACCTCCCAGTCTCTGGGAACGCGTTGCACAGAGCTTTCTGCAAGGCCTCCCGGAGATGTCTCATCCTCTGCTCCCTCTGCGATGGCAAGATAAGGTCGGCAACCTTACCCTTGTACCGTGGATCAAGGAGAGTGGCCAGCCAGTAATGGTCCCTCTCCTTGATCCGAAGAATACGAGGATCCTTCCGCAGGCTTTGCAGGATCAGGGAGGCCATGCAGCGTAGGTTAGCTGAGGCATTCGGTCCGGAGTCCTCTGGGTCACTAAGGACAACATGATCCGCAGCTACCTCCTCCCAGCCACGTACAAGTCCACGTGTTTCTTGGGACTGTAAATCATCCCTACAAGACTGCTGCTGCTGCTGCTGATGCTGATGCTGAGTGCCAGCCTCCACCTCCATGCTGACACAATCATCCTCCTCCTCCTCTTTCTCCTCCTCATCCTCTTCCTGTGTGATGGGTGGCACAGCAGGAACACTGTCTGGATAAAGGGGGCCTTGAGAGGCAAGGAAGTCCTCCTCTTCCTGCCTCTGTTCTGCCTCAAGTGCCCTGTCCATTATTCCACGCAGCGTATGCTCCAAGAGGTGGACAAGAGGTACAGTGTTACTGATGCATGCACTGTCACTGCTCACCATCCTTGTGGCCTCCTCAAACGGTGACAGGACAGTGCATGCATCCCTGATCATGCCCCACTGGCGTGGTGAGAAAAAAACCGAGCTCCCCTGACCCTGTCCCGGTGCCGTAGTCGCACAGGTACTCATTGATGGTCCTCTGCTGCGTGTGCAGCCGCTGCAGCATGGCCAACGTTGAGTTCCATCTGGTGGGCATGTCACATATAAGGCGGTTCTTGGGCAGGTTCAACTCCTTTTGGAGCTCAGCCAGCCGAGCACAGGCATTAAATGATCGGCGGAAATGCACACAGACTTTCCTGGCCTGCTTCAGGACATCCTGTAAGCCCGGGTACCTGCCTAAGAACCGCTGCACCACCAGGTTAAGGACGTGAGCTACACAGGGCACATGGGTCAGTTGTCCCTGTCGGAGGGCGGAGAGGAGGTTGGTGCCATTGTCACAAACCACCATTCCTGGCTTAAGCTGGCGTGGCGTCAACCACCTCTCGGCCTGCCCCTGCAGAGCTGACAAAACATCCGCCCCAGTGTGGCTCCTGTCCCCCAAACAAACCAGCGCAAGCACGGCATGGCATCGTTTTGCCTGCGTACTTGCCTAGCCCCTGGAACGCCTACGAAGCACCGCTGGTTCTGAGGACAGAGCACTGGAAGAGGCCATGGAGGAAGAAGAGGAGGGGGTGGAGGAGAGAGGTGTGTCACAACCAATAGTAGCATTTTGGAGGCGTGGTGGCAGAACAACCTCCAACACTACTGCACCTTGTCCTGCATCCTTCCCAGCTGCCAGAAGAGTGACCCAATGGGCCGTGAAAGACAGGTAACGTCCCTGTCCATGCCTGCTGGACCATGAGTCAGCGGTAATATGCACCTTACCGCTGACCGCCCTGTCCAGCGAGGCAAGGACATTGCCTTCCACATGCCGGTAGAGAGCCGGAATCGCCTTCTGTGAGAAAAAGTGGCGTTTGGGGACCTGCCACTGAGGAACCGCACATTGTACAAACTCACGGAAGGGGGCCAAGTCTACCAACTGAAAAGGCAGCAGTTGAAGTGCTAGCAATTTAGCCAAGCTAGCATTCAACCGCTGGGCATGTGGATGGCTGGGAGTAAACTTCTTCTGCCGGTCCAGCAGCTGGGGCAGGGACATTTGCCTGCTATAATCGGACGTGGGTGTACCGCTAGCAGAGTTCCCGGAAGCACTTGGCTGTGACACACCTAATTCTACACCTTCATTCCTCTCAGAGCAGGTTTCAGAGAGGACTGAAGGTCTAGTGGGGTTGGAGATGCCAGCTGATGAGGAGCAAGGAGAGGTCCGCTTTGTTCTTTGGTGTGGGTCTTTGAGGTACGCTTGCCAACGAGCTGCATGGCAGGTCAACATATGTCTGGTCAAGCATGTGGTGCCCAAGCGGCTGATGTTTTGGCCACGCGAGATACGCTTGAGACATATGTTGCAAATAGCAGCGGTGCGATCTGATGCACTCGTCTCAAAAAAGGCCCACACCAAAGAACTTTTAGAATAACGCGCAGAGGCAGCGCCCTGCACAGGCGGAGCTCTGCGGTGTGATTCAGTCGGTGTGCTGCCCCTAAGCTGGCCCCCGGAGGGCATCCTGCCTCGTTGGACATGTGCCTCCTCCTCCTCCTCCTCCTCCTCCTCTCTCCTTCCAGGCACCCACGTGGAGTCAGTGCCCTCATCATCCCCTCCCTCTTCATCGCTGTAGCAAACCTGGCAGTATGCTGCAGCTTGTGGAACATGACTGCCAGATTGCTGTCCTTCTTGAGCATCCCCTCTCTCTGCGCTCACGCTACTGCCTTCCTCTAGCTGAGTGTCATCATCAGAGCCCACAAAACACTGGGCATCCTCCTGGAGCATGTACCCAACACTGTGCTCAAAGAGTTCAGGAGACTCCTCAGGAAGACGTGGTGGGTCTAGGGAAGGAGTCACTGATGATGACATTGAGAGGAGGGAAGACGATGCGTTGGCAGCTGCTTTGCTAGTACCCTGAGACTGGGTGAGAGAGGATGAGGAGGATGAAGAGGGCTTGGTCATCCACTCTACCAAGTCGTTGGCATGTTGCGGCTCAACATGTCCTGCTGCCGAAAAGAAGGACAAGCGTGTCCCATGGCCACGTGCTGATGACAATGCACCGCGTCCACGACCAGCACTGTTGTCTCTAGACACAGAGCCTGCTTGCCCTCTTTTATCGGCTCGTGCCTGTCTGCCTCTCCTTGCTGGCCTTCCAGACATGGTAATGGCCTGAAGGGAGTTGGGTAAAAAAGCACAACACCCACTAACTCCTGCAGATGCCTTTATTATAGAACACCAGAGATAAAGGGGTATATACAGATGTATACTGTGCTGTGCTGGAGGCACACACAACTTCCAATAACTCCTGCAGATGGCAAGTGGTCTCAAATAGAGAAGAGCTATGTAGGTGGATATAGCGGTATGTACTGGGTACAGAGCACGCAGACAGCACGCACTAGCTCCTAACACTACTGACTGCAAGCTCTATTATAAAAGATAGATCACTAGCTATATAGGTGAGGTGAATATAGCGGTGTATACTGCGGTCAGGGCACGCAGACAAAAACCACTACACAACAGCAAGATCGAAAATCGGCCGAAAACGATCGGTGTGTACTGTGTTGAAGGTACACAGAACACCCACTGCTTCAGACGCCAACACACTACACAAGGCCGCCGCACTGGCAGCCTTATATAGTGTGGGGCGTGCACTACACAGCCTGAGCTATGATTGGCCACAGGCATCCTGCCTGTGGCCAATCATGGCTCTCCTCGCTGCTGGCGCTGCGATTGGCCAAGCATGCGGGGTCACAGTGCATGCTTGGCCAATCATGAGCCAGCAATGCACTGCGCCATCGCAGTGCATTGTGGGCCGTGAGCGCCACACGAATTTGGCGCGAATGGACCAAAATGTTCGGACTTCGCCGAACGGACGAACAGCCGATGTTCGAGTCGAACGTATGTTCGACTCGAACACGAAGCTCATCCCTACTCATGAGACACACGTCCTTCTTGTCTCGCCATCACATTGCCATCATCTTACCCTTCTGCTGGGCAACCATTTCTCCGGTTTTTATCTTTTTCTTGGAGAACATAGATGGCATGTCACGTTGGTTAGGCCTAACAGTACCATAGGCATCGGTCTTGTTTTGTAGCAAAACCTCAAACAGTTCCGGAGACGTATAGAAATTGTCCACGGTCACACAATATCCCTGGTTCAGCAATGGCTCCAGCAGTGTAAGCAGGGCAGTTTTTAAGGCAAGGCAAAAGGGCCCTGTCATTGGTGTGGGGCCCAAAGCAGCTGCCTCATACTTTCCAACTATCCTGGTTTAAATTTCCTCATCCCTTGAGGTTTTAGTCCTGTGCTGTGTCCCGATATCTCAGTGTGAATTGCTGCTACTAATGCTGCCCAGCTCTGCCCTATTGTTATGTACAGTTGACTCACCTGCAGACCATGGGTTTACATGTAAATTACCAGCATTCATACGTAAATAGTGGCTGTATTCATATGTAAATAGCGGCAGCCGGTGGCATTCATATGTATATCATGCCCCCTGGGGTCATATCCACAGTAATCTAGCAACCAATCAACAAGCAGAAATCATGTGCTGTAACCTCTAGTAACTAATCAGTGAGCTGTAATGTGTGCTGTAACCTCTAGAAACCAGTCAGTGAGCGGTAATGATACACTGTAACCTCTAGCAACCAGTCAGTGAGTGGTAATGATACACTGTAACCTCTGGCAACCAATCGCAATAGCTGCATGATCTGATTCAGTAAACTGATTTTGAATCTAGCTGCTATTTATTGTATGTTTCAGAGCAGATGGAGAGTGAAATTGCATGGGGGGGGTGGCCCAAAAAAAGTTTTGCCCAGGGTCCAATCAATTTTAAAGACGGCCCTGAGTGTAAGGACTGATGATGTGGCCATCCCATAGCCACTGTACCTGAGGTTGAACTTTGTGCCTTTACCGGTGTATATGACTGAATTCCAGATGTACCCGGTGGATGACTCGCAGAGCATGTAGGATTTGATGCCAAACCGCGCTTTTTTGAATGCAATAAACTGTATCCAGCTTAGGCGTCCCTTGCAGGCCATCAAGCTTTCATCCACGCAGCCGTCCCTTTCTGGCACGTAGGTCCGCTGGAAATTGGTCACGATAATTTGGCATACCTCCCAGATTTTTTTTAGTTTGGGTGCAGGTTGCGTGGCCTCATCAAACTCTTCATTGTTCGCAAAGTGGAAATACTTCACGATGAGGGAAAACCGGTATTCGGACATCACGGCGCCAAAAAAACGGAGTGGCCAGTAATTTATTGGTGGTCCAGTACCATTTCTGGAGCGGTTTCCCCACCACCCCCTAAAAAAAATGAGTCGCAGAAACTGCCCGATGTCCTCTCTTTGGTCACCGGTTCCCACTTTGCTTCGGGAGAACCTGGCATGCAGCATAGCGGATTGCTGCTCTTGGTAGCGATTTGTCTCTGTGACAATTTTTTCAATTAGCTCCTCAGTGAGGAATAATTGCAGGTATGCCAGAAGGTTGTCACGCTCGACATCTATCTTCATCCCAGGTGATCCAGTGAAGGGGAATCTTGGCGGCGCTACCTGGTCTCGCAGTCGATAGGGCACCAAGTGCGCACATCGCTGAGGTCGGGTGCAGGATCATCACCGCTGTCATTTGCCAGATCCGTGTCAGTGTCAGACGACAAATCTCCCCACGACTCGCTATCGCTCAGTTCTGCGAGCAACTCTGTGTCGCTGCCGCTGTCACTCAGCTGGGCCGAAGGCGATTTTGTAGCGAAGTGGCGCTTTTTTGATGCCATGTTAGATTATTTTATTGGAGGCAAGGGACACTGTACAGTTATCAGTCAGATAAAGAGATGATACGGTGTAATCCTCTCAGATTACAGTGTATCACCTCTTTTTATGTGTTTGTGTTATTTTTTACTTTTTTGAAATTCCCGCCCAGTTCGGCTCCCATGCGCCGCTGCTGCTCGCAGGGAACGGAACCAGGAAGTGAGATGCCGGTGATCTTGCCGGTGATCGCGTTGGCGATCACAGGGGAGGACAGCGGAGAACATCGCTGGAGCGCCAGGAGAAGGTAAGAACTCCGCTGGCCGCTCTGCAATGTTACCCCGAAGCGTGACTCAGGATTACCGCTCCTGGTAGAAAAAATCAAACCCGAGTCACGCTCGGGGATACCGCCAAGGAGGTTAAATAAGCACATGTGTGTTCCAGTGCATTTGTGGTGCGTTCCAGTGCGTCTTTGTTGCGTTTTACAGCATTCAAGTACAGTCCAGTGCAGGAAAAAGGAGGAGCATGGAACTGGAACGCACTGGAACTGCAAGCACTGGTGTGAACAATGCCACTGGAAACCATATAACCTATTTTCCATTCGTTTTTTGATGCAGAAAAAAAAAAACGCACCGGACTGCATGTGGTGTGAACCGGCATTTATTTCATTTCATTTTTATACACTGCATATCATCTTCTCAGCATAACAAAATGACTTTGTGACAATTTGTAAAACTACCCCACACTGAATTATTTTTTATTTATTTTTTTTACCTAAAATTTCCTACCAAACATTTTTTTTATTTTCTCAGGGTTTCAAAATATCCTGTAAAATTTCCATCTCTATTGGTGTCGGTGTTCGTACTTAGCGTATAATCGCTGCACCTCTGCGCAGCCAAAGTGACCGAGAAAAACCTGCAAAAAGAAATATTTAGCATTTAGACAGATAAAATATTTTGAAATTTGCATTAACAAAATATACAAAAAAAAAAAGCATTCATTGCTTTGCATGGAACCCAAAACGGTGCAGATCCTCTTTCAGACCAGTCATGCATGTAAATTAGGCTTAGGATGTAAATCAGGGTTAAAAAAATAATAATGATAATAATGGCAGTGGCTCCCAGCAGATAAATACGTTTCTCGGGCCGGGGACAAAGAGGGGACTATTTGCTCAGTTTTGGTATTGGGCGGAGTCAGGGCTTTTGCGGGAACGTAGGGGAGCACCGTTCTGACACCTCCAGCACTGAATGTATGTAATGGCAAGGGGTGCTGGAGAATCTATTGTCCCTGAGGGGAGATCTATTGTCCCTGGGGAATCTATTGTCCCTGGGGAAAATCTATTGCCTTTGGTAATCTATTGTCCCTGGGGAGACCTATTGTCCCTGGGGAATCTATTGTCCCTTGGTAATCTATTGTCCCTGGGGAGATCTATTGTTCCTGGGAGAGATCTATTGTCCCTGGGGAATCTATTGTCCCTGGGGAGATCTATTGTCCCTTGGTAATCTATTGTCCCTGGGGAGATCTATTGTCCCTTGGTAATCTATTGTCCCTGGGGAGATCTATTGTCCCTGGGGGAGATCTATTGTCCCTTGGTAATCTATTGTCCCTGGGGAGATCTATTGTCCCTTGGTAATCTATTGTCCCTGGGGAGATCTATTGTCCCTTGGTAATCTTTTGTCCCTGGGGAGATCTATTGTCCCTTGGTAATCTATTGTCCCTGGGGAGACCTATTGTCCCTGGGGAATCTATTGTCCCTGGGGAATCTATTGTCCCTTGGTAATCCATTGTCCCTGGGAAGATATATTGTCCCTGGGAGAGATCTATTGTCCCTGGGGAATCTATTGTCCTATGGTAATCTATTGTCCCTGGGGAGATCTATTGTCCCTGGAGGAGATCTATTGTCCCTTGGTAATCTATTGTCCCTGGGGAGATCTATTGTCCCTTGGTAATCTATTGTCCCTGGGGAGATCTATTGTCCCATGGTAATCTATTGTCCCTGGGGAGATCTATTGTGCCTTGGTAATCTATTGTCCCATGGTAATCTATTGTCCCTGGGGAGATCTATTGTGCCTTGGTAATCTATTGTCCTTTGGTAATCTATTGTCCCTGGGGAGATCTATTGTCCCTGTGGAGATCTGTTGTCCCTGGGGAGATCTGTTGTCCCTGGGGAGATCTATTGTCCCTGGGGGAGATCTATTGTTGCTGGGGGTTAAATTGTTCTTGGGAGGGTTTCTACTGTTGAGGGAGGTGTCTACTGATGCTGGCTGCTAGCAGATTGATTGTTGTTGGCGGGGTTCATTGTTGCTGAGGTTACATTGTTGCAGGGGATCTATTGTAGCTGTGCTAAGGGTGATATAACCTAACCCTGCTTTAAACTTCTCCAATCATTTGGTGGAGGGGTGATTATGGTGCGGGGTTGTTATTCAGGGGTTGACCTTGGCCCCTTATGCCGCGTACACACCAGCGGACTTCTCGTCGGGCTTAATATCCTGAGGACGTCATATGACGCCCGGTCAGGATATTGAAACCACTTTTCCGCCCTCATTCTGCTATATGGCGGGCGGCAAGTGGTTAAAAAAAAAGTTGCACGTCTTTCAAATTGCTCGTTCACCACGTTACTCGTTAACCAAGGTTCCACTGTACATGCATTCTTGGAGCTCCGCTGTCGTGTGCCAAGAGGGGGCGCTCAGGGGGGGGGGGGGGCGTTCCCAGCACAGTGACTGAGCTGTCACCAACAGCTCCCGGCCACGGCTTACAATCAGGAGCTGGTGGGAGGGGCTCCCGATCCTGTTGCCCACTGGAATAGCCATTCACAGCGGTCACATGATCAGGAACAACGCCCTCGGGATCTACTTAGATTAAATAAAAAGGACAGAGAGATCTATTCTTAGACTGGTTTGCTGTTTCTTTTTCGGGTGTGGTTATATTTTCGCAGCGATACGAGAAAAAAAAAAAAAAAAATAATTGGTTGCTATGGGCTTCTACGTTTTTTTTTTTTTCCCCATCAGCGGGGCCCCAGAAGTATTCAGAACATGCAGAGTGAGCACAGAACACGTAATCTGTAGGTGAAGAGGCGCACAGAACAGGTTTTTTTTCGGGCAGGTGCATTCCACGCCCCGGTTTGAAACGGACGACGTACTTTGCTCTGTTTAGGGCTGGTCGTGACGGCAGAAGGCCAGAAATGAAACCAGGAAATTCTCCCATTATATTCTCTGCACCTATTTCCTGGTTCACATTGGAATCTGCGGACCAGGAAAAGGCTCTGAGATGAAAGGTCAAAGCAGAAACTCACCTGCCATGCCAGGCACCAGATTACTTATTACATCAAAGGTGTAATATAAACCCGGGATTTGGGTGACCTTTCATCTGCTGAAGCATTGAGTGCCATAAAAAAAAAAGTTAATTTTTTCCATAAAATCACTTACACTCACTTTTTTTTTTTTTTTCCATTCGTCTCAGTGCTGCTGATCACCTGCAGCCTCTTTCAGCCACTTCGTGTCTATAGGCATCAGCTGCCCATTATTGCTGCGGACCGGCTACCTACCTGCACAATGTCTGGTCACTCCACCGGGGCACATAGGAGAGAGTGACAACGCAGAAGCACAATTGGGAGACAGTTGTCACCCCAGAACTGGGGCAGCACAGTGGCTTAGTGGTCTAAGCTTGCAGCACCGGGGTCCATGGTTCACATTCCAACCAAGACGCCACCTGTATAGAGTTTGCATGTTCTTCTTGTTCCCGTGTAAGGTTTCCGCCGCCACTCCCAAAAACATGCTGGTAGGTCAACTGGCTCCTGTCTAAATAGGCCTTTGTACACTATATTTCCAAAAGTATTGGGACACCTGCCTTTACACACACCTGGACTTTAATTGCATCCCAGTCTTAAGCCGCGCAAACACGATTGAAATTTTGGTCGGAAAAGCTCTGTTGGTTTTCCCGACGGGATTCCGCTCAAGCTGTCTTGCATACACACAGTCACACCAAATTCCGACCGCCAAGACCGCGGCGACGTACAACGCGTACGACGGGACTAGAAAAAGGAAGTTCAATAGCCAGTAGCCAATAGCTTCCGTCTCGTAGTTGAATCTGAGCATGCGCGAGTTTTTGCATGTCGAAATTGCATTACACGCGAACGCATTTTCGGATAGGAACTTTTTCCGAACGAAAAATTGAGAACATGCTCTCAATCTTTTGCTGGCCGAATTTCCAACCAAAAGCTCTCATTGGTCTTTTGCTGGCCGAATTTCCGATCACGTGTATGCAGCATTAGTCCATTGGGTTCAGTATTGGAGGTCCATGAAGACACGGATCTTGTGGCAGTTATTCAGTCCCTATCTACACTATATTACCAAAAGTATTGGGACACCTGCCTTTACACACACATGAACTTTAATGGCGTCCCGGTCTTAGTCTGTATGGTTCAATATTGAATTGGCCTGCCCTTTGCAGCTATAACAGCCAGGGCAGCCATCAGAAATAATCTTGGGGCCCCTTACACAGCTTTAGGCCGCCCCCCAGGGTTGCCACCTTTTCTTCAAGTCAAACCCGAACACTTTAGCGGCGCACAGCAATTTTTCTTTTTTTTTTAAACTATATATATATTTTGCTATTAAATAACATTTCTAATCATATGAAGCTAATAACAAGAGACTCCCTTTACATCAGAGTCCACAGAGTTCCCCTTTTACGTCTGAACTCGCAGAGTTCCCTCTCACTGTAAGGGTTGACTCTACAGACTCTGATGTAAGGGAGAACTCTGACATAAGGGGTGCTCTGGGTATCCTGATTAAAAAGGGATAGTAAACTCGCAGATTTTTTTTTTTAAACCTGTAAGGCAAAAGGCATAATGAGCTAGTATGGACCGCATACTAGCTCATCATGAAATACTTATCTTATGTCGTGTACACACGACCGGACTTTTCGACGGACTGACTTTTCGATGGAGTTTCGACAGACTTCCATTGAATCGGACTTGTCTACACGCAATCACACCAAAGTCTGACGGATTCTACCGTGATGACGTACGACCGGACTAGAATAAGGAAGTTCATAGCCAGTAGCCAATAGCTGCCCTAGCGTCGGTTTTCGTCTGTCGGACCAGCACACAGACAAACTGATTTTTCGACCAGACTCAAGCGCGTCAGAAAGATTTGAAACATGTTCTAAATCTAAAGTCCGTCTGATTTTTTGACAGTAAAGGTCCGATGAAACCCACACACGATCGAATTGTCTGACGGATTCTTTCCGTCGGACCTTTGCTGACGAAAAGTCCGGCCGTGTGTATGCGGCATTAGAACGAGACGTTGGCAGGTGATCTCAGTCCACATTTTCCCTTGGCGTGTCTTCCGAGTATTCCGCTTCGGCGCTGAGTGGTCAGAGCCGAGATGTCGTCACTCCCGCGCATGCGCGCGGGAGACTTCTCTCTGGCAAGGTCCGGCGTCTGCCAGACCTTTCAGCTGGGAAAATCAGAGCGCATGCGCCACTGAAGTCAGCAGCTGCATGCAAGGGGAATATCTCCTAAACCGTACAGGGTCTATAATAAGGCTTACCTGTAGGTCAAATTAAAAAAAAAATGGGTACACAACCGCTTTAAGGAGGAGCACTGAGAACTCTGATGTATGGAGAGGACTCTGATGTAAGGGGGAACACTGAGGCTTCTGGTGTAAAGGGGAACGCCAATGTAAGGGATGCTCTGGGAACCTTGATGTAAGGGGGAACACTGAGAACTCTGATGTATGGAGAGGACTCTGATGTAAGGGAGAACTCTGGGGACTCTGACATAAGGGATGCTCTGGGAACCCTGATGTTAAGGGGAACACTGAGAACTCTGATGTACAGAGAGGACTCTGATGTAAGGGGGAACACTGAGGCTTCTGATGTAAAGGGGAACGCCAATGTAAGGGATGCTCTGGGAACCCTGATGTAAGGGGGAACACTGAGAACTCTGATGTATGGAGAGGACTCTGATGTAAGGAAGAACTGTGGGGACTCTGACATAAGGGATGCTCTGGGAACCCTGATGTAAAGGGGAACACTGAGAACTCTGATGTACAGAGAGGACTCTGATGTAAGGGGGAACACTGAGGCTTCTGGAGTAAAGAGGAACTGTGATGTAAATGGTGCTCTGAGAACCCTGACCTGAATTACCTTAGTATACTGACTCAGAGGCAGGAGAGAGAAGGAGGGAGACTTCAGTCACAGACAGGGATGGATGGTGAGCTCACTCACCCCTTGGCAGCCAGCCCCTCTCATCCAGATGTATCTGGAAGCCATAGTCTGGTCTGAATAATGTGTCCGGGTTTCAGGCAGCCTGAAACCTAGATGAATGATTCCAAACCCGAACTGTCCGGGTGGATCCTGGACAGGTGGCAACCCTAACCCCCCCCCAGGCCTGACCAATAACATTTCATAGGGCCTAACCACTGGCCTTACCACCGAATCTGCTCACTGACATCCCATACCAAGTCCCACTCTTCCTCCTTCCCTTGTCCTCTTCTTCCTCCTCCTCCTCTTCTTTAAAGCCACTTTCACACTGAGGTGCTGGCCGCATTGACGGTAAAGTGGCGCTAGTTTTAGCGGCGCTTACCCATAGTTTTAGCAGCGCTTTTCGGCCACTTCCACCCACCTCCCCCCTCCACCAATCGCAGTAGAAGTGCACCCGGTGGTTTCTAATCGGTGGCACCTGTGAGGAGTGAGCTTGGCATTCCCCGGCAACCAGGAAGTGTGGCGAATTGGCCAAAAGTGGCTGTCAATCATCCATCCTTCAGGCAGCAGGGGTGAAAATACCTTGGGGGCCCGAGTCGCTTGGGACATCCGCGCCCCTTGGCATACCAGGGCCCCTTACATGAGTGTGGGCTGTACCCCCCTGATGGCAGCCCTGATAACAGCTTCAACTCTTCCGGGAAGGCTGTCCACAAGGTTTAGGAGTGTGTCTATGGGAATGTTTCACCATTCTTCCAGAAGCGCATTTGTGAGTTCAGGCACTGATGTGGACAAGAAGGCCTGGGCTCGCAATCTCCACTCTTATTCATCCCAAAGGTGTTCTATCGGTTTGGGATGCCAATAAAGCTCATGTGCGTGTAAAGGCAGGTGTCCCAATACTTTTGACATGTATGTACGTTGCATTATTATTATTATTATACACGATTTATATAGTGCCAACAGTTTACGCGGCGATTTACAATGTATGGGGGGGGGGGGGCAACACAATTACAGTACAATACAAAAAGTAACAGGAGGGCCTGGCTCGTAGAGCTTACATTCTAAAGGGAGGGACATTACATATGCCAGGATGATCCAGGCTCCATTCAAGGTGGGTGGATCCAGTGGCACATCATAGGGGGGGCCCGGCTACCTGAACCGGAAAGAAGCCCCGGCCGCCTGGAGATGTCCGCAACCAGGATAGCGGCCTGGGACTTAGTGCATCGCGGCAGGCAGAACGCTGGATTCACTGGCTGGGGGAATATGTGAATTCTCTATTATATCAGCGAAAAAAAAAGTAAGCTTGTTGGTGGTGAGATTCCATTTCAATGTGTAACAAAATCATCGATCAATTTGGCCGATAAGGAAAATCTGAATCAGGAAGTTAGCTGACAATTTAGTCTGAGAATTTCCTGAATTCTGTGCCCAGAGGGAACTGATCGTGATTATGGGAAGTGGCGGCACTTTTATTATACTCTTTATAGAAGCAGCAGCGAGGGGAAGGTCGGGTCTCTCACGTACCACCCGTTGGTGAAGGCGCTTCTCCTGCCCCTTCTGTCCAACACCCCTGGAAGTTGCCAACAGGGGGCGTGAGGAAATGGAGTGGCAGGAGTGCCGGCGCCGGAGGCAGTACCCGATCTGTTGAGGCCGTCAGGTACATTGGCCAAACAACCCCAGACCCCTGGACAGAAACCAGACGTAGAGACATCTGGGTGCCAGAGCACATATAGGGTTAAATCAGGCGGTGGAGGCGGCGATATACAGAGGCAAATGTCCTCTGAAAAGAAATTCCGAATGCGATCGCTCTTCAGAGGGCACCACATGTCACACGTTAGTATGAAAGTACCCTTTCAGAGATCATTATAACGGCACTTCACTGACTGATTTAACCCTACAATGCCTCACTACCATGCTGCAATTGCGTGCATTGCGCGCAGTTGTGGCGTGGGCCCGTTGAACTCAGCGGGCAAGTTTAAAAGCAGTGCCACTATGTCAGACTCTGTACCCCGAGCTAAAAATGGCGCAGCCACAAAGCATTGCGTCCGTGGCATGTGATCACTGCAGGGTCACATTGGCCTTGTGCTTAGGGTCATTGTCATGCTGGAAAGTCCAAGGGCGTCCCATGTGCAGGTTTCATGCAAAAGAATGCAAATTGTCCGCCAGTATTTTCTGATAACATGCTTGCATTCATCTTGCCATGATGTTTTTACATGCCTTTTACGTGCCTTTTACATGCCTTCAGAGCTCACAGACCTCCAAAACATCAGCGAGCCACCACCATGCTTCACAGTGTAGATAGTATTCTTGTCACTATCGGCCCTGTTGATATATCCTTTTGGAATTTTTTAAAGTTGCATTACCTTGTAAGGCCCCTTTCACACTGGGGCGGGAGGTGCGTCGGCAGTAAAGCGCTGCTGTTTTTAGCGGCGCTTTACCGTCGGATTTGCGGCGCTATTCGGCCGCTACCGGGGTGGTTTTACCCCCCACTAGCGGACGAGAAAGGGTTAAAAACCACCGCATAGCTTTGCCGGCGGGATAGCCGCACTGCTCCATTGATTTCAATGGGCAGGAGCGGTGAAGGAGCAGTGTATACACCGCTCCTTCACAACTTCAAAGATGCTGCAAGCAGGACTTTTTTTTACTGTCCTGCTAGCGCACTGCCCCAGTATGAAAGCCCTCAGGGGGCTTTCACGTTGGAGACACAGCAGCGGCTGTCTCAGGGCGCTTTGCAGGCGCTATTTTTAGCGCTGTAGCGCCTGAAAAGCACCCCAGTGTGAAAGGGGTCTTACTGTTATTCAGGTCTTTTGATAGTTCTTTACTGCTCCCCTGTACCAAGGCCAAACATTCCAGGGGATGGGAACTTTTGATTAGGGCTAATTTGGAGATTTCTGGTATCATTATGATTTACAAAGGAGCCAAACAACTACTATGTGATAATAAATGGCTTCATATTATGAGTATCCAAAGATAAATGAGAGTTTCCGGCATGCTCAGTCATATTTTCATTATCAATGCCAAATTTTCACGATTTCTGCCAGGGGGTGCAAACTTTTGAGTGCAACTATAAATAGATAGATAGATAATGTTGTCAGTGCTAGAAATAACCTGTTGCTATAAAATGAAGAATACAGAAAAGGACTGCAGGACCAACTGACACTTCAAGGTCAGCTAGAGAAGAATGACATCATGTGTTCCATTAGAGAAAACAGAAGAATGAGTATATACAGGTGTGTGAGAGAGGGAGGGAGAGAGACATGGGGAGAGGGAGGGAGGGTGATAGAGAGACATGGGTCGAGGGAGGGAGGGTGATAGAGAGACATGGGGAGAGAGAACGAGAGAGAGAGAGAGACACATGGGGAGAGGGAGGGAGAGACAGAGAGAGAGAGACATGGGGAGAGGGAGAGAGAGAGAGAGAGAGAGACATGGGGAGAGGGAGAGAGAGAGAGAGAGACATGGGGAGAGGGAGAGAGAGAGAGAGACATGGGGAGAGGGAGAGAGAGAGAGAGAGAGAGAGAGAGAGAGAGAGAGACATGGGGAGAGGGAGAGAGAGAGAGAGAGAGAGAGACATGGGGAGAGGGAGAGAGAGAGAGAGAGAGAGAGAGACATGGGGAGAGAGAGAGAAGAGAGAGAGAGAGAGACATGGGGAGAGAGAGAGAAGAGAGAGAGAGAGAGAGAGACATGGGGAGAGGGAGAGAGAGAGAGACATGGGGAGAGGGAGATAGAGAGAGAGACATGGGAAGAAGGAGGGAGGGTGATAGAGATAGAGAGAGAGCAGACAGAGGGAGGAAGCTGAGAGAAGGGAGAGAGAGGGAGGAGAGAGAGGGGGACAGTGAGAGAGAGTGGGAGAGGAGGGAGAGAGGGGGGGAGAGGGAGAGAGAGAAGGGGGGAGAGGGGAGAGAGGGAGGGGGGTGGAGAGGGAGGGAGAGGGGGGAGAGGGAGGGGGGAGGTAGAGAGAGAGGGGGGAGAGAGAGAGAGGGGGAGGGGGGAGAAGCTGAGAGAAGGGAGAGAGAGGGGAGAGGGAGCAAAATGGAGGAGAGGGAGGGGGAGGGAGAGAGAGGGGGAGATAGCGAGAGGGGGGTAGAAAGACGGGGAGAGATGGGGGCGATAGAGAGAGAAGGGGGAGATAGAGAGGGGGGAGAGAGGGGGAGAGGGAGAGAGTGGGGGGAGAGAGAAGGGAGGGAGAGATGGGGAGAGAGAGGGAGAGATGGGGGAGTGGGAAAGTGGGGGGGAGGGAGAGAAGCTAAGTGAAGGGAGAGAGGGGGAGAGCGAGAGGGGCAGAAAGGAAGAGAGATGGGTGAGAGGGAGAGAGAGAATCTGAGAAAAAGGAGAGAGGGAGGGGTGGAGAGGGAGAGAGAAGCTGAGAGATAGGAGAGAGGGATGGAAATAGAAGATGGAAGGGGTGAGCAAGGGATGGCGAGACATAGGAGAGGGAGAGAGATGAAGAGAGTGGGAGAAATTAAGAGAGAGAGATTGGGAGAAAGAGAGAGATCGAGGGATGGAGAGAGAGAAACAGATAGAGAGACATGGGGGGGTGGAGAGAGAGAGCGAGGGGAAGAAAAAAAATAAGTTGCATTCACGCCCCTCTGAAAAGCAATCTGCTGTGGAGAGAGAGAGAGAGAGATAAAGAGGAATGGAGAGAAACAGAGAGATCAATGGAGAGAGAGAGAGAGAGAAAGAAAAAAATGAGAGAGTGAGAGAAACTCACACACTACACCCCCCCCCCCCCCTTATATTATCCTGTACTCAAAGCTGCCCTACAGTAGAGTAGAGAGTAGATAATAAAACAGTCAATGAATATTTAAAGCTGATTACATTCTAAATTCATTCATCATCTGTATTCTTCCTTGAATCTCGGCGTGCTTTGTGTATTTCTTCCAGATCTGTGCAGTAATTCAGGCTGAGACTTTCCCTCTATAATAAAGACCGCTCACTGCTGCTCTCCCTCCTTGTGCAGGGTGACTGGTCTTGTCTCCGCCCCCTCCTGTAGTTCTCTACAGGCAGCCTGTAGTGGGTGGAGCCTGCCGGGCCCCTCCCACAGCTCTGCTCTCTGCACAGACTATGTATAGCACAGTAATGATGTCACTGCTACTTTTACAATGTAATATCAGGGTTTGTAAGTGCATTTAGTACACACAAAGTGGATTTATATCATAAGTGGCTATTGAGATATACACTATACATGAAGCTTAAAGTGTGTGGGGTTCAGCTTGAAAAAAGTCACAGTAATGGAGCCTAAAGGTTTACAACGCAGCACATTCTGAAGGGCTCATCTTGAAGGACATTAACTGCAAAACAGGTGTGTTTTCTTCCCCATTCATACTCCCTACTCAGACCTGCACACACCCTAACTCAGGTTACACAGAAAATTCACATAGCCTTTAATGTTTACAACATGCAAAACCGCAAGCAAATATGTGAACAATGCACAAGGGGCGACAGTTCATAAGGACTTGCAGGAGTTGATTGATGGAGAAAAAGTAACTTTTTATAAAGATCAATAGTAAAAGTAGATGATAACCCCAAATGCATGATGTTTAGTTTGCTAAAGCTTTGTGTATTATAAACAATTACTGTATTTTTATTATTAAAGTGATTGTAAAGTCTCGTTTTTTGTTTTGTTTGTTTTTTTGTATAAAAATAACCCACACATTATGTTGCAGTGGATTTGCACAGAGCAGCCCAGATCCTCCTCTTCTTGGGTCCCTCTTTGGTGCTCCCTCCTGTCGAGTGCCCCCCACAGCAAGCAGCTTGCTATGGGGACACCAGAGCCCAGCTGCAGCTCCCTGTGTCCATTGAGCCCTCATTCAACCTGAAGGCAGGTTTGAAATCGCACGAGTTCAGCTGAACGCTCAAACCCGCATTTCAATGCAATTTCGGAGGGTGGGGGGGGGGATTTGTCAGACATCTGTGCGGGTTCATGCACAGATGTCTATTGAAATTGCCCCCAAAGTCGCTAAAAGTAGTGCAGAAACTACTTTTGGGAATAGGTGCGGCGTCACAAAGTCGGTATCGCACCAATTTAGACGGTGCCCTTGCCGGAAATAGGCTCCTATTTTGCATGCGAGTTGACGTGTCAAATCGTCCCGACATAGGGGGCTCAGACACGGAGCCCCAGTTTTGCCCCTCCCGCTCTCTCACCTGATTGGCTAACTGATTTTGATTGACAGCAGCAGGAGCCAATTGCGCCGCTGCTGTGTCTCAGCTAATCAGAAGAGAGAGTCACGGATGGCCGAGGCTCTCGTGAAAACCGCTGGATAGAGATGGGGCACAGGGAGGTATTAGGGGGGCTGACAGAGCACCTTCTTCCATTAAAACACCCTTTAATGGAAGAAGATGCGCTGGTCAGAAGAGACCAAAATGGAACTTTTGGGCTAAAAGCAAAACGCTATGTGTGGCGGAAAACTAACACTGCACATCACCCTGAACACCCCATCCCCACTGTGAAACATGGTGGTGGCAGCATCCTGTTGTGGGGATGCTTTTCTTCTAATGCATTAGGATAAAAAACCTTCTGCCTTTATAAACCCTTTAATATTATTATTTTTTATTATAATTTTGCAATTCTTTCATATTTTTTGCATCTCAGTGCTGCTGATCTCCTCTGTACTTTTTCAGACACAACAAAAAAAAAAAAACAGCAAAGAGAGGGTGTTTCATCACATATGGCGACCCATCACAGTTGGCTACTCGCTGGACTGCGCATGCGCGACATCGTCGTTTGCATATCACCCCTAAGTCTAAGGCCCCACCATCCAAGTGGACATAGAGTTTGATTATATTTCTGGGGAGAGAAGCAAAGCTGTGCCTGAAGTGCAGCGAAATAAGCAAGCCCGAAGCGTGGCGAGCGAAGCGAGCTCGCATGGGGCCCTGTGTTGGAACGCATATGGCGGCGTCTACGCATATGCACTCCAGCAGGTAGCAAAATGTGATGGATAGCCGAATGTGACGTGACAAGGGCACACCGTTCTAGCGTATAATCACTAAACTATTTATTAGTGATAATAATATTGTTATTATTATTATTAATAATAATAATAATAATAATAATAATCATATTATTAATTATTGATAAATGAAATAAGTGTTATACTCATAAAATGCATTATAATAACAATCGCATCGTACAGTGTTCATTTCATAGATTAAATTAACAATATTTTAATCTAATAAAATGCGACTAAAACTAAAACAATTCAGATGACTAAAATAAGACTAAAACTAAAATGGCATTTTAGTCAAAAGACTATGACTAAAACTAAATCTAGATTTGACGTCAAAATTAACACTGCACTAACACATAAGAATAAGTAGAAGATCTCTACTAAGCTGCTAAAACAAACAAAAAGAAAAAAGAAAAAGGGTTTTCTTATTTTTTTCCCCTAATATTTAAAGTCGTTAATATATTGAATTGTATTGTATTTTGTACCACCCCCTCCCTTTAGAATGTAAGCTCTACGAGCTGGGCCCTCCTGTACCTTTTGTATTGAACTGTACTGTAATTGTGTTGTCCCCCCCCCCTATACATTGTAAAGCGCTATGTAAACTGTTGGCGCTATATAAATCGTGTATAATAATAATAATAATAATAATATTGAGGTAATATGTGCAATGGCATTACAGAATTTCCTGTTTTTTTTTTTATATTTTACAGTTGCACTTTTGTTTGTCAAAAGGCAATATTTTTGTTTGTTTTTGAAACGTGTTTTTTATTTAAAAAATACGTAATATACAGTGCCCTGAAAAAGTATTCATATCCGTTGAGATTTTACATGTTACAACCAAAAAAACGTAAATGTATTTTATTGGGATTTTATGTAATAGACCAACACAAAGTGGCACAGAATTGTGAAGTGGAAGGAAAATGATAAATGATTTTCAACATTTTTTACAAATAAATATGTGAAAAGTGTGGGGTACATTTGTATTCAGCCCCCTTTACTCTGATACCCCTATCTAAAATCTAGTGGAACCAATTGCCTTCAGAAGTCACCTAATTAGTAAATAGAGTCCACCTGTGTGTAATTTAATCTCAGTATAAATACAGCTGTTCTGTGAAGTCCTCAGAGGTTTGTTAGAGAACCTTAGTGAACAAACAGCATCATGAAGGCCAAGGAACACACCAGACAGGTCAGGGATAAAGTTGTTGAGAAGTATAAAGCAGGGTTAGGTTATATAAAAAATATCCCAAGCTTTGAACATCTCATGGAGCTCTGTTCAATCCATCATCTGAAAATGGAGAGTATGGGACAACTGCAAACCTACCAAGACATGGCCGTCCACCTAAACTGACCGGCCGGGCAAGGAGAGCATTTATCAGAGAAGCAGCCAAGAGGTCCATGGTAACTCTGGAGGAGCTACAGAGATCCACAGCTCAGGTGGGAGAATCTGTCCACAGGACAACTATTAGTCGTGCTCTCCACAAATCTGCCCTTTATGGAAGAGTGACAAGAAGAAAGACATTGGTGAAAGAAAGTCATAAGAAGTCCTGTTTGCAATTGTGAGAAGCCATGTGGGGGACACAGCAAACATGTGGAAGAAGGTGCTCTGGTCAGATGAGAACAAAATGGAACTTTTTGGCTAAAAGCAAAATGCTATGTGTGGCGGAAAACTAACACTGCACATCACCCTGAACACACCATCCCCACTGTGAAACATGGTGGTGGCAGCATCCTGTTGTGGGGATGCTTTTCTTCAGCAGGGACAGGGAAGCTGGTCAGAGTTGATGGGAAGATGGATGGAGCCAAATACAGGGCGATCTTAGAAGAAAACCTGAGTCTCCAAAAGATTTGAGATTTGGAGTGGAGGTTCACCTTCCCCAAGACCCGAAACATACAGCCAGAGCTACAATGGAATGGTTTAGATCAAAGCATATTCATGTGTTAGAATGGACCAGTCAAAGTCCAGACCTAAATCCAATTGAGAATCTGCGGCAAGACTTGGAAATTGCTGTTCACAGACGCTCTCCATCCAATCTGACAGATCTTGAGATATTTTATAAAGAAGAATGGGCAGAAATGTCCCTCTCTAGATGTGCAAAGCTGGTAGAGACATCCCCAAAAAGACTTGCAGCTGTAATTACAGTGAAAGGAGGTTCTACAAAGTATTGACTCCGGGGGGCGCCATACAAATGTACCCCACACTTTTCACATATTTATTTGTAACATTTTTGAAAAAAAGTATAATTTTCCTTCCACTTCACAATTATGTGCCACTTTGTGTTGATCTATCACATAAATTTCCAATAAAATACATTTTGGAAAATGTCAAGGGGTATGAATACTTTTTCAAGGCACTGTATCACATTGGCTGAATCTGTGTCTGTAGTGCATGTTCGAACCTTATTACCATAAATAATAACATATTACTAGATTTTTACTCCAGAAGTATATAACGAGTTTGGAAATTCTAGAGAAATGCCTAAATAATGCGTTACAATTGAACTAAACCCATTCGATTTTAGTCGACTAAAATGTACTGGAGATTTTAGTAGACTAAAATATGACTAAAACTAAAACAATTCAGATGACTAAAATACGACTAAAATGAAAATGGCATTTTAGTCAAAAGACTATGACTAAAACTAAATCGAAATTTGACGTCAAAATTAACACTGGTATTGTAAGGTATTGTAAGATTCAGATGAGACTGCCTTCAGATCCACACCGCTCAACTAATTGCTTGGGAAGACCCTACGGCATCAAGTGCGGCTTATGCGTTTCGAGGGGCAACCCATCTTCTTCAGAGCTCTGCAGAAGAAGGTTTGCCCATCGAAAAGCAGAGACCACTTCGAATAAAATGGTGGCAGTTGCAAATTTTCACAATTTAAGACAGTATTTGCCCTACTGTTGACCAAATCCATATTTTCAGTAAAAATAGATTAATTAATTAATTTTTATTGCACACAGACACGTTATATTAGGCATTTCTTGGGTAAAATATAAAAAATGAGGCTGCAACCAATAAATGTTTATCAAACATGTCAAGCCGCAAAATTGCGTGAGCCAGCGAAAAGAGAGAAAAAAAACGACGGTGCCCCAAATTGTCAACTTTTCAACAGCTACATCAGTTTAGCATCAGCAGTGAATGCTGGCCCTGGTATAATTGCTCTCATTCCGCTGCAACGATACCTAATATGTGTGTGTCAGGCCTGGGCTCAGCCCTTCCTTCTCTGAGCTGGCTGCTCAGATGTCGGATAATTGCCAGCTCCTATCTCTCTACAGATACGCAGCTGTTGATGATATCCTGCTTGTCAGTCCTGCCTACTTAAGCCGTCCAGTCCTGAGGAGCTCTGCCTTTGCCTTGGTCAACATCACAGAGACTATCTCCTGTGATCCTGTTCAAGAATTGCTTTGCTGACATCCCTTCTGGCTCCAGATCCTGCTTGCTGTTCCACTACATTGACCCCTGACTTCTGGCTTGGCTGACTATCCGTACTGAATTTTGGCTATGTTTTGACTACATTTGTTCTTTTTACATTTATTATTAAACAAGTGTGATTTAACTGTACTTCTGTCTCAGCCTAAATTCATGGTTTCTGACAGTGTGACACAATTGCAGTTTTCATTGGTGGCGCTCCCAGTGCGCACATTTGTGTTTACATGTGTGTGTAGTCTTTTTGTTATTTTTTTTTATTATTATTTAATTTATTAAAGGGTAACTCTACTTTCAAGGGAAATAAAATTAGCAAATAAAAAAATAAAACGTATAGAATTGCAACACAAGTCATATTGTAATTGAATGTTATTAAAAATTACCTTTCATTTTCTATCTGTAGCCGCTGTAATTTTCTATAAAATGCAATATGGCCACACAGATGGTATACAGAACTGTTGTTTCCTGCTTGTGTGATTGACTCACTGATTTTTCCCAGAAGTCTGCCCTATGATGACACAAGTCAGATTTTTGCAACATAAAATTAAATTTTTGGTATGATACTCACAAAGAGAAATCACGTCTAAAGGGATGCAGGACCTGAAACTTTTCTCATTAGAGCCCTGCAGGTGCAGCTGGTGGCTGATAATTATAAAACCACTTCCATACAAAAAATAATAATATTTGTTATGATACTCCCAAAGAGAAATTACATCTAAAGGGATGCAGGCCCTGATCTTTCCTCATTAAAGCCCTGCAGGTGCAGCTGGTGGTTGACAATCATAAAACCACTTCCATACTCATTCACTGTGGACATGGACACAGACAAATGAACAGCTATTTCTTTCTGAATTACAAAAGATAGGAATCTGCAACAACGTTTGTTAAATTCCCTGCAATGTACATAGACCACCCAGAGGGGGAATGATTTTTACTCTTTAAGCTTTAACTTTATAAAGCTTTTTCCTTTTATAAAGAATTTTTATTTTTTTATTTTTAAAATAAGACGTTATACTTGCTTGCTCTGAAAAACGGTTTTGTACAGAGTAGCCCTGATCCCCGTCTTCTTGGGCCCCCCGCCAGGACACCTGCCTCCTCTCCTCTGCCGAGTGTCCCATAACAAGCCACTTACACTTTCACCCCATTCCTGCCCAGGCCAATTTTCAGCTCTCAGTGCTGTCACACTTTGAATGACAATTACACGGTCATGCAACATTGCATCAAAATTACATTTTTATAATTTTTTTCACACAAATAGAGCTTTCTTTTGGTGGTATTTAATCACCACTGGGTTTTTTATTTTTTTGCTAAGGAAACAAAAAAAAAAATGAGAATTTTGAAAAGAATAAATACATTTTCATAGTGTGTTATACAATTTTGCAAACGGGTAATTTTTCTCCTTCACTGATGTGCTGATAGGCACTAATGGGCACTGATAGGTGGCACTGATGAAGCTGCACTGATGGGCACTGATGAGGAGGAACTGATGAGACTACACTAATAGGTAGCACTGATGAGCACTGAGGGTTGCCACATCATCCCTATAATCTAGGACACATATTACTGGCTGCACTAATGGGCACTGATAGACAGCACTGATAGGCGGCACTGGTAGACAGTACTAATAGGTGACACTGATGATGAGGCACTGATTGGCTGCACTGATGGGCACTGATAGGTGTCACTTATGGGAACTGATGAAGCTGCACTGGTGGGCACTGATGAGACTGCACTGATAGGTGGAATTGATAGGTGGCACTGATGGGCTGTGATAGGCGGCACTGAAGGGCACTAATAGGTATCACACTGATGGGCACTGATAGGCAGCACTGATGGGCACAGATAGGCAGCGCTGATGGGCACTGATAGGCAGGGCTGAAGGGCACTAATAGGTGGCACTTTTGGGCACTGATAGGCAGCACTGATGGCCACAGTTAGGCGGCACTGATGGGCACTGTTAGGCGGCACTGATGGACATTGATAGGCAGCACTAATAGGAGACGCTGATTATGAAGCACTGATTGGCAGCACTGATGGGCACTGATAGGTAACAGTGGTGGGCACTGACAGGTGGCACTGGTGGGCACTGATTAGCAGCAATGGTGGGCACAGATTCAGACTGATGTCCCTGTAACAGAAGCCGGTTTGCAGCTTTCTTCTTTTCTCCTCACGCTGATCACGAAGAGATGGAAAGCAGATAACCGTCTTTTGTTTACTTCTGTGATCAGCTGTTATTGGCTGACAGCTGATCATGTGGTAAAGGGCCTGCTGTGATTGGCCCTTTACACCGTTATGTGATCAGCCGAGTTTGAAGGACTGGACAATCACAGAGCGTGCCATCTGTGTGCCGCAGGGGGCGAGCGAGTAGGGCGATTACGGGAGGACGTCTATTGATCCCATCTTGGCACTGGAAGCCCACGCTGTAGGCGTCTATCAGGCTATAGTGCGGGCAGAAAGTGGTTACCTATTGTTAATGCTGATAAGCCTCCTATGTGACAGAGTAGTGCTGGTGACAGATTCACTTTAAAGTGACATCAGGGGATCCATCAGACTTCTGCATTCTTCATCATCAGAATGAAGAAAGACTTCATTCTGGTCATTGCATTGGAGCCGCACAGATGTGTGTTCTGGGATAGGAATGGGGGACAGTTCAGCTGGTTTCCTGTCATTAATTTCAACAGTCTGCCTGCATGCCCCTACATGGAACACCTGTAATTCCTGGACGGTTGGCGGCCCCTAGCATAGATCTATGGATCAGTACGCCCACAAGAACGAGGCATGAGGGTCTCCATACAGGCTGAGCTATTCCTCATTACCATACAATGCAGGAGGGCAGACAATGATTACATCTAACTTACAGCTGATAATGAAGAACTGCCAGCACAGTACAGACAGGGCTCATTACCTTACATATTAAACCACCACCCCCCCCCCCCCCCCCAACCACCCTACAATTGGAGGAGGAGCTTAGACAAGTAAAATACACTTTAAAAAGTAACCAGCTTTTTTTTTTTCGTGTCTGAGCCTTTATTCAGTGTTTTTTTGCTAGAAAATTACTTAGAACCTCCAAACACTATAAAAAACTAAAATAAATATATATATATATTTAGCAGAGACTCTAGAGAATAAAATGGCACACTGTATTTGCTCAGCAGTCTTTCAAGTGCAATTTTTTATTTTTTTGAAGAAGACTTTCATGAATTAAAACAAAACAGTAAAGTAAAATACACTTAAAAAGTAACCAACTTCTTTTTTTTTAACCCTTTCATGTCTGAGCCTTAAATCAGTGTTTTTTTGCTAGAAAATTACTTAGAACCCCCAACACCATATATATATATATATCTATATATATATATATAGATATCTATCTATATAGATATATCTATCTATCTATCTATCTATCTATCTATCTATCTATCTATCTATCTATCTATCTATCTATATATATATATATATATATATATATATATATATATATATCTATCTATATATATATATATATATATATATATATATATATATATATATATATATATTTAGCAGAAACTCTTATGTCACACTGTATTTGCAGAGCGGTCATTTAAAGTGGAGGGCCACCCTGAAAAAAGAAGATACATTAAAAATTAGAAAAAAAATCATTAAAAAAAATGAAAAAAAAATTTTTTTTTTAGTTACCAGAAATGCCTGTTGCTAGGCACATCATCCTAATCTGCCTCTTTCTCCTCCGCGGAGATCTTCTTTTTTCTCTCCTCGTCACGTTGTCTTCTGGGTAATGGGTCGCGCTGTGTTCTGGAAACTGTGTGTCCCAGAACACAGCACGCTCCATTCACAAAGCGCTGCGTGACTCGCGCATGCGCAGTAGGAAAAGGGCAGTGAAGCCGCAAGGCTCCACTCCCTGTTTCCCTTACCCAAAATGGCAGCGCCGGAAGCCGAGAGCCGAGGGACGGGTCAGCCTCGGGCGGCCGACATCGCGGGCGCCCTGGACAGGTAAGTCTACTTATTAAAAGTCAGCAGCTACAGTGTTTGCAGCTGCTGACTTTAAAAAAATTTTTTTCAAAATCGGCCCTCCTCTTTAAGTGCAATTTTTCTTTTTTTTTTTGGAAGAAATACACTTTCATGAATTTAAAACAAAACAGTAAGGTTACCCCACACACATACCCAACATGTCACGCTTTAAAATTGCGCACACTCGTGGAATGGCGACAAACTTCGGTACTTAAAAATCTCCATAGGCGACGCTTTAAACAATTCTACAGGTTACCTCTTTAGAATTACAGAGGAGGTCTAGCACTAGAATTATTGCTCTCGCTCTAATGATTGCGGCGAACTGTGTGTGACTTACATATGCGTTCGCCCAAAGGAATGGGGGCGCTTTAATTTTTTATTTATTTTTATACTGTCACTTTCAATTTTTTTTTATTTTTTATCACTTTTATTGCTGTCACAAGGAATGTAACATCCTTTGCAACAGTAATAGGCGGTGACGGTGCCTCTTATAGACCCCAAATCCCTCCTTTGCACTTAAAAGCATTCAAAACACCATGTTTTGAATGCTGCTCGGTAGTTTGGCCCCCCCTCCTCCTTCCTTCGCCAACGGGCCAGAAGGAAAGCGCTACATTATTTACCACTTATATCTATTTATGCTTGTCACATTAGTATGTAGCTGCTTTTTTCCTACACTTTTTGTTGGGGTTAGCGCAGTAATTATTTAAATTTCAGTAAGAAAGCGCAACACGCTTCGAACATGCGCACGCGCAGTAGGGAAGTAGGGAAGTAGTGAAGCTGAAAGGCTTCACTGCCGGTATTCCCTTACTAGGAATGGCGGCGGCAGAACCTGAGAGCCGATCTGAAAATCGGCTGGGGTGCCAACATCATGGGCTCCCTGGACAGGTAAGTGACCTAATATTAAAAGTCAGCAGCTACAGTATTTGTAGCTGCTGACTTTAAATTTTTTTTCCCCCAGCCGGGTACTCCTCTTTAATGCATTCTATGCACTTAGATGAAAAAAAACCTTCTGTGCTGCAGCTCCCCCCCAACCCCCCCCCCCCCGTTTCTTACCTGAGCCCGATCCGTTCCAGCGATGTGCACGCTCCAGCCTCTGTCCTCATTGGATAGATTGATAGCAGCGGGAGCCATATTCTCCCGCTGCTGTCAATTAAATCCAGTGACACGAGCGTGGGGGGGGGGGGGCGAGTCCCGCTGTCTGTAACAATGGACGCAGCAGCAGGACTCAAGAACGTGCCCGTATGGGTGCCCTCACGGAACGCGGCTCTCTGTGGGGGCACCCGATGAAGGGGAGGAGCCAGGAGTGCCACCGGGGGAACCCCAGAAGAGGAGGATCGGGGGCCCATCTGTGCACAAAATACTTGCACAGAAGAGGTAAGTATAACATGTTATTATTCTTTTTTTATTTGAACCTTTACAATCACTTTAAAGTATAACTAAAGGCAAATCTTTTTTTTTTTTCGTTTTGGAGGGATTAGAACATCTGTCAGCTTATATTGCGTCCCCTGTTGTGGAGATTCACCCCTCTTTATTTGTCCTATTTACCAATATAATTGAAAGTATATATATATATATATGTATAAGGCGGTTGTCCTAGCAAGGCCCATCGATAGTTTCAAGAAACTATTAGATAAGCACCTGAACGACCACAACATACAGGGATATACAATGTAATACCGACATATAATCACACACATAGGTTAGACTTGATGGACTTGTGTCTTTTTTCAACCTCACCGACTATGTAGCTATATAGAAAATCTCAAATTGTGGGTTGTCCCCCAAAAAAGTAATATGCCCCATACACACGGTCGGACATTCCGACCACAAAATCCGTCTGATTTTTTCCAGACGGATTTTGGCCCGAAACTTGTCTTGCATACACACGGTCGCACAAAGTTGTTGGAAAATACGATCGTTCGGAACGAGGTGACGTACAAAACATACAACTGGACTACATAGAGGCCAGTAGCCAACAGCTTTCGTCTCCAAATTTTTTCAGTCCGACAGAAAAAGTCCGATAGAGCCCACACACCGACAACATAATCCGATCAGACTTTTTTCTGTCAGAATTTCCGACCGTGTGTATGGGGCAATAGAGGGGAAGTCTTCCAGTAGAGAACCTAGTTTTTGTGACCTGGGGGTCCCCAAGAAAACTCCTCTAATTTACAAGGATTTCCTCTCACTTTCTGTTTGGCTATGGGACAGAAAGTGAAGGGAAATCTCTGCAGTGGGGCACAGATGGCGAAAATAAAAATCTGCCAGTGGTTATAACCCTCCCTTGCTCTATCCAAAATGAAAACAAAAGTTTTATCCATAGTTCTACTTTAACCGCTTCCCGACCGGTGCATGGCGATGTACGTAGGCAGAATGGCACGGACAGGCACATGGGCGTACAGGTACGTCCCTTTAAATGTGCCGCTGTGCCATCACGTCCGCGCCGCCGGCGGTGCGTGCACGCACTGGTCAGGACCTCTGTGAGTCCGATCACAGGTCCTGTGGACTTGATCGCTGCGGCGATGCCCACAATCGTCTCACGGGGAAGAAGAACGGGGAGATGCTAAAGTAAACAAGCATCTCCCCGTTCTGCCTAGCAACAGCGACACTGATCTCAGCTCCCTGTGATTGGAGCAGAGATCAGTGATGTGTAAAACACAGCCACGCCACCTACAGTTAGCAACACGCCCTTAGGACACACTTAACCCCTACACTGCCACCTCCTGGTTAACCCCTTCACTGCCAGTGTCATTTACACAGGAATCAGTGCCTTTGTATAGCACTGATTGCCGTATAAATGACAATGGTCCCAAAAATGCGTCAAAAATGTCCAATGTGTCCGCCATAATGTTGCAGTCACGATAAAAATCGCTGATCGCCGCCATTACTAGTAAAAAAATAATTATTAATAAAAAATGCCATAAAACTATCCCCTATTTCGTAGACGCTATAACTTTTGCGCAAACCAATCAATAAACGCTTATTGCGATTTTTTTTACCAAAAACATGTAGAAAAATACATTATCGGCCTAAACTGAGAAAAAAAAAACGTTTTTTTTATACATTTTTGGGGGATATTTATTATAGCAAAAAGTAAAAAATAATGCGTTTTATTTTCAAAATTGTCGCTCTTTTTTCGTTTACAGCGCAAAAAATAAAAACGCAGGGGTGATCAAATACCACCAAAAGAAAGCTCTATTTGTGGAAAAAAAAGGACGTCAATTTTGTTTGGGAGCCACGTCGCACGACTGCGCAATTGTCATTTAAAGCGACGCAATGCCGAATCGCACTTTTTGCGATTGGGCACTGCGTCGCTTTAAATGACAATTGCGCAGTCATGCGACGTGGCTCCCAAACAAAATTGACGTCCTTTTTTTTCCCCACAAATAGAGCTTTCTTTTGGTGGCATTTTATCACCTCTGCGGTTTTTATTTTTTGCGCTGTAAACAAAAAAAGAGCGAGAATTTTGAAAAAAAAAAACGCATTATTTTTTTACTTTTTGCTTTTGGTCTTAAGCCAGCAAAATGGTCCGGGGCTGAAAGTGTTTAATACTGTTTACGAAACAAAGAGAGAGAAAATATGAGCCTCATGATGCATTTTTCCAGCACATTGCAGCGCACGTGCACAACGCACACCAGCACCTTTGCGTTATTTGCCCTTTAAAGCGCCCCCATTTGGTGTGGATGAGTTCTCAATGTTCCTGATTTTCTAAGATGATTCTTCAGCAGTGAGAATGTAAAAAGCAAAAGTGATCTGATCTGTACAATGTAGCGTTTTACAACACTGCGATTGTGTTCTCCATGGAGCAGAGTCAGTTCAAGTGTCTATTAAGTGTCAGTGGAAAGATTTGGGGTTTTCTCACACAGACATCTTTGTGTAAAATAATATGGAGGACAATCGCTCTAAACATTCCGGACACTTTGAAGTGCAGCTGTGGGAAAAGAGGGTGTAGCATAACCCCCGCATCATGGAGGAGAGACCCAGACCGCGCATTTCTTCTGTACGCCTCATCATGTACGGGACGCTTAAAGTGGACCTCCGCTCATCGGAACCCTCCCCCCCTCCGGCGCCACAATTGGCACCTTTCAGGGGGGAGGGGGGTGCAGATAACTGTACAGTACAGGTATCTGCACCCACTTCCGGGATAGCTCTCTGCGGAAAGGGGCGTAGATTACGCCCCTTTCCGCAAGTGCCCGCCCCTTTCCGCAAGTGCCCCGCTGCCTGCTGGGAAACACACAGATCCCAGAGGCAGCGGGGACCATCCTTATTGCGCAGCGCGATTCGCGCATGCGCAGTAGGGAACCGGGAAATGAAGCCGAAAGGCTCCACTTCCTGATTCTCATACCCAAGATGGCGGCGGCAGCACCCGACAAGACGATCTAGAGATCGGCTTCGGGTGCCGACATCGCGGGCGCGCTGGACAGGTAAGTGTCACTATTTTAAAAGTCAGCAGCTGCAGTATTTGTAGCTGCTGGCTTTTTAAAAAAAAAAAAAAACGCGGAGTCCCGGCGGACTCCCGCTTTAAGTTGAAAGGAAATGTCCCCGTTGGGGTTTTGTGTTGCAGACAAAAATCCAAATGGCAATAAAAAAAGTATGTCAATTTTATTGAAAAAATATAATGCCCTGTACACACGGTCGGAAATTCCCGACAGAAAAAGTCAGATTGGATTATATTGTCGTAAAATCCGATGGTGTGTGGGCTCTATCGGAATTTTTCTGTTGGAAATTCCGATGGAAAAAATTGGAGAGCAGGATCTGACAAAAAAATCCCGGACTTTTTCCGATCGTTTGTAGAGAATTGCGATCGGACAAAATGCCAAGCATGCTCAGATCAAATTAAAAGACCAAAGCTATTGGCTACTAGCCTGAACGTAGTCCCGTCGTAACGAACGCACGTCATCGCGTTCCGAACGATCGGATTTTCCGTCAACTTTGTCCCACCGTGTGTATGCAACACCAGTTTAGGACAAAATCCGACAGAAAAAAATCAGACGGATTTTGTTGTCGGAATGTCCGACCGTGTGTACACGGCATTAACATACAATTGCATGAAAAAATGTTAAAACATGAGCCCTGCAGGTGAGACCATTGCACATACATGAGGTATTACAACCGTACAGCATCAACATGGCTTGGTATAGTTCAGTGTTGGTGAACCTTGGCACCCCAGATGTTTTGGAACTACATTTCCCATGATGCTCCACTACACTGCAGAGTGCCAGACCATCATGGGAAATGTAGTTCCAAAACATCTGGGGCGCCGAGGTTCACCATCACTGGTATAGGTATATATATGCTGATACACCCAACGCGTTTATTCGTAGAGGTCTTCTTCTGGGGGGAAAAGAGTACAAGAACTCTACAAAGAGAATGTATTGTAAAAATACATGCATTTAACCACTTAAAGGGGCATTCCGGCCGCGATTGTTTTTTTTTTTTTTAAAAAGCTAGCTGCTGACTTTTAATAAGGACACTTACCTATCCAGCGAGCCCATGATGTCGGCTGCTGGCGCTTCCATCTTACGAAGGGAAACAGGCAGTGGAGCATTGCGGCTTCACTGCCCGTTTCCTACTGCGCAAGCACAAGTCACGCAGCACTGTGTGAATGGTCCCCGTTGTTTCCTGGGACACACACATGTCCCAGAAGGCAATGGGGCCGCTCGGCGAAGAGGAAGAAGCGCCGCAGAATAGGAAGAGGCAGATTAGGAAGACTGCCTAGCAACAGAGGTTTCAGGTAAGTTAAAAAAAAATGTTTTATTTTTTTATTTTTTAAGAATATTAAAGCAATTTTTTTATTTTAGGGTGGCCTTCCACTTTAAGGACCGAGACGCTTTTTCAGACTCGGTGTTTACAAGTTAAAAACACATTTTTTTGCTGGAAAATTACTTAGAACCCCCAAACATTGTACATTTTTTTTTTCGAACACCCTAGAGAATAAAATGGCGGTCGTTACAATACTTTTTCTCACACCGTATTTGCGCAGCGGTCTTACAAGCGCACTTTTTTGGGGAAAAAATTTACTTTTTTGAATAAAAAAAATAAGACAACAGTAAAGTTAGCCCAATTTTTTTTATATTGTGAAAGATAAACATTATAAATGTTTTTTTAGCAGAGACCCTAGGGAATAAAATGGCAGTTGTTGCAACTTTTTATGTTGCGCGGTATTTTTGCACAGCGATGTTTCAAACACGTTTTAGTTTTTTTTTGGAAATTCATGAATTTAAAAACAAAAAACAGTAAAGTTAGCCCAATTTTTTTTATAATGTGAAAGATAGTGTTATGCCGAGTAAATTGATACCCAACATGTCACGCTTCAAAATTGCGCCCGCTCGTGGAATGGCGACAAACTTTTACCCTTAAAAATCTCCATAGGCACTGTTTAAAAGGTTCCACAGGTTGCATGTTTTGAGTTACAGAGGAGGTCTAGAGCTAGAATTATTGCTCTCGCTCTACCGATCGCGGCAATACCTCACATGTGTGGTTTGACCACCGTTTTCATATGCTGGCGCTACTCACGTAGGTGTTCGCTTCTGAACTCGTCGGGACGGGGAACTTTAAAAAAAAAAATCTTATTTATTTTACTTGATTTTATTTATTTTTTTCACTGTTTAAAAAAAAAAAAAAATTGGATCACTTTTATTCCTATTACTAGGAATGTAAACCGTCACCAATACCAGTGAATGGCTGTATGTGGCTAAGGTGGCAAGGTAAACACTCAAGGCTTTCGTCAGTATTTACTGCAGCATACGGTGCTTTTTCCCTGAATGTGCCATTATTGCATTCAGGGAGAAGTGCGGTACGCGCACGCATGCGTGGGTAAACACCAATTCAGAAACCATCTGTGCTTACCCAAATACAGCCATTCATTTGTATTGTCGGCTGTAGGTGGCACAAATGGCTCCACAAGCACCAGAAAGTGTGTGGGGGGGGGGGGGGGGCAAACAACCACCCCCCCCAAATGGTCGGAGGCACCTCCCCCTCCCCCTCCTTCCCTTCACTCCCTGTCTGCAGCACACAGGATAGGTGTCAGCACCCATCTGAATGAGCACTAAAGGAGGTCTAAGCCACGGCTGGATGACAATTTGCTGAAGTCAGGATCACAAACAATTGCCATTTTTTAAATATTATTTTCACGTCAGATCTGAGCACTTCCAGGTTCAAACGATTCAAATGGGTGTCCCGGGGCTTTTTATATAATTTGGGGTAGTGTAGGGAAGGGATAGAGCCCCTCCCCTTTTATTGCTAAATAAAGGAACTGAAATGAAGAAATTACTGTATATTAGAGTGTGGTATATAGATAAGAAAAAAATCAAACAACTTTTATTATATCCATATTATAAAATAAGCAAATATGGATCTCACTGAAAAGTTGTTTAAATCTCATCACCTTTTAGCAAACAATCAAAAGAGCTCACACACAGTATCTCACAAAAGTAAGTACACCCCTCACATTTTGTAAATATTTTCTTCTATCTTTTCATGTGACAACACTGAAGGAATAACACTTGTCTACAATGTAAAGTAGTGAGTGTACAGCTTGTATAACAGTGTCAATTTGCTGCTCCCTCAAAATAACTCAACACGCAGCCAGGGCCGTCTTTAATATTGATTGGACCCTGGGCAAAACTTTTCTTGCCCCCCCCCATACAGTTTTGCTCTCCACCTGCTCTGAGACATACAATAAATAGCAGCTAGACTCAAAATCAGTTTACTGAATCAGATCAGGCAGCTATTGCGATCGGTTGCCAGAGATTACAGTGTATCATTACCGCTCACTGACTGGTTGCTAGAAGTTACAGTGTATCATTACCGCTCACTGACTGGTTGCTAGAAGTTACAGTGTATCATTACCGCTCACTGATGGTTGCTAGAAGTTACAGTGTATCATTACCGCTCACTGACTGGTTGGTAGAGGTTACAGCACACATTACGGTTCACTGATTAGTAGCTAGTGGTTACAGCACATTAATTTCTGCTTGTTGCTAGAGATTACTGTGGATATGACCTCAGGGGGGGCATGATATACATATCAATGCTGCCGGCCGCCGCTATTTACATATGAATGCTGTCGCTATTTACATATGAATGCCGGTAATTGGCATGTAAACACAGGTCTGCAGGTGAGTCATCTGTACACAACAATAGGGCAGAGCTGGGCAGCATTAGTAGCAGCACTTCACACTGAGATATCAGGACACAGCACGGGACTAAAACCTCAAGGGATGAGGGAATTTAAACCAGGATAGTTGGCAAGTATGAGGCAGCTGCTTTGGGCACCACAACAATGACAGGGCCCAGGGCAGCTGCCCCTTTTGCCCTGCCTTAAAAACGGCCCTGCACGCAGCCATTAATGTCTAAACCGCTCGCAACAAAAGTGAGTACAGGCATACCCCACTTTTAAGTACACAATGGGGTTTATAGCTATTTAAAGCTGGAAAGTGCAAAATCAGGCTCACTTCTGCATAGAAACCAATGAGCTTCTAACCCCAGCTTGTTCAATTAAAGAGGAAGTAAACCCTGATGGGTTTACTTCCACTTTGTCTCCCTGCAAAGGTAAAGCATAATGGACTAGTATGCATAGTAGTCCATTATGTGTCACTTACCTGACACAGGAGCCAGCAATGTCACCGCTGTCCCCTGTAGTCCGGAGCATCCATCTTCTTCCGGGTATCGCTGCTCCGGCCACTCACAGCGCCGGAGCAGCGATGATGTCACTCCCGTGCAGCGGCATGCTGCTAACGGCAATAGTGCGCCTGCACGCCGCTGTCTACGGCGCATGCGCCGTAGACAGCTGTGACTGTCTTTTAGTAAATATCTCCTAAACCGTGTAGGTTTAGGAGATATTTCTTGGACCTACAGGTAAGCCTTAATCTAGGCTTACCTGTAGGTCAAATAGGTTTGTAAGGGTTTACAACCACTTTAAGCTTTGTTAAGAAAACCTGGAAGCTCATTGGTTTCTCTGCAGAAGTGAGCCTGATTTTGCACTTTCCAGCTTTAGTAAATAAACCCCATTGTGTACTTAAAAGTGGTGTATGCCTGTAGACCTCTAAGCCCTTGTACACACGGTCGGAGATTCCGACGGAATGTGTCCGATCGGACCGTTTTGTCGGATAATCCGACTGTGTGTGGACTCCTTTGGACTGTTTCCGTCGGAGTATCCGACGGACCAAGTTTTCCAACTTGTTGGTAAAATTTTCCGACAAAATGCTCCGATCGGACATACTCCGATCATGTGTAGAGAATTCCGATCGGACAAAGTGCCACGCATGCTCAGATCAAATTCCTACATCAAAGCTATTGGCTACTAGCCTGAACGTAGTTCCGTCGTAACAAAATTATGTCATCACGTTCTGAACGATCGGATTTTCCGACAACTTCGTCCGACTGTGTGTATACAACAGTTTCGGACAAAATCCGTCGGACAAAATCCGACGGACAAAATCCAACAGATTTGGTTGTCGGAATGTCCGACCGTGTGTACAAGGGCTTAGTGAAAATGTCCAAATTGGGCAAAAAGTGTCAATATTTTGTGTGGCCACTATTCATCCTTTCTTTTTTTTCTTTCTTATCTCCCTTTCTCCCTATTTATCTTTCTTTCTCCCTTTTCTATTTCTTTCTTTTTTTTTTTTTCTTTCTTTCCCTCCTTCTTTCTTTTTTCTCCTTGTAGTTCTGTTTTTCTCCTTTTCTTTTTTTTCTCCTCCCTTTCATTCTTTCTTTCTTTCTCTCTTTCTATTGCTTTCTTTCTTTTTTCTTTCTTTCTTTCCTTCCTCTCTTCTTTCTTTCAGTTTTTCGCCTTCTCTTTCTTTCTTTCTTTCTGTTTCTCTCTTCCTTTCTTTCTCCCTTTCTATTTCTATCTTTTCTTTCTTCCCTTCCTTCCTTCCTTCTTTCTTTTTTCTCCCTTTCTTTTTGTTTTTCTCCTTTTCTTTCTCCCTTTTCTCTTTCTTTGTTTCTTTCCTTCCTTCCTTTCTTTCTTTCTTTCTTAGTGATTTCTCAACAAAATAAAGCATGTAGAGATGGGTGGATGGGGGAGTTTGCTTCTTTCTTTCTCCCTTTTTTTTCACTTTCTCCCTTTCTTTCTTTCTTTCTTTCTTTCTTTCTTTCTTTCTTTCTTTCTTTCTTTCTTTCTTTCTTTCTTTCTTTCTTTCTTTCTTTCTCCCTTTTTCTCTTTCATTCGTTCGCTCTTTCTCTTTCTTTCCTTCCTTTCTTTCTTTCTTTCTTTCTTTCTTTCTTTCTTTCTTTCTTTCTTTCTTTCTTTCTCCCTTTTTCTCTTTCATTCTTTCTCTCTTTCTCTTTCTTTCCTTCCTTTCTTTCTTTCTTTCTTTCTTTCTTTCTTTCCTTCCTTCCTTCCTTTATTTCTTTCTTTCTTAGTGATTTTTCAACAAAATAAAGCACGTAGAGATGGTGGAGTTTGCTTTGAATATTAAAAATGAATAAAATTGTGCTTCTGGTTTGTGGTGCTCAGATGATTTTTTTTTTTAACAGAAAAGTTTTATTAGTGAAGCAGATTTACAAAAGTATTATACAGAACGAGGCATATGATGTCACGAACACACGACCGGACTTTCCGGCAGACTAGGTCCGACGGTCTTCCCGACGGATTTTCGGCGGAGTTCAGCCTGACTTTCCGAACGAACATACTTGACAACACACGAACGGATTAAGTCCGTTAGAAAGTCCGTGCGTTTTGAACGTGATGACGTAAGACGGGACTAAAAAAGGAAGTTCAATAGCCCAATAGCCAGTAGCCAATAGCTTCCCTTGCGTTCGTATTTGGTCCGTCGGACCAGTATACAGACGAACGGTGTTCCCGATAGGAATTGAGTCCGTCAGACAGATTTGAAACATGTTCTGTTTCTAGGACCGTCAGATTTTTTAAAACGTTCGGATTAGCCCACACACGATCAGATTGTCCGACGAACTGATTCCCCCAGACCTAGTCTGCCAGAAAAGTCCAGGCGTGTGTACGCGGCATTACACATTAAAATATCAAAAGCAGGCATGTTCACCAGTACATTTCTGGACAACAGCATATCAAAAAGGAAGAAAAAAGAGAAGAGGGGGGGGGGGGGGTATATGGGATGTGAGGGTTAGTTACTGAGTACAATGTCAGTCTTATACCAGGAGTTTCAATTCAGTAAGGTGAGAGGTATCTCACAATCGTCCTCACTAGATGCTGTTCATTGTTATCACCCATCTTGGGGGACAGGGATCATCAACTGGAGGAAGAATAAAACATATGAGGAGGTTGGATGGGAGGGAGGAAGGGGTTGATTTACTAAAACTAGAGCGTGCAAAATCTGAAGCAGCTCTCCACAGCATCCAATCAGCTTCTATTTCCAGCTTGTTCAATTAAGCTTTGATAATAAAACCTGGAAGCTGATTGGTTTCTATGCAGAGCTGCGTCAGTTTTGCACTCTCTAATTTTAGTAAATCAACCCCCTAGTTCGATAGGGGAAAGATAAAAATTGAACAGAATTCACACAGAGGGGAGGTCATCAAAATAAGATATGAGGAGGATTGGAACTAGCATGGGGCCAGTCAGCTCTGTGCAAACCAGATCTCGAGATCTGCGACCCGTTGTGACCTCAGCTGGTGCTCCACCTGCCCATGTAATAGAGAGTAGGGGTCTAGAGATCGAGTCATACCTTTCCAAATTTCTGTGGACATTTGCGTCCCATGTACGTAAGCGTACGTACAGAGGTAGCCCCGAGTCCACTAGCAGACGCCACTGACGCCACTGAGTAACCGTAGGGGGAGTTTGTCAACCTCCAGGTTTTGTAGGAGTACCTTTCTAGCATAGAAACACAAGTAGAACAATAACAGTTTTGTATGTGTGGATTGTGTCACAGAATCAAAAATACCCAGAAGGAGCACCTTGGGGCCAACGCTTACTGAGAGATTAGTAACTCTATATCTACCACCAACTTCCTCCACAAATCCTAAAGAGCTGGGCATTCCCATATTACAGTGGTCTCTAAACTGCGGCCTGGGGGCCGGATGCGGCCCTTTGCTTGCTTTTATCAGGCCCTTGGGGTGCTATTTTATTTATTGACACCAATGAAGGGCACAATTTCTCACAGGGACGCAAACAATGGGGTATAATTCCTACCAAACGACATCAATGATGGGACACAGTTCCTCCCAATGACATCAACAATGGGGCCAAATGACACCAATGATGGGGGATAATGCTTCCCAAGGACACCACCAATGAGGCCCAATGACACCAATGATGGGGCACAATTTCTCCCAATGATACCAAAAAGGGGGCCACTGACACCAATGATGGGGCACAATTTCTCCCAATGATACCAACAACGGGGCCAATGACACCAATGATAGGCTCAATTCCTACCAATGACTCCAATCATAGGGGATTTTATACTCCCACCGACAATGGGACATTTTGTACTCCCGATGGCCACAGTCCTGACCCCCCTAAAGTCTTCACTTTGTGTAGAAAGTTTGGAGACACCTGGCATATTACACGAAAATATGTTCCTATCGCCTGTTGACATTTGGGACCTGTCTCCGAGAGTGTAGGATAAATCTGGGCCAGCCATTGGGGAGTGTAATATGCCCCATGTATGAATTTTAGATGAATGAATCTATCTCTAGAGGAGATTATAGTCGGAAAATATATTTTTGTATTGACTGGTCCCATTCCTCCTCTGAAAGGGTGGTGATGAGCTCAGATGAAGTTTAGTTCCGCTTTAAAGAGAACCTGTCAGCTACACCATACAATTACATGAAGAGCTCATTACCCCCCTTGTGATAGCAACAAAGCTAAGTGACTGTAAACCTTTTTTTTTTTTTTTTTAAATAACAAACATATCATACTTACCTCCACTGTGCAGTTCATTTTGCACAGTGTGGCCCCCGATCCTCGTCTTCTGGGGTCCCCCTGTGGTGTTCGCGGCTCCTCCTCGCATCGTTAAACGCCCTGGGAGAAGCACTCTCCTGGGGGGGTTACTTTGCGGGCACGCTCTTGAGTACAGCATTTGCGTGCATAGACACAGAATGCCGGACTCGGCCCTGTCCCCCCGGTGCCCACGTCATTGATTGACCTCACTGGGAGCCAATGGCTGTGCTGCTATTATTCTATCCAATCAAGAGCCGATGACCCCGGGCAGAGAGGAAGAGTGTGTCTCCGCCGAGGGAACGAACGGGCTCAGGTGAGTAAAACAGGGGGGCTGGGGGGCCGGTCAGTGTCTGAAATGTTTTGACCTTAAAGAGGAAGTAAACCCTGATGGGTTTTACTTCTTCTTTTTTTCCCTGCAAAGGTAAAGCATAATGGTCTACTATGCATAGTAGCCCATTATGTGTCACTTACCTGAAACTGAACCCTGCAATGTCACCGCTGTCCCCACTAGCAGCGAGTGCCCATCTTCACCCCTCTTCCTTCCGGGCCCGTGAACTCCGGCTCTGTGACTGGCCGGAGTCGCGTGACGTCACTCCCGCACGCATGCGCATGTGCGCGCGACCCGTCAGTCACGGCATGACCCCCTTTAGAAACGGCCCAATCTGCTCTTTCTAAACTGCGCATGCACTGCAGACATCGGCACACGGCTTTATTGTAAATATCTCCTAGACCGTGGAGGTTTAGGAGATATTTCGAGCACCTATATTAAGGCTTACCTGTAGGTAAAAGTGGTTGTACAGGAGGCATGCAAACAAAAATGACTGTCAAGCTGCACATATTAGGTGTTATTGCGCAAATAATTCTGGGACCTTCATTCACTGTTTAAAAGAAAAAAAAGGAAGGGCAGAAAAGTGGAACTTACCCTTTTGTGTAAAGTTCCCCTTTCATTTTTAATGGCACCCCATGCATCTGCTAATGCACGCATTTTTTTGCACGTGCAACAACACATGCAGCGCCATGCACTTCGGTGTAGCATGGGTCAGGGACTTCTTTTGCATGTTTGATGCACACTGAAATAAATGGGCTACCCTACGTGCGATACGCAGGATGGTGTGGAAAACGCATTGCAAAGTTATGCGTGCTCCATCGTGCCTGTATGGAGCCATAAAAAGCTGCACAAGCTACTTTGATGTGTTCGTCATGCAAATGGCAGTCCAATGAAATGAATGGGCTGCCCTGCTTGTAACGGAGCCCTGAAAACCCCCGCAAATGCACAACGTCATCGTGTAGACACGTGCGATTAGTTTCATAAGAAACAAAAATTAGTACGAATTTTCGTAAATCCGTACATTCGGGAGGATCCGAAATACGAATTTCTATGCTTTGTTTACTAATTTTGGATCCAAATTCTGTTACAACGGAAACGTGACTGGTGTTTTTTGACCAATCAGAGGTTTTCTTTTGCTGCTGAGTGGGGGTTGGGAAAATGACCTTTTTTAATATGGGAGATGGGAGACTGGTACTGGTAGTCAATGGGAGATTTAGAATCGGACAAAATAAGAATGTTCCCTAATTACTATTATTTGTTATGATGAAGTTAAAAACCCAGGAAGTCAGCACAGCACAGGGATGGAGGGAGCCCCTCATAATGGGCACAGCACAGGGATGGTGGGAGCCCCTCATAATGGGCACAGCACAGGGATGGTGGGAGCCCCTCATAATGGGCACAACACAGGGATGGGGGGAGCCCCTCATAATGGGCACAGCACAGGGATGGTGGGAGCACCTCATAATGGGCACAGCACAGGGATGGTGGGAGCCCCTCATAATGGGCACAGCACAGGGATGGTGGGAGCCCCTCATAATGGGGACAGCACAGGGATGGGGAAGCCCCTCATAATGAGCACAGCACAGGGATGGTGGGAGCCCCTCATAATGGGCACATCACAGGGATGGTGGGAGCCCCTCATAATGGGCACAGCACAGGGATGGGGGGAGCCCCTCATAATGGGCACAACACAGGGATGGTGGGAGCCCCTCATAATGGGCACATCACAGGGATGGTGGGAGCCCCTCATAATGGGCACAGCACAGGGATGGTGGGAGCCCCTCATAATGGGCACAGCACAGGGATTGTGGGAGCCCCTCATAATGGGCACAGCACATGGATGTTGTGTGCCCCTCATAATAAGCACAGCACAGGGATGGGGGGAGCCCCTCATAATAAGCACAGCACAGGGATGGGGGGAGCCCCTCATAATAAGCACAGCACAGGGATGGGGGGAGCCCCTCATAATGAGCACAGCACAGGGATGGTGGGAGCCCCTCATAATAAGCACAGTACAGGGATGGTGTGGGCCCCTCATAATGAGCACAGCACAGGGATGGTGGGAGCCCCTCATAATAAGCACAGCACAGGGATGGTGGGAGCCCCTCATAATGAGCACAGCACAGGGATGGTGGGAACCCCTCATAATGATAAAGTCATCATAACGAACGTTCGTTCTTGTTATGAAAAGTTAACAAACCTAACGAAAATTCGTATTTTGTACGAATCCAAATTGAATTTCGGGAAACGAATTACGAATTAACGCCTAATACGAAACGGAACAAAACAAAACAAATTTATTGACGGCGCACATGTGTGCACACATAGTGTGAATGGGACCTTCAAAAAAAATGGCTCCTGCAGCAAAAAGGTAAAAGCAGGGTGAGATTGGTGGGAAAAAAAAGGGCGATTTCCCTGGATTTTCGGCCAGGCTGATATGGTTGACAGTATTCAGGAAATTTGAGTTTTCTGATTCCGTTGGTCATATCAGGAAATCAGAGACAAGGGGGTTTGGAGCCTGGTTCACAGCCAGGTACTCACCAAAAAGTTAGGGGGGGGCAACTGGACTATCTTGGTACAGTACAATGAGGTAAGTTCACATTTATTATACAGGATTGACGTAAATTCACATAAACGAACCAACATGTAAAAAAGTATACAAAGCTTTATTGATACAAAATATATAACAAAATTGACAATAATCAATTAAAAATAGGTGACGGTTCATATATTTATCGCCAAGATAATACTCCCCTGATGGGGAAAAATCACAGTGGGATATCTGCTCACGGACAGTGTTTCTACTAGTTTCGTGGACTCAGCAGCTTCATCAGGAAAATATCTGCGATTTAATTAATACATAATCAAAAACAATGCATCTAATCACATACAGATAAAGACATTAAGCGATATATGAATTAGACAGTATACAGTTATTATACAGGGACAGATACAAGACCGAAAAATCCATCATTTTCAGGAAATCAGAGATGTTTTCGTTGACAAGTCTGTCCAGGGATCATCGTTGGGTGGCTTGTTTTTTTGGGCAGATGCAATTCTGATCCATCTATGGTCAGATTTGGAACTAAAACAACCCCCATGGCGGAGCGTACATTGTACAGACCCAACAAGGCGCTCTCTGACAGCCCACTTCCTCCTCTGGTTTGTTCCTTTTTTTTTTTTTTTAGGACAGTGATCCAGATTCTCAGCTTTCTAACCAAATTATAGTGGAATGCAGGAGGGAGGGCAGAGAGGAGTGGAGAGCCCTGACTTCCTCACAGTCATGGTGGGAAAGGAATGTAAAGCCCAGCAGCCCCTCCATCCATCCATCCATCCATCCCGCCTGGTGATAATGAATGAAGCAATGTGACCCTTTCCTCCCCTCCACACCCTCCATGAGCACACACTGCTGACTCCCAGGAGGGAAGGTGTTAAGGCGAAGCAGGGACTCCTGACACTACAAGTTTGCTCCTCCCAGAAGTTGTGTTTTCCCTACAACATCTCACATTACTATCAAGGCATGAAAGTGAGGAGAGGAGAGTACAGGCTGCTGGCTGGGTGACACTGGGACTGTGTGTGCTGGGCCATGACCTGGGGGTCCTCTACAGCCTGACTGGATAGAAGAGAGCTGGAGATGGGGAGTGTGCCTCCTGTGCTGCTGCTCCTGCTGGTCACTGGACTGCTCCTGGGAAAGGTAAGACCCTCAACTGACTAACTGACATTCTCACAGGTCATGTGACCGGCTGACACCCCCACTGACATCTGTGGGTATACAGGGGGAGAGGTGTGATGTCATCTCAGCTGTTGTAGCTGGCTGGAGTTCAACGATTGACTCCAAACGTCTAATAGTTTGAAAAAATGTAGAAATAAACTTTACAAAGATTTTTCATAAACTGCTGCAGTGTGAGCAAAAAACGATCGATCGTTTCCAGCGCTGTCACCGACATTGATCCATCCGCTTTGTGTTAACGCTTTTCTTTCTTTCTTTCTCTCTCTTTCCTTCTTTTTCTTTTTTTCTTTCTTTGGGTTTCTGGGGCTGTCACCCAGATCGATCAATCAATCGATCAATCTATTCACTTCACTTCACTTCCTTCCTTTCTTTCTTTCTCTTTTTTTCTTTCTTTTGGTTTCTGGCGCTGTCACCCAGATCGATCAATCAATCTATTCACTTCACTTTCTTTTTTTTTCTTTCTTTCTTTCTCTTTCTTTCTTTTTTTCTCTCTCCCTCTTTCTTTTTCTCTCTCTCTCTCTTCCTTTCTTTCTTTCTCTTTCTTTCTCCTTCTTTCTCTTTTTTTCTTTCTTTTGCTTTCTGGCGCTGTCACCCAGATCGATCAATCAATCTATTCAATTCACTTTCTTTTTTCTTTCTTTCTTTCTTTTCCGCTCTCTCTCTTTCTGTCTTTCTTTCTTTCTTATTCTCTCTCCCTCTTTCTTTCTTTCTTTCTCTCTCTTTCCTTCTTTCTCTTTTTTTCTTTCTTTTGGTTTCTGGCACTGTCACCCAGATCGATCAATCAATTTATCATTCAATCTATTCACTTCACTTTCTTTTTTTTTTTCTTTCTTTAGATCTATCTGTCCATCTATTCATTTATTCTTTCATTCTTTCTCAAATCTATTTATTTGTCCGTCCAGTGACTCAGAATCTTTCTTTCCCCTGCTACCAGGACCAGGGGGTTCTGATATAAAGGGAACTCTGTTGGGGACCCCGATGTAAGGAGGGAATGTGATTTAAGGGGGGTTCTGATGTAAGGGGGGACTCTTATGTAAGGGTGGACCCTGATGGGGGACCCTGAAGTAAGGGGGATGCTAATGGGAACCCTGATGTCAGAGCAGGCCCTGATGGGGACCTTGATGTCACAGCAGGCCCTGATGGGGACCCTGATGTCAGAGCAGGCCCTGATCAGGACCCTGATGTGAGGGGGACTCTAATGGGGACCCTGATGTCAGAGCAGGCCCTGATGGGGACCCTGATGTAAGGGGGACTCTGATGGTGATCCTGATGTGAGGGGGCTCTAATGGGGACCCTAATGTCAGAGTAGCCCCTGATGGGGACTTTGATGTGAGGGGGACTCTAATGGGGACCCTGATGTCAGAGCAGCCCCTGATGGGGACCCTGATGTGAGGGGGACTCTAATGGGGACCCTTATGTCAGAGCAGGCCCTGATGTGTTTTATACCTCCACTGGGATAAATTCTACTTTTTTCTTTCCTTTCCTTTTTTTTGTTTCTTTTCTTTTTATTTTCTTTTTTTATTTTGTTTTCTTTTGCTTTCTTCCCTTTGATTTTCTTTCCTTTTTTTTCCTTCTCTTTTTCTTTCCTGTCCTTTCTTTTTCTTTCTTCTCTTTGATTTTCTTTCCTTTCTTTTTTCTTTTCTTCTTTCTTTCCTTTTTTTCTTTTCTTTCCTTTTTTTCTTTCTTTTCTTTGATTTTCTTTCCTTTCATTTCTTCTTTCTTTCTCCCCTTTCCTTTCTTTGCTTTCACTCATCTATATGGTGTCACCTGAGCAGTTTTGTCACAGCAATTTGTAGCAGGTATAGAATGACTCTCCATGCGTTGTTGCGGTCAGTGAAAGGTCCGCGGCGCGGGGATTACAGCGTTTTGTAGCCCTTTATTGCAGCATTTACAATCTACCTACAGGATCCTTCACTGGATCCTCTTGTCACCCAATGCAGCTGCTGCTTTGTCTATATACAGACAGTATAAGGCCACATTAGCACTCCTGCCTTGCAGCGCTGGGGTCCTCAGTTTGAATCCAGGTCAGGAGACTACAACTCTTTTCCAAACAATCGATCTATGATTGTACCCAAAACTGGTAAAATAGTTCCTTTTGTCCCCAGAGTTATAATGACTTTGCAGGCTTAGGTGCTTGTTCAGGCCATCCCTGATTGGTCACCGAAACCGACCTCAGAGCCCCCTGTGATGCTTTGTTGTATACATAACAATGGAGGCTTAAGAAGTAAGCCATTGTACAAGGATTAGCTGTCCGTGGAGCGAGTGCGGGTGTGTGCTGACATTATTGTGCAGCAACACACAAGGAAATAACTGAGTAATACCAGTAATTCTGTTTATGTCATTATCGGGTTGTATATTCTGTATGTATGGGTATGCGATACCTTTTCAATTCATTGATTGATTCACATGTTGGGAAAAAAATTCTACAAACGATCGGGACAAGTTAAATCAAAATGTATACATCGATAATACATCAATAGTATCATAAATAAAGAAATAAATAAAAATAATAACTAAATAACGGGTGTTAAAATGCACAACGTGACATGCATTGGGGGGAATTTACTAAAACCAAAGAATGTTGACTCTAGTGCAGTTGTGCATGGTAGCCAATCGGATTCACTAGCAGTGGCCCACCAGCCACCCCTGCTTCCCCCAGCCACCCAACCTCCCCCCCATCACTCAATTGATCAATCGCCGATCCGCTCACTCATCATGCCCCTCGCTAGCCCCGCACTTACCCCATCCAGGTCACGGCTTTGGTGGCTTCCCCTCCTGCGTCTCCTTCCGAGTCCTGTTGGTTGCTTCTCCTCCCGGCCAATCAGAACTTAGGACTCGCAGGCCAATAGTGTCTTCTGACTCCTGGCCGATTAGGTCTCAGGACCGGCTTCCTGATAGGCCAGGAGGTGAAGCAGGAAGACATTAAGGGGTTGTAAAGGTATGTGTACATCCTATGCATTAACCCCCCTAGCGGTAATCCCGAGTCTGGCTCGGGTTGGGATTTTACTAACAGGAGCGGTAACCCCGAGCCAGACTCGGGATCGCATCGCTGGATACAGGGAGGACACAGGGAGAGTTACTTACCTTGTCCCCTGTATCCAGCGATTTCCTCCGCGCTGTCTGAGCGAGCCGTCCTCCACTCCATTCACAGTGCAAAATGCCGCCGAGCTCCGTTCCTTGCAACGTTAGGGCGCACGGGAGCAGAGAACGGCGGCAAATTCAAAAAAGTAAAAAGACACAAAACACACACAGCACTGTAATCTTACAGATTAATTACAGCACTGTATTAAAAAATGACACACCCCCTTTGTCCCTAGTGGTCTGTGCAGTGCCCTGCATGCACTTTTATATTATAAATACTGTTTTTTCTGCCTGAAAATTGGAGATTGTCCATAGCAACCAGAAAGTGTCCCTTTTTCAGTGTTTTAGGATTTGATTACATTATTGAATAATTTTTATTATTATTTATTATATTATAAACTTTATTATACCCGGGATGTCTGCTAGACTCTGGTTTGAGCAGATTTAAAGCCCCATACACTCTATCAGTATTTCTGCTGAGTTTTTCCATCAGATTTACCAAAACCATATAATATGAGGTCAAACCTTAGAAGTTTCAATTTGTATGCAATCAGGCAGGCCCTTCCAATACATGGTTTTGGTAAACCTGAAGGAAAAACATAGCAGAAAAACTAATAGTGTGTATGGGGCTTAAGAGAGTTATTCCTAAGAATTACAGGACTACAATATAAAAATTTCCATGCAAAATAATTGTACCGCTTTCAGCACCTAAAACCAGACTGAATCATACCGCCAGGGAGGTTAAAGGATCACTAAAGGTAATGTTTTTTTTTTAAAATAACAAACATGTTATACTTACCTCCACTGTGCAGCTCGTTTTGCACAGAGTGGCCCCGAACCTGCTCTTCTGGGGTCCCTCGGCTGCTTTCTCGGCTCCCTCCCGCAAGGACTCAACACCTTCATGCAAGCTCCCTCGCATGGTGTGGAGTGCTTGTGGGCGCGCTCCTGTGATACAGCCGGTGGCCATAGCCGCTCACTGTATCACTCTTCCCCCCCCAGCGCGCCACATCATTGGACGTGATTGACAGCAGCGCAAGCCAATGGCTGTGCTGCTTTCAATCCATCCACTGTAACCAATCAACGGCCAGGCTGAGCGGCGAAGAGGATGTCGAGGGTGAGCGCGGGACTTTCGAGGGGTCAGGTAAGTAAAATGAGGGGGCTGGGGGGGCCGATATTGTTGGATGTTTTTTCACCTTAATGCATAGGATGCATTAAGGAGAAAAAACACAAGCCTTTACAACCCCTTTAAGGGGAAAAAACACCTGACAGTCACCGCCCCCCCCCCCCAGCCCCCATTTTACTTACCTGAACCCCTTCATTCAGTCGGCAGGGACACGCTGGCTCCTTCTCCATGGGCTCCCGGCTCTTGATTGGATAGATTGATAGCAGCGCAGCCATTGGCTCCCGCTGCTGTCAATCAGATCCAATGACGTGGGCTCCGGGGGGCGGGCCGAGTCCTGCATTCTGTGTCTATAGACACAAATCCTGGACTCGGGAGCGCACCCTCAAGGTAACCCCCTCGGGAGAGCGCTTCTCTGAGGGGGTTATCAGATGTGGGGAGGAGCCGAGAAAGCCACTGGGGGACCCCAGAAGACGAGAATTGGGGCCACTCTGTGCAAAACGAGCTGCACAGTGGAGGTAAGTATAACATGTTTGTTATTTAACCTCCCTGGCGGTATGATTATGTCAGATTTTTGCGTCTCAAAGAGGTACAATTATTTTGCATAGACATTTGGCATTTTATATTGTAGGCCTGTAATTCTTAGTAATAACACACTTAACTCTGTCCAAACAAGAGTCTAGTAGACATCCCGAGTATGATAAAGTTTGAAACACAAAATCATAAATTATAATATAATAAATAACTATAAATAATTATTAAAAATTAATTTGTAGAATTTTTTTAACTTTTTTGATTTTTAAGGGTAAACGTTTGTCTTCATTCCACGAGCGGGCGCAATTTTGAAGCATAAACATGACGGGGTATCAATTTATTCGGCGTAACATTATCTTTCACAATATAAAAAAAAATTGGGCTAACTTTACTGTTGTCTTATTTTTTTTATTAAAAAAATGTGTTTTTTTTTCCAAAAAAAGAGCGCTCGTAAGACCGCTGTGCAAATACGGTGTGAAAAAAAGTATTTCAAAGACCGTCATTTTATTCTCTAGGGTGTTAGAAAAAATATATATATAATGTTTGGGAGTTCTAAGTAATTTTCTAGCGAAAAAAAAAATGTTTTAAACATGTAAACACCAAAATCTCAAAACGAGGCTGGTCCTTAAATGGTTAAAGGTCCGCCGAAAAAAAAAAATATTAAAAGCCAGCAGCTACAAATACTGCAGCTGCTGACTTAATATGTGGACACTTACCTGTCCAGGGAGCCCGCGAGGTCGGCAGCCGAAGCCGATCAGTCCTTCGGCTCTCAGCTGCTGCTGCCACCATCCTTAGTAAGGGAATCAGGAAGTGAAGCCGTGTGGCTTCACTTCCTGGTTCCCTACTGCACATGCGCGATTTGCGGCGCGGTCCTCATTGGTCCCTGCTGTGTTCTGGGACCTGTGTGTCTCCCAGAATACAGAGTGGGGAGGACAGAGTAGGCACCGGAAGTGGCGTAGGTCACAGCAAACGCCGCAGTGATCTATGCCAGGAAGTGGAATCAAATACCTGTATTAGACAGGTCTCCGCTCCTTCCTCCCCCATGAAAGGTGCCAAATGTGACACCGGAGGGGGGGGGGGGGGTGGGGAGGATTCCAAAAAGTGGAAGTTCCATTTTTGGGTGGAACTCTTTAAGCTTTCAACCCCCAATATGTTATAATACAAGATGATGCACTTGAAGAGGAAGTTAACCCTAAATTTTTTTTTTTTTTTATATAAACCCTGCAAGGCAAAGGCATAATGAGCTAGTATGCATAGCATACTAGCTCATTATGAATAACTTACCTGAGATCAAAGCCCCTGAAGCGGTCCTCGATCTTCATCTCCGATGCTACCATGTATCCTGGAGTGACTTTCCGGCCTCGCGGTTAAGGAGATATTTTACAAAAAAAGGGCACCACTGTCTCCTGCGCATGTGTAGACAACGGCACAGGCGCACTGGGCGCGCTGCAAGTAAAGGCGAACGTGCCGTCGATGACGGCTCCCGCGAATGCGCCGGAGTGACGTCATCGCGTCTCTGGCCAATCACAGCGCCGGAGCCGTCATTGACGGCATGTTCGCCTTCACTTGCGGCGCGCCCAGTGCGCCTGTGCCGTTGTCTACACATGCGCAGTAGACGGTGGTGCCCTTTTTTTGTAAAATATCTCCTTAACCGTGTAAACCAATGCACATTATTATTTAATGTACTTATATAGCACCGTCAATTTACGCAGTGTTTTACATATACACTATACATTCACATCAGTCCCTACCCTCAATCTAAGGTCCCTAACTCACATTCATATACTAGGGCCAATTTAGGCAGAAGACAATAAACCTACCAGCATGTCTTTGGAGTGCGGGAGGAAACTGGAGTACCCGGAGGAAACCCACTCAGGCACAGGGAGAACATGCAAACTCCAGGCAGGTAGTGTTGTGGTTGGGATTCGAACCAGTGACCCTTCTTACTGCTAAGCAGAGAGTGCTAACCACTACACATCTACATTGTGCTGCTACAAACCTTTATAAAAGGGCATTTCAACCACCAGATACGTATGCTCTGTGCTTTGTGTTGTGCCAAAAAAAAAAGTGGCAAGACCTGTTTATTTTCTTTGTTAAGTTGCGTTTACATAGGACGTTCGTTTTGAATGGGCTGTCTTATGCAATGTGCCTCAACGCACACAAACACTTGCATTGCAATACACTGCCCTGGTGAAGGGGGAACTCAGATGTATTTGCTTAGCAAATGTAAATGGGAACAAGACAATGGACACTGAAGGGCAGCGGGAGACTTTTTTTTTTTTTTTTACAAAAGACTTCCCTGGTTTCACTTTCGGCCGTCAATAGACTCAACAAATGAATTATTATCCACCTCATGCCAAGGTGCCTTGAAACACCTGCTCTGGAGATGTCCTAAAATATTCAGATATTGGCAGCAATTTGTAGACTTGAAGTGATTGTAAAGGCTCGTTTTTTTTTGTTTTATTTTAACCACTTCAGCCCCGGAAGATTTGGCTGCTGAATGACCAGGCCATTTTTTGCGATTCGGCACTGCGTCGCTTTAACTGACAATTGCACGGTCCTGCGGCGCTGTACTCAAACAAAGTTGACGTACTTTTTTTTCCCCCACAAATAGAGCTTTCTTTTGGTGGTATTTGATCACCTCTGCATGTTTTATTTTTTGCGCTATAAACAAAAAAGAACGACAATTTTGAAAATTGTTTTGAAAAAAAAAACAATTTTTTTTTAACTTTTTGCTATAATAAATATCCACAATTTTAAAAAAAATCTATTTTTTTCCTCAGTTTAGGCCGATACGTATTCTTCTACATATTTTTGGTAATAAAAATCACACTAAGCGTATATTGATTGGTGCAAAAGTTATAGCATCTACAAAATAGGGGATAGATTTATAGCATTTTTATTATTTTTTTTATACTAGTAATGACGGCGATCTGCGACTTTTATCAGGACTGCGACATTATGGCGGATACATCGGACACTTTAGACGCTATTTTTGGGACCATTGGCATTTATGCAGCGATCAGTGCTTAAAAATGCACTGATTACTGTAAAAATGTCACTGGCAGGGAAGGGGTTAACACTAGAGGGCGATCAAGGGGTTAAGTGTGTGACCTCTGTGTTCTAACTGAAGGGGGGTGGGACTGTCTAGAGGAGATGACAGATCATTGTTTATACTTTGTATGAACAGACGATCTGTCTCTTCTCCCCTCAGAGAACCGGGATTTGGGTGTTTACACACCCAGATCCCGGTTCTCTGTTCGTCACGAGCGATCGCGGGAGCCCAGCAGTCGCTCTCGCATCGGCAGTCATCACCACCGCTAGGCACTCACATCGGCTCTGGGGGCTTCGCCCCTAGTGGCTACAGAGCGAAGCGATGTTACATAGCGTCGCTTCGCCCAGCTGTGCCAATCTGCCGCAGTAATACTGCTGCGGCTGGTCGGCAAGTGGTTAAATAACACGCATATCATACTTTCCTCCACTGTGCAGCTCGTTTTGCACAGAGTGGCCCCCGAACCTCGTCTTCTGGGGTCCCCCGGGGGCTCCTCTCCACATTAGATAACCCCCTAGGTGAAGCGATCTCCCGTGGGGGGTTTCCTTACGGGCGCGCTCCCGTGTCCATCATTTGCGTCCATAGACAGGAATGCTGGACTCCCATCGCTCACATCATTGGATTTGATTGACAGCAGCGGGAGCCAATGGCTGCAATGCTATCAATCTATCCAATCAAGAGCCGGGACAGAGGAGGACAGCGCGTCACCGCCAACAGAATTACGGGGGTCAGGTAAGTAAAATGGGGGGGTAGGGGGCCGGTCACTGCCAGGTGTTTTTTCACCTTGATGCATAGGATGCAACCCCTTTAAATAGTACGAATTTAGAATATAATCCTTTGACTTGGATATTAATCTACACTCACCGGCCACTTTATTAGGTACACCTTGCTAGTCCCGGGTTAGACCCCCTTTGGCCTTCATTCTTTGTGGCATAGATACAAAAAGGTGTTGGAAACATTCCTCAGAGATTTTGCTCCATAGTGACATGATAACATCACACAGTTGCTGCAGATTTGTTGGCTGCACATCCATGATGCAAATCACCCGTTCCACGACATCCCAAAGGTGCTCTATTGGATGAGATGTGGTGAGTGTGGAGGCCATTGGATGAGATGTGGTGAGTGTGGAGGCCATTGGAGTACAGTGACCTCATTGTCCAGTGGTGAGATGATTGGAGCTTTGTGACATGGTGCATTATCCTGCTGGAAGGAGCCATCAGAAGATGGGGACACTGTAGTCATAAAGGGATGGACATGATCAGCAACAATACTCAGGTAGACCGTGGTGTTTAAACGATGCTCAATTGGTACTAAGGGGCCCAAAGTGTGCCAAGAAAATATCCCCCACACCATTACACCACCACCACCAGCCTGAACCGGTGATACAAGTCAGGATGGATCCATGCTTTCATGTTATTTACACCAAATTCTGACCCGACCATCTGAATGTCACAGCTGAAAAGGAGACTCATCAGACCAGGCAACGTTTTTCCAATCCTCTATTGTCTAATTTTGGTGATCCTGTGCAAATTGTAGCCTCAGTTTCCTTGTTCTTAGCTGACAGAAGTGGCACCCGGTGTGGTCTTCTGCTGCTGCAGCCCATCTGCTTCAAGGTTGCATGTGTTGTGCATTCAAAGATGGTATTCTGCATACCTTGGGTATAACGAGTGGTTATTTGGGTTACTGTTGCCTTTCTATCATCTGGAACCAGTCTGCCCATTCTCCTCTGACCTCAGATATCAACAATACATTTTCGTCCAACTGCCGCTCACTGGATATTTTCTCTTTTTCGGACCATTCTCTGTAAACCCCAAGAGATGGCTGTGTGTGAAACCCAAGTAGATCAGCAGGTTTTTTAACTACTCAGACCAGCCTGTCTGGCACCAACAACCATGCCTTGTTCATTGTCACTTAAATCCCATTTCTTCCCCATTCTGATGCCCAGTTTGAACGTCAGCAAGTCGCCTTCACCACGTCTAGATCCCCAAATACATTGAGCCATATGATTGACTGATTAGCAATTTGTGTTACCGAGCAATTGAATGGGTGTACCTAATAAAGTGTCCAGTGAGTGTTTATTTCGAGTCGCATGTGGATGACCATTATATGACTACAACTATTGGCAGACTCCTTTTCTTAGCCAGAAAGCTTGTAGCACAAAACGACTCTCACCCTCTCCTCCCCCTAGATCTGCCTTTCTCTACGTTTTTTTCTTCAGAGTCCAAAAAGAACCCATAAAATACATTTTAGGTCTTGGAAAACCCTTACTGAAAGCAATTCATCAGCGGTCGATGCTAAATGCTCCTTACATTGGTGGTCAGTTGGAAGAATGCACCAGTCATAGATGGTTTGAATCTCGGCCTGTTCAGCTGGGACCAGCCAAGATTCATTTTGTGTATGGACAGGCTGACTGTACCCAGGTCAGTCCATCGATCGACTTGGGTATAACCAACATGTTGGATTTTTGCATGCCATTATTGCCTCTAGCAATAATCACTGTGTTATCCTAAAAGGGACGGATCTCCGCTGGGAGAACACAATGGCTCCGCGGGAGGCATTTCCCCATCAACACTGACTCTGTTGATGGGGTAATCAAGGGATTTTCTTTTCTGAAATTAATGACACATCTATGGCTTGCTTTATTTACATTGATGGTCAGTGGGAAGAATGCCCCTTACATTGGTGGCCATTGGGAAGAATGCCCCTTACATTGGTGGCCATTGGGAAGAATGCCCCTTACATTGGTGGCCATTGGGAAGAATGCCCCTTAGATTGGTGGCCATTGGGAAGAATGCCACTTACATTGGTGGCCATTGGGAAGAATGCTTCTTACATTGGTGGCCATTGGGAAGAATGCCCCTTACATTGGTGGCCAATGAGAAGAATGCTCCTTACAATGTTGGTCAATGGGAAGAATGCTTCTTATGCCACGTACACACAAGTGGATTTTCCGTCGAAAAAATCTTGGATGGTTTTTCCGACAGAATTCCACTCAAGCTTGGCTTGCACACACACAGTCACACAAAAGTTCGCTGAACTTTCGACCGTCAAGAATGCGGTGACGTACAACACTACGACGGGCCTAGAAAATGAAGTTCAATGCTTCCAAGCATGTGTCGAATTGTTTCCAAGCATGCGTAGGAATTTTTATGCTTCAGAATTTCTGTCCGACAGAAAAATTGAGACCCTGCTCTCAATCTTTTGCTGGCGGGAATTCAGCCAGCAAAAGTTCGATGGAGCGTACACATGGTCGCATTTTCCGACCAAAAGCTCTCATCTGACTTTTGCTGACTGAACAGTGGTGGTCAGTGGAAAAAAATGTCCCCTACCTTGCTGGTCAGTGTGAAGAATGCTCCCTGCATTGGTGGTCAGTGTGAAGAATGCTCCATGCATTGGTGGTCAGTGTGAAGAATGCTCCCTGCATTGGTGGTCAGTGGGAAAAATGCTCCCTGCATTGGTGGTCAGTGGGAAGAATGCTCCCTGCATTGGTGGTCAGTGTGAAGAATGCTCCCTGCATTGGTGGTCAGTGTGAAGAATGCTCCCTGCATTGGTAGTCAGTGGGAAAAATGCTCCCTGCATTGGTGGTCAGTGGGAAGAATGCTCCCTGCATTGGTGGTCAGTGGGAAAAATGCTCCCTGCATTGGTGGTCAGTGGGAAGAATGCTCCATGCATTGGTGGTCAGTGTGAAGAATTCTCCCTGCATTGGTGGTCAGTGGGAAGAATGCTCCCTGCATTGGTGGTCAGTGGGAAGAATGCTCCCTGCATTGGTGGTCAGTGGGAAGAATGCTCCCTGCATTGCTGGTCAGTGGGAAGAATGCTCCCTGCATTGGTGGTCAGTGGGAAGAATGCTCCCTGCATTGGTGGTCAGTGTGAAGAATGCTCCCTGCATTGGTGGTCAGTGTGAAGAATGCTCCCTGCATTGGTGGTCAGTGGGAAGAATGCTCCCTGCATTGGTGGTCAGTGGGAAGAATGTTCCCTGCATTGGTGGTCAGTGGGAAGAATGCTCCTTACATTGCTGGTCAAAGGGTGAATATGCCTTACAGTGGTGGTCAGTTGGAAGAATGCAACCCTTGGTCAGAATGCCCTCCAAACATCTAAAAAGAAACATTGGTTTGATGCTGCTGGTTCTGGCAGGTGGGGTTGGCCCTGAAACCATGTAGGCACCATCAAAAGAACAGCTCAAGGAACCCCTAGGAACCCCTAGAAACCTCATGAGAAACTCTGGGGGCAAAGAACCCTAGCTCGGAATGGCTGCAATATATCAATAAGGAAGTACAATCTAAAATTAGAAAGCAAAAAAACATCCACATCAGCAGAGAGAATGCTCCAGGAAATTTGAAAAACAAAGTACGTATTTAGAAAATAATCCTATGACATGCATATTGATCTATGTTGAGTTGCATGTGGATGATCATTATATGACTACAGCTATTGTCAGAGTCCTTTTCTGAGCCAGAAAGCTTGTAGCACAAAATGACTCCCACCCTCTCCTCCCCCTATATAGTTACATATTAGATAAGGTTGAAAAAAGACACAAGTCCATCAAGTCCAACCTATGTGTGTGATTATATGTCAGTATTACATTGTATATCCCTGTATGTTGTGGTCGCTCAGGTGCTTATCTAATAGATTCTTGAAACTATCAGTGGCCCCCGCTGAGACCACTGCCTGTGGAGATGAATTCCACATCCTCGCCGATCTTACAGTAAAGAACCCTCTATGTAGTTTAAGGTTAAACCTCTTTTCTTCTAATTTTAATGAGTGGCCACGTGTCTTATTAGCCCTTGTACACACGGTCGGACATTCTGACAACCAAATCCGTTGGATTTTGTCCGACGGATTTTGTCCGATGGATTTTGTCCGATGGATTTTGTCCGAAACTGTTGCATACACACGGTCGGACAAAGTTGTCGGAAAATCCGATTGTACGTAACGTGATGACGTTATTTCGTTATGACGGCACTACGTTCAGGCTAGTAGCCAATAGCTTTGGTCTAGGAATTTGATCTGAGCATGCGTGGCACTTTGTCCGTCGGAGTAGGCTACACATGATCGGAGTATGTCTGATCGGAGCATTTTGTCGGAAAATTTTACGGACGAGTTGGAAAACTTGGTCCGTCGGATACTCCAACGGAAACAGTCCGATGGAGACCACACACAGTCGGATTATCCGACAAAACGGTCCGATAGGACACATTCCGTCTGAATCTCCGACCGTGTGTACAAGGGCTTAAACTCCCTTCTGCGAAAAAGTTTTATCCGTATTGTGGGGTCACCAGTACTGTATTTGTATATTGAAATCATATCCCCTCTCAAGCATCTCTTCTCCAGAGAGAATAAGTTCAGTGCTCGCAACCTTTCCTCATAACTAATATCCTCCAGACCTTTTATTAGATTTGTTGCCCTTCTTTGTAGTCGCTCCATTTCCAGTACATCCTTCCTGAGGACTGGTGCCCAGAACTGGACAGCATACTCCAGGTGCGGCCGGACCAGAGTCTTGTAGAGCGGGAGAATTATTGTTTTATCTCTGGAGTTGATCACCTTTTTAATGCCAATATTCTGTTTGCTTTGTTAGCAGTAGCTTGGCATCACTAAGCCTATCATCTACTAGGACCCCCAGGTCCTTTTCCATCCTAGATTCCCCCAGAGGTTCTCCCCCCAGTGTATAGATTGCATTCATATTTCTGCCACCCAAATGCATTATTTTACATTTTTCTACATTAAACCTCATTTGCCATGTAGTTGCCCACCTCATTAATTTGTTCAGATCTTTTTTCAAGGTTTCCACATCCTGCGGAGAAGTTATTGCCCTGCGTAGCCTTAGTATCAAATACAGAGATTGGACTGTTTATCCCATCCCCATCCTCCAGATCGTTTATGAACAATGTAAATAGGATTGGTCCCAGCACAGAACCCTGGGGGACCCCACTACCCACCCCTGACCATTCCGAGTACTCCCCATTTATCACCACCCTCTGAACTCGCCCGTGTAGCCAGTTTTCAATCCATGTACTCACCCTATGGTACATGCCAACGGACCTTACTTTGTACAGTAAACATTTATGGGGAACTGTGTCAAATGCTTGTGCAAAATCCATATACACCACGTCTACGGGCCTTACTTTATCTAGATGGCAACTCCCCTCCTCATAGAAGGTTAATAGATTGGTTTGGCAAGAAAGATTCTTCATGAATCCATGCTGATTACTGCTAATGATACCGTTCTCATTACTAAAATCTTCTATATAGTCCCTTATCAGTCTTTCTTTACCTTTTTTCCCCCCAGAAGAACCCATAAAATAAATTTTAGGTCTTGATAAACCCTTAACGAAACCAACTCATTGAGGGGTCAATGGAAATATATTGGTGGTCAATGGGAAGAATATTCCTTACATTGGAGTTCTATAGGTAGAATGCTCCTTACATTGGTGGTCAATGCGAAAATGCCCCTTGCATTGGTGGTCCATGAGAAGCATGCTCTTTACATTGGTGGTCAGTGTGAAGAATGTACCTTACATTGGTGGCCATTGGGAAGAATGTTCCTTACAATGTTGGTCAGTGGGAAGAATGCTCCTTAAATTGGTCGTCAGTGGGAAAAATGCCCCTTACATTGATGGTCAGTGGAAAGAATGTTTCTTACATTGGAGGTCAGTGGGATGTTCCTTGCAATGTTGGTCAGTGAGAAGAATATTCCTCACATTGGTGGTCAGCGGCAAGAATGCTCCCTGCACTGGTTTTCAATGGGAAGAATGTCCCTTACAGTGGTGGCCAGTTGGATGAATGCCCCTTACATTGGTGGTCAGTGGGAAGAATGCTCCCTGCACTGGTGTCTAGTGGGAAGAATGATCCTTGCAATGTTGGTCAATGGAAAGAATGTCCCTTACAGTGGTGGCCAGTTGGAAGAATGTCCCTTACATTGGTGGTCAGTTGAAAGAATGCAGGCTTTGGTCAGAATGTCCAAAAAAAAGGACCATCAAAAGGAAGACCACGGCTCAATGAACCCATAGAAAGTTCTTGAGAAAATCTACGGTTCAAAAAGTATGGCTGCGGTATGTGAACGAGGAAGTCAAGTTTAACAATAGATTGCAAAAAACATACATAACATACCAGCAATGGGATTGCCCCAAGAAATGTGAAAAAATGTGGTCAGGGTGGTAGCACATGCTTGACGTAAAGGCAGACGTAATATTCTACATAGGATACAATACAACATCAACTGGTGGCTGCATGCAAATGTAAAGTTGTCGCGTATTGTGGTATATGTGAGTTTGGGAGAACAGAGCTATATTGCTGTGTTATTGTAACAAATGACCGCACAATTGAGGTTGGGTTTTAGTTCTTTAGTCCAGATTTTAGAGCCATTGGCAGGTCTTTTACCTTTATAAAGTTTAAACATTCAGTTTCAGCATAGCTCTACTGGGATCCTCAAAACCAATGCTGCTGTACTCCGTGGATCTTTATGCTGTTTATATGGTGGATTTAGTATGATTTTCTTCTTCTTGCATGGCTCTTTGTGAATTACCCCTGGTACCCAAGGGCAATAGTGATTATTTGGGAAAATATTTGGACCATCTTTCCTCCTCCAGAATGAGCCAGGCTGGAGTGTCTGTCCAGGTTTCTATATGGATGAGGAGGGCTCCAGACTGGCAAAAAAGGATCAAAGAAAAAAAGACAGGTAACAATGGTAAAATAAGAAAGTCTGTTACCTTATCAACATATTTCAGGGGTTATAGGGCCCTTTCATAAGGTACAATCCAACACATTTCAAAGGTTATATGACCCCTCCATCGGGTATAATCCAACAAATTTCAGGGATTATAGGGTCCCTTAATCAGGTACAAATCCAACACATTTCACTGGTTATACGGTCCCTGTATCAGGTAACAGTCCAACACATTTCAGGGGTTATAGGGTCTCTTCATCGGGTAACAATCCAACACATTTCAGGGTTAATAGGATACCTGTATCAGGTAACAATCCAAAACATATCAGGGGGTCATAGGGTCTCTTTATCAGGTACAATCCAACACATTTAGGAGTTATAGGGTCCCTTCATCAGGTAACAATCCAATACATTTCAGGGGTTATTGGGTCCCTTCATCAGGTAACAATCCAACACATTTCATTATTAATAAGGTCCCTTCATCCCATACAATCCAACACATTTCAGGGGTTATAGGGCCCTTTCATAAGGTACAAATCCAACACATTTCACTGGTTATAGGGTCCCTGTATCAGGTAACAGTACAACACATTTCAGGGGTTAATAGGATCCCTGTATCAGGTACAATCCAACACATTTAGGAGTTATAGGGTCCCTTCATCAGGTAACAATCCAAGACATTTCAGGGGTTATAGGGTCCCTTTCATCAGGTAACAATCCAATACAATTCATCATTAATAAGGTCCCTTCATCACATACAATCCAACACATTTCAGGGGTTATATGGTCCCTTCATCGCATAACAATCCAACACATTTGGGGGGTTATTAAGGTCCCTTCATCTCATACAATCCAAAACATTTCAGGGGTTATATGGTCCCTCCATCAGGTCACAATACAACACATTTGAGGGTTACTAGGGTCCCTTCATTAAGTAACAATCCAACACATTTCAGGGGTTATAGGGTCTCTATCAGATAACAGTCCAACCCATTTCAGGGTTAATAGGTACAATCCAACAAATTTTAGGGGTTATAGTGTCCCTTCATTAGGCGTGTTAAGAGTGATCTTCTTAAGGGCATGTAAAGATATGCAGCAGCCCTTGCCTCCTCTCTGAAAAACAGTCGGCGGTAGATCACTTTTCAAAGAACGGTTGACGGGGGTTGGAAGGTGATATGTTGCCTCCTCACGCCTCTTTCTTTGCTAAATAGCCTGCACCACCAGGCTTCAACTGGGTTTATTGCATGCGGCTGCAGAGCGGTGAAGTGCAACATGTCGCCCACCTATTACGATTAAGCCCAATTGGGATAAACCGTGTCGGTGAGGTGTGACCACAGGTGAGGACTCAGTATCAGGATTAGTATCTTGATCGTGATCAGAACTATACTAGTGTCCCCAAAAATGCGTTGTTAGCAGAATCAGCCCCCGTGATCACTGCCAGCACTTGCAACATGTAACATACATTTTCGCCTAAATTCATGAAGACATTTTTAACCTTTAATCGAGAGAGCTTAAAATGATCCAGCCAAGGCTGACAGGTATTAAAAATTTTTGCGTGTGAGTCAATAACCACCCAACCTTACCGCCCAAGGTAGGTCATATGACGTCATGGAATTTGTGTGGGGATATCTGAATGATAGGTGCAGCAACAAGCATCATCCAGATATAATCTTTTTCAGCTGGCATTTCTGTGCACCATAAGAACAATCATAGTGGCAGTTCAGCCGCTTCATCGCCCTCCGGTATTTCTCCCGGCTCACCCCTGTGATCGTCGAGCCGGAGGACGAATCAGTCGCCGCTGGAAGTTTACCATAGAGATTTCTGGTGACCAGATGGTCCCATCGTCTCTATGACCCTCAGAGGCCTGGGTGCGTAACGTTATGACATCACGTCCCCACTGGCAGAAGCAAACAAAGCCGAGGACGCGTCTGGAAAGGCCGAGAGAGTTTACTTTTTATTTTTTATCTCAGCCTTTCCAGCCTGAAGGAGAGATGTGGGGGTCTTATTGACCCCATATCTTTCCATAAAGAGGACCTGTCACGCACTATTCCTATTACAAGGGATGTTTACATTATTTGTAATAGGAATAAAAGTGATAAAAACATTTTTTTAAAGAGAAAGTGTAAAAATAAAAAAAATAAAAGCAAAATAATGAATAAAAAAGAAATAAATTTCAAGCGCCCCTGTCCCCGCCTGTTTATGCATAGCAGCGAACGCATACGTAAGTCGCGCCAACATATGTACACGGCGTTCAAATCACACATGTGAGGTATCACTGCGTTTGTTAGAGCAAAAGCAAAAATTCTAGCTCAGGACCTCCTCTGTAACTCTAAACATGTAACCTGTAAACATTTTTAAAGTGTTGCCTATGGAGATTTTTAATTATCGAAGTTTTGGCGGCATTCCACGAGTGTGTGCAATTTTAAAGAGTGACATGTTAGGTACCGTATCTATTTACTCGGCGCAACATCATCTTTCACATTATACAAAACAATTGGGCTAACTTTACTGTTTTTTGTTTTGTTTTTTAATTCATGAATAAAAAAAAAAAAAAGTGTTTGAAACATCGCTGTGCAAAAATACCACGCAACATAAAAAGTTGCAACAACTGCCATTTTATTCCCTAGGGTCCCTAGGAGGTCCCTGCTAAAACAACATTTATAATGTTTGGGAGTTCTATAACAGTAATGTTCTTTAAAAAAATAAAATGATGATTTTTACATGTAGGAGCGAAGTGCCAGAATTGGCCTGGATGGGAAGTGGTTAACAACCTTGGTGAGCTTGTCATTTATGAGTGCACCTTGTATCTGATTTTTACCCTCATTAAAGCTAAGCATCAAGGTTTTCTACGCACTCGCTATTGTTTGTTTAGTAGCCATAAAATTTGTTTCCCCTGACCCGTGACGCAACATGTAGGGAGGAGCCGATAGCATCATGCCTTACTGAATGTGTGCCATATTTTGAGTGATCAGGACCTATAGTTTTTTGTACTGTGGTGCACCAGATATGCACATTTTAATGTGAGTGTTATTTTAACAATTGTAATAAAAAATTGGTGGAAAACAGAAAGCACTATGATGGTTTATCTTCTTTGGAGCCTGGAATGAAAAGATTTCCTTAACGGGGGACAAGAATGGATGTAGATTGAAATCCTTGGAGGTTGCCAAGTGGGAGACGAGGCATGGCTTTCCAACCCTAATTAAAGGGGAAAGTGTGTTTACCTAAAATGTATTTGGATCATATATAGAAGAAGCTGAGAGCATCTGTATGTCGGTGACAGGAATTGCACAGTGTATGGAGCTTTTAAAGACGATTGTATGAGAAGATATCACAGCAACTTATTAATCAGTCACTGGAAAGAAGGTGATAATAAGGACATGGATCATGAACATTGGTGCACTGATTATATCTATTGAAGGACTTACATTAATTATTTTATTATTCAGTTTTTTTGATTCTATTGCATAATTTTTGTTTGAGTACAACACGAGTTGCAAACAATGTGGATACTGTGCAGCACTGCTACATTATTATAATATAGGTTATTAGTGTGGACTCCCAATGAGTGATACTTGGTATCAGCTGATATAGGAGCGCGTCCCATGGATTTTTGCACAAGTTAACATAAAGTATCATATTGACCATCACTTACACTCGGATCCATAGCCTCCTAATCTTAGGACTGGGCCACCAAATATGCTTCATATCACCAAGGTCTCAGCGGCACCGAACCCAAGCTGGTGGATATGTTGGGAGGCATGTTCAGGGCTTTTTTTCAGGGGGGGAACGCAGTTCTGACACCACCAATACTGAATATACTGTACATAATGACAAAGGTGCTGGCTGCTGAGGGATCTATTGTCACTGGGGGGATTTATTGTTGCAGGGGTGTCTATTGTTGCTGGTGAGGGATCTATGGGGGGGGGGGGTGTCTTGTGTTTCTGGGGGGTCAGTGGTTGTTGGGAAGGATCTTCTGTGTCTGATCTTGCTGGTTGCTGGAAGTTCTATTGATGTTGGATGCTGGGAAATCTAATGCTGATCTGGGTCTATTAGTTCTGGGAGGATATATTGTCATGGGGGGGGGGGGGGTGTATTGTTTCTAGCTGCAGGAGATCTATTTAACTGCTTTTCTTGTTATCATTAACACATTTTATACAAATTACTGAGCACTCAAAAATGATACCTGGGGTGCTATGGTGCTTGAAGGTGCGTAGGGGGTGAAACTAAGGGATAGTAGTTGAAAGTGGGTAGGGGGTGGAACCAAGTGATAGTATTTGAAGGTGGGTAGAGGGTGCAACTAAGGAATAGTTCTTGAAGGTGAGTAGAGGGTGGAACCAAGGGATAGTGCTTGAAGGTGGGTAGGGGGTGGAACCAAGGGATAGTGCTTGAAGGTGGGTAGAAGGTGGAACCAATGGATAGTTTTTGAGGGTGGGTAGGGGGTGGAACCAAGTAATAGTGCTTGAAGGTGGGTAGGGGGTGGAACCAAGGGACAGTGCTTGAAGGTGGGTAGAGGGTAGAAGCAAGGGATAGTGCTTGAAGTTGGGTAGGGTGTGGAACCAACGGATAGTATTTGAAGGTGGGTAGGGGGTTGGACCGAGGAATAGTGCTTGAAGGTGGGAAGGGGGTGGAACCAAGGGACAGTGCTTGAAGGTGGGTATAAGGTGGAACCAAGGGATAGTTTTTGAGGGTAGGTAAGGGGTGGAACCAAGTAATAGTGCTTGAAAGTGGGTAGGGGGTGGAACCAAGGCACAGTGCTTGAAACTGGGTAGGGGGTGGAACCAAGGGATAGTGCTTGAAGGTGGGTAGAGGGTGGAACCAAGGGATAGTTTTTGAAGGTGGGTAGGGGGTGGAACCAAGTAATAGTGCTTGAAGGTGGGTAGGGGGTGGAACCAAGGGACAGTGCTTGAAACTGGGTAGGGGTGGAACCAAGGGATAGCACTTGAAGGTGGGTAGGGGGTGGAACCAAGGGATAGTGCTTGAAGTTGGGTAGAGGGTGGGACCAAGGGACAGTGCTTGAAGGTGGGTAGGGGGTGGAACCAAGGGATAATGCTTGAAGGTGGGTAAGGGGTGGAACCAAGGGATAGTGCTTGAAGATGAGTAGGGGGTGGAACCAAGGGACAGTGCTTGAAGTTGGGTAGGGTGTGGAACCAACGGATAGTATTTGAAGGTGGGTAGGGGGTTGGACCGAGGAATAGTGCTTGAAGGTGGGTAGAAGGTGGAACCAGGCCCTGAAACTCGCTCATCGATGTCTTTATGGACCTTGCTTTGTGCACTGGTCCAAATCATTTGGTGGAGGGGGGGTTATGGTGTGGGGTTGTTCTTCAGGGCCTTGGTCCCTTAGTTCCAGTGAAAGGAACTCTTAAAGCGTCAGCATACCAAGACATTTTGGACAACTTTGTGGGAACAGTTTGGGGATGGCCCCTTCCTGTTCCAATATGACTGCGCACCAGTGCACAAAACAAGGTCCGTAAAGATAAGGATGAGTGAGTTTGGGGTGGAGGAACTTGACTTGCCTGCACAGAGTCCTGAACTCAATCCGATAGAACACCTTTGGGATGAATTAGAGCGGGGCCTTCTCATCCAACATCAGTGCCTGACCCTACAAATGCACTTCTGGAAGAATGGTCAAAAATTCCCATAGACACATTCCTAAACCTTGTGGACGGCCTTCCCAGAAGAGTTGAAGCTGTTATAGCTGAAAAGGGCGGGCCAACTCAATATTGAACCCTACGGACTAAGACTGGGATGCCATTAAAGTTAATGTGCGTGTAAAGGCAGGCGTCCCAATACTTTCGGTAATATAGTGTATGATCTGAAGTGTAAAGATGCATTTCTGGGTGTGGAGTCCTGATGAATGTATCATCACTGCATATGAGGAAATTGTAAATTAAATAAGTATATAAACAAATTCCAAATGAAATGGAGTAATATAATGAGTGAATGAATGAATAAATTCATTAAGGCAAAATTAATTATGTGTGAATTAGAATAAAATGAATTAGAAAAAAATCATAGTTTCTCAATCGGATTGGAATCTCCTGGATCAGGCTGCAGTCATCTCCGGTCTATAACTGGCTTTACACAGTTTCCCATGCAGGCAGTGATCACGGTAACGCACACGTGTTGGTGTGAATGGGTCCCCAGTCTTTCACGGTAAACTGAATTGCGTACGTGTGAACCAATCACATTGGAAAGATTAGGATTTCCCCATGACATGCATTTTTATGCAGCAAAATGCAAGCGTTTTGCTGCATCAGAACAGACAAGCGATTTGTGGGTCATAGACCATGCCATGTTTTTTTTTGTTTGTTTGTTTTTTTGTACAATATTATACTTGTTTTTATAAATGTTTCATTTTTTGTTGCAACTTAGTGCTGCTGATCTCCTGCATCCTCATCACAAGCACATCCTGTCTGCATGAGGTTAAAGTAGGTAAACTATAGGCAAAACTTGTCCTGTTTACCATTATCACCAAAAGTGGAAGAAAAAGAAAATCCCACATTTTGGGCTGTCACCAGAATAGAGGGGAAATCTCCAATGGGGACAGTTAATTCTGGTGACAACCAGGGATTCTCTCACTTTGGATTGATTTCCTCTTACTTCCTGTTTTGGCTATGGGACAGGAAGTGAAGGGAAATCTCTTCTATGGGGCACAGATGGTTAAAAAAAACAAAAAAAAACTGACAGGGGTTATAACCCGCCTTCATTCTATCATAAATGGAAAAAAAGTTAAACTTTAAGTAATAGTTGCATGACATTTCTCTGGGCATGCTTCCTAATGACCACAGTGGACCATCCTGTGTAATATGTATTGGCTCCATTGAAAACCTGTGTGACAGAGTGACAACATAGGAGTACAATTGGAGGACGGGGACAGAGCGTTGTCACCCTTAAAGGGTTAGTTCACCTTTACATAAGAAATGTAAAGGTGAACTAACTCCAGACACTCTCCCCATCCCTGTTGCGGTTGAGTTCCCGACTATAGTCTCTTTACAGGACTGAGCTCCTATGATTCCTATGCGTTACTATGGTCCCTATGACTGCCCATGAGTTCCAGTGATTTCCTATGATTCCTATGAGTTTATTTGGTTCCTTTTCTTTTTAAAATAATTTATTGAGAATGATACAATACAAGTCAATAATACAAGTTTTAACATTGTAACTTGAATAAAGGAACTTCTCAGTTGTTAATTTGGAATAACAATAGTACAGTTACTGTACAGAGAGTAATATGGGAAGCTTTTATCAGTAAATAGATGTGAAGAATATAATCATAACAATTACTATGAGTTATTATGGTTCCCATGAGTTCTTATGGGTTCCTATGTTTGTGAGTTTCTATGGTTCCTATAAGTTCCTATAGTTTTTATGAGTTACTTTGGTTCCCAATAGGTTACTATGGTCCCTATGCATTCCTATAAGTTTCTTCGGTTTATATAAGTTTTTATGAGTTCATATGGTTTCAATAAGTTCCTTTGGGTTTTTATGGGTTCCTATGCTTCCCTTGGAGTTATGTGAGTTAATATGGTTCCCATGAGTTCCTATAGGTTCCTATGAGTTCCTATGGTTCCTATTAGTTCCTATGGTTCTTATAAGTTACTATGGCTCTTATGGGTTCCTATGGTTTCTATGGCTCCTATGAATTCCTATGAGTTCTTTTGAGTTCCTATGGGTCCATTTGGTTCCCATGAGTTGCTATGGCTCTTATGAGTTTCCTATGGTTCCTATGAATTCTTATGAGTTGCTCTGGTTCCTATGCGTTTCTATGGTTCCTTTGAGTTTCTATGGTTCTTATGAGCTCCTGTGGTTCCTATGAGTTCTTATGAGTTACTCTGGTTCCTATGAGTTTCTATGGTTCCGTTGAGTTTCTATGGTTGTCATAAGTTACTATGGTTCATATGCGTTCCTATGGTTTCTATGGCTCCTATGAATTCCTATGAGTTCCTTATGAGTTCCTATAAGTCCCTTTGGTTCTCATGAGTTGCTATGGCTCTTATGAGTTTCCTATGGTTCCTATAAATTCTTATGAGTTTCTATGGTTCCGTTGAGTTTCTATGGTCCCTATTAGTTCCTATGGTTCTTATAAGTTACTATGGTTTCTATGGCTCCTATGAATTCCTATGAGTTCCTATGTGTCATTTTGGTTCTCATGAGTTGCTATGGCTCGTATGAGTTTCCTATGGTTCCTATGAATTCTTATGAGTTACTATGGTTCCTTTGAGTTTCTATGGTTCCTATGAGTTCTTATTAGTTACTCTGGTTCCTATGAGTTTCTATGGTTCCTATGAGTTCTTATTAGTTACTCTGGTTCCTATGAGTTTCTATGGTTCCTTTGAGGTTCTATGATTCCTATGAGTTCTTATGAGTTCCTCTGGTTCCTATGAGTTCCTGTGGTTCCTGTTGAGTTTCTATAATTCTAGCCCTGTAGGCACAAAATATACAAAGCACTTTAGCTGTGGACTGTAAACTTGGCAATAACTTGAGGTGAGACTCTACAACCTGTAATATATCCGATACTCTCAGAAGCCAGCTAATTTTGTTTATTAGAGACATCGGGGGTTATTTTTCGAAAGGCAAATCCACTTTGACCTACAAGTGCAAACTACAAGTGCAAAGTGCACTTGAAATTGCACTGAAAGTGCATTTGGAAGTGCAGTTGCTGTAGATCCGAGGGGGACATGCAAGGAAAATAAAAAAACAGCATTTTAGCTGGCACATGATTGGATGATAAAATCAGCAGAGCTTCCCCTCATTTCAGGTCTACCCCTCAGATTTACAGCGACTGCACTTCCAAGTGCTCTTTCAGTGCAATTTTAAGGGCACTTTGCACTTGTAGTTTGCGCTTGTAGTGCAAAGTGGATTTGCCTTTCGTAAATAACCCCCATAGTCATCTCTTATACACTCAGAAAGGAATTATCTACAGATTGATTGGTTGCTGATCCTCTTCATATCAGAGTTGCTGTCTCCATAGCTTGGCTGCCATGTTACACATTATAGATTTAAACTTTGACAAAAAACAAAAAACAAAAAAAAACCTGGAAGCTGATTGGTTTCTATGCAGAGCTGCACCAGATTTTGCACTTTCCGGTTTTAGTAAATCAACCCCACTGTGTGTTATCAGCCAAATACTAAGGTGTCCAGACACCCTCCCCATCCCTGTCACAGTTGCTTTAGCGGTCCCGGGATTCTAAATCCCCGCTCTTCCCTGTCTTCTCAGTCAGTGCTTCCAGGATGGACTCAATGGATTCTGATTGGTCAGCGCCTTCATATTGATCAGTTTGAACTAATCAAAATCCATCTGGTCCATTCAAACTGCACGCCAGCACAGTGCGTCCTCTACTGACTCCAGCTTGGCTTAGTAGTGGCCGTTCCAAGGCGATCAAAGTCTGTGCATGCGCATGGCTAAAGAAGGATACTGAGAACTGCACACATGCAGAGTTGAATGGCCCGCAGCAAGCGTTTTTTTAAATTTTTGTAATAGGAAATCCTTCACCATTTCCAACAGAAGGATGTATGGTATGTTCTATTCATTGGATCTACAACTGTATTGGGGAGATTTTCTGAAAATCTTCCTGAAAAGGCGAATGTGATCTGAATGTATTTAGTGACCAGGGGCTTTGCTAGGTTTACAAAAGATCCGGGGTTAGAGCTCATAGCAGCGTAGTAAAGAAAGTCATACGCTTGGGTGGGCATACACATGTATATTGTGTATATGTGTGTGTGTATGTATATCCGCAGAAAGCCCCCCTTACATTAGGGTCCCCAGAGAGCCCCCATTTACATCAGGGTTCCCAGAGAGCCCTTTTACATTAGGGTCCCCAGAGAGCCTCCCCCTTAAATCAGGGTCCCGGAGAGCCTCCCCCTTAAATCAGAGTCCCTGGAGAAACTCCCCCTTAAATCAGGGTCCCCAGAGAGCTTCCCCCCCTGCATCAGGGTCCCCAGAGAGCTTCCCCCTGCATCAGGGTCCCCAGAGAGCTTCCCCCGGCATCAGGGTCCCCAGAGAGCCTCCGTCTTAAATCAGGGCCCCAGAGAGCCTCCCCCCTGCATCAGGGTCCCCAGAGAGCTCCTCAGTTACATCAGGGTCCCCAGAGAGCTCCTCAGTTACATCAGGGTCCCCAGAGAGCCTCCCCTCCCCTTGGGGGCCCCTGCAGAGACTCACGGCTATGGGCCCCAGAATCGTGACTACAGCCCCAAAAGCCACCCCCTAGCGACGCCACCGTTAGTGACTCTCATATTTTTAATTAATGAAACGCGTGGGATAATCCTAATGATTTGAAGTTCCCTTTTTTTCTTATTCAATTGACAAGTTCCTTCTACATGATTAGTGATTCAGCATTATATAAGGAACTTCCCACCAAAAAGAGGAAACGTGTCATTGAGTAAGGAGAATGATCTGTAAATATTTGGCTTTGTGATCTACAATTGTACAGAGATATCAATAGTTCGAAATGTACGGGTGGATTTAGATGTGTGTCTAAATCTTCCCTTTCTGAAGCCCAGTCTGCTTTTGGATCGCACTTCAGAGGCTACTTACAGGCAATGAGGAAGTGATGTGACATCTTCTCACTGCTTGTTTTATCACATTGTAGATAACAAACACGCCACAATTGTGTGCATTGCACGCCATTACTGGGCATTTACACTACTTCCCTGTTCGATATTGCCTTGGAATTTACCCAGCAATAACTTGAGGTGAACCTCTACAAACTCTGATATAACCGATACATTACAACTACACACTTAATTAAGTTGTGTACAATAAGGGTAATTATTATGTGAAACATTACTTATTTAGAGGAAGGGAATGTTTATGGATCCATTTGAATATACCTGTATGCAAGTCAATGGCTGGATTATCCTGAAGAAGAAGCGATGTGTTTCCTGAAACGTGACAATTTTTAATGTTACTATGGTTTCTATGAGTTCCTCAAGATCCTATGATTTCTATGAGTTCTTATGTCCCTTGGAGTTACTATGCTTCCCATGAGTTCTTATACATTCCTATGAGTCCCTGTAAGTTCTTATGAGTTCCTATGGTTCTTATGTGATTCTATGATTCCTATGAGTTCCTATGGTTCTTATGAGTTACTATGGTTCCTATGCATTCCTATAAGCACACACACACACACACACACACACACACACACACACACACACACACACACACACACACACACACACACACACACACACACACACACACATACACATACATACTTACTAGTCAATGGAGTCCAGCCTTGTCTTGATTGTAGAGAAAGTTCTCATCCTCTCCAGTGCCGCCATCTTGAATTATTTTCCAGCGCTGCAGGGATCTTTTCCAGGACTACCGGTGATGTGTCGAATAGTGTCCCCACATCGGATAGTGTCCGCCCTGTAGTGCGCTTGCGCAGTACAGAGGACAAGGAATCGCCGAACGTCTCAGAAGATGAACGGCGCCTGCACCGTGAGTTCAGGTTCAAGCCCCACCATCCAAGTGGACATAGAGAATAAAAAATAGCCAAGCGAAGCAAGACCGTGACCAAAGCGTGGCGAGCAAAGCGAGCCCGCGAGGGGCCCTGTTACTGCGTCCTACCGTATGTCCACTTGAATGGTGGGGCTTGCACCTGGACTCAGTACTCCACAGTGCCTTGTCCTCCGTACAAGCACTGCTCCTGCGCAGTACGGGGTGGACACTATACGATGGCCGCACAGTTTTTGACAGAACACCGGACCTAACAGATCCCTTCAACTTGTCCATGCATGCTCCCGACGCCTAGTGCATGCGTGCAGACCCGCCGCTGACCTCTGCCAGGAAAACAAGCAGTCATTCATGCCTCTTCTGTGCATGTGTGAGATCCCGTGATCTGCCTCTTGGGATGAGTGGCCTGGAAATCCCAGAAGGCGGAATCACGCACATGCGCAGAAATGCTGCAACGGATCCCTGAGTGACCCGCAGAGTTCCTCTGCACGTGTGGGGTCCAAGTAACTTATTTTCGCCCAGTTGAGAATGATGTATCTGAACTTTAGGGATTACGTTAAAAAAGACCAGTTCTGTTATAGGGAGGGGGTTGTAGGCAGGGTGAAGGGAACATTAAAAAAGGGGTGAAGGTCCGCTTTAACAACGAATAATGGGGCCCCATTGCCAACGGTATGATGGAGCCCCCCAGATAAGGCCCAGTTCACACTTGAACAAACAAAGATTTAATTTGGCGCATTCTGTATATTCTATATATATGGGAAAGGGATCAGTATATGGGGCAAGTATTCAAGTACATGACTTATGCCGCGTACACACGACCGGACTTTTTGACAGCAAAGGTCCGACAGAACGAATTCGATTGTGTGTGGGCTCCATCGGACCTTTGCTGTCCAAAAATCTGACGGACTTTAGAAATAGAACATGTTTCAAATTTTTCCGATGGAACTCCGCTGGACCCAGTTCCTGTCGGGGGAATCCGTTCATGTGTATGCTAGTCCAACGGACAAAAACCGACGCGAGGGCAGCTATTGGCTGCTGGCTATGAACTTCCTTATTCTAGTCCGGTCGTACGTCATCACGTTCGAATCCATTGGACTTTGCGGAGCTTGTGTGTGGCCAAGTTCATTTGTTCGGAAAGTCCGTTGGAACTCCGCCGAAAGTCTGTCAGACCTAGTCCGTCAAAAAGTCCGGTCATGTGTACGCGGCATTAGGCCTTATGTACACTGCTGCTGGTAAACAGACGTTTAGGAGCAGTTGGGCATTTTTTTCAACTGCCCCTGAACTCTCCCCCCCCATGTTATCAGTACATGTACACAGGATCATTTATAGTCATTTCCAGAGAGTTGCGTTTAGAGGCTATTTTTGAAACCCCAAAAAAATACGTTCAGAAGCTGAGCTTAGAAGCACTTCAAACTCCAAATGCGGCTAAATGCGGCTACCCAAAGTAGACATCCAATCGTTTTCCCTCTCGCCGTTTACAGCGTTCTGCTTTTGGAAAATGTTTGGATGTGGCCTCTATCACCCAAACGCCAAGCCCTAAAGATGACGGCTTGTGGAACTCTTTAAAGTGCCTCGGGACACTATATTTGCCCACACCCTTTTCAACAAAGTTACGGTGTTCCCCAAACCTTTTACGAAGATTAGTTATAATCCTGTGGAATTGTATAGGATTGTCTAAGTAGTTTGTTCAGATTATGGAATTGTAATTTGCCTCCGTGTTTCCATGTTTCCATGGCTACCTGTTTTTGCCAGACCCTTAGCACTTCATCTAGGTGTATATATATATAAGAAACCCTCTTCAAAGATGGCCGCCAGCAGAGCTTGAAGAAGGAGCATGCATGCTCCGAACACGGGCACCTCCCCGCTGACCTTAACAACATCCTGCCGCGTTCCTTTGCACCGCCGATCCCTGTTCTAGCTTTCCGGGAGTGCCGGGCTCCACCAGTGTAACCGGACACTAGACAGATATACGGACATCTCAGTCAGCAACACCAGGCAGGCCCCGGGACGGCGCGGATGACACCGATACCCATGATATTTATAACCTCTCGTCTGTGAGTGTTCCCGTTATGGTTTTTATTCATTAAATGTCTTAAACTGCTACACTTGTGCCACGTGACTTTGCCGCGTGACTTTGAAGCGACTTCAACAGGGCTTAAAGCAATGCCTGTGTAATCTTGAGGTCTATGGATATCAAAGTCGAACCAAAGCAGTGCAGGGACTACTTTGAAGTTGCTGCGACTTGAAGTCGCACGGATATGAACGGTACTCATTTGGAAACCATAGGGTGCCGTTTGTCATGTGACTTTGCAGTCCCAAGTCGCAGGACAAGGCGTACAAGTGTGAAAGGGGCCTTAACTCTCTTAGGTGGCAGAGCCATATGTGGCGATACCGTCATTTATCTTAAAGTGGTTGTAAACCCTTTTGTGTGAGTTTTACCTATAGGTAGGTCTAGAATAAGGCTTATCTGTAGGTAGTGGAAATATCTCCTAAACGTGCGCCGTATAGGAGATATTTCACTTGTAGTGCGCCCGTGATGATGAATGGGCGCATGCGCTGTGAAGAAACGGACCTCCGTGCCGTTTCTTCCCCCAGCGTGTGCCGTTACTGATGGCTTTGGCGCGCATGGAGTGACGTCGTGGGAGTGACGTCACGTGGCTCCGGCCAGTCACAGAGCCAGAGTCCACGGCCCCCAGAAATTAAGAGGGGCGAAGATGGACGCAGCCTGCACAAGGGACAGCTATGGATTCCTTTGCGAGTAAGTGTTACATAACGGGCTAGTATGCGATGCAGCCTTTGCAGGGAGCAAAAGAGGAAGTAAAACCCATCAGGGTTTACTTCCTCCTTAACATAAAGTATGGCTTAATCATTTTCAGGATTACTGGGCTGTAGATTTTTATATCTGGGGTGAACAGCCCTGGGCAGCCAGAGGAAAATAACGCACAGAGCACAGGGGTGAGGAGTGCATAATGCATAGCGGCAGGGCTCCCTCGGCCCCCTCCTTTCTATGCCCCTGGAAGCAGAGTCAATACACAGTGCTTTAAAAAAAAAAAAGTATAGCTGTAGCAGCAATAATAATAAAAAATAAATAAAAATACTCCTAATATTATTCTATGATAATAGTATCATAATCATAATAATAATAATCATCAGCATAATAATACCAATATTGATAAAATAATCATAATAATGTTATTATTGATAATAATAATAACAATATCACTACTACTAATAATAATAATAATGCTAATAATAATAACGACAATACTACTACTAGCACTACTGATGATAATAATGCTAATAATAATAATAACAATACTGCTACTAATAATAATATTATTATTATTATTATTAATAATAATAATAATAATAATAATTGTGTTACAAAACACACAGTGACAGTGTGTTTTGTCACAATAATAATAAAAATAATAATAATAATATCAACAATAATTATTATTATTATTATTATTAATAATAATAATAATAATAATAATAATAATAATAATAATACCATCAACAATAATTATTAATAATAATAATAATAATAATAATATTAATAATAAATAATAATAATATCAGCAATAATTATTATTATTATTATTAATAATAATAATACTATCAACAATAATAATAATAATAATAATAATAATAATGATAATACTATCAATAATAATTGATAATAATAATAATAATAATAATAATAATAATAATAATAATAATAATAATAAAGAAATAATAATAATAATAATTCCAGCAACCATAATGATATTTTATATTTGACAAAATGGTCAATGCTTGCACACAATTATACTACAGCTCTAATACAAGCCTCTTTAAAGTGGTTGTAAAGGCTGAAGGTTTTTTACCTTCATGCATTCTATGCATGAAGGTAAAAAACCTTCTGTGTGCTGCTCCCACCACCACAGCCCCCTAATACTCACCTGAGCTTCCTCTTGATCCAGCAATGTGCAGGAGAGCCCTGACTGTCCCAGATTTTCTCTCTCTTCATTGGCTGAGACACAGAAGCAGGAGGCATTTGCTGCCACTGGTGTCAATCACAGCCAATGAGCCAATGAGGAGAGAGTGAGGGGGGCGAGGCTGAGCCACGGCTCTATGTGCCTTATGGACTCATACAGTGGGGCTCAGGAACGAGCATACACCAGGGCCCCCAGAGCAAGCGTCTTGCTATTGGGTGCACTGGCTGAAGAGGAGGAGCCAGGACCATCAGTGGGGGGACCCGGAAATAGGAGGATTGGGGCTGCTCTGTGCAAAGCCATTACACAGAGCAGGTAAGTATAACATGTATGTTATTTTGTTATTTATTTATATATTATTCGTTTTTTTTTTTTTAACTACCCGCCCTGCACTCTGCACCCTACGCTCAAAAATGTATATGAGTTTTTATTTTATTCTGACATTTTTGATCCCATAGACTTTAATAGAAATACCTGTAAACACGTGATATGTGTGTTTTTTTGCATTTTGTTCTGAGAATTTCTTCTTTTATAATGCTCCCCTCCCCTTGCCCTAGGACACAAACTCCTGAAGCTTGATACACGCGCAAAAACCATACAAGGCTTTTTTTCTCAAGAAAATAGGTGCAGGTGCTCTCTCCACCCTAACTTAGCTCACATTGTAATAAAGGCATCTTTGCCATTCTGAAGCTTCCCTCCAACCACTTTGCATATTATTTTATATATACTGTGATTCTGTATTTGCCCAATATGCAGCAGAAATATCCCTCCACTGAGTCTGGCTGCATCCATCTTAACTGACAGAGGCACAGAGGCACACCTCCAGCTTTGCAGCTCTCATTGGCACTCTTGTGACTCATCCTCCCTCCCTTCCTGGCAAGTTGCATTTACTTCCTGGAATCCATCAGCCCTCAGCTCAGGCAGCTCAGGCATGCAGGTGTTTCCATCAGATTAGGTGACCCATCAGACCTGGTAACAGAAGTGACGTTCCGTTGCGGCCATCTTGGTACACCCCGTACTCGGTTGCATTAAGTTGCATACAGTGACAAGGCGGCAAGCGGACATCTTTTTACACCCACGAAGTCTTGCATTTTACACTTATTTTTACCAGTAATGAAATACAGTATTTTTAAATCTGTCAGATTGTTTTGATGTTGAATTGTAAAAGCAGTGATGTTCTGTCAGATTAGCAAACCTGTGAGATCAGCAGGCTTGCCACTGCTTTTAAAATTCAGCATTAATACATGGTCATAAGTCATGGTCTTCTAAATACTGTATTTCACTAAATAAGCTGTTTACTGGTAAAAAATAAGTGTGAAATGTAAGACTTCGGTGGGTGTAAAAAGATGTCCGCTTGTTTCGTCACAAATGGCGACCCATCACATTTGGCTACCCACTGGACTGCGCATGCGTGACACCGCCATATGCGTTCCAACACTGTGGTGCCGGCATATGCGTTCCAACACTGTGGCGATCTGCGCTCATGCAGAATTTTGTGTCCACACCCCTGAGTCCAGGTTCAAGCCCCACCATCCAAGTGGACACAGAGTCAGACTATAATTATGCCAAGCGAAGCGAGGCCGTGCCCAAAGCGCAGGGAGCTTGGAACGTGTTGGAATGCATATGGTGGCATCGCGCATGCACTCCAGCGGGTAGCATAATGTGATGGGTAGCCGAACGTGATGTGACACCGCCTTCTGACTGCATGCTTACTGTGGCCAAGTGCGGGATGTACCAAGATGGCCGTAACAGAACGTCACTTCTATTGCCTATTCTGACGGGTCGCCGATTCTGACGGAACACAGGCAGGAGGGCATACATAGCTGAGAAAGACCCTTCTGCCTTTCTGAAGACTCCTGGGATGTATGACATTATTTTGGCCAGAAACCAGGAATTAACTGAAGAAATGAAAAAGAAAAGGTTAATGCATGTAAAAATAGTCTGCATTCCGATCTATTTACTAATATATACTAATATGCTAGCAGCATAAGGATTTCAAAAATGTCATGTTAGTTTAGAGAGTTTAGTTTTGCTTTAACAAACCAACAATGTTAAAGTGGTTGTAAAGGTTATTATTATTATTATTTTTTTTAAATTATTATTATTATTATTAAAATAACAAACATGGTATACTTACCTGCTCTGTGCAATAGTTTTACACAGATCAGACCCAAACCTCCTAATTTGGGGTCCCCTGCCGGAGCTGTCTGCTCCTCCCTTATCTTCTTGAAGCATGAATGTCAAAAACGCTCAAATTGGGCAGATTTGGGCATTTTTGGTGTATTTGTATTCCCATAAAAATTTATGGAAATGTGCAATTTCTGCTCGCGTTTTTGCATAATTTTCTGCTCAAATAAAAAAAAAAGTCAAGAATAAAATAGTTGTAAGAATATACTATAGGAATAAATAAATTTAAAATACATACACAACTAACTAAAAATCATCATAAGTAAGTAAAATAAATGAATAATATGTAATAATACATTAATAAATAATAATTAACCTTAAAAAATATGAAATACATTATTATTATTTTTATTATTATTGTTATTATTATTATTAACAATAATAATAATAATAATAAAATAATAATAAATAACAAAAACATACACCATTAATAGTAATAATAATAGTCATAATATTTTATTTTGTGTTAAAGCGGTAGTAAACCCGCAAATTTTTTTATTTTTTTTTTAAACCTGCAAAGCAAAAGGCATAATGAGCTAGTATGCACCGCATACTAGCTCATTATGAAATACTTACCTTAGAACGAGGCCCCGACATCTGGCCCGATCTGACATGCTCCCTCGGCGTTTCTTCCGGGTATCGCGGCTCCGGCGCTGTGAGTGGCCGGAGCCGCGATATCGTCACTCCCGCGCATGCGCGCGGGAGATTTCATTCCGGCCGGCCGACCACTGCCGGATTTTCAGGCCGAGAATCCCCTGTGCGCATGCGCCGCTGCAGTCAGCGGCGCATACCGAGGGGATTATCTCCTAAACCGTACAGGTTTAGGAGATATTTTTTTTACCTACAGGTAAGCCTTATTATAGGCTTTCCTGTAGGTAAAAGTTAAAAATGTAAGTATACAACCACTTTAAGTTTAGGGTGTTTAGTTGTTTATTATTATTATTTTTTTAAAGAGGTAAGGGTTAAAGTTAAGGGTTAATTATTTATTTATTTTTACTTAATAATAGTTATTGCATTTTTTTTTTATGCTTTTTATTTATTTGTGTATTTATTTTACATTTATTTGTTCATTTATTATTATTTATATAATAATAAATAGAATAAAATAAAAAATAAATAAAATAATATTAAATAACCCTAACCCCAACTCCTAATCCTAACCCTAACCTAAAAAGAGCTCGAACCCATTACCCTTAACGAAAAAACATTATAATAAATGAATATAAATAAAAGTAGAAGTAAAAGCTCATGGAAAAGCTAAAAAAGCTGAAATACCTAGCAACAAATGATGCAACAGATAACAGTTCTCTGTATTGGCTAATAAAAAAAAATGGCAAAGCCCAAAAACGCCAAAAATGTGGCAAAATCACGCAAAAAGCGCTCAAATGTAGTTAGAAGAGCCGGTGTCTTGTTGAATACTGTCCCCTGTCGGATAGTGCCCACCCTGTACTGTGCTTGCTTGAGGACAAGGAGACGCTGAGTCCAGGTTCAAGCCCCACCATCCAAGTGGACATAGAGTTAGAATAAAAAATTGCAAAGCGTAGCGAGGCCGTGCCTGTAGCGTGGCGAGCGAAGCCCTCTTACTAAGTGCTGTTTAACATCATCTACCGTATGTCCACTTGCATGGTGGAGCTTGAACCTGGACTCAGGCAGAAGGTACTATTAACTGCGCATGCGCTGTTCATCTTCGGAGACTTTTGGCATCTCCTTGTCCTCCGTAATGCGCAAGTGATGTACCTGCGCAGTACGGGGCGGACACTATCCGATGGGGGGACAGTTTTCGTCAGAACACCACTGGAAATTCAGTCTATAATTTTATTGATGTCATATGGCCATGATAAAAAGAACACGTGTGTTCTTTTTATCATAGTCATATGACAACAATAAAATTGAAGTGGTTTCCAGTGGTGCCAGCTCTTCTAAGTACGTTTGTGGTTCGTTTCCGGATGTGGGAGGGACATCCTGTGCCAGAGCACCTGGATTAGGCGTGCCACCGTCCATCTTATCATTTGGCTTTTGTGATTTTGTGTTGCAAAAACGCTCAAAGACGCTACGCTCAGGTGTGAATGCAGCTTAACAAGCTGCTTGCCATGTGGCAGAGGGAGGGCTCTCTTTCAAGCTGAGCTGTGTGCATCCATAAACACACGGATGGGAAGTGTTGCTATAGTATGCCTCCCCACACTTTATCATTAAAGTGATGTCATAAGGTAGAGTATAAGATTTCCAGTCTTGCCACAAAGAGTTAATCCAGCTCTGAGCAATCCTCTTTTATTGTTCAATGAGATACATCTTGACAAACAGAGAAAAACTTTGTCAAATCCTCCCCCTTGCTGTGAGTGACAGGTGATTTACATATCTCATGCACTAGCCTAAGAGACATGCATTATTTTTTAATTCCCTCCCACTCCTTTCTTCTGCTGCTCTGCAAGGATTGGCTGTTCCACACCTCAGCACGATTGGACATGCTGAAGTCATGTGGGGATTTTTCTGGGTTTTGACTGGATGTTAGTGATCATAGCAGAAGTTCAGTGTAAGAAATACACAGGAGAAAATGCATGTTGATAAGGGGAGTGCAGAGGTGGGCGGGGAGTCTACTGCCATCACGACTCCACCCACTGAGCCCTGGAAGACAGACCTACCCACAAAGTCTGCAGTTTTTCGGGTCTCATAGCAGACAGAGGGGAGACCTTTGACAGATAAGTATACATGCAGGAGGCATGTATATCCTTCTAGATAACCAATATTGTAGTAGTTTAGAAAGGATGAGAGTGGGTTTACATCCACTTTAAGGTTAAGTGAGGTTATATGTGGCTGCAGTCAGAGGTGTCAGGTATTTATTAAACTTCCCGCCTAAGAATGTGATATGAAGTCCTGGACTTTGAGTGGAGATATCTGAATTATCATTCAGATATGTATTTTTCAGCTGGCAATTCCCTGCAAAGTAAAAGCCATCATAGCCGCTTGATTGTTTTTACAGATGGCCGAAGGCGAGCCGAAGAGGGAATCTGCTGGTGGCACCGGTTTTCCATAGAGCTGACTGTGGACCAGATGGTCCCTGGCCATCTCTATGACCCTTGGAGGCCGGAAGTGACGTAATTTGTCACTTCTGTTGTTGGGAGATGTAAACACTGCCATTTTTTTTATTTATTTTTTGCTGGGAAGCCTGAGATCTATTTTTTTTGTTTTGATCTCAGGCTTTCCAGCATAGAGGAGAGATGTGGGGACTTCTAGACCCCAGGTCTCTCCGTAAAGACATGCCATGTTCCTATTACAAGGGATGTTTACATTCCTTGTAATAGGAATAAAAGTGATAAAAAAAATTTTTTAAGGGAAAGTGTAAAAATCAAAATCAAATAAACAATAAAATTTTTTTAAAGCACCCCCATCCCCTCGTGCTCGCACATGCAGAACCGAATGCATATGTAGGTCACGCCTGTATATGTAAACGGCGTTCAAACCACTCATGTGAGGCATCAAACGTTAGAGCGAGAGCAATAATTCTAACGCAAGATCTTTCATAGTATACAAAAAAATTGGGTTAACTTTAGTGTTTTTTTTTTCAATTCATGAAAGTGTTTTTTCTTCCCAAAAAATTGTATTTGAACATTTGCTGCATAAATAAAAAAAAATTGCAATGACCGCTATTTTATTCCCTAGGGCAGTGATGGCGAACCTTGGCACCCCAGATGTTTTGGAGCTACATTTCCCATAATGCTGCACTTCACTGCAGAGTGCATGAGCATCATGGGAAATGTAGTTCTCAGACATTTGGAGTGCCAAGGTTCGCCATCACTGCCCTAGGGTCTCTGCTAATATATATATATATATATATAAATATATATAAATATATATATATATATATATATATATATATATATATATATATATATATATATATATATATAGCACTTACCCCCCCGAAGGAGCAGCTGAATTACCGATTACCTCCTCCAGCTCGTAACTCGTTGTCCTTGTCTAGGGGTCCCCAGGGTTGATAACCCAGTAACTGTAGAGACCGACACTTAAATTCCTTGTTAGGATTTTTATTTTGCATAAAACAGTTGAACAAACGTGAATAGAGGGTATCAGGATAAAGTTTAGCTCAGGTGCTTGGAACTGCTGACTTCAATAAAAGTCTCTCTGTACATAATCCAGGGAATAGCCACTCGCAACTGGATTAATTTAACTGTCGGATAAATCCTTGACCTTGGATTTAGCAGCCAACAGGTAATTCTAGCTTTGCAAAGTCTCTCTCACAGACTTGGTTGAAAAACTTAGTTGTAACCGGAAAGGATAGAGGTAGGAACTGCAGCCAGTCCGGCGATACCGTAAGAAATGTGGATTCAATCAATGTCCATGGCAGCTCAGCTTCCAGGCTCTTCCCGAGCAGCCAGTCTCGTGCGTGGCCCTCTTACTGTAGAGTCCTCTCCTAGTGGCATGTAGAGTTGCTGGGCCTCTCCAAACCCGAAACGGTACCGGAGCACCTTAGAATCCTCCTTCTAGTTACTGCGCCTCGAACTAGCCAGTTCTGAGGCTCGGAAACTGATGGATCTGCACCCCAGGCCATGAGGGCCTCTGGGTGCTGGTCAGGAGGACCAGGACCACGGAGTCAGCAACAACTTCTTGACCGGAACCCAGAACCACATAACTTCAGCACCTTAAGTACCCTCTCCCAGAATACACAGCGAGACAAACGCCCACTGATTGGCTCAGATAGAGAGATTGGTACCCAATGCGTCCAACCAGACTGCGTTCTAAGGCCCCTCACAGGTGCGAATCCCACCTATGACCAGGCAGAACCGTAATACAGCCCAGCCAAACTGATGCCAAAGCACCTTTAGAACAATTAGCCCCAAATCTTAACTATAGTTTTGGGCAAAACTAAATTTACAGACCTAGCGCGTACTCATTAGGAGTACCGGCGCTACATACATACATATATATATATATATATATATATATATATATATATAAATGTTTGAACCTTCTTAGTAATTTTTTTTTAGCAAAAAACTTTTTTTACATGTAGGAGAGGAATGCCAGAATAGGCCTGGGCTGGAAGTGGTTAAACACTTTGACGTAAGGCACCTTTCACACTGGGGCATCAGCACCGTATTTTTAGCACCACTTTACTGTCGTTTTTGCAGAGGTTTTTGGCCACTACTGGGGCGTTTTTAACCCCCGCTAGCGGCTGAAGAAGGGTTAAAATGCCCCGCAAAGCGCTGCAGCGGTGCTTTGTCAGCGATTCGGCAGCGGTGCCCATTCAGTTGAATGTGCAGGAGCAGTTTAGCTCCTGCACCGCTGCAGTGTGAAAGCCCTCGGGGGAGACAGGAGAGGCGCTTTACAGACGCTATGCAGACACTATTTTTGGCTCTGTAGTGCCTGTAAAGCGTCTGTGAAAAGGGTCTAACAAAAGATTCAGGCTTGGTTCACACCTAAACCGGCCGTGGATCGCACAGCAATGCTGTCCATCCCTGTTCTCCATTTCAGGGACGAATCAGGGCCGAATCTGTGCCTGAATTTGGCCCTGAAACAGAGCCAGAGATGCCAAAGATGCAGCCGCCCCAGAGGTATGTGAACCGCCTTCATAGAGAGCCGGTCACATTCTCCTGCTGTAGTTGGATGCGGTGAAACCCACATCCAATTTGCATTGGTGTGAACCCGGCCTAAAGAGGAACTAAGTTAGAGATGAAGGTGCTTCCTCTGTAGGAGGTGATACAATGTAACTTTTAGTAGCAGTCGTCAGTAACATTCTGATACTTTCACTGGCTGTCTATTGAATCTCATAATTTTTCACTTCTGTTGATTGACTTAGGTGAAGAATCATTCCTGGAATTTTATGTCTCTGGCACTGTCCATGGCGGTTACATCAACTGGCAAATAATACGTCTTTGTTTTCATGCCACCTTCAAATCTTGCTCTCTGTATTTGTACTGAAACTGAACGGATGGCACAACTCACCGAGAATGATGTGCCGCAATCTTCAACCAGATTTAACCAATGGATGGTGGTGATACACACACAGTGAAAGCTTTTCCCATTTTTCTTCGTAGAAAGAAATTTCAATGGCAAAGTAGAGGGGAGAAGGGTTAGAACACCTGTCAGGTATTTATTGCAGTCTGTATTGCAATAAAAAAAAAAGTCCTGTGTTTGGGCGCCGGACACAGTGCACTATGGAAAGCCTGACGTCAATGCAGTCATGTGATTGCAGACGAGATGCTTCATTTGCCAGTTTTTTGCTGCCTTGTGACGCAATGCAATGCGCCTGAACACTCCATTCATGTTGATGTGTTTTATTTTAAAAGAAATCCAATAAAATCGAATTTTGGCATAAATTTAAGCCAAAATGTATTCTGCTACATGTCTTTGGTAAAAACATTTCCGTTAAGTGTATAATAATTGGTTTGTGTGATCACGGACAGATGTACGCAAATGATCATGTACAGATGATTGCAGGTGATCACGGACATATGTGTGCAGATAATCATTGGGACATGCGATTTTAGTGGGACATATGTGGGGGACATGTGTTTTTATTATTGGGGACATGTGTTTTTATTATTTGGGGACATGTGTGTTTTAGGGACATGTTTACACTGTGTTTTATACCAGACTGGTGATCAGCGAGTAAAAAGCTGTAAAAAACAGCTCATACTCACTGATCACCAGCCGGCTGCAGCGATCCGCTCTCCTCTCCTCAGTGACGACTTCCATGTGAGGAGAGGAGAGCCAATTGCCTAGCAACCGGCTGTTTGTTTATACCACATGATGGCTGTGATTAGACATGGCTGTCATGTGATTAGGAGGGCCAATCACAGAGCCCTCCTGCCGATCGGAGACACGTTGTGTCAGGGTGACACGAGCGCATCGGGATCGCGCCGTTACGCGGGCACGCGCGCGATCCCCCTACTTCTGAAGGATGTTCAGGAACGTCCAGTCAGAAGTTGTAGGCTCCCACCCGGCCGTATATATACATTGACCGGGTGGGAAGTAGTTAAGAACCACTTGATTATTATTATTATATTATTTTTATACACGATTTATATAGCGCTAACAGTTTACGCAGCGCTTTACAATGTATAGGGGGGACAACACAATTACAGTACAGTTCAACACAAAAAGGTATGGGAGGGCCCTGCTTGTAGAGCTTACATTCTAAAGGGAGGAGGTGGTACAAAAGGTATTAGCTTGAGGCTTTTCTTTGCCTGTTAAGATTGTCAAAAACAGATGCTGATATTGATTGACTTAAAATCTACTTGCAGTGTTCTGAACTTTGTATCCTGAGACATTTATTGATGGTGTCAGTGGCTACGTTTTATGGCAGAGCTTTTTTGAAGTCTCTACAACTTGAGTTGCAATGATTGCAACGGCTGCAATTGAAATGAATATGTTTTGACTGGTCATGCGACTTTATGTGTTGCAAGTCACATGGCAAGTTGCACCAGTGTGAACAGGGGCTAAGTCTTAGGTCCACTTGATCTTAGGACATGGGAATCAGGCAGCTGTGGTGTACCAGGAATGCATGCTGAGCTGTGTATGTGCAGCTCGGTGTACATTCAGTTGAAGACCGCATGCAGGCCAGTGTGTCAGACATTGCATCCTGTTATGAAGAGCTGCCCGCTCACAATTTTTCTCATTCTAGATTTAGCTACCCTTTATGTAACAATACAACTTGGAAATTCCTTGCACTACCTGTATTTCCAGATAGCTGAGCTTCATCACAGATGCAGAATAAGGTCCTTCAAGTGTCCTACCAAGGTGTTGGTTAACATCTCATCCCCCCCAATGTAGCCTCATTCTTTATTGAATTCTAATTCTAAAGTAATAACCAATCAAAATTCACTCAGAAAAAGAGAATGCTGTATTGATTATGATTGGTTGCAATGGCTTTTTGTGCTTATAAAGACCATGCTATCAAGCAGAACAAATTGCAGGTGTTTCCGTCATTTTAGGCGACCCGTCAGATTTCGGAATGGAAGTGACGTTCCGTCACGGCCATCTTGGTACACCCCGCACTCGTCCACACTAATGCCCCGTACACACAGTCGGACTTTCCAATGGAAAATGTGCGATCGGAAAACATGTTGTCGGAAAATCCGATTGCGTGTGGGCTCCATCAGACTTTTTCCGTTGGAATTTCCGACACACAAAGTTTGAGAGCTGGATCTAAAATTTTCCGACAACAAAATCCAATTGTTTAAATTCAGATCGTGTGTAGACAATTCCGACGGACAAAGTGCCACGCATGCTCAGAAAAAATTACGAGACGAAAGCTATTGGCTACTGGCCCGTTTATAGTCCCGCTGTACGTGTTCTACGTCACCGCATTCAGAACGATCAGATTTTCTGACAACTTTGTGCGACCGCGTGTATGCAAGAAAAGTTTGGGCCAAAATCCGTCTAAAACAATCTGACGTGTTTTGTCGTCGGAATGTCCGACCGTGTGTACAGGGCATAAGCCTACAGTCTGAAGTCGCCAAGCGGACATCTTTTTACACCCACCAAAATCTTGCATTTCACGCGTATTTTATATCGTCAGATATAGAATTTAGAAGTCTGTTATAGCAAACAATAGTGCGCTATCATTAACTTTCTATTTAAAGTGCACAGACTCCTTTAACACAATACTAAAGGGTAGTGATAAAAGGTAAACAAAAGTCCTATGTGCTATAAACAATTAAATGGATCACTAATGTGCATCTCTTCAGTGAATAATCTGTGTAAATATGTCTTTAAATCATCAACAATGAGGAGCTTATTCACAGCCCTCTAATTGTAACTCAGGTTCAAGACAAGTTACCAATAGTCCCCAATTATAATGTCAATAATGAGGTAGGAGGCCGAGATGCTGAGAGGGCTCCCCTTGCGGCCGAGTGCAGTACAACCCTGAAGATGACACAGGGATGCAGTGCCCACAGTAGCACAGGTTGCCGGGTAGCAGCAGTAGATGGAAAAGCTGAGAAGACCAGTCTCTGGAGGCAACTGTGCAAGGAAGTCCAAAGGCAGGGTCAAGGCCAGGCCGAAGGTCAAACACGGGAGATCAATCCGGAGGTCAGAGCAATGGGTCCTGAGCTGGGGACCGGGAAGCAGAAGCCAAGCCAAGCTGAGGTCGGGTGCCGGGAGCAGACAAGGAATGCCGGGTACAAGCCAGAGGTCGGAGCCAGGAGAGTAGCAGAAACAGGTCAAACAAGCCGGGTCGGTAACAGGAGATCAGACAGCAGGGATAACAGGCACAGGTACACAGGAGAAGCTGACGATAATCCAGCGATGCGGCACTGTCAGGTGAACGTTTAAATAGGCACGGTGCTTGGGTTACGTCGTGAGCGCGCCATCGCGTTCGTACGCCTACGACGTGTAACGTTATGCGTTCGTCCTGCCCCGCGTACTCGCACTCGATCGGACGCAGCATCAGGCGTTCGTCCGGGAACCACATTGCGCCTCCGTGAGCGCTGACGCGCGTTAACACGATCGTACCTCGCAAGGTTACGCCTATTTCCCTGACATATAAATAGATGGTTCATACAAAACAGTTCCTCGGTGTGCTTCAAAAGAAAAACCTCCTCTCAGCGAGTTTACACAACATTAATAATACTCTGCTCTTTCACCCCCCTCCTCCTATGGGCTTCACCGTTTACATGGATTTCACGGAAAAAAGAAAACAATCATTGCGCAATGATCGCCATGTAAGGCTTATCATTAGAATCACAAGCGGATCCACTCGCATGTAGTTGCGCAATGCCCAGCACTTAAGAACAATCAGACGCTCAAGGCGAATTCAAATCCTCACACCGCATCCAGTGTGTTCCACAGAGACACCTCAGATGTCGTCACCCCCCCCTCGACGCATTGCGTCACATGGGATAAAGTCACGTGACATGTGCCGCAACGTGTCGAGAGGAGCCAGTGACGACATCTGAGATGTCTCTGTGGAACACAGTGGATGCGGGGTGAGGATTTGAATTGAGTGTCTGATTGTTCTTAAAGAGGAAAGCCAGCTGCAAACACTGTAGCTGCTGACTTTTAATAAGCAGACTTACCTGTCCAGGGCGCCCACGATGTTGGCCGCCTGAGGCTGACCCGTCCCTCGGCTCTCGGGTCCCGGCGCCAATATTTCAACTAAGGGAAACAGGCAGTGGAGCCTTCCGGCTTCACTGCCCGTTTCCTTCTGCGCATCCACGAGTCGCACAGCGCTTTGTGAATGGGGCACATTGTGTTCTGGGACACACAGTTCCAATATACTAATATTTGTTATCATATCAGCACTTTGGTACACTTTTTTTACTATTTAGAAGTCTATGACACTGTTTCGATGTTGAACTTTTTCAAAGCAGCGGCAAGCCTGCTGATCTCACTGGTTTGCTAATGTGACAGAACATCGCTGCTTTTAAAATTCAACATCAAAACAGTGACACGGACTTCTAAATACTGTATTTGACTATATATAAGCTTAGTTTAGTGGTAAAAAATAAGTGTGAAATGCAAGACTTCGTGGATGTAAAAAGACGTCCGCTTGGCGACTTCAAACTGTAGGCTTACTGCGGCTGAGTGCGGGGTGTACCAAGATGGCCGCAAGGGAACGTCACTTCCGGTAGACATTTTGACGGGTCGCCTAATCTGGCGGAAGACAGGCAAAGGCACAGGAAGATCAATTTGAAATATTTACATGTAGCTTTATTTCTTTGCTTAAACAGTTTTGAATGTGAAAAAAATACCTTGCCAGCTGTAAACTTCCTGTGATCTCTGCCCCTGTTGTCTGTTACCAGTTAAAGAGGAAGTAAACCCTTCCAAACAACTTGGACCTATAGGTAAGCCTAGATTAAGGCTTACCTGTAGGTCCAAGCAATATCTCCTAAACCTATATGGTTTAGGAGATATTTGCCCGAAAATGGGCACCGCTGTCTACGGCGCATGCGCCGTAGACAGCGGCGCGCAGGCGCACTAAATGCGGCAAATCCAAGAATGGATTTGCCAAATTTGTCGACTCCCGTGCGCATGCGCGGGAGTGACGTCATCGCGGCTTCGCCGTATGGCAGCGGCGGAGCTGCGAGACGCGACTCCCGTGCGCATGCTCGGGAGTGACGTCATCGCGGTTGCGCCGCTGTGATTCGTCGGAGCTGCGAGACGCCACAAGCAACATGGATGCGGCGGACTACAGGGGGCAGCGGCGACTTCGCTGGCTCCTGTGTCAGGTAAGTGACACATAATGAGCTACTATGCGATGCATAGTAGTCCATTATGCTTTACCTTTGCAGGGAAAAAAAGAGGAAGTAAACCCATCAGGGTTTACTTCCTCTTTAAAGAGGAAGTAAAGGCTATTTAAAAAAAATGCAAAAATGCAACCTGCAAGGCAAAGGCATGATGAGCTAATATGCATAGCATACTAGCTCATTATGAATAACTTACCTGTGAATGAAGCCCCCGAAGCGGTCCTCCATCTTCATCTTCGCCGCTGCCATGTATCCCGGAGTGACTTTCGGGTCTCGCTGCTCCGGCGCTGTGATTCGCTGGAGACGGGATGGTGTCACTCCCGTGCATGCGCATGGGAGCCGTCACAAGCGGCATATCGCCGTGATCTGCGGCCTGCTCAGTGCACTTGCGGTGCCTGTCTTTTTGTAAATATCTCCTAAACCGTATAGGTTTAGGAGATATTTCTTGGACCTAAAGGTAAGCCTTAATCTAGGCTTACCTGTAGGTCAAAGTGGTTTGTAAGGGTTTACAACCACTTTAAAGTGTTTGTTAAGCCATTTATATAAGACTATGCCAGCCCCGCTATTAGAGGCTGGCATAGCACACTAGTGGTTTTAAAAAAGGAGCATTCTAAATACCGATTTTGAGCTGTCTTCAGGCCGTGCTTGTGCTTGTTCACAAACAGTAGGTGGGGAGCCAACAGCAAACTGGCCCTAAATAGCCACATCACTAATTATCCTGTTATATTCTATTACACAGAGTTGCATCCCTGCCTGTGAAAATCCTGCATTTTTAATGCACTAACACATGTAAATGCGTCAGACCGTGTGTACAGTCCAAAAGATCCAGATGCAATGCAGATGTAAACATGTTTGGGCGTGTAGTGTTTGGTGCAGGACCCCAGGGTTGCGTTATCAGTATTGCGATCCAATAGATCCAATAGTATTATAATGGTCTTGGTACAGTTGTCTGGGTAGTGGCAACTGCTACATCTTAGAGCAGCCATTCTCAACAAGGGTTCCATGGAACCCTAGGGTTCCTCCAGAGAAGGCTAGGGGTTCTTTGAGCTGTGGGTGATTTACCTCCTGTTTGATGGTACCTACATACTTCTGAGCCAATGCCACTAGCAGGAGCCAGTGGTATGACGCCAATGATCTTTATAGCTCTCTGTAAGAGGACCATTCTTTCCACCACTGTAAAAAATGCCATTCTTCTTACTGACCACAAAGTAAGGGGCATTGTTCCCACTGACCCCCAATGAATGTTTTTTTTCAGGGGTTCCCCGACACCTAAAAATTATTTTAAGGGTTCCTCTGGAACCCTTTCTTAAGGTTGAGAAAGGCTGTCTTATGCCACGTACACACGACCAGACTTTTTGACAGCAAAGGTCGGTTGCTTTTTCTATTATAGCAATTTCTATTATATGTTTCACTCTGATTATTGTATTCATATGGTTAATTTAATCCATTTCACATGCATTCTTTTGCTGTGATGATTGACTTAGTTTTTTTTTTTTTTGTAAGAGTTTTTATACCATTACTTTTATTACTGGTTGCTCCCTTTTAGAACATATTTGTTTTATTATGATGAGTGAGATATCACTTTTAGCAATTGTAGTGTGACATTTTGCTCTGTATTGATTTATTGAGGAATTATTTTTTCAAGAGTACTTTTTCATTAGTATATTTATTTTAACACTTTGAGCGCTGCATCCTCATTTTATTTTATTAGTATGTAGATGAATGTGGCCTCAGCCAGCGTTGCTCCAGCCACACCTCCCTAACATGTTTCGTCCTACTCACCAGGCACCAAGGCTTGGTCCCATCTCAGGTGAGGGGGCAAAACATGTCAGTGGGTGTTGCTGGAGCAGCACATTCACCTACATACTAATGTACTGGGGTGGTGAGCGGTACCTTTCTGCTCTTTGATAATGCTCTTACACCCCTGAATGGTGCACTGACGCCATCTTCCCTTCACTGCAATCGGTGGGGAGATCTCTGCCTCAGCTTAGAGCAGCACTACAAGTTTCATTTGGATCACATGTTTGGAGGAAGCATTACAGAGTGGTATGGAATATGGATGGAGGCCTCTTATGAAGATTTACAAAAGACACATCTTCTGGTCAAGATGTCATTTGACTTAAAAAGGGAGGCCCACCAGTTGTTGAGGTTTGGCAGACTCGCTCTCCTTCCCAATGTACCGTACTTCCTTCTTCATAGTTTCAGTTTCTTTCTTCGTATCAGCTCCACATTGGGAAGTGCGATTTCTCATCAGGCTTGTCATCTTCTACCGAGTTTTAATTCCACTCTTCTTCTCTGGTGGAAATGGTGTTGAAGTGTCTACTTTGTTGACTGGCAGTTTGTGTAGAGGACACCTTCTCTTTGGTGTTGTATTGACTATTTTGATGACATATTTTGTTTTCAGCCATGTACTTTTTAGTTTTCATAGGACATAAACAGGTCTGCCCGTTTATCTTGTGTTGAGGTACGGATTGGGTAGTCGGGCATTTCGCAGGCTTCCTTCATTGTTGTTATAATTGAATAAGGAATATGCCCTCTAAGGAAAGGTTTCTTTTTACGTCTAAATGGATGGGCATTTCATCAGGTATACTTTCTGGATTATGTTGACAGTGATCTGGAGAAGCAAAGATTAAAATACACATTACTGAATTTTTTTTTTGTGCCCCTGGTGATTAAAAAAGAATTCCAGGCATCAGAATATTATTAAATATACCCTACCAGGCAAATGCAGCAGAAAGTGATGTCAGCCCTGAAGTACCTTGTCGGCTGGCTCTCTGTATGCCGATTACCCCATTATTAAATCTATAGCGGTACCCTCGTAAGGGCTGCTGAGTGTTGTAGTCCGTCTGTCACCCTGCCCAGCCAGGCACACACTTTTCAAGCATCCAAAGGCATGAAACAGTCCTTGCACTTGTTTTTTTTTTTATTGTTTTTATTGAGGGGAATAAACATGGATGGGGATAGGGAAATTATGAGATGCCCAGTTGATTATTATACAGTTCTGGGGTTTAAGACTATATACAAATCCAGTATATAAACCCTCCTCTCTTCTCTCCAGCACATCACTTGCTTGCAGACTATCTCTCCTCAAAACCTCCAGCACATCACTTGCTTGCAGGTCCCGAACCAGCTAGCACTGAGATTTATATCTGCCACTGGCTCAGCCAGGCCTTAGAAAATGCCCTTTGCAGGCAGGGAACACTGGCCCCTATGGTGTAGCAAAAATATGGTAGTCCTTGGTGCTCTTCAGGCACTGCCAGCCCTCCTGGCTGCAGCTGCCCGTCTCTACTGCCCGTGCCAACACAAACCACTCTTCTGGCTCTGCATGCATCCCAAACTGCAATCTCGCAGTCCTGACTGCGTGCCACTCACCAGCCCTCATAGCTGCGACTTGTTATTCCTCCCCAGCGAGTTTGCAGTGCGCTCTCCCACTGTCCTCTCTTGCTCCTCCTGTGCCTCCTGTCCGGAACACCTCTGTGGGTTTGTAAGAGGGTGCCCTCCGTGCCCGAGCCCAGGCCTAAGGTCACCCCCCCCCCAGACTGGGGAGCTCCCTCTAGGGCCATGACAGACTAGCACTCCATCTCCTCCCCAGTTGGGCTGATGCTGGGTATTTAAGGAGGCCTGCCCCCTACCAATCCAAGGTAGGGATTGGTCAGGGCTGCTCAAAATACCCCCGGGAGCTCCACCTTTCCACTCCTCCTTCCTTTTCAGAAGACATCAGAACATTCTGGAAAGAAGTGGGAGGTGTTGGCGATTCTGCCTGTGAGTCACCCAGCCCTGCCCTGAGTTAAACACACACCCAGGCTTGGTTGCCAGCCAAGCCTGGAAATTTACTTATTTTAACAAAAAGCTAATCACTACACTTCTAGCACACTAGAGGGTGCTACAAATCTAAGCATTTTATGATTTAAAAATGTGATTTTATGAAAATACTGCACGGGCATATTTTAATTCTTCCTACATGTTATATTTGGGAACATTGGTGGAGTGGAAACAGAGGACTGCATTGGATTGTACGAGTGCTGATACAGCCCCTTATTCAGTGAGCACGGAGGGATGGGGCGCTTTAATTTTTTTTTTTTTTTTTTACCCTGTCCCTTTATTTTATTTTTTTATCACTTTTATTCCTATTACAAGAAATGTAAACATCCCTTGTGATAGAAATAAGCATTTTTTTTTGCATTTTGACTTTAGTGGTCAAAACCAACCAGTTAAAAAAACAAAACACCTGTAAGACAATTGCATTGCATACTAGCCCATTATGAAATACTTACCTTGGAACAAAGCCTTCCAGCTTGTGCTGTCACGGCCGAGAGGGCTGTCTTTCTTCTGGGTTATGCACTTTGGCGATATGATTGGCTGGAGCCGCAATAACATCACTCCCGCGGGACCCCCAGGTTTCTGACATGAAGCTCTGAAAGCCTAGCAAAGTATGCTAAAACCTTCAGAGCGCATGTGCCGGTGATGTCACCGGCTGCATCCAGGGTAAATATCTCCTAAGCGGTGTAAGTTTAAGAGATATTTATTTTAACTACAGGTAAGCCTTATTATAGGTTTACCTGTAGATAAAAATCACAAAGAGGACTTTACTACCACATAAAAAAAAAAAAAAAAAAAACATTTGTCAGAGGTTGCTCCAGTCCTCCAAGGGCATAGAGACGTGTGGGGGACCATCTTTCCCATACTCGGCTTCCTGCCTCCAGCATACAGCCACATCAGATTGTTTTCGGGGCTTTACTGACGGCTCTGGTAAGCCCGGGAATGACCGAGAAGGGGGGGGGGGGGCGGCACCACTCCCACTGCCTCTAAAAGGGATCACGTGGTAAACGCGCCATGGGACTACTTTTATCCGACGTGGAATAGCCCATAGTAAAAAAAGATACTAGCTGCTTCCATTACACCGGTATGTGTGCGGGAGCCGTCAGTAAAGGCACACGCTGGGGGAAGAAACGTCCCTTCTTCACAGCGCATGCGCTGATTACATCATCAGCGCACTACAAGTGAAATATCTTCTAAACGGCGCACGTTTAGGAAATATTTCCACTACCTATAGGTAAGCCTTATGCCGCATACACACGAACGGACTTTCCTGCAGACTAGTTCCGACGGTCTTCCCGACAAACTTTTCAGCGGAGTTCCGACGGACTAAAAAAGGAAGTTCAATAGCCAGAAGCCAATAGCTTTCCTTGCGTTCGTATTTGGTCCATCGGACCAGCACACAGACGAACGGTTTTCCCGATAGGAATTGAGTCCATCGGACAGATTTGAAACATGTTCTATTTCTAGGTCCGTCTGATTTTTATAACGAAAAACAATCGGATTAGCCCCACACACGATCGGATTGTCCGTCGGACCTAGTCTGCCGGAAAGTCCGGTCGTGTGTACGCGGCATTATTCTAGTTAAAAGTCACTAGGGAGGGTTTACAACCACTTTAAGCTTCTTTTTGCAGAAATCACACCTATATCCGATTCCTGACACGCTCAGTTCATGTCAGACTTGTACAGCATATACCGGTAGCTAGATAACACACAAGATAAGCAAGGATAAGGGCCAGGAAAACACAGGAGAATGGACTTGGGATATCTCTGAAGATGAAAGAGGACACCACTGGTTGAGATAAGATAGGAGAAGATGCGGTTTGTCGCCTTGCGCTCTGTGGCCGGCCAATAGAGAGGAGGCTGTCCCCTTCCTGGCTGGTAGGCTATTTGGCAAGGAAGATAAATATACGGATATAAGGGTCCATTGTCTTCAGGAAGATGTGTTATTGAAGAAATCTCTTGTATTGTAGGTACAAATACAGCTCCTGAACTCAGGTGTGACATCAGACGTATCCTTACCCTTGTTTGTTATGTGATGACCTTGTTGATGACACAATCCGTCAAGAAGATTAGAGGACGAATCCTCTTCTGTCTAAAGAAGGAGAATTGGGAGCAGTGATGAGCAAAATTGAGACTTTTAATTTCCCCAAAATTTTGGCAAAAATCATGTAAATATAAACATCCCTTGTAATAGGAATAGGGCATGACAGGTCCTCTTTACAGTGAGATCTGAGGTCTGTAAGTCCCCAGATTTCACCTCTAGGCTGGAAAGCTTGAAATAAAAAATCTCCATTTCGGCTTCACAGCCGAGGAAATGGCAGTGCTTACATCTGCCAAGGCCAGACGTAATGTCATAACATCGCACCCGGCCTCCGAAGATCATAGAGACTGCCAGGGACCATCTGTTCCACGGTATGCTCTATGGTAAGAGGCCACCGCCGACCGATTAATTCTTACATCTGCCAAGGCCGGATGTGACATCATAACATCGCACCCGGCCTCCGAAGGCCATAGAGACTGCCGGGGACCATCTGTTCCATGGTATTCTCTATGGCAAGTGGCCGATGCAGGCCGATTCATTCTTACATTTGCCAAGGCCGGATGTGATGTCATAACATCGCACCTGGCCTCCGAAGGTCATAGAGACTGCCAGAGACCATCTGTTCTACGGTATCCTCTATGGTAAGCAGGCCACTGCCGGCCGAATCATTCTCCGGCTCGCTAATTTCACGAGGGAGCTGGTAGAAGCAACGGAGGGTGGCGGAAGGTGATGTCCACTTAGGGAGAAGTGGTTAAAATCGAATTAAAGGCATTTTGTTTTTATTTTGAATAGCATAATAGAGGGATATAATCCCTGTGATTTTTTTTTAACCACCTGTGACCCATTGGGGAGTATTCCCTTCACTTCCTGTCCCATGTGCACAACAGGAAATTAGAAAAAATTATTTAAAGAAGAATTCCAGGTATGGATATTTTTACATTACTTTTACATTTACATTACTGTACATTTTGTCCAGCTTGAACCAATGTAATTATGTATATCCCATACCCGTGGGATCCTTCTAGAAGTTGGACACCACTACTACACCCCTACTCCAGTGATCTCCACAAGCTTCCCATGACAAGCAGCTGCCCTGCTGCTTATTGAGCATAGGTGGCCAGCTGCTGGGCACAGGAACCATTCAGAGATCTCTTCATTTTCTCAATGAATGTAAAGTCTTCTCTGATTGGACAAGGGAGAAAGCATGGCATCACTGCCCATCTCTCCACCTCATCCAATCAGAGAGCATTTATAGAGAAAATACAGAGCGATCTCTGAATGGCGCTTGTGCCAAGCGGATGACTTCCTGTGTGACAGGGCAGCCACTTGGCATAGGAAGATCACTGGAGTAGGGATGTCTACTTCAGAGATTTCCAGCTTCTAGAGCAGTGGTCTCTAAACTGTGGCCCAGGGGCCGGATGCTGCCCTTTGCCTGCCTTTATCAGGCCCTTGGAGCAAAATTCCTGCAACTGACACCAGCAATGGGGCACTATTCCTCCCACTGACATCAACAATGGAGCACTATTCCTGCCACTGACACCGGCAATGGGGCATTATTTCTGCCACTAACACTGGCAATAGGGCATTATTCCTGCCACTGACACAAACAATGGGGCACTATTCCTGACACTGACACCAACAATGGGGCACTATTCCTGCCACTGACACCAGCAATGTGGCATTATTCCTGCCACTGATACCAACAATGGGGCACCGTTCCTGCCACTGACACAAAAAATGGGGCACTATTCCTGCCACTGACACCAGCAATGGGGCATTATTTCTGCCATTGACACCAGCAATGGGGCACTATTCCTGCCACTGACACCAGCAATGAGGCATTTTTTCTGTCATTGACACCAGCATTGGGGCATTATTCCTGCCACTGATACCAACAATGGGGCACTATTCCTGCCACTGACACCAACAATGGGGCACTATTCCTACCACTGACACCAGCAATGGGGCACTATTCCTACCACTGACACCAGCAATGGGGCACTATTCCTACCACTGACACCAACAATGGGGCACTATTCCTACCACTGACACCAACAATGGGGCACTATTCCTGCCACTGACACCAACAATGGGGCACTATTCCTACCACTGACACCAACAATGGGGCACTATTCCTACCACTGACACCAGCAATGGGGCAGTATTCCTTCCACTGACCCCAACAATGGGGCCCCAGGACATTTTCTACTCCCACTGGCCACAGTCCAGCCCCTCTAAAGTCTGAAGGACAATAGACTGGCCCTTCTTTTAAAAAGTTTGGAGACCCTTTTTCTAGAGGGATCCCACAGGTATGGTACATACATAGTTATAGCTTGGACCAATGTAACTATGTAATAATATCCATATCCGGACTTCTTTAAAAAAAAAAAAAAAAAGAAATAGAATCTGGTAGCCAATGCTGCCCTTCTTTCTAGAATTTGCCTGTTTGTTTCTGGATTCAGCATTGATGCAAAACAAGCATGTAGAAAGTTAAATTGGAAGGAAACTGTATCTGAGCATCACAAACTAAATAGTTAATTTTTAATAATCAAAGCAAATTCCCCCATCTATCCATGTCTTTATTTATTATGCTGAGAAATTACTTTGAAAAACACCCCCCCCCCCCCCCCCCAGCATTTCTATCCATGGCCATCTTGAGTAAGGGCAGATGATTTATGTAGCTTTTGCTTCCTGGAATCCACCTCCCCTTAGCTTAGGCACACAGAGAGGAGGGTGTGCTTAGCTGAGACAGCCCCTCCTCCAGATAAAAGAAAGAAAAAAAAACACGCCCAAGAGGACTCTTGGTATCTATGACATTATTTTGGCCTAGTGCAAAGACCAGGAAGCAATAAAAAAAAAAAAAAAAAACAAGGGAATGTAGTATGCATTCCTATCTATTTACTAAAGATTAAAAACGGGTCACGTGGACTGAGAGAGAGTTTAGTTCTGCTTGGAAAGCCCCGACCTTTGAACCTGTCCCAGTCCAGTGTTGACTCACAGGGTATTAGAGCCATCGGATTAGAGCAGCAGAAGTCAGCAAAGCCAACCTGCCCAGTTCTTCTAGTGCTGGATCTCTACTAACAAGGCCATTTGTATGTGACTGTTCACGGAACAGCGTAAAAATAACTTTATTGACTCTCCGTTGGGTAAGTGTACACAGATAACAGTATACAGTACTGTGCAAAAGTTTAAGGACAGGGTGGGAACAACTGCTGTAAATTAAGCATTCTTTCATAAATAGAAGTGTAATGCCCCGTACACGCGATCGGAAATGCCGCCCAGCAAAAGACCGATGTGAGCTTTTATGAGCGGAAAATGCGACCGTGTGTGTGCTCCATCGGACTTTTGCTGGCGGCATTTCCACCAGCAAAAGATTGAGAGCAGATTCTCTATTTTTCGGTCTAAAAAAGTTCCTATCCGAACATGCGTTTGTATGCAATTCCGACGCGCAAAATTCTTAGGCATGCTCAGAAATAATTCAACGCATTCTCCAAAGCATTAAACTTTATTTTCTGGGCTCGTCGTAGCGTTGTACGTCACCGCGTTCTTGACGGTCGAAAGTTCAGTGAACTTTTGTGTGACCGTGTGTATGCAAGACAAGCTTGAGCGGAATTCCATCGTAAAAAAACATTCAAGATTTTTCCGACGGAAATTCCGCTCGTGTGTACGCGGCATTAGTTTATTTTTATTAATATTTCTTATACGCCTGCGCTGGGTTTTCACACACATGCGAGAGAAGCTGTGTTACAATGCTTACACGGGCATTTAGAGTACACTCTATTGGCAAAAGTATTGGGACGCCTGCCTTTAACCACTTCAGCCCTCAGAAGAATTTACCCCCTTCCTGACCAGAGCACTTATTTTTTGCCATTCGCCACCGTTTTAACTGACAATTGCGCAGTCGTGCAACGTGGCTTCCCAACAAAATTGACGGCCTTTTTTTCCCCACAAATAGAGCTTTCTTTTGGTGGTATTTGATCACCTCTGCATTTTTAATTTTTGCGCTATAAACAATATAAGAGCGTCAATTTTGAAAAAAAACGCATTATTTTTTACATTTTGCTATAATAAATATCTCCCAAGAATATAGAAAAAAACATTTTTTTTCCCTCAGTTTAGGCTGATGCGTATTCTTCTACATATTTTTGGTAAAAAAAAAATCATGATAAGCGTTTATTGATTGGTTTGTGCAAAAGTTATAGTGTTTACAAAAAACTAGGGGATAGTTTTATGGCATTTTTATTAATATATTTTTTTTTTTACTAGTAACGGCGGCAATCAGCGATTTTTATAGTGACTGCGATGTTTTTGGGACCATTGTCATTTATACAGCAATCAGTGCTATATAAAAGCACTGATTCCTGTGTAAATGATACTGGCAGTGAAGGGGTTAACCAATAGGGGGGCAGTTAAGGGGTTAAGTGTGTCCTGGGGAGTGATTCTAACAGTGGGGGGGCATGGCCACGTGTGGCACGTCACTGATCTCTGCTCCGATCACAGGGAGCAGAGATCAGTGACACTGTCACTAGGCAGAACGAGGAGATGCTTGATTACATCAGCATCTCCCTGTTCTTCCTCCCCGTGAGACAATCGCGGGTATTCCGCGGGACCCACGATCTGAGTCACGGGTATTGCCGTGGTTGCCTATGCATTAGGGTGAAAGAACACCTGTCAGTGACTAACCCCCCGTTTTACTTACCTGAACCCTCGAACTTGTCCCTTCCCATGTAATCCCAGACAGACTCCATGATGCTGAGATCAGGGCTCTTTGGGGGCCAAACCATCACTTTCAGGTCTGCTTGTTCTTCTTAAAGTGGTTTTAAAGCCTTACAACACACTTTGACCTACAGGTAAACCTAGATTAAGGCTTACCTGTAAGTCTAAGAAATATCTCCTAAACCTATACGGTTTAGGAGATATTTGCCCGAAGACAGGCACCTCTGTCTACGGCGCATGCGCCGTAGACAGCGGCGCGCAGGCACACTGAGCATGGCACCATCAACGACAGAGATGCCGCGTGTGTCGGCTCCCGTGCGCATGCGCGGGAGTGACGTCATCACGGCTTCACCGAATGACAGCGGCGAAGCTGCGAGACCCCACTGAGAAGATGGATGCGGCGGACTACAGGGGACAGCGGTGACTTTGCTGGCTCCTGTGTCAGGTAAGTGACACATAATGGACTACTATGCGATGCGATGCATAGTAGTCCATTATGCTTTGCCTTTGCAGGGATTGAAAGAGGAAGTAAAATCATCAGGGTTTACTTCCTCTTTAAAATGGAACTTCAGTCATATTTTCATCTTTCCAGCTATTAAATCTTCTGCCTTTGTTGTTGTTTTAACTTTGGATAGTAAAACATTTTTTTTTTCAGCCAGTAAATCCCTTATACAGCCCACTTCTTGTTTCTTGTCTGGTCCTTAGCCTAGGCTTATGACATCATGCTGTACTGTAATTGTGTTGTCCCTATACATTGTAAAGCACTGCGTAAACTGTTGGCACTATATAAATAGTGTATAATAATAATCATGCACAGCTCTCTCTCACTCGCTCTTGTGAGAGTTTGCCATCAAGGGAGGGGGGGATTAGTCATAAGAGGGCCAATGAGAGCTGCAGAGCTAGAGGTGTGTGTGTCTGTGTAAATCCAGGAAGTGAACAGGCAGCAGTTTCAGCTGCCCACAGTTAAAATGGCTGCAGCCAGACTCAGTGGAGGGAGATTTCTGCAGCATATTTGGCAAGTACAGAATCACAGTATATATAAATTAATGTGCATAGCTTTCTTTTGGTGGTATTTGATCCATTTTTTTTTTTGCGCGCTATAAACAAAAAAAGGCCAACAACTTTGAAAAAAAAAAAAAACTATTTTTGAATTTCTGCTATAAAACGAACTCCCAAAAAATCTAAAAAAATCTAATTTCTTCATCAATTTAGGCCAATACGTATATTGCTACATATTTTTGGTGAAAATAAAAATCCCACTAAGCGTATATTGATTGGTTTGCGCAAAAATTATAGCGTCTACAAATTATGGGATATATACTGGAATTTGTATGTATTTATTTATTTTTATACTGCCCTGTTTCCCTGAAAATAAGACCTAGCGTGATTGTCAGTGATGGTTGCAATATAAGCCCTACCCCCCCTAAATAAGTCCTAGTTAAGGTCTTATTTTCAGGGGTAGGGCTTATTTTCGGGGAAACAGGATATGACTTATTTGGGGGGTAGGGCTTAGATTGTAAGCTCTAACGAGCATGGCCCTCTGATTCCCTTTGTCTTAAAGTGTATTGTATTAGTAATGCCTACCCCAACGTCGTAAAGCACTGCGTAAACTGTCGGCGCTATATAAATCCTGTATAATAATAATAATAATATTGCAGCCATTACCGGCAATCACGCTAGGTCTTATTTTGGGGGGAAACATGGTAGTAACGGCGGCTATCAGTTACTTTACGGGGGAACTGTGATATTGCGGCTGACAATCCGGACACTAACTGACACTTTGTGGGTACCAGTGACATTAATACAGTGATCAGTGCTAAAAATATGCACTGTCACTGTGCTAATGACACTGGCTGAGAAGAGGTTAAACATCAGGGAGCAATGTTAGTTGTGTGCCTGACCAGTGTTTATCTGTACTATGTGTGCTGGTTTTACTAAGGGATCTGCATTGCAGGGGAAGAAAATCCATCAGATCTTTGCTGACAGAACAGAACTCTGCCTTTGACGTTTGCATTGGGCAAAGCTCTGTTCTGGGTCTCTCCTCACCAATCAGCAGGGGCTGGTGGACATCTATTGGTCGGCAGCCTCTGATTGGCTTGTGTTTTGTCTAATCACACTACCCAGGAGTGCTGGATCACGTACTAGGTTAAAAAAAAATATATGTATATTTCAGGTATACAGTATATGCCATGGTTTGTAGACGCTATAACTTTTGCAAATTAAAATGTATCCGTGCAGCAGCTGTTTTCATTCAAGTGATAGTAGAAAAAAAGTCGTGTCATAGGAAACGAATCCTTATTAGACTGGCCATACACCTATAGATTATCTGCAGATTTTCAGATGGAAAAAGTGGAACAGATTCCTCCATCTACGCTGAAATGTGTGGATGGAGGAATCTCCCACTTTTCCCACCTGACCATAGAAAATCTGCAGATAATCTAAAGGTGTATAGCCAGTCTTAGACCAGTGATTCTCAACTCCAGTCCTCAAGGCGCCTCAACTGGTCATGTTTTCAGGATTTCCCTCAGATGAAACAGCTGTGGTAATTACTAAGGCAGTAAAACTGATCAAATCACCTGTGCAAAATAATGCAGAGCCTGAAAACATGACCTGTTGGGGCGCCTTGAGGACTGGAGTTGAGAAACACTGCCTTGGACAAACAGCTCTATCAATGTGCCTGGTGCAAAATTCGTGAATTATCTTAAACCAATATTGAATCATACATTAATGAGTAATAAATATATGTGGAAACGAATGTGCATTAAAGTCCATAATAGATTAAAGGGGTTGTAAACCTTCGAGGTTTTTCACCTCAATGCATTCTATGCATTGAGGTGAAAAACCTTCTGTAATGCTGCAGCCCCCCCCCCCCAAACCCCCATTTTACTTACCAGTATCCCCTCTATCTCATCCCGGGGACGAGCACTTCAGCAAAAGCCGGTGTCTCGGTCCTGATGGGATGGATTGATAGCAGTGCAGCCATTGGCTCCTGCTGCTGTCAATCAAATCCAATGACCCAGGAGCTGGGAGCGGGGCCAAGTCATACATTCGGCTTCTATGGATGAATGAATGACTGATACACTGAATGAATGACTCGGGATCATGCCTGCAAGGTAACCCCCTTGGGAGAGCTCTTCTCCTAGGGGGTTATCTAATGAGGGGAGGGGCAGAGAGAGCCGCCAAGGGACCCCAGAAGAGGATGTTCGGGGCCACTCTGTGCAACACGAGCTGCACAGTGAAGGTAAGTATGATAGCCCCCGTTTTACTTACCAGTATCCCCTCTATCTCATCCCGGGGACGAGCATACCAGCAAAAGCCAGTGTCTCGGGTCATGATTGGATGGATTGATAGCTGCGCAGCCATTGGCTCCCGCTGTTGTCAATCAAATCCAATGACCCAGGCACTGGGGGACGGGGCCGAGTCATACATTCGGCTTTTATGGACGAATGAATTACCGATACACTGAATGAATGACTCTGGAGCGTGCCTGCAAGGTAACCCCCTTGGGGGAGCTCTTCTCCTAGGGGGTTATCTAATGCAGGGAGGAGCCAAGGGGCCACTCTGTGCAAAACAAGCTGCAAAGTGGAAGTAAGTATATGTTTGTTATTTAACCACTTTCAGACCGGACCAATTTGCTGGTCAAAGACCAGACCACTTTTTGCGATTCGGCACTGCGTCGCTTTAACTGACAATTGCGCGGTCGTGCAACGTGGCTCCCAAACAAAATTGACGTCCTTTTTTTCCCACAAATAGAGCTTTCTTTTGGTGGTATTTGATCACCCCTGCGGTTTTTATTTTTTGCGCTATAAACAAAAATAGAGCGACAATTTTGAAAAAAACACATTATTTTTTACTTTTTGTTATCATAAATATCCCCCAAAAATATATATAAAAACATTTTTTTCCCTCAGTTTAGGCCGATACGTATTCTTCTACATATTTTTGGTAAAAAAAATCGCAATAAGCGATTATTGATTGGTTTGCGCAAAAGTTATAGCGTTTACAAAATAGGGATAGTTTTATAGCATTTTTATTAATAATTTTTTATTATTTTTTTTTACTAGTAATGGTGGCGATCAGCGATTTTTATTGTGACTGCGACATTGTGGGGGACCCATCGGACATTTTTGACACATTTTTGGGACCATTGTCATTTATACAGTAATCACTGCTATATAAATGCAGTGATTCCTGTGTAAATGACACTAGCAGTGAAGGGGTTAGCCAGTGGGTGGCAGTGTAGGGGTTAAGTGTTCCTAGGGGTGTGTTACTAACTGTGGGGGGGGGTTGGGCTTTCATTTAGTGAACACTGATCTCTGCTCCAATCACATGGAGCAGAGATCAGCGTCACTAGTTGCTAAGCAGAATGGAGAAATGTTGTTTACAATGGCACTTCTCCATTCGGCCGCTCCGTGAGACGATCGCGGGGATGCCCGCGGCAATCGAGTCCACGGGTCCCGCGACCGGACTCACGGGGGTCCCGACCAGCGCGGGAGCGTGCCGCCGCCGGCGCGCTCCCGATGGCAGGGCGGCAAATTTAAAGGGACGTACATGTACGCCCATTTGCCTGCCTGTGCCATTCTGTCGACGTACATCATCGTGCGCTGGTCGGCAAGTGGTTAAAAAAAGAAAAAAAACTTTAGCGTCACTTTAAACTTCTTGTTCAAATGAAACCATTTCTAACAAAGGTTGCAATGAACTCCTTTACTTCCTCTACAATCTCCTATTGTAGATCTTCACTCTTCTGAGCTACCAGTCTAGCGCTTAGACTTACTGATCCATTGCCACTGGATCCCTTGAGCTCTTCCAATCTTCTCACTCAGTATCTTCCTTAAGCGTCACCCTGCTGGGTCCCTAGCTTGTCACTCACAGACTCCTCAAGCTTCACCCCGCTGGCCTGCTCGGTCCCTGGCTTGGCACACAATAATACTCTGCAAGCGTCACCTCCACTGGCTAGGTCCCTGGCTTGGCACTTGCTGAAGTTTCCCAATTCTTCACCGTCGCCCTGGCTGGTGAGAATACTGGTCAGGTATTTGCTTCAGCTACTCACAGTGGTCCCTGCTAATAAGGTGGATGGTCCCTTAGTGGCGACAGCTTCCCCTCTACCTCCAACCATGACTGGTTCTCTGGCCGGCAGGACCGTTACTTCTGGTTGGACTGCAAGCCGCTTTCCCAATCCTACCCTGCTCTCTTGCTTCTAGATAGGCCATCAGACAGCCTAGCAGCCAGATGTCCCCAGGATAGGCCTCAGGCTTCCTGCCTAGCAGCCCGGGGCAGCACAACACACGCCCACCCACCCAGACAGCCGTCCAGGTGGCACAGAACCCCGATCAACTGACGTCACCCATAAAAATAGGCTCTCCCAGCAGGTCAAGGGACCCAAGGAGATCCCTGTCCATTGGCTGAGATACCCTATCTATTCCTAATTTGTCCTTACAATGCCCTTTTCTTATCCAATGCTACCAGATACCCGGCCATCTAGTGACAGAAGACAGAAGTGCAGCAATTCCAGAATTAGGGTGGAATCAATTGATCCCTAACAATTGGCCAAGGCAACTATGCTTTGCAGGTAAATGTACTAGCAACCCTGCCTAAACATCAGGGTGCTACATATGGCACCACCTTTCTTCTGTTATAACTTTTGAGCAAGCCAATCAATATACACCCCCAACCAAGAAGTGCTGAAACACATACTAGGTACGTGATCCACCACAGGAGAGCCGCGTTGCTGCCATACTTCTAAGTGATGCAGTCGGCGTTGCTAGAATGCCGCTGTCGCCCCCCACCACACACCCCGAGTGATTCCACATTGTGATTGCCGTTTTGGGTTATTGCGTGGACTTTCCCTTGACACAATAATACCGGTGAATGCTTCACTTAGAGCTCCCTCTGCTGGATGCCTGTATGGGATTTATCGCTTTGGAGACTTTTTGATGACCCGGATGTGTTAAGACTGCCTGCTTCCTCACGTCGACCAACGCTGTTTAGCGACTATCTGCTTTCTATGAGTTGACCGCTCTGCCTGTAACTTGTCCATTCATGCAACGGTGGTTATCCTTTACACTGTGGATTAATTCCTCTTGGATACTCCCTGACGACATGATTGTGGTGATTTGACGGACAACTGAGTGACATGAGCGGCACGGAATCGGTATACCCAGAGTCTCTATTTATGACTATATAGGCTGTTGGCGGCTGATGTATGTATCTTCTGACAGGATAAGATCCAGGAATTACACTATGCAATCTAGATCCCCTACTTCTCATAGTGTTTGAGGGGTGACATATTGCTATATTTTGTGGAAACGTGGAAACTGCCTCTTTATTTTCACATTAGCAGACTAGACACTTTCCATCTATTAGCCCTTGTACACACGGTTGGAGATTCCGACGGAATGTGTCCTATCGGACCGTTTTGTCGGATATTCCGACTGTGTGTGGTCTCCATCGGACTGTTTCCATCGGAATATCCGACGGACCAACTTTTCCAACTTGCTGGTAAAATTTTCTGACAAAATGCTCCGATCGGACATACTCCGATCATGTGTAGCCTACTCCGACGGACAAAGTGCCACGCATGCTCAGATCAAATTCCGAGACCAAAGCTATTGGCTACTAGCCTGAACGTAGTCCCATCCTAATGAAATAACGTCATCACGTTATGTACAATCGGAATTTCCGACAACTTTGTCCGACCATGTGTATGCAACAGTTTTGGACAAAATCCGTCTGACAAAATCCAACGGATTTGGTTGCCGGAATCTCCGACCGTGTGTACAGGGGCTTAGACTGCCTTTTCTGTTCCATACCGGCTATACCAGCTATAGACTTTCACAATTAAAAATTGGATAAACAATCATTTAGGAAATATACATATATTTTCCCTCCTGCTGGACCTGTATGGACTAAAAATACACGCTATTTGGCGGTTTGGTGCGGCCAATAAGGAGACTATGAGAAAGTGTTGTTATGCTTTATACCCGGCTTATGCCTCGTACACACGATCGGAATTCTCGTCTGAAAAAGCTCTGATGGTTTTCCTGACGGAATTCCGATGGAATTCGGCTCAAGCTGTCTTGCCTACACACGGTCACACCAGATCGTTTATAACGCGGTGACGTACAACTCGTACGACGGGACTAGAAAAAGGAAGTTCAATAGCCACTAGCCAAGAGCTTCTGTCTCTTAGTTGAATCTGAGCATGCATGATTTTTGGCGTGTCAGAATTGCATACACACGATCGGGATTTCCGATAGAAAGTTTTTCCGTTGGGAAAATTGAGAACATGCTATCAATTTTTGGCTGGCGGAAATTCGGACAACTAAATTCTGGTGGAGCATACACACGGTCGCATTTTCCGATGAAAAGCTCTCATCGGTCTTTTTCTGCCCGGAATTCCGATCGTGTGTATGCAGCATTAGGAAATTTTCATAAGGGTACAATATCGGGGTTGGAAAGAAAGATGTTGGGGGGGGGGGGGGGGCTTTATTCAGCAGACAGCAGCAGATTGTATTGTTTTTAGTATACAACGTTGTTTGTTTCATTAATTTCTACAGCTTTCATGGTTTTATGTCCAAGTGGTTATGTGGTACTGTGAAGGAAAGGATCTCATAGGTGAAGACATATACCTGTGGGATTTCCTATTTAGATGTTCGTGCATTTTTTTCAATAAAGTTTACTCGTTGATGATCAAAATATATTTTTGTTGCTCTCTTTTCCCGCTGTGAGCAGTTGTGAGCCCTCTATGGTCTCATCCCCTTTGTATGCATATTGACTCTGCTTCATGGGAGGGAGCCCGTCACACTGACGTATTAATCTTTTGATCTTTCTGATTGACTAAGCGAGTGAATTCATGTGCATCTTTTATTTATGGTACAACAACCCTGCCTAAACATCAGGGTGCTACATATGGCACCACCTTTCTTCTGTTATAACTTTTGAGCAAGCCAATCAATATATGCCCCCCTACCCGGAAGCGCTGAAACACATACTAGGTACGTGATCCACCGCAGGAGAGCCGCGTTGCTGCCATACTTATAAGTGATGCAGTCAGCAAGCTTTTAATGACATTGGCTGTATGTTTAGGGGTCGTTATCCTGCTGTATAATAAATCTGGGGCCAATCACATGCCTCCCTGATGGTATGGCATGATGGAGAAGTATCTGCCTGTATTTCTCAGCATTGAGGACACCATTGATCCTGATCAAATCTCTAACTCCATTTAGAGAAATGCAGCTCCAAACTTGCAAGGAACCTCCACCATGCTTCACAGTTGTCTGCAGACACTCAGTATTGTACCGCTCTCCAGCCCTTTGCCAAGAAACTGCTTCTTGCTACATACAGCCAAATATTTCACATTGTGACTCATCAGTCCAAAACAATTGCTGCCATTTTTTTCTGCACCCCAGTTCCTATGTTTTCCTACGTAGTTCAGTTGCTTAGCCTTGTTTCCACACCTTATGCATGAAAACACGGGGGTGCAGAAAAATGTCAGCAGGTGCTCTGGACTGATGAGTCAAAATGTGAAATATTTGGCTGTAGCAGGAGGCAGTTTGTTCATGAAGAGCTGGAGAGCGGTATAATTGTTAAAAAAAAGAAATAAATAAAATTGATAAAAATATACTATGAACAATTCTATTTCTAAAATCATTTTTCATTTACAGCATTTTTTTCACGCCTGCCTAAAACTTTTTGCACAGTACTGGACTTGTTATACAGCCTACTTAATTTCTGGTAAATAGCAGAATCTTTGCGATAATCATTGATATTTTCTGTGTTTTGTTCCTCTTCTTCCCCCTGAAAGTTGCAGAGTTATTATATATTAGTTCTGGTTAGATTGCTAAAACTAGATAAACTTGCTGCGAGGCCTGAGCTGGCCGTAAAAAATAAGTTATTTTTGTAGCGTAGGGGTTGGCCCTCATTCCTCAGACTCCTGCATCAGGCTCGTCTTCTGGTAAAAGGGAAACATTCTGAGTTTGTTTAGCATAATATCACCTGACGCAACGTTCAGAATGCAAACCAAACTGAAAAACATCAGAAACTGGGGTGAGAATATCTGAACCCCAAAATCTCAAAAAAAACATCTTCTTATTAGTAGAGGCTGCTTCCATGGTTACCTCTTGTAGGTCATTTCACTGCTTACTGCCCCTCAGATTTAGCTTCCCTTGGTTACCTCCCCTCCCTGGATTTCCTTGGATTTCCCTGGTTACCTCTCCTCAGAGGTCATTTCCCTGGTTACCTTTCCTCAGAGGTCATCTCCTAGTATACTTCCCCTCAGGGGTCGCTTCCCTGGTCACCTCTCCTCAGAGGTCATTTCCCTGGTTACCTTTCCTCAGAGGTAATTTCCTTGTTTAGTTCCCCTCAGGGGTCGTTTCCCTGGTTACCTCCCCTCAGAGGTCATTTCCCTTGTCACCTCTCCTCAGAGGTCATTTCCCTGGTTACCTCTCCTCAGAGGTAATTTCCCTGGTTACTTCCCCTGAGGGGTTGTTTCCCTGGTTACCTCTCCAGAGAGGTCAGTTCTCTGGTTACCTTTCCTCAGAGGTCATCTCCTTGTTTACTTCCCCTCAGCGGTTGCTTCCCTGGTCACCTCTCCTCAGAGGTAATTTCCCTGGTTACCTTTCCTCAGAGGTAATTTCCTTGTTTAGTTCCCCTCAGGGGTTGTTTCCCTGGTTACCTCCCCTCAGAGGTAATTTCCCTTGTCACCTCTCCTCAGAGGTAATTTCCCTGGTTACTTTTCCTCAGAGGTCATCTCCTTGTTTACTTCCCCTGAGGGGTCGTTTCCCTGGTTACCTCTCCAGAGAGGTCAGTTCCCTGGTTACCTTTCCTCAGAGGTAATTTCCTTGTTTAGTTCCCCTCAGGGGTTGTTTCCCTGGTTACCTCCCCTCAGAGGTAATTTCCCTTGTCACCTCTCCTCAGAGGTATTTTCCCTGGTCACCTCTCCTCAGAGGTAATTTCCCTGGTTACTTTTCCTCAGAGGTCATCTCCTTGTTTACTTCCCCTGAGGGGTCGTTTCCCTGGTTACCTCTCCAGAGAGGTCAGTTCTCTGGTTACCTTTCCTCAGAGGTAATTTCCTTGTTTACTTCCCCTCAGGGGTCGCTTCCCTGGTCACCTCTCCTCAGAGGTAATTTCCCTGGTCGTCTTTCCTCAGAGGTCATTTGCCTGGTTACCTTTCCTCAGAGGTCATCTGCTTATTTACTTCCCCTGAGGGGTCGTTTCCCTGGTTACCTCTCCAGAGAGGTCATTTCTCTGGTTACCTTTCCTCAGAGGTAATTTCCTTGTTTACTTCCCCTCAGGAATCGCTTCCCTGGTCACCTCTCCTCAGAGGTCATTTCCATGTTTACTTTCCCTCAGGGGTCGCTTCCCTGGTCACCTCTCCTCGGAGGTCATTTGGACCTGTCTCTATATCATATCACCATGGCTCATGTATATGAAGACCTGTCTTGGTGTCATCTCTATGGTCCATGTATGAGGACCTGTTGCAGTGTCATATCTCTTTGGCTTATGTATATAAGGACCTGTCTCGGGTGTCATCTCTATGGTTCATGTATGAGGACCTGTTGCAGTATCATATCTCTATGGCTCATGTATATGAGGACCTGTCTCGGTGTCATCTCTATGGTTCATGTATGAGGACCTTTTGCAGTATCATATATCTATGGCTCATGTATATGAGGACCTGTCTCGGTGTCATCTCTATGGCTCATGTATATGAGGACCTGTCACCTGGTCATATCTCCATGGCTCATGTATATTAGGACCTGTCTCTGTGTCATATCTCCATGGCTCATGTATATGAGGACCTGTCCCTGTGTCATCTCTATGGCTCATGTATATGAGGACCTGTCTCGGTGTCATCTCTATGGCTCATGTATATGAGGACCTGTCTCGGTGTCATCTCTATGGCTCATGTATATGAGGACCTGTCTCGTGTCATCTCTATGGCTCATGTATATGAGGACCTGTCTCCTGGTCATATCTCCATGGCTCATGTATATTAGGACCTGTCTCTGTGTCATATCTCCATGGCTAATGTATATGAGGACTTGTCTCTGTGTTATATCTCTATGGCTCAAGTAGTTCTCAGGACTTTTCCTTACAAAGACTGTCTCTATATTGATTACCATAGCGTACTGTGTCTTAAGTGTGTGCCCTCTTTACTATGTATTTTTAATACAGGACTAAACTGAATGCATGTGCATGTAAAATGGTGTGACATAATTTGTGTTCTACGAATTATCAAAGAATGTGTTTCTTTCTTGTTCATTGAGGAACACAGGGATTCAATGATTCAATACAGTCAGGTTATACTGCCACCAATAGGAGGATTGCATAGCAAAAAAAGACTATCTGAATTCTCGTGTCTCTTATTGGACAAAAAGGAAAATAGGATCTTTGTATTTACTATAAAATCATTTTTCTGGAGTCCATTGTAGGACAGGAAAATCAGGCACATTTGGGTTTTACTGCCACGTGCCACCTACAGGAAGATTGGACCCTAGCCAAAAATAACTGTAACTGTAAGTCCCAAAGGATTCCACCAAAAGACTTTTACAGTAAGTACAAACATACAGTTTTCTTCCTCGCCCACTGAAGGACTCAGGAACTCAGTCAATTTTTTGCTAGTGTCCAATCCTCCTGTGGGTGACATTATAACCCAAATGTATCTGAAACCCTGTGACCCTTAATAGACTTCAAGAAAAGGTAAGTACTATAATCCTCTTTGTCTAATCTTCTGCTCTGTAGAAACCACTTTCCTGAAGTCTCCTAGTTATGTCTCCTCTCCTCTGTAGATCTCACAGCAGTCCTCAGCTGCACTTTTGTTGGATATTTGTATAGTATTTGCATAGTATTTGCATCCTTTGTTTGTGGGATTTGTAGCTGTTTTGTATTTGAATGGGTAGGAAACAATGGTCATTCTTGAACTCAGAATTGCCATGTTTGAGAGACATAAGGTACGGTAACATTAGCTTTGTCATTGGTGGCCTCATGTATGAAATGTGTCTGAAATGTATCCATAAAGCTCCGCCTTCTCTCAATAAAGAGCCCTCCTTGAGAGCCAGCTCAGTTACTTTGCTTAGGCTGAGATGATGTCATCAGCTGCAGGCAGGAGGAGCGCAGATTTGTAGAACAGCTCACGCCACGTCACAGAAAGTGACATGGGTTCGACTTTCTGCCAGGTTCGAGATTTTGTCCAAAAAGCCTTTACTCAGTCTCCCCTCTCCCAGTGATCAAACTGCAACATATTAACTTTGCAGCAAGTCAGAAGGTGAGATCAGTTCTTCTCCTTAAAAAAAAAAACAACGGGAAGTAAAGGGGAATCTCATCACTGGGACATAGGCAGCAAATAAGAATCCTGGCAGGAGATGTAACCAACCCCAGACCTTACCCATCTAAAACAATATCTCCCTCTTTTTTTTCCTCTCTTTCTCTCTCTTTATCTATCTATCTATGTATCCATCTAGCTATCTAAATTATGTATTATGCTTACTTTATGCATACAATCAATCTGTACCCAATAAGGTACACCATTGCACTACGTAGTTTTTGGTAGATCTAAAGGAGATTATAAAGTCTGTTTGGTTGTATAACTATCTATCTATCTATCTATCTATCTATCTATCTATCTATCTATCTATCTATCTATCTATCTATCTATCTATCTAATACCATCTATTTATCTGTTGCTCTGTCTCTATTATTCTTATTATCAGAGGTTGTTTCCCTGGGTACCTCTTGTTAGCAGAGGTCATCTCTCTGCTTACCTCCCCTCAGATTTAGTTTCCCCGGGTTACCTCCCCTCAGAATTGGTTGCCACGATTACCTCCACTCAGAGGTCATTTCCCTGGTTACCTCTCATCAGCGGTAATTTCCTTGTTTACTTCCCCTCAGGGGTCGTTTCCCTGGTTACCTCCCCTCAGAGGTAATTTCCTTGTCTTTTTCCCCTCAGGGGTCGTTTCCCTGTTAACCTCTACTCAGAGGTAATTTCCTTGTTTACTTCCCCTCAGGGTTCGTTTCCCTGGTTACCTCCCCTCAGAGGTTATTTCCCTGGTTACCTCCCCTCAGAGGTCATTTCCTTATTTTTTTCCCCTCAGGGGTCGTTTCCCTGGTTACCTCCCCTCAGAGGTAATTTCTTAGTTTTTTCCCCCTCAGGGGTCGGTTCCCTGGTTACCTTTCCTCAGAGGCCATTTCCTTATTTACTTCTCCTCAGAGGGCACAGACTGGCCAGCTTAATGGCCGCCATCCCTCCCCTGTATAGGTTCAGTTTACAAAATGGCCACCGCTCACACCTAATATCTTCCACATATGTACCCGCCCCCCCCCCCCCCAATCCTACACATTGTATTTCCATCTTCTCAGTGAGTACAAGAAAAGAGAAAGAAATTGAGGGAGGAATAGGAAAGGTAAGGAAATATCATCTATTTATCTGTTACTCTGCCTTTATTATTCTTATTAGTAGAGGTTGTTTCCATGGTTACCTCTTATTATCAGAGGTTGTTTCCCTGGGTACCTCTCTTGTTAGCAGAGGTCCTCTCTCTGCTTACCTCCCCTCAGATTTTGTTTCCCCGGGTTACCTCCCCTCAGAATTGGTTGCCCCGGTTACCTCCACTCAGAAGTCATTTCCCTGGTTACCTTTCCTCAAAGGTAATTTCCTTGTTTACTTCCCCTCAGGGGTCGTTTCCCTGGTTACCTCTCCTCAGAGGTCACTTCCCTGGTTACCTCCCCTCAGAGGTAATTTCCTTGTCTTTTTCCCCTCAGGGGTCGTTTCCCTGGTTACCTCTCCTCAGAGGTAATTTCCTTGTTTACTTCCCCTCAGGGTTTGTTTCCCTGGTTACCTCCCCTCAGAGTCATTTCCCTGGTTACCTCCCCTCAGAGGTCATTTCCTTATTTTTTTCCCCTCAGGGGTCGTTTCCCTGGTTACCTCCCCTCAGAGGTAATTTCTTTGTTTTTCCCCCTCAGGGGTCGTTTCCCTGGTTACCTTTCCTCAGAGGCCATTTACTTGTTTACTTCTCCTCAGAGGGCACAGACTGGCCAGCTTAATGGCCGCCATCCCTCCCCTGTATAGGTTCAGTTTACAAAATGGCCACCGCTCACACCTAATATCTTCCACATATGTACCCCCCCCCCCCCCCCCCAATCCTACACATTGTATTTCCATATTCTCAGTGAGTACAAGAAAAGAGAAAGAAATTGAGGGAGGAATAGGAAAGGTAAGGAAATATCATCTATTTATCTGTTACTCTGCCTTTATTATTCTTATTAGTAGAGGTTGTTTCCATGGTTACCTCTTATTATCAGAGGTTGTTTCCCAGGGTACCTCTCTTGTTAGCAGAGGTCCTCTCTCTGCTTACCTCCCCTCAGATTTTGTTTCCCCGGGTTACCTCCCCTCAGAATTGGTTGCCCCGGTTACCTCCACTCAGAAGTCATTTCCCTGGTTACCTTTCCTCAAAGGTAATTTCCTTGTTTACTTCCCCTCAGGGGTCGTTTCCTTGGTTACCTCTCCTCAGAGGTCACTTCCCTGGTTACCTCCCCTCAGAGGTAATTTCCTTGTCTTTTTCCCCTCAGGGGTCGTTTCCCTGGTTACCCCTCCTCAGAGGTAATTTCCTTGTTTACTTCCCCTCAGGGTTCGTTTCCCTGGTTACCTCCCCTCAGAGGTCATTTCCTGGTTACCTCCCCTCAGAGGTCATTTCCTTATTTTTTTCCCCTCAGGGGTCGTTTCCCTGGTTACCTCCCCTCAGAGGTAATTTCTTTGTTTTTTCCCCCTCAGGGGTCGTTTCCCTGGTTACCTCCCCTCAGAGGTAATTTCTTTGTTTTTTCCCCCTCAGGGGTCGTTTCCCTGGTTACCTTTCCTCAGAGGCCATTTCCTTGTTTACTTCTCCTCAGAGGGCACAGACTGGCAAGCTTAATGGCCGCCATCCCTCCCCTGTATAGGTTCAGTTTACAAAATGGCCACCGCTCACACCTAATATCTTCCACATATGTACCCCCCCAATCCTACACATTGTATTTCCATATTCTCAGTGAGTACAAGAAAAGAGAAAGAAATTGAGGGAGGAATAGGAAAGGTAAGGAAATATCATCTATTTATCTGTTGCTCTGCCTTTATTATTCTTATTAGTAGAGGTTGTTTCCATGGTTACCTCTTATTATCAGAGGTTGTTTCTCTGTGTACCTCTCTTGTTAGCAGAGGTCATCTCTCTGCTTACCTCCCCTCAGATTTTGTTTCCCCGGGTTACCTCCCCTCAGAATTGGTTGCCCCGGTTACCTCCACTCAGAAGTAATTTCCCTGGTTACCTCTCCTCAAAGGTAATTTCCTTGTTTACTTCTCCTCAGGGGTAGTTTTCCTGGTTACCTCTCCTCAGAGGTAATTTCCTTGTTTACTTCCCCTGAGGGGTCGTTTCCCTGGTTATCTCTCTTCAGAGGTAATTTCCTTGTTTACTTCCCCTCAGGGGTAATTTCCCTGGTTACCTCTCCTCAGAGGTTATTTCCCTGATTACCTCCCCTCAGAGGTAATTTCCCTGTTTACTTCCGCTCAGAGGTCATTTCCCTGGTTACTTCTCCTCAGAAGTAATTTCCTTGTTTACTTCTCCACAGGGGTCCTTTCTCTGATTATCTCTCCTCAGTGGGCACAGACTGGCCAGATTAATGGCCGCCATCCCTCCCCTGTATATTATAGGCTCAGTTTACAAAATGGCCACAGCTCACACCTAATATGGGGGTATCTTCCACATATGTACCCTCCAATCCTACACATTGTATTTCCATCTTCTCAGCGAGTACAAGAGAAGAGGAAGACATTGAGGGAGGAATAGGAAAGGTAAGGAAATATCATCTATTTAACCTGAAGGAGGTAGTAGAGTCTGTTTGGTTGTATGTCTATCTATCTCTCTATCTATCTATCTATCTATCTATCTATCTATCTATCTATCTATCTATCTATCTATCTATCGCACATTGTTCTGTGATATGTAGATGAGTGGTAATCTATCTATCTGTAGATATAGAGTTGGGTCTGGACGGAGATGGGCCGGGTAGGAATGTCTCTCTATGTCCACAGATGACAAGTGCAGCTCCCATAACTGAAGCTCTCGGAGGAATTTGCCTTTGTCATGCTGTGTGTACCAGGAAGAATTGTGAATTATTACCAGCAAAATAACTAGAAAACAATGACAAGAATCCCCAGGGGGGTTCTACCTGATCTTTTATATTCTTCTTTTTAATGTCTCTCGTTACATCAGAGCATTTTCCACACATTTTGTATGCCCAGCTCCCCTTATTGGGGGATTGGATGAAAGTTGCATTGTGACTTCATCTTTTCTTAGTAATTTAGTTTTGGACTTGTGAATGTCTATTATAAAATAAATGGTGAGAGAAAATGAAAAAACTCTGGACAGCCGCACTCCGAAAAGAATCTCTTTTCTTGTGCCTTTTATTTTAGAATAAAAATCACATAACACGATCCACAGCAAAAGTGATACTGAACAAAATACTGACGCGTTTCACGCTGAAATCAGTGCTTACTCAAAGCGATGTGTAAGCACTGATGTCAGTGTGAAAGGCGTCAGATTAAGTAAATAAATAAATAAATAAATAAAAAAGGAAATAAATAAAGATATGCCCAACCACTTAAAGCCTTCACCTCAAAAAATGTAGCCTTCCGCCATGTATGCATACACATAAACATAACTGCACCTCTTTTAAAGCATCGCCGATGTAAAATATAGGGTACCAAAGTTTTTTGTCATTTTGCTGGCATGTGCAAAATTAATACTTGGCATGTTAGGTGTTTATTCATCTTTTTATAGTTTAAACCCCCAAAAATTAGGCAATATATTGCTTTTGTTTGCCCTAAAATAAATTTTACTGTATTTCTAATGAGGTTTTGCATTTGATAAGCTGTCGCACAAATGCCATGTGACATAAAAAATGTGAACTACCACCATTTTATTCTACAGGGTGTCTGTTTTAAGAAAAATAAATAAAATGAAATACAGTTAAAAAAAACAAAAAACAAAACAAAAAAAAAAACAAAAAAAGAAAAAGAAAATATAAATATATATATATATAATTTTGGGGGTTTTACTAATCTTCAGGACGATGATTTATTTAGGGCCAGTTCACACCACATGCAGTCCAGTGCGTTTTTATCTGCATCAAAAACGCATGGAAAGTAGGGTATATGGTTTTCAATGGCATAGTTCACACCAGTGCTTGTAGTTCCAGTACATTCCAGTTCCAGAAAAAAAAATTATAACATGCTGCATTTTTCCTGCACTGGACTGTACTGGAACACTGTAAAACTCATCAAAAACGCACTGGAACACATCGGAATGCACCAAAACTGCACTGCAACACACTTATCCTTATTTTATTTTTTTGGGCATTTTTAATGCAGTCCAGTGCTTTTTTCCCTTCTCTTTTTTCTTAACTTTAAGGACCAGTTCACACCATAGAAGCGCAGTCCTGATGCGCTCCAGATGCCTTTTTGCATGCACGTTTTTGATGCGTTCCAGTACGTTTTTGATGCATTTCAGTTCGTTTTTGATGCAGTCCAGTGCATTTTTCCCACCTTTTTTTCCCTTAACCTTAAATAAGAACATGGCTGTTCCAGATAAAACAGCATCCTTTATTCACATTTCATCTATTTATTTCGCCGTTTTCCTGGAGTTCAGCTTTATAAGTAATAGAGAAAGTGGCGTCACCTTGCTGATTGCAGCGTAGCAGGGAAGTGCGAATCGCAGAAGTGGCTGAACAGAATAATAATTAACCTGAGACTGATTTCATGTGATGTGTGTATTTCCACTGGAGTTTATCTGTTTGGCTGGCACTCAAAAAAATTACTGGAGAACAAAATGTTTGTCCTGTAGGAAAAGAGTAAGTGGCCGTTACATCACCCCCGTGTAGCGGCATATCCTGAGATGAAGAAAAAGGACTCAAGATGCAGAAAAAAGATTGGAGGGGAAAGTGGGGACGGGGCAGGATGTGGAATAAAAGAGGGAAGTGAGAGAACAGGAAAATAAATAGTCCTCGTAATTGTCCCTGAGTGACACATTATCATTATCTCTGCCTAAATCTGCATTTATGATGCGTATTACAGTCAGCGCCAAGGTCTTATTTAAACTGATGCCATTTAAAGGGCATGTACACCCAACCAATAATCTTCTCATATTTGTACCCTTTGATGTGTTATGCCAACTTACGTTTCTGCATCACACATGATATGATTTCAAACATGCTTAGGACAAACATAGATCTATACTCAGACAGAAATTTTTTTATGAAAAACAAAAAAAAAGAAGCAAAAAATAAAGCAAACAAACAAAAAAATGGGCAAACTTGATGAACTTTACAGTCTTTTTCTGATGTCACTTTTCTATATTTCCACGACACCACATGTGTTACCTAAACATGCAGCATAGCACCACCAGTGCCGGTTCACACAGGGGCGACTTCAAGTCGCCCCAAGTCACCTCAGGTCACACAACAGAAATCAATGTAAGTGAATGAGAGCTGTCTTAATGCACACTACTGAAGTCGCTCCGACTTCAGAAAAGGTTCCTGTACTACTTCAATCCGACTTGTAGGCGACTGGTACCCATTGATTTCATTGATTTTTGGTTGCCTCCAAGTCGGATCTCTGTCTATACGGAGGCTATTCTCAGAGAATTATCAGCTCTCAAAAGGAGTTCCCCCCTGAGAGCTCATTCTCTGATTGGCCACGGCAAGTCGCCTGGCCTGGGGCGACTTAAGTAGTGTTGTAAGTTACGTCCAAGTCGCGTCCAAGTCGCGTCCAAGTCGTGTCCAAGTCGCGTCCAAGTCGCCTCCAAAAGTCGTGTTGCCCCTGTGTGAACCGAGCCTAAGGCTCGGTTCACACAGGGGGCGACACGACTTGCCGTGTTGCGACCTGCCGCGACCTCAGCGGCGACTTGCAAACGACTTCTGTATAGAAGTCAATGCAAGTCGCCCGAGGTCGCCCAAAAGTAGTACAGGAACCTTTTTTCTAAGTCGGAGCGACTCGAGTCGCTCCTCTCAGAACGGTTCCGTAGTACAGAACGGGGGCGACTTGTCAGGTCGCGGCGCGGCAAGTCGTGTTATTTATATTTAATGAAAAAAGTGCAGAAACTTTTTGAAGACTCTTCATATTTTAGGCTGCTATGAAGGGTTTCTGGGGGTCCCAGAAGCTCTTTTGAATTATTCTTGTTTCAAGAAAATGAGCCCTCATGATTATTTATTTATTTTTTCACAGAAAAAAACAAAACAGAAAAAAGTTAAATAATTTACAGTGACAATATACAAATGGTAAGGAAATAAACAAAAAGTACAAAATATGCAAAAAACAAATTACTAAATAGATGAAGCAAACCAAAATAAACTGCACAAAGACACATCCTCCAAATAAAACCAATAAAAACTGGTATAAAAATACCATAAAAACAGACTCTGATTGGCCTTATGTATTTATGTTTTTTTTCTGCAGAAGAAGAAAAAAACAGACAGGGAAAAAAGTGAAATATTTTAAAGTGACAACATACATGTCGGTGAAATACCCCAAAAAATAAATAAATAAAAATTTCATAGAAAAAAAAATCAAAATATGAGGGTTCTTCAAAAAGTTACTGGGCTTTTCTTATAAGTTTCACAGCCATCTTCACCACAGCGTGACAAACACGACCAATTACTACTCCTCCCACCCTCACCATTTCCAATGAAAATGCAAAAGTGTGGAAACTTTTTGAAGACCCCTTGTAATTTACAGTGACAATATACAAATGAGGATGAAATACACAAAAAAAGTTAAAAAGGACACAAATGCAGAAATCACTAAATAAATCAATGTGCCCAAAATATACCCCACAAAACACACCCTCTAATTAAAATTACCCTGGCCCTTTTCTTGTAAGGAGACCCTTATTAGCCTTGTTTTCATAGGAAAAAAAAAACAGGCAGGGGGAAAAAGTAAAATTCTTTTCAGTGATAATATGCAAATGACAATGAAATACACAAATGTACAAAAGACACATACAGAAAAATTACTAAATAAACTAAAATACCCAAGATTTGCCCCACAAAAAATACCCTCTAAATAAAATAACGTTATCCTAGTCCTGTTCTTGTACCATAAAAATTGACCCACATTAGCCTAATAAACGTATGCATTTTTCCTCAGAAAGAAAAAAACAGCAAAATAAACATAAATAATTTACCGATAACAATGAAAAAATAAGTAGAAAAAAAGGCACAGATGCAAAAGCACAAAATAAACTACTCAAAATAAACCCCACAAAATACACATTCTAAAAAAAAATATTCCTGGCCCTGTTCTTTTATCATAAAGACACTCATTAGCACCATTTGTTACAGTAAAAATACACAAATGACGATGAAATACACAAAGATGAAAACAAACACACCCTCTAAATAAAATTGTCTTGGTCCTTTTCTTATACCATAAAATAGAACCTCAATAGTCTTGATAGTTTCTGCTTTTTTTCCCCAAGGAAAGAAAAAACCTGACAGTGAAAAGAAAAAAGTTCAATAATTTAGGTTGACAATACACAAATGGTGATAAAATACACAAAAAAGTAAAAAAAAAAAAAAAGAAAATGACACAAATACAAAAATCACAAAATAAATGAAACTTCGAAAAATACATTAACATCCTATAAATAAATTAAAATGATCCTTGTCTCTCTAAAGTGATTGTAAAGCTTTTTTTCCCTAAATAACAAACACTGTATACTTTACCTGTTGTGTTCAATGATTTTACATAGAGCAGCCCATAACCTCCTCTTCTGGGGTCCCCCGCCAGCACTCTTGACTCCTCCTACCACAAGCCACAAGTTTTTTAGTTTTTTATTTAAAAAGCAGCAATATGACTGAGGTATTGGCATATTACTTTTTTTTTTTGAGTTTAATACAAAGTTTTAGCAACCAGGGCGGGGGGCCACACCAAATAAGGCAGAGCAGGAAATGTAGATACAAGTTCTGCTTTAACAAGGTAAACAATAGTTACATAGTTACATAGTTAGTAAGGTTGAATAAAGACACCAGTCCATCCAGTTCAACCTGAGTGAGTGTCTACCTGCCTCTTACCCACAGCAAGTATGCAGCCAGTGAAGTCTCATGATACCTGAGATGCACATAGTTGACCGGGAACTGAGAGTCACTATGCACTAAAGCGGAGGTTAAAAATGACAGCCCTGGAAAAAGCAATCTCTGTCTGTTTGAAAATTAAGTCCTGACCTGCTAAATTAGACTGACTACTTCCTGAACTCTGTATTTACTGTCAAATCCTGACTGGAATGTAACTGTTAGTTTGAATATCAATATACAGTATATAAATCAATAAGAATAAAGAGTTTTACTAATTGTGCTTTTTTTTATATCTTTCCTTTTCAGGTTGAAGCAACTTGTGATGGTAAGGATTATTTTTATTATTATTATTTGTATTATATTTATTATTATATAGCAACTTGTGATGGTAGGGATTATTATTATTATTATTTGTATTATATTTATTGTTATATAGCAACTTGTGATGGTAAGGATTATTATTATTATTGTTATTATTATTATATAGCAATTTGTGATGCAAAGGATTAATATTATTATTATTATTATTATTGTAAAGCAACTTGTGATGGTAAGGATTATTTTTTTTATTATTATTTGTATTATATTTATTATTATATAGCAACTTGTGATGCTAAAGATTATTTTTATTATTATTATTTGTATTATATTTATTATTATATAGCAACTTGTGATGGTAAGGATTTTTTTTTTTATTATTGTTATTATTATTATTATAAAGCAACTTGTGATGGTAAGGATATTTTTTTTTATTATTATTTGTATTATATTTATTATTATATAGCAACTTGTGATGGTAAGGATTTTTTTTATTATTGTTATTATTATATAGAAACTTGTGATGGAAAGGATTCATATTATTATTATTATTATAAAGCAACTTGTGATGGTAAAGATTATTATTATTATATAGCAACTTGTGATGGTAAAGATTATAATTTTTGTGTTTTTGTTTCTTGCTGTCACAGTTTTTTTCTTTTTTTTTTTTTAAACGTGGTCTTGTGACATCTAGTGGTAAAAATTGGGTGTTGCATTTTATTTATTTATTTACTAGTAAAACTGTTAGCCCACGAATTACGCAATTTTCTCGCTTAATTTTTGCCATCAACACAGTCAGTCACTGTCACCAGAGCAATACAGCATTATCATATAACGGGTGTGCCGATGATCACGGACACTGACTAGTGACAGAGTGTAAAAAGAAAAAAAAAATGTTTTTCAATTGTTTTTCTTTTTTTATGATTTTTTTCTTTCTTTTTTTTTTTTTTTCTACTTTTTTTAATGCACTGTGACCCGAGCAATACAGTGTTGTAACACTGTACTTGTCTAAGAAAGTGATAAGAATATTTTTTTTTTACACATTATGATTGTTTGGGTTATAGCTATCTGCCTTTTAAGCTTGCCATCTGGTAAGCGGAATCTACAGCTACGGTGGTCGGGCACTCTTTTTGTCTGTGTGTGTAGACTGCAGTGGTTTTAAATTTTCAAGCGGTCAAGAATCTATTTCTCTGCTTACTTACAGTTTCTGTGGATTCATTACATTGAAACTCTGAAGCGCAATTTTATCTGATTTTCTGTGTTATCGCACTGTATGCTGCTGCTTTACCTATTTTTTTATTCTTCTAGCGCTGTATTTTCCTCCCCCTTTATGATTGTTTATACCAGTGAATTTCACTCATATAAGCAATAATTCTTACCGAATAAAACAGATTCATTCAGTGTGTTTTATTGTGATTAGCTGTCATTGGCCACAGCTAATAACATGGACTATGAATGGCCTGGTTTGTACCATGTGATCACTGTGACCAATCACAGCTAGCAACACAATCGCACACACTAAATGGCATGAAAGGAAGACGCCCATTGTTTGCAACTGTCATGAGATCTGCTGCGATTGGTCACAGCGATCACATGGTATTGTCAGCGAGCCGATACACTGATCAGTTATCACAGTCGGTGACAGACCAGATGTTCACCCAGATCAACAAAAGTCCCACCTGGCCTATCGCAAAATGACTGAACACTCAATGGTCTTTAAATAGGCTTGTATTCAGGGCTGTCCAACCTTTTGACCTTCCTGGGCCACATTGGAAGAAGAGGACTTGTCTTGGTCCGCACATAAAATACAATAAGGATGAACAGAAAAAGTCGGGCAGATCACAAGTTACTGATATAGATAATGTACCTATCTGTATAATAATATTTTTTATTATAAAAGTAAAAGAGGGTAACATAAAACGAGTGCGTTATTAGACACGTTTTTTGATAAACTAACACATCAATATCTGATTTGATGGATGGAGTAGCAATTCCCAATGAATTCTCAGGGTGCTCATCCAATAAATTGGTTCTAATTTTGCCCTTCGTGTGCTTCATCCTTGAAAATCACTCACAAATATAGGACCTGCCGAAAAACGTATGACATGAATAATGCCACGTAGACACGATCGGACTTTCTGGCAGGCTTGGTCAGCGGACCAGAATCCGTTGGACAATTAGATCGTGTGTGGGCTCTGTCTGACTTTTTCTTCCCAAAAGTCAGACGGACCTAGAAAAAGAACATGTTTTAAATCTTGGTCCACTGGACCAAGTTCCTATCGGGAAGCCCGTTCGTCTGTATGCTGATCCGACGGATCAAGTACGATGTAAGGGCAGCTACAGCACCTGCCCGCAAGAATGTTTCCAGCACGATCCTATCGCATTGGTTCTCGGCTACAGGGTACTGTACACCAGGCCCTTAGGTCTGGTATGGATTACACCAAAAAAATGGCATGGGGTCCCCCCAAAATCCATACCAGACCCTTATCCGAGCATGCAGCCAGGCCGGTCAGCAAAGGGGGTGGGGATGAGCGACCGCACCCCCCCTCCTGAACCATACCAGGCCGCATGCCCTCAACATGGAGGGGTGGGTGCTTTGGGGAAACCCAAAGCACCTTGTCCCCATGTTGATGTGGACAAGAGCCTCTTCCCGTCAACCCTGGCCGTTGGTTGTCAGGGTCTGTGGGTGGGGCTCTTATCGGAATCCCCAGATCCCGGTCCCCCACACTATGTGAATGAGTATGGGGTACATCGTACCCCTACCCATTCACCTGGGGGAAAAAGTGTCAATAAAAAAACACACTACACAAGTTTTTAAAGTAGTTTATTAGGTAGCTCTTGGGGGTCTTCTTCCGACTTCTCCACGCTCTCCAGTTCTTCTGCCGGGCTAGTCCGCTATCTTCTGCTCTTTGGGCCACATTGGAAGAAGAGGACACTTTTTCCCACAGGTGAATGGGTAGGGGTACGACATACCCCTTACTCATTCACATAGGGTGGGGGGCCGGGATCTGGGGGCCCCCTTATTAAAGGGGGCTCCCGGATTCCGATAAGCCCCCCGCCCGCAGACTCGGGCCAGGGTTGTCAGGAAGAGGCCCTTGTCCTCATCAACATGGGGACAAGGTGCTTTGGGGTGCTTTGGGGTGTGGCCCCCTTCCCCAAAGCACCCACCCCCCATGTTGAGGGCATGCGGCCTGGTATGGTGGAGCTGGGGGGGCGCTCGCTTGTCCCCACTCCTGTTCCTGACCAGCCGGGCTGCGTGCTCAGATAAGAGTCTGGTATGGATTTTGGGGGGACCCCACGCCTTTTTTCCACATAGGGGATTCCCCTTAAAATCCATACCAGGCGACAGGTCTCGCAAGGTGTCAATCTCGCCGATGAAAGCTGTGAGATTGACTTCCCCTTCTAGTCCCGTCGTACCTGGAGTCATGTTCAAAATGAAAGGACGGACAAGTCCGTTCATTTTGAAAGTCCGTTGGGAAGTTCATCAGACCTAGTCTGCCGGAAAGTCTGTTCGTGTGTACGCAGGTCAGCTCGTTCGGAAAGTCCATCGGGCCTCCGCCGAAAGTCCGTCGGGAAGTCCGTCAGACCTAGTCCGTTGGACCTAGTCTGTCGAAGTCTGGTCATGTGTGCGCGGCATTACACTGAACTTCTGGTGATCGAGGAGTCCGCTCCTCATACTTCCGGTTTTCTCTCTCCCGGGCACAATGGGAGAGAGAAAACAGGAAGTGACATCTAACTCAGATGTCAATCAAACTGCCTGGCCGTAGTAATAGAAACTATGAGCGCCGGGCGGAAGCTTTGGAAAGCGCCGCAAGGCAGAACAAGAGCTCGCAAATGAAGCGCCACGTAGCCGGACGCTTCCCATAGTGCACTGTGTCCGGCGTCCAAACACAGTGCACTTAAAGTGGTTGTATGCTCAATTTTTTAACTTTTACCTACAGGAAAGCCTATAATAAGGCTTACCTGTAGGAAAAAAAAATATCTCCTAAACCTGTACGGTTTAGGAGATATTCCCCTCGGTATGCAGCGGCGCATGCGCACAAGGGGGTTCTCGCCGTGAAAATCCGGCAGTGGCCGTCCGGCCGGACTGAAATCTCCCGCGCGCATGCGCGGTAGTGACCATATCGTGGCTCCGGCCACTCACAGCGCCGGAGCCGCGATACCCGGAAGAAACGCCGAGGGAGCATGTCGGCTCCCTCGGCGTGGATCGGGCCAGATGTCGGGGCCTCGTTCTAAGGTATTTCATAATGAGCTAGTATGCGGTGCATACTAGCTCATTATGCCTTTTGCTTTGCAGGTTTAAAAAATAAATAAAAAAATTGCGGGTTTACTACCGCTTTAAGGAACTTTTCTTAAATTTTTTATTTTTTTAAAGGGAAAGGGCCAGCGCGTCCCCTATGGGCGGGCCACCACTGAGAGGATCTCAGAAAATAGAATTAAAAGGGTTGTAAAGGTTCGTTTTTTATTTTCTAAATAGGTTAATTTAAGCTAGTGCATTGTTGGTTCACTTACCTTTTTCTTCGATTTCCCTGTTCCTCCTCAGTAAGCTGTTCAGTAAGCTGTTCTGGCTGACTAAACACCACTCGGATGATGGTGTGAAGTTTACTGAGGAGAAACAGGAAGTGAGAAATTCAGACAAAGAAAAAAAACATTTAGAAGGGAAATCGAAGGAAAAGGTAAGTGAACCAACAATGCACTAGCTTAAAGGAACCTATTTAGAAAATAAAAAAATGAAGCTTTACAACGCCTTTAAGGATGTGATTGCTTACAACACAACAAAACACATTGTTTTTACTTTTTCCAGTCTTTATGAATTTAGTGCAATTTGTTTTATTTAAAATTACTTTTACTTTAAACCTGCTGCTGAAAGGAGGGTGACATCGCTGAAACTATTGCCTGCGATAGTCCTGTTTTGGAGGGAAGTCCTGGGATTGATCACTGGGTGGTCATTTTGTTTTTTCGGGTACTATAAAGCATAACTTTGGCTTTTCCTGACCCTCCACCCTCGCATATACACAATACTTACCTTAAATCTGTGTGCCTTCTGGCTGGTCACATCAATACTCTTCTTCTTCTTGCCCGGCATTGGTGATGGATGGTCCTTACTGCTGCACAAAACTTTGCCAACATAGTGTTGCCTAGGCACCATTCTGTGTAGCAGATCTGTAAATCCTGGCCACGGGGGGGGGGGGGGGGGGGGGTGTCTATGACAGCCTGGGCTCACAGGAAGTGGGTTGAATTATGGAGTGCCTGTTGAGGACAGAGGCGGGGATTAGGTACTTTTTTTTTTCAGAAAAATATGCATTTTTAAAGTTTTTAAACCTGCTGGGTAATGGATTTCTATCTTTGAAATGGAAAAGGGTGTGATTTAAAAAGACCTTTGGACGAGACAACAATAACTTCCTCTGTTATCATTTTAAATTCTAATTATAGCCAGGGGAGTGTAAAACAAGCAATCTGAAGATAATTTATAAAACCAATCACTGTAAATTATACTGCAATATTAATAGACACTTTCCTTTTTATTTATTTTACTTTAGCTCAGTGTCCATCGATCTCTGTCAATGTCTCCACCAATCAGATAACAGTCTCGGGACAGGTGGACGGACTTGTCCTGCAGAATATAACTTACACCAATGGGACAGCTGTGGTGGCTTCTGATGGCAGCTACAATAACACCTCATTGATGACCTTCGTGTCCGGTACACAGTACATCATGCTCTATGGAAACAGCACTAATGATTGCTGCTACAACTTTACAACTAGTAAGTTCTGGAGATCGGAGTGCATAGCACACCATAGTGACCCCTTCTATAGAATAAACAAACTGATCATTATTCAACTGATCTTGACTTTCTGTTAAAAGGAATGTAATGTTTTTAAAGTACACTATATTGCATTTCTACACAATGATGTATATGAGTCAGGTGACTTGTTAAAAACAATACACTTCCTTGGTGAATGATGCATTTGTCATTTCTGTTTCTTGAAAAGTAACCTGAAATGTACAATTTCTACATTCTAGAGCCATTTAATGTAACGCAACTGCAAGCCTTTGATATGACTTCAACCGCTATGAACGTAAGCTGGAACAAGCCGAATGAATATCAGAGTTCCTACAGCTACAAAGTGCAGACAAGTGTCCCATCATCTACATGGATAAGTAATACAACAGTGACCACTGAATCAGCTAAAATAGAAAATCTTACTGCGGGAGAAACATATACATTCACGGTATATACAATAGCAAACAATTCCACCGAATCTGACCCTTCGTCAGTAACTAAATGCACAGGTACGTTTTTTTTTCTTCCTAATAATAAGAGAATTTGCTTTTAAAGGGAACACAAGTTCCCTTTATAGATGTTAAATATGAAAACAACCAATCAGACACTAAGGGGGTTATTTACTAAAGGAAAAATTCACTTTGCACTGCAAGTTCACTTAAAAGTGAAGTCGCTGTAGATCCGAGGGGGACGTGCAAGGAAAATAAAAAACAGCATTATAGCTTGCACATGATTGGATGATAAAAACAGCAGAGCTTCCCCTCATTTCAGATCTACCCCTTAAATATAGAGTGACTGCACTTCCAAGTGCACTTGCAGTGCAAAGTGGATTTTCCTTTCGTAAATAAACCCCTAAGTGTGTTCATAAAAATAATTGCTGTGTTATTGCTTCAGCATCTGCACATCCATCGTGAATAATCCCAGTAATGTGCCTTATATGTTTTTCATAGGATTGTTAGCTCCTTCTAATGGCCATAATGCAGTGTTTTACTGAAATACAGCAATCAGGTAAAATGGTACATTATGGCTACTAGATGGAGCTCACAATCATAGTAAATAAACATTTTAGACACATTTCTGGGATTATTTGTGACTACTCAACAAAACATATATAAAACGTTCTCCAGAGCTTCTCCGATCCTTTGGAACTCCCTACCCCAATCTGTCCGTCTTTAGACGATCCCTGAAAACCTTTCTCTTCAAAGAAGCCTATCCTGCTTCTAACTAACACTGTTATACTTCCTCCATCAGCTCATCCCCCCACAGCTATTACCTTTTGTATCAATTGCCCCTTCCTTTTTAGATTGTACGCTCCTACGAGCAGGGCCCTCTGATTCCTCTTGTACCAAATTGTAATGTTACTGTAATGTCTGCCCTCATGTTGTAAAGCGCTGAGCAAACTGTTGGTGCTATATAAAACCTGTATAATAATAATAATAATAAATAGACCCCCTACATGACACTTTACTAATCGGAGTTGTCTAATGCCGCATACACGCGGCCAGACTTTCCGGCGGGAAATGTTGGATGTGAGCTTGTCGGAAAGTCCGACCGTGTGTATGCTCCATCGAACATTTGCTGTCGGAATTTCTGCACAAAAATGTTTGAGAGCAGGTCCACCAACTTCACTTTGTTGTTGGAAAGTCAGATCTCGTGTACACAAGTCCGGAATAAAATCCATGGTTTTGTTGTCGGAAAGTCCGATCGTGTGTACGCAGCATAACGCTGTGTTTTGAACGTTTAACTTTTCACAAAAAAAGAAACGGAACTAACAACCCCCCGGTCCCTGCTCCACTTACCTATGTGGGTGATTAGCTGTCATTGCCCACTGTCACTCTGCAGCAGTCCAAGGATTTGAAAACCCTGTTCTACTTGCCTTTCCTTAGGCTTGCAGAATTGATCAGAACGATTTTGATTGGTCAGGTACTTGCATCTGACCACTTTGACAAATTGGAATTGCTTTGATCCATCCGGGAAGCCCAAAAAAAAAGATGAAGAACAGGGTTTTCAGATCCCTGGACCAAGGCATCGGCTGCGTGGGCAGTGACAGCTAATCAGCTGCATGGACACAGATTCTGTGCCAAATTGGGCATCCATATGGGTGTGGGTGTGTCACACTGTCTGTGTTCAGAGACATGCACTGCACCCACAGGGATGTCAAAGTTGAAGCAGCGTCTGTGTCCGTGCAGCCACTGCATCCGAGTTGACACGTCTGGGACTGCCTGCATGCGGATACATGGAACATCTATGCATCGCGTACAAGCCAAACATGGCCCACACACAGGTGTACATTTAAGAGTGGAGAGGGTTTAGAATGCCTGTCAGTTTTATTGCTGTCTGTGCACCCCCTTAAAGAGACCCCCTCTCTATTTGTTCCATTTACCATTATCATTGAAAGTGAAAGTAAAAGAGAATCACAAATTTTGGGTTGTCCCCAGAAAAGTAATAGAGGGAAATTCATTCAATGGGACACTAGTTCTGGTGACCTGGGGGGTCCTCAGGGAATTCTCTTAATTTGCAGGGATTTCCTCTTACTTCCTATTTGGGTATGGGACAGGAAGTGAAGGGAAATCTTGCAATGGGACATAGATGGCGATAATAAATCAGACTGGGGTTATAACCCTCACTTGCGCTATCCAAAATGAAAAAAAAAAAATGTTTTGCCTATAGTTCTACTTTGAGCTTTGGGTTCATTATCATGTTGGAATACTGCCCTGCAGCCCAGTCTCTGATGCTCTGCTTCAGTATGTCACAGTACATGTTGGCATTCATGGTTCCCTCAATGATCTGTAGCCCCCCAGTTCCGGCAGCACTCATGCAGCCCCAGACCATGACACTCCCACCACCATGCTTCACTGTAGGCAAGACACACTTGTCTTTGTACTTCTCACCTGGTTGCCTCCACACACACTTGACACCATCTGAATCAGATATGTTTATCTTGGTCTCATCAGACCACAGGACATGGTTCCAGTAATCCATGTCCTTAGTCTGCTTGTCTTCAGCAAATTGTTTGCGTGCTTTCTTGTGCATCATCTTTAGAAGAGGCTTCCTTCTGGGAAGACAGCCATGCAGACCAATTTGATGCAGTGTGCGGCATATGGTCTGATCACTGACAGGCTGACCCCCCCCCCCCCCCCTCAGCCCTTCAACCTCAGCAGCAATGCTGGCAGCACTCATACACCTATTTCCCCAAAACAACCTCTGGAAATGGCGCTGAGTGTGTGCATTCAACTTCTTTGGTCAACCATGGCGAGGCCTGTTCTGAGTGGAACCTGTCCTGTTATACTGCTGTATGGTCTTGGCCACCGTGCTGCAGCTCAGTTTCAGGGTCTTGGCAATCTTCTTATAGCGCCCTAGGCCATCTTTATGTAGAGAAACATTTATTTTTTTTGGATCCTCAGAGAGTTCTTTGCTATGAGGTGCCATGTTAAACTTCCAGTGAACAGTATGAGAGAGTGAGAGCGATAACACCAAATTTAACACACCTGCTCCCCATTCACACCTGAGACCTTGTAACACTAACAAGTCACATGACACTGGGGAGGGAAAATGGCTAATTGGGCCCAATTCGGACATTTTCACTTAGGGGTGTACTCACTTTTGTTGCCAGTGGTTTAGACATTAATGGCTGTGTGTTGAGTTATTTTGAGGGGACAGCAAATTTACACCGTTATACAAGCTGTACACTCACTACTTTACATTGTAGCAAAGTGTCATTTCTTCAGGGTTGTCACATGAAAAGATAAAATAAAATAGTTACAAACGTGAGGGGTGCACTCACTTGTGTGAGGTACTGTATACTCTTTTTATCGCTCAAAGGCTTTGCTAAAACATGTACTCTGCTTCTTGAGCTGGGAAAAAAAGGATCCAATGACTCTGAATACAGAGAATGCTTCTGGGTGATAAAGTGCATACTCATTATGGGTATTGCCATCCTCAGTATAAAACCGGGATCTAGGTGTCCTAGGTAAAATACCGCAATTCAGTTCTCAGGCATTCTCAGAGGAGATCGCTCTCCTCTGAGTGCCTGTTTATGATGGTCTGTAGATCGCTTCTCATGTTGAGTCGAGAAGCGATCTACAAATGCCGGGAACTCTTGAGAACGGCTCCTCTCACTGTAATCTCACGTGATGTAGCGGGATTACAGTCTGAGGAGATTTAAAATACAAAAGTTGAACACTAATCAGCACACATTATTCCCCAACATATTAATAAAATAATAAATTTAAATTCCCCCTACACAATATACATTAACCTAATTATAAAAAAACATTGCTTTTATCAATATTTAAAGATCATACATGTGTCTATTTAAATGTGAATGGTGTATAGTAAATTAATGTAATCCACATATGTAATGCAGCTATACACCATTCATATAAATGTAAAATGTAAATGTAAAATACATTTATAATCATTAAAAAATAATTTTAATAAAGTATACAAGTATGAATATTTATTAATAAATTAAAATAAAATATATTTAGAATAATATATATATATATATATATATATATAAATAGATAGATATAGATAGTTATATCTATATCTATATCATATATATATATATATATATATATATATATATATATACTCTCTATATGTATATATATATATATATATATATATATATATATATATATATATACTCTATATGTATAGTCACACACATACATATATATCTATATCTATATATAGATATATATATATATATATATATACACACACTTTATATTGCTAACCTGCTCGTTATGGGGTGTGTAATGGTGGGGAAGATGTGCTCTCACTGTATGGCTGCTTGTGTGTGAAAGAAGGAAATCAAAAGACTTCCTGCTTTCTCCAGAATACTCAGCCAGCTTCATGCTTCTCTCTCTGATTCTCCACCTCTGAGATGGTGAATCAGAAAGTGAGAATTCTGTCACAGATCGCCAGAGAGGTGCCGAGATCGCACCTTCATACATACACTGGACACACTTCTGTGACAGTCAGTTACAGATTCTCACTGTGCTGAGATAATCGGTGGAGAACACGTTCTCTGTCAATTACCTCAGTTTCATAAACTGGTAATGACCTGAGATCAGCTGTGAGACTTGGGATCGCAGCTGATCTCAGTTTCATAAAAGGACACCCAAATCTACAAAAAATGTAGGGAGTGTTTCCTGCGCTGGGCTCACAGCAGCTGATTCCTACATCATCAATTTGACACATGTTGTTTTCTTTGTCTCCAGCCTCCTCCAATAGAGGCAATAAGGTGGCTGGATTCAAATGTACACGTTTTTCATTGTTAGATTTGTACATAAACAAACCAAACACATTCATATTTTGCACCTTTCATTAGACAAACATTTAGTTAGCTGTATATTTGCTGTGCAGAATGTGTGTGTCTAATAGCACAATTGCATAAAGCTACAGCTCTGATATATCGGAGTGAACCCTTCATTACTGGGTCCAGCTTGCATAAATATATTACAATGGCTTGTTTTGTATCATGCTGTTTGTGTAAGAACTTCAGTTTAAAGTGGTTGTAAACCCTTACAACACACTTTGACCTACAGGTAAGCCTAGATTAAGGCTTACCTGTAGGTGCAAGAAATATCTCCTAAACCTATATGGTTTAGGAGATATTTGCCCGAAGACAGGCACCTGGAAAGGTCCGCTCGTGCATACTACAGTGTCCGCTCGTGCGTTCTATGTCACTTCCGGTGTCCAATGGACACTGCAGTACGCACGAGCGGACCGCTCATCACTAGTTTTCATGTGCAATTACTTCTTTTAACTTGTGAGTAGCCTGTGTTTTTTAATAAACTATTTTGGTTTTAAAAATACTACACCATGGCCGGCTCCCTGTCTGTCTTCTGAGTATTCTCCCTTAGCCACCACGGACATTGTGTGTCAGGATTAGAGGAACTGGACATTATTGGATTGTGTGTTCCCTTCTCTCCATCCATTCCAGGAGTTATTGTTTACACTGTTTAACCTTACAGCTGTAAGGTAATTGTTGAATTTATACACTGGTTGGTGAACACTCTGGATGTTTTTGGCACTAGTCACTTGGTTTGACACAGATGAATAGCTTCTAGCAATAATTGGAGGACTTTTTATTGATTGCTATATATTTTTTTGCACCTTATGTGACACTGTGTTTCTTTGCACTTATTGGGATATATACCACGATATATATTCACATTTCATTCATTTTATTTACATGTTTTTTAGTCTATTTATTCACTATTGCACATTATATGTACTTTTATAACATTGATTCCTGGTATTTCTAGTTTTATATTTTATTTATTGATCACCGTATGTTCATTTCTACTATAGACATTTTGTAATATTGGTATTTTGACATTGTCATTTATATATATATATATATATATATATATATATATATATATATATTATATTTAGACGGGGCCAGGCGCTACCGGTAATAGCTAAAAAGACACCCTCTAGGATTTTATTTGGGTTATATATGAATTTTTTGCTGGACTTTATGTATTAATGTACCTTCCTTGGTTTACTTTCACTCATTTTTTATTGTGATGGTTTTTTTATTTGTTATATTAACATTTAGCACTTTATGTGATTAATTATTACACATATTTTGCACTTCGTGCACATTTCCGTACCCTTTGCACTTCTGCGGCTTTTAGTACTTTATGGTTTACTATAGCACTTTACGGGTTTAGTGTATATGCATGTGTGTATATACATATATATACACTTTCAATAACCTTCAAGGGTTGCATAGACACATTTTATTATTATTTTTTTGTTTTTATATATATATATTTCTTGTTGCTGTGATTAACCTGTTCATCTGGCACATGGCTACATAAGTGTTAACTAGTGGTTTATATATGCACTTTATGGGTGTGGTATGTTATATATATATACATTGTGACACTCCTAGCATACTATAGATATTAGTGCATACCACAAATAGTACTTAATTGTTTTATTTATTAGTGGGGTATATTATATGGTCTTGCCTGCCATTTGTTCTGCTTACTCCTTTTTCCTGTACTCAATCAGTGGAAGGTGTGGTTTTCTATCTCCAATAATTATTGTGGTTTCTTAGGTGGTTAGTGCTGTATGTGTACTTATCTCTATGCACACACCTCTTTTTAGCTATTACCGGTAGCGCCTGACCCCGTCTAAATATATATTTTTTGATTCGTTACTACTTGCATTTCCTTTTTAGGATCGCGAGGTATAGGGGTGGCGACACCGTTTTAGTGCCCTGTCGGTTTGTGCCATTTTCTTGTTAGTACCTCTATAGCACGGTCTGGTTCTGTGTGACCTGTGCTTATTATTACTATATATATATATATATATATATATATATATATATATATATATATATATATATATATATTATATATATTTATTCAATTTAATTTATGCCAGAGGTGATCTTCGGATCCCTCTGAGCTTTCACCTTCACGGCAGGAGCGCAGCACCATTTTTATTCATAATTTATGCACCTTCTATGAGATTTAGTTTGGCTCATACGGTGTGTGCAGCATTTGCTTAACGTGATTACTTCACTCACTATTCCTATTAGCGCAGGAGCCACAATCACTTTTTTTTAAGCAAAAATCTTACCTCAGCCAGCTGATTATCAGAAATTCCCGTATCGTCTGAAGCTCCTCGTTTTGGATTCTCAGGGTCACCTGTAAACCCCTCCTCGGCAAAGCTCCTCACCTGACATGGAAATTTATAGATAGGCAACTCCCTATCCTCGTATTAATTTGTAGTTCCAAATTAATAATAACATCATCTTTAATAATAATAACATCTTTCCAAATAACTGTTATGCTTTATTATGATGAAATTGAAGGTTTTTATACACATTATTACGTAGTTATCGCATTAATATTACAATTGTACAGTTATGGTAACAAGGGACATAACATAGGCAGGCTAATTCTCAGGACTTGAAAGAAAGCAAACATGTACACAGTGACAGCAGTGTGCAATACATGCAAAATAGAATACAATTATATACAGAACTTACAAATTTCATTTACACCCCCAACAGGCCATGTTTGCAGGTTTTCCTTTATCTTGCACAGGTGCTTTAAATCAGAGTCAATGGCTTGGTATTTTAAACAGCTATTTTATCTATAGAGAAATGACCAAAACATGGCCTGTTGGGGGTACTTGAGGCCTGAGGTTGAGAACCACTGAGCTAGGGGACAAGCTGGACATGCTCAGTTTCGTGTGTATTGCTAGAGAGTTTTTTTTTCTTGGGAGAGTGCATGCAAACACCACACAGCCAATCAGCACTGTCCAGACAGAGGGTCAGTGGTTCTGTAGCCTCATACATCAGCCAGAGGAGAATATAAACTCCTCCTACCAGCTTTAACCAGACACTGATAGAAGTCACAAGACTGCTATATACTGCTGATGAGAAAGGGTATTTAGCAGTTTCAGTTTACTAAAATAATTGCATCTCCATGTTCTGTGTACTGTGGGAGACCAGATATAGTGAATGCAGGCTTCTGGGTTTAGTAACACTTTAACCTTACATCTTTGTGGCTGCAGAGTACCTAATACTCTGCATAAAATAAATATTATACATACATTTATTTGAAGGGGAAAGTGTAATGACTTTAGGACAATTATATATGATTCATTTATACATTTTTATAAGTGTTTATTTACTATGTATACAATATTTAAGGCCTAATTTACACTCCCTGTGTCTTCTGAAGAGTGATCTGCATTCTGATCCCTCTTCAGAGCGCATTAGTCAGGGGTTGAGGTGCTCTATTGTCTCCTTGCTCTCCTGTCTGTTTTAACCCTTTAAACTCGCACCAGCATTGCGTGACCTTGGGAGGCGGAGTTGCAGGACAGCTGGGATGATTTTTGCTGCACCGGGATGTATAGCATCACAGCTGCAGTGTGTATATATATATATATATATATATATATATATATATATATATATATAGTACCTTTGCAGCTTAAGGGGAGCGATCAAGCAGGATGTATCATAATTCTGAGAGTGCAAAATCTGGTACAGCTTTGCACTGAAACCAATCAGCCTCTATTTTTTTTTTGTCAAAGCTTTATTGAACAAGCTGAAGTTAGAAGCTGATTGGCTACCATGCACAGCTGCACAATATTCTGAGTGCTCCAGTTTTTTATCAATATTGTATCCCCTCTTAAAGTGATTGTAAATATACAGAGTGAAGTGTCTGTACCTCTTTACTACAGTCTTCTCTTTTCTACAGACCTTCATAATGCAGAATTTTTAAAGCTTGTCTGAGCTTTCAGAAAGCTGGGGGTGGTGAGGTGGGAGGGAGGTGAAGTTACACTCTGCAGAGCTCAGTGAGAGCTGATTGGAGGGAGGGGACACCCCCCCCCCCCACCCCCTTCACACAGCAACAGAGCTGAGGCTGTCAATTACATGCTGTGTGCTAGAGCTCCCTCCCCTGTCACCTTATTATCTCATGGTGTCAGGAAAAGTTATCAGAAGTGACTCAAGTAGATAGCATAGGAAGGAGGCAGCAGACAGAAATCACACTAAGTGCTTTGAATTGAGGGATATGTTTTATTCATATTTCATGTTTGAGGTTTACAATCACTGTCTCTGCGCACTCCGAGCACAGAGACCGGGCTACCAGTGACAGCTCTCGGTCCGAACTACCGATCGGAAGACGTTGGGACCGGCTCCTGATCATGTGATCACTGTGGCAGCCAATCAAAGTGGTCACATAATCGCCAATGTTCGCCAGGCATTCAGATCTTTTTAAAGGGTTACTGGGCAGGAAGGTGTTAAATAAAAAAAATATTTGATCATTGGTTGAAAACAATTTAAATCATCAACTCATTGTCTGTGGTTTACAGGTAAAATGTGAAGGTTTTGAAGAAATACTAAAATGTTCTTACAGTTTAACTAATTCAATTTAAATTCATTGTGTTTCCAGTTCCCGGAGAAGCTGTCAATATCACAGTGAACAATTACCAGTCGGTGAATTCTCTGGTGGTGAGCTGGGCGGCGCCAACAGGAAACGTGTCCAATTATAATGTCACACTAACAGGAGATGTAAATAAGACATTACAGAATACATCTACACAAGTGACCTTCACTGACTTACTACCAGGAAGGCCTTATACCATCACTGTACAGACAATCAGTGGGAGCTGCAGTCGAATCACTACAGTGACAGCAGCCACATGTGAGTATGATCCAAGAGTGATCCGTGTTATCTATTTACCATCAAAGTATTTTTCATAACTGCAAAAGTGCGATCAATAAACAATAACACTTACAAGATAAGACTCTCTTTGTATTGCTTCCTTTATGTGAAATCCCTGGCAGTCCTGCCAGTCCCCCTGCTTCCCTATTAAAACTGACCACACTAAGCATGAGAGCACAACATTGTCTAGCTGTGCTGAGAACGCAACCTACTTTCCTCCAATGACCAGACTTGTGCTGACTCCCCCCCACACACACATCCATTCACTGGGAAGATCAGAGTGCTGCTGTTTTTCCTCCAATTATAGCTGGCTTACCTTTAACTATTCTTTAAAATATTCCCTCTCTCCTCCTACCTAACCTGCATACTTTGTATAGAAAAGGTCTGTGTACTCAATCCTGTGTACTTTAATCCACTCCAGTGATTCAGCATCGCTGGCTGTGAATTTCAGAAGTCAAAACTTCCCCCATAGACTCCCAACGACCCAGCCATTGTCGGCACGCCCTCATCTCCCCTGCAGCAGCCACTCACTGACACAGGGAAGCTGGAGGTGCAGGATCATGTGACCGGCCTGGAGTTGATTAAAAATGGTAAATACACAGATCTTTTAGGTTAGGTAGAATAGGTAATGGGGGGGGGGGATTTTTTTAAGGAAAGTTAGACTAACGCCATCAAGAACGTGGTGACGTACGACACAACTACGACTTGAGAAAATGAAGTTCAATGCTTCCGAGCATGCGTCAAACTGTTTCCGAGCATGCGCGATTTTTTGCGTGTCCGTATTGCATACAGACGAACGCATTTTCGGATAGGAATTTTTCCAGACCGAAAAATAGAGAACATGCTCTCAATCCTTTCGCTGGCTGGAATTCGGCAAGCAAAAGACCGATGGAGCATACACACAGTCGCATTTTCTGACAAAAACTCTCATCAGAGTTTTGCTGGCGGCATTTCCGATTGTGTGTACGCGGAATTAAACTGGACATAGATGTGTCGCAATTTGGCCAGTTCAGCAGGAACCTACTGAATTTTGCATTAAAAACACTTGTTAGACGCCTCCTCTGTGTTGTTTTTCTAGTCTATGGATTTTTGTATTATCATCTCGGGTAGTAACTCTTTCTAAATGCATCTCAAACTGGCTGTAAAGACCATCGGGGTGTTTGTGGCGTGTTTCCGGTGCTATTGCAGCATGTTTACATTGAGATCAATAGAAGCGTTAGGGGAGCGGTAAAGGCAAATTTATGACGCAAACATGTTATTGTCATTTTTATTTTGTCTTCATTTTGAGTGTAATTATAATTTAATAAATCTCTTGTTGGGATTAATAAAATATTCTAAATCCGAAATAGGTTAAAGATACACATTTTTTTACACAGGTTACTCAGCATAAGTAGCAGGAGGGGGGGAGGGGCATAGTAAGTGTTAGGCAGGAATTCCACTTTAACCTTTTGCTGACTGCGACACGCCGATGTACGTCGGCAGAATGGCACAGGCAGGCAAATGGGCGTACAGGTATGTCCCCTTAAATTTGCCGCCTTTTGGGCACGTGCGCGCCCGCCTCGGGAGCGTGCCCGCGGGTCCCGGGAACTCGATGTTCTCCGACGGCCTGGAGATCTACTGCTTCTTGTCATCGGGAGCAGTGATCACTATCATGACCTAGGTAGCCCCCCCCACAGTTAGAATTACTCTCCAGGACACACTTAACCCCTTCATCGCCCCCTAGTGGTTAACCCCTTCCCTGCCAGTGTCATTTACACAGTAATCGGTACATTTTTATAGCACTGATCGCTGTATAAATGACAATGGTTCCAAAATAGTGCCAATAGTGTCCGATGTGTCCACTATAAGGCCCTTTTCACACTGGGGCAGTTTTAAACATCAGTAAAGCGCCACTAAAAATAGCGGCGCTTTACCGCCGATGCCGCTCCCACCCCAGTGTGAAAGGGGCCTAATGTCGCAGTCACAATAAAAATCGCAGATCGCCATCATTACTAAGAAAAAAAAAATTATGACAAAAATGCCATAACACTATCCCCTATATTGTAGACACTATAACTTTTGCGCAAACTAATCAATATATGCTTATTGCGATTTTTTTTCCCCAAAAAATATGTAGAAGAATACATATTGGCCTAAACTGAGGAAAAAAAATGTTTTATATATTTTTAGTGGGTATTTATTATAGCAAAAAGTAAAAAATATTGCTTTTCAAATTTGTCGCTCTTTTTTGTTTATACCGCAAAGGGTGATCAAATACAACCAAAAGAACAGTCTATTTGTGTCGCACGACCACACAATTGTCAGCTAAAGCGACGCAGTGAGGAATCGCAAAAAGTGTTCTGGTCAGGAAGGGGGTAAAATATTTTGGAGCTGAAGTGGTTAAAGTGTAACTATAGGCAAAACTTTTTTTTTTTTTCAGTTTGGATAGAGTATGAGAGAGTTATAATCTCTCTTGTTTTTTTTTTGTGCTCTGTTGAGGAAATTTCCCTGCACTTCCTATCCCATAGCCAAAACAGAAAATGAGGGGAAATCCTTCCAAAGTGAGCGGTTCCCAAGGTGTCACCAGAAATAGTGTCCCCATTGGAAAATTTTCCTCTCTATTAATATTCCGGTGTCTACCCAAAATTTGGGATTTTCTTTTACTTTCACTTTTGATGATGAAAGTAAACAGGACAAATAGAAGGAGAATCTCCCTAACAGGGACACAGACAGCAAAAAAACTTGACAGGGGCCCTAATCCCTCTCCACTCCATCCAAACCAGAAGAAAAAAAATTGCCTTTAGTTACACTTTAAGAATTACGGTATGTAAATGGTAAAGGATTTTTTGAAGCCAGGACCTGTACAGAAATGACAATGATCACAACTGCTATGGAAAGAGGCCCAGATGTACACAGGTGTATAGTAAAGTGCACCTGTCTTCACTCTACATATCCAACCACGTTTATAGAAATGGAAAATAGAGCTTCTTCTTCCCAGGATTTGATGCATAATTCAACTTCACCTTATACTTTACTTTATGCTGTACTAACTACTGCATAGTTAGTACTGCAGCTCCATCCAGAGCTTTTTATTCGTTCAACTTAAGCCTGGTACCCGCTGGGTTGAACAAATAAAAAGCTCTGGTCGGAGCCGCTGTACTAACTATGCAGTAGTTAGTACAGCAATCTCCTCTGCTGTGCTGTTGTGTTCTGACAGGGGGACGGTCCCCGATCCGATCAGAATTCTCTGCCTTTGGCTGAGAGCTCTGATCGGGATTCAGTGGGCTGCTGGTTTTCCAGCATGCTCATCAGATGGTTGGCTTTTGTCGGACAGGGTGCCATACACACGGGACAAATATCAGCCTTTATTTTGAACCGGCTGATGTCTCCTGACATTCGGCCTGTGTGTACGTGGCTTTAGGTTCACTTCCCCTCACCTTACTTCACTCTTTAGTAAATGAGGCCTGATGCCTTCCTCTTCATTCTGATTGCATTGTGCTGTTCTGCCTGCTGTCTGTCCCCACCATTAATACAAACATTGTCTCTTTTAAGTCTATTTTCTATTTTCTTTTTGCAGATCCAACTCCACCAAGAAACATCACTTTTATTACAATCCTGGCAAACACCACCACATTATCTTGGGTAGAGCCTGTAGACATGGCCACGGTGACAAAGTCATATAATATAACTTATTATTGGAGTGCTTCTTCCCCCATCACTGTGAGAAGTAACTCTTCAAATGCCGCTCTTTCAAGTCTGAAATCTGGGAGTAATTACACCATTACTGTGGTGACAGTTGGAGTCCAAGAGTATTTGAGCACGCCTGTCAGCAGATATGTGTTTACACGTAAGTTCTTACCATCTGCCTGGATGCTAACTTGATGCCAATGTGTACCCTCTAACCACACTTAAAGAGATACCCAATGAGAAGTGATAGACTTACCTGAAAAGTGGAGATTAACAGCCGGTTCTTGGTAGGGCAGAGTACCATGGAACAGGTTAGATGTGGATGCTGGATCTACAGAATAGAAACCACGCTGGAGCAAACTGGAAGAGGGAGGTCCCGGAAACTGACAAAGGAAAGAAAGCCCAATGTATCCGTTGTGCATGATTTTTCCAGAGACATCTGCAGAGGATCCTGTACTGATACAAGACTTGGGACTAATTACACAGATTTTTGGCACATAGTGCAGACAGTGCTAAGAGTTTATTTGTTACAGTTCTATGATCACTATGGAATCAATAAGACCTTGGAGTGGGATCAAGACTCACTGAAGTATGAAATGGGTTCCATATGAGGGCAAATAACACAGGATCTCCCAGGAGTCATGGATAACCAGGAACAAGCCAGAGGTCAGGATGAGCAGGGGACATGGATAACCAGGAACAAGCCAGAGGCCAAGATAGGCAGGGGACATGGATGACCAGGGACAAGCCAGGAGTCAGGGTTGGCAGGGGACATGAATAACCAGGAACAAGCCAGAGGTCAGGATGGGCAGGGTACATGGATAACCAGGAACAAGCCAGAGGTCAGGATGGGCAGGGGACATGGATAACCAGGAACAAGCCAGAGGTCAGGATGGGCAGGGGACAAGGATAACCAGGAACAAGCCAGAGGCCAAGATAGGCAGGGGACATGGATGACCAGGGACAAGCCAGGAGTCAGGGTTGGCAGGGGACATGAATAACCAGGAACAAGCCAGAGGTCAGGATGGGCAGGGTACATGGATAACCAGGAACAAGCCAGAGGTCAGGATGGGTAGGGGACTTGGATAACTAGGAACAAGCCAGAGGCCAGGGTGGGCAGGGGTTATGAATAACCAAGACCTATCCAGAGGTTGGTACATTGAAATCAATTGAAGATGCAGCCGACAACCAGGAACTAGCTAGCAGTTGGTATACAACAATCAATGGAGGATTCAGGCTGGACAGCAGGAAGGTGTACCAGGCTTGGCAGCCAGTTTGCAAAAGTATTGCTTGTACAGCGAATTGGGAGCTGCACCAAGTTTAAATAGAGTAGACAAGAGGAAGGAGCCATTATTACAGGGAATGACCACCACTCCAGGGACAGGGATTGGCTGTGTGCTGTAAAGAGTTGATTGCCACCATGATTGGATGCAGCTGCCATCCTCTGGGTAAAACCCAGAAATGCGGGATCAAGGAAGGTAAGTAGCACTGACACCATCTTTTAGGAGACAGATCACTGCTGATACCTTTGTAGTTGGTAGACCACCAATGTCCACCACCTAGACCACTAGACCACCACCTATTAAAGCACTAATATAATACTCAGAAGATTTATTTTTATTTTTTCCCCAACATATGAGAATCATTACCACTAGTGTATCCATCCAAGGGTGGTCTCTGGACTTCCCTTTATTGTCCAAGACAGCTGAATCAATTATTGAACCACGTGCCTTAGAGGCAGAGTTAACATTGGCCCAAGGAAGGTAAGTAGAACTGACATCATCTCTATGTTAGGAGACAAATCACTGCTGATTTCATTGAACCTGTAGAGCACAAATGCGGCTCAAATAGGCCACATAGATAATACATAGAACAAGTATTTTATTTATATTAGCATGTGAGAATCATTACCACTACTGTGTCCGCCCATGACCAGAAATTTTTAAACTATTTTCCATCTCTGTGTATTATGAGATGAATGTTCTGAGACTATACAGTATAATGCTTCATATTTTTCATAGGAACCACTACAGGGGTCTCTAAATTGCTGTTTATTGTCTCAGACAGATGGAGCAATCAATGATAGGTAGGAGGTCTACTGAGGTCCCACATTAAAAGGACAGGTGGTCTGACATTGTCGGGCTGTGCTATCTACAGTATTCCACTGTTGGGTACTTCTGATGAAGTAAAACCTACTATTAGTCAAACTGAGTGTGTTTATTGCATTCAATTCGATTATTCAATGGACCATTCTCATTAGTTTATTATGATTACTGTATTTATCGGCATATAACACGCACAGGCGCATAACACGCACCTTCATTTTAGGAGGCAAGTTTCAGGAAAAAACTTACATTTTAAATAAAGAACTTTGACGCAAAATAAGGGTCAGTGCCCATCAATTCAGCCTCACCATTGCCCATCTGCAGCCTGATCAATGCCCATCTGCAGCCTCAACTCAGATTACTGCTGCCTTGGAGGGGACAGGGAGGGGGGCGGGACGAGTGACGTCAGATTACATACAGCGAAAATCCCCTGTTCAATTGGCGGCCTCTTTAATACAAAGTCCCGCCTCCTGGACCGGCTTCTATGATAGACAGAACACTGGTCCAATGCTGGCCCAGGAGAGGGGACTTCCTATTATAGAGGCAGATGAGTAAACAAGAGATTCTCGCTGTATGTAATCTGATGGCGCTCGTCCCATCCCCCTCCCGATTCCCTCCTAGGTAGCCCAAATTGCAGTATGGGCGTATAACACGCACACGCTATTTGCACCCAATTTTCAGGGTGAAAAAGTGCGTGTTATACGCCAATAAATACAGTACTTATGATATGTTACTACAAAACAGTAAAAATACACTGGTATTAATACTTCTACCCACCAAATTAATGATAATGTGCTTTTTTTTTCTAGTAATTATTTTCCAAAAAAATGATATTTTTTAAACCAATAAAACTCATTTCGCGCTTTGAAAATACGGTGGTTGAATCCTTTACATTCCTGCTGTCTAAAATTGGAAATTACCCAAGGAAGAACCTCTAAGCCTCTAAGTATCGAAATGTATCTGGTTCAGCAGTGATCAGCTGAATTTCGATCCATGTATGGCCCCTGTGGTTTTAGAGAAGACGTTCCACCGATCCACTTCTGTACAACCTCCCTGTTGTATTTTCCCTGCTCAAACAGCTCTGCAGGTTATGGTGGTGGTACTCTGATGATGGGGAAATCTCACAATTGTCAGAATACAATGACTGAACAGGGAGGGGGCCCCCATCCATATCAAGTGTGTAGATGGGAGAATCGGGTCAGTCTTTTTATTCAATCCGCTGGTTGAACAGAAAAAAACTGACCCCTTTATAGCCTGCCTTACACTACACTTATACTTTTAGATTATCTCTCATTCAATGTAATTTAGTATTTTTCTTTTTATGTTAAGCTCACATGTATGTATTCCACTTTCTAGGACCATATCCTGTGAACCAGCCACAATACTTTGATGTGAATTCAACGTCTGTGTCCTTAAATTGGAGCGCACCGAATGAATATCAGACCGTTTACACATACAGAGTGCAGACAAATGTCACATCACCATCTTCAATAGTAAATGATATAATAGTGACCAATCTATCAGCTACAATAGTAAATCTGACCCCGGGACAAACATATACATTCCTGATATATACAAGAGCTGCTGATAATGTCACTGAATCTGATCCGGTGTCACTAACTACCTGCACAGGTGAGTACAGCCTCAGTCCTGCTCTTATCTCTGTGGTGGGGACACCATGAAAATACTTCTGTCAGTTTTGGGAAGAGAGTGTCCCTTCAAAAGTACTTATTGTTTTGCCAAAGTGTATCAGATAAAGTTGATTTGCTTTTTCTGATATATATATATATATATTATATATATATATATATATATATATATATATATAAAACAATTTTTTTTATTATTAAACACGTGTTCACTAGTCAATGGCAACTTACATTTTTTAATTGACTCCATAGTTTTTTGTTAAAATGGTTGTATCCCCTGCTTGGTGATTTTTACCTACAGGTAAGCCTATAATAAGGGCCTATAATAAGGCTTACCCGTAGGTGAAAAGAATATCTCCTAAACCGTGCAGGTCTAGGAGATATTGACCCTGCATGCAAATGTTAACATCAGCCGCGCATGCGCTCTGCAGGTCCGGCGTATCCTGACGGAATTTTCCATAATGGAGGGCTCCCATGCAGATTAGTGGGAGTGACGTCATTGTGACTCTGGCCACTCACAGCGCCGGAGTCACCTATCCAGGAAGAAACACAGAGGGAACATAACAGCTCCCTCCAGTTTGACTTGAATGTGAGTGTATTTATATCACTACCTTTTATAAATATTCCAGTACATTATGTTCACTAAGAAACACAAATTTATCTACACTGTACTGCTGAAACCACCAACTGTGGAGGAGAGTTCCACATCCTCACCACTCTAATTGAATCGTGAATAGGTAACAAGTGCTTGTATGAACGGAGATGCTGCAAAATCAAATAGTGATCACTAATCACATAAAATAGACATAAAAATTGTGCAAACAATGCAGACAATGTACAAAACCTCTTAGTGAATAAATATAGTGAAGCAAATTACATATAAAGTCTATAAAAAGCTGACTATAAAAATATATATAATAAAATAATATAAAGTGCTCGATGCAAAAATGTGCTGACAGTCCATACAGTGCAAAACAGGTCTAAAGTGCTAAAAAAGTGCAAAAATGGTGTCAACCAAAAATAGTTCAATAATAACATCCAGGTGAGTGAATGTGCTCTTGCCGACAAGATTCCCCACTGCTAGACATTGATTGCAATTCCACTGGTGGTGCTCACAGTGCTCACAGTGCTCACAGTGCTCTTACCTCATAGGCATTTAAAAAATGTCTTGAATAGATGCCTTAGGCGTCTGTACGGGCCCTTGGATCCATAATGCAACTGTGCAAAATGCAAAGATGAGCGTCCACTAGAAGTGTTGAATGAGTGCTAGCATAGATGGACAGTATCCACCTCTCTGGTCTGTGTATCATCTTAGGGGCGATTATTTGTGACTACTCAGCAAAACATATATAAATAGACCCCACATGACACTTTACTAATGGGAGTTGTCTAATGCTACACACACACGGTCGGATTTTCTAATGGGAAATGTTCGATGGGAGCTTGTTGTCGGAAATCCCGACCACGTGTAGGCTCCATCGGACATTTTCCGTCTGAATTTCCGACACAATTTGAGATTTGGATCTCAAATTTTTCCGACAACAAAATCTATTGTCGAAAATTCTGATCGTGTGTACACAATTTCCGACGCACAAAATTCCACGCATGCTCGGAATCAAGCAGAAGAGCCGCACTGGCTATTAAACTTCATTTTTCTCGGCTCATCGTACGTGTTGTACGTCACCATGTTCTTGGCGTTCGGAAATTTCCAACAAGATTTGTGTGACCGTGTGTATGTTAGACAAGTTTGAACCAGAAATGAAAAAAACATTGATTTTGTTGTCGGAATCCAATAGTGTGTACGCGGCTTAACAGTAAAGAACATCTTATGCAATTTAAGAATGAACTGCTTCTTGTCCAACTTCATTGTGTCTGGCAAATGCTGTAAATAATTTATCAATTATTCTAAACATAAAGTAGAAATGTGCAGTTCAGAAATTAGGATGTATCTAAAGTTCTCAATTACAATAGTAACGATAACGAATTTAAACAAATCCGAAATAACAAAACAAAACAATATTCCAAATTTGAATCGTTTTCAGATTGAATTTGAATCGTTTTCAAATCAAATTAGAATTTGCGAAGAGAATAGAATAAAAAATAAAGGAATAAAATAGAAAAGAATAGAAAATAAAAGAATAGAATGTTAAAAAAACAATAGAATAAAATAGAAAGAATATAACCATTTCCCAAAATTTGAATAGAGTAAACTTGAATAGAATAGAAAATAATAGATTAGAATAGAAAAGAAAAGAAGAGAATAGGCTACAATAGAATGAATATAGGCATCTTCCGAAAATTCAAATTTCTAATAGAATAAATTTGAATTTGAATAGAAAAGAATAGAATAGAACAGAAAATAGAAGAATAAATTAGAAAAGAACAGAATATAAAAAAATAAACAATAGAATATAATGGATTAGAAAGAATATAACCATCTTCCAAAATTTGAATTTCAAACAGAATAAATTCAATTTCTAATGGAATTCAATTTTAAAGCAATTCAAATGAAATTTGATTCGCATTTGAATGCAATTATAATGGAATTTAAATTGATTCAAATTTTTCAAATTCGGTTGAATTGAGTGCAGTTTGACCAAATTCGGAAAATTCTAATTGATTCGAATAAACGAAGTGAATTCCGAAAACAAATTAAACAAATTTAACTAAATACATTTATGCAAACAATACATTGAAACAAAACTAAACACATTTTTTTCGTTCTGCAGATGTCTAAATAGAATGAGTCTTATAAAGCACATAACATTATGAACATTGTATTTCCAGATCCCGGACAAGCTGTCAATGTCACAGTGAATAATTACCGGTCGGTGAATTCTCTGGTGGTGAACTGGACGACACCAAATGCAGGAATCCCGCTCAATTATACTGTCACCATAACAGGAGATGTAAATGAGACATTACAGAATACATCTACACAAGTGACCTTACCTAGCTTACTACCAGGAAGGAATTATAACGTCACTGTACAGGCAATTAGTGGGAGCTGCAAGAGTCCATTTACTACAGTGACAGCGGCCACATGTGAGTATGATCCACGAGTGATCCGTGTTATCTGTGTATGATCAGAGTATGAGTAATGTGATTGTGAGGGTTCTGTAAGGCCACAGGTGAGAATTTGTCATGATTGCTTTTTCCAGGTGTCAAAACAGCCATCCGGAGGTGCTTACATGACCTTTTTTATGTTCCACTTTTTACTAAAGACAGGTCTTGGCCAGCACATTATTATGTCTTTTCTTTAAAAGAGAAGTATTGTTTTTTTGTTTTGTTTTTTTAATCTGGCTTATGTAATGTTTATAGCTAGAGGTAAGCCTAGAATAAGGCTTACCTATAGGTACTGTAAATATCTCCTAATATGCATCATTTAGGAGATATTTACTGTATACTGCTCCAATAACATCATTGGCACATGCACTCTGAATGAATGGCCACCCGCGCCGTTTCTTCAGGGCCCTGTGCCGCGACCGCCAGCTCCCGCACCCATGCACGCAAGTGATGTCATGTGGCTCCAGCCAGTCACACAGCCACAGTCCATGGACCCGGAAGGAAGATGGATGTGGCCTTCAGTGGAGACTACAAGGGCTTTGTTTGCAGGTAGCGGTGGAAATACCGCCATAGCGACCGACGCGGGAGCTATGGGGCCAGCAGCCAAGTAAGGCCCGGTGAGCGGACGGCGGGTGAGCAGGATGCAGCTGGGTGGCTCAGTGCCGGGGGGGAGCTGCCAGCTGGGAGGTTTGGTGGGTGGACTGTCCAATCAGCGGGTGGCGGAGCAGAGAGATGACATCATCTCTCACCGCCCCGGTGCCCACCCTACATCCTGGCAGTTCTGCCCTCACTCACTGTGCAGGCAGCAGAGAGATTACATCATCTCCCTGCTGCCTGACTCAGACTGGGACACAGGAAGTGACAATCCCCATTCAACACCTTAACAGGAAAGTGACAATCTGCAGCTTGTGGCAGGTGATGTGGCAAGTGGACAATCTGCAATGTGTGGCAGGTGATGTAGCGTGTGGACAATCCGCAATGTGTGGCAGGTAACGTGGCAAATGGACAATTTGCAACTTGTGGCAAGTGACAATCTACAACTTGTGGCAGGAGACGTGATAAGTGGACAAACCACAACGGGTGGCAGATGACGTGGCAAGTGGAAAATCCACAATGGGTGGCAGATGACGTGGCAAGTGGACAATATGCAATGTGTGGCAAGTGACAATTCACAACTGGTGGCAGGTGAGGTGGCAAGTGGACAATCCGCAATAGGTGGCAGGTGACGTGGCAAGTGGACAATCCGCAATGGGTGGTAGGTGACGTGGCAAGTGGACAATTTGCAACGTGTGGCAAGTGACAATCCACAACTTGTGATAGGTGACGTGGCAAATAGACAATCCACAATGTGTGTCGGGTGATAGTGGACGATTTGCAACGTTTGGCAGGTGACGTGGCAAGTGACAATCCACAACATGTGGCAAGTGGACAATCCGCAATGTGTGGCAGGTGACGTGGCAAATGGACAATTTGCAACTTGTGGCAAGTGACAATCCGCAACTTGTGGCAGGTGACATGGCAAGTGGACAATCCACAACGGGTGGCAGGTGATGTGGCAAGTAGACAATTTGCAACGTGTGGCAAGTGACAATCCGCAACTTGTGACAGGTGACGTGGCAAGTGGACAATCCACAATGTGTGGCAGGTCATAGTGGACAATTTGCAATGTGTGGCAGGTGACGTGGCAAGCAAAAATCCGCAACTTGTGGCAGGTGACGTGGCAAGTGATAATCTGCAACTTGTGACAAATGACAATCTGCATCTAGTGGCAGGCGACGGTGGCAAGTGACACACTCAGGGCTCCCACTGATTCTGCATTATGGTGAGTTGAACTATTAAATTTTGTATCACAATGTAATAATAGAAATAATGTGTTTCAATCATCCTGACACCATAACAACCATGGTGCCGTGATGATTGAAGCGCCAACATCAGCCATTGCTCCAATAAAGTGCCCCCAAAAAAACGTATTTTCTGACAGTGTCCCTCCCGAGACTAGACTCTGGATCCCTCCCTGTGGTGAGGATGGGGGGGGCCCATACAACATTTTGCTATGGGTCCCTGTGATTTCTAGTTGTGCCGCTGTTTGCAGGTAAGTGCCACATAATGTGCTAATATGCGATGCATACTAGCACATTATGCCTTTACTTTGCAGGTGACAAAACAAAGAAGCAGGGTTTACTTCCTCTTTAAAAAAAAAGACAGAAAGAAAAAGGAAGATGAGAAGAGGAAAGTTCTTATGGTGTAGTATTTAGGAAATTCTGTTGGGTTTTGCAAGAAAAAAGATGAAAGAAATGTTTTATGCTGCGTACACACGGCTGGACTTTCTAGCAGAAAAAGTCAAATGGGAGCTTTTCTACTGACATTTCGACCGTGTGTATGCCCCATCGGACTTTTTCTGCCGGCATTTCCGATGAACGTAGATATAGAACATGTTGTAAATCTTTCCGTCGGAAATGCCGATGGAGCTTAGTCCGTTGGCAAGTCCGGTCTTCTGTTGCTGTCGCTGTCGCCGCCGCCTTCTGCTTCTTTTTGACACTCTCTCCAGCCGTAATGCTGTGGACGCGTTGTTCGGCGACTTATATAGACACAAGGGGCGGGGTCACCGGGTGATGTCATATGGTGACGCCGCCCCTTATAATGTCACAGTCCTGGAGGATGCTGGGACTGTGACATAATAAGGGGCGGGGTCACCATATGACATCACCTGGTGACCCCCGCCCCTTGTCCCTATATAAGTCGCCGCACAACACTTTCCCAGCATTACGGCCGGAGAGAGCGTCGTGTCAACATCTGAAGAAGGAAGAAGAAGAAGCAGAAGGGGCAGTGGTGACGACAGTGACAGAAGACCAAGCCGACGCTAGTTAATGAGCTGGAAGAAGAAAGCGGAGGCCTGGCAAGAAGAACCGAAGAGCGGGACAAGACTCCCGAATTTGGAAGAAGACCCCCCGGACGGCAGTGCCGACGAAGAAGAAAGCTGGGCTCCTCTGCTAGTAAAAGAGCTAGCAAAAGAGCAGAAGATTGCGGAGGAGTCCGGCGAGAAGACCCCAAAGACGGAAGAAGAGAAGACCCCTGGAGCTGTCTAATAAAGTATTTTAAAAAACTGTGTTGTGTTTTTTTTCTGTACACTTTTTTTCCTCAGGTGAATGGGTAGGGGTACAATGTACCCCATACTCATTCACGTAGGGTAGGGGGCTCCCTGATTCTGATAAGCTTCCCGCCCGCAAACCCCCGAAACCAACGGCCAGGGTTGTCAGGAAGAGGCCCTTGTCCTCATCAACATGGGGACAAGGTGCCATGTTGAGGGCACACGGCCTTATTGTAGTCCCTAGAAGTTCTATGAGAAACTACCTACTACTACTAGTTGTGATGCACCCTGCCTGACTAAGCGCCTGCATACCCACAATGAAACATGTCGCTGGTGTTGTAAACTAGATTTACCATCAATATAGCTTATTGTTGTCATTACCTGTTTTTTTTGCCATGGTCATCCTCCGACAACCTATATAACTAAAAAAAGCAAATTTTAAAGGAGCTTAATTTTCAGTTGCTGCACATATAATTAAGATATAGGGTTAGTAACTAGTACACCACCAAAATAAATCCAAGGTGTATTTATCACAGTGCATACTACATTTGTTTCTACACAACCACTCTTAAACATTCTAAAGCTATTTGCTCTATTTGGATTCCTCTGCTACAAATTCTCAGAGACCCGTGTGCTTATTTACAGCTTCAAATGATAAAAGTTTCAGGATATTTTATATATTTGAAATAAAAATATCTTTACAAGGAGTCATGGCTTCCAACATACAACTGGCATCCTCTGTATTATTGTTATAGTATAGTGCTGCTATCAATTCAAGGGTCATCAAAAGCCAAGTTCTTACCTTTGAATGAATGGTGCCCAACACCAGGGGGTTGATTTACTAAAGCTAGAGAGGGGAAAGTTAGTCACATTTCTGCATAGAAACCCTCTCATGCTTTAGTAAATCAACCCCACTGTGCCGTGTACATGCCACAGTGAAGGAACCCAAGTATCCCAGAGGCTGCTGTATGGGCCCTTGGAAGAAGGTCATCAGCCTCACACCATCTAAAGAAGGCCTTTCAGGTGAAAGAAGAAGAAGGCTTGCACTCCCAGAATATGGTAGAGTTAGCAGCTTTCTACAGACCTTCTCTTGAAACATGTCCCTCAATATCAGTGCCTTGAAGACAAGAAGCAGGATCTGAGACAAAAGGTCTGTCTGAACAAGGAGGGGCCACTGACTAATTTTTACGAAGCACCAGGTTCTACTTGATTACCTTAGAGCTACCATAATGGTGAATATGATCTTTATTTGACCTCTTACACAAAAAATTGTCCTCACTTGGCACACAGTGAAGAGTACCTGCCAGAACGTTGCACCATTCAGTTATCACAATTTCACTCCAAGTCACCAAGTTCCAAAAAGTTCTGGAGTTTTTTTTTTTGTAGCTTGAATTGGGCAGATTTGATCATTTTTTGGCGCATTGTTATTCCTATAGAAATGAATGGAAACGTGCCATTTGTGTGTTTTTGTGCGCATTCGTGTGTTTTGTTGTACATATTTGCCCACTTTTCTGCTCAAATGAAAACATTTTAAAAATAAAGTAGTAATAATATATGAATAGATAAATGTAAAGTAATTACCCAAATCACACAAAAACCTTAAATAATTCATAAATAAAATAAATGAATAATATGTAATAATACATAAAATAAATAATAATTAACCCATAACCTTTAAAAAAAATTATTAAGTAAATCATTATTAATAATAATAATAATAATACACAAATAATAATAAACAAATGCCTAAAATAAATTACTATAATAATAATAATACTATTTATTTTGTGCTAGTGTTAGGGTGTTAAGTTATTTATTATCATTATTTTCTTGTTTAAGGATTAGGGGTTAATTATTTATTTATCATTACTTAGTATTAATTTCTTGAATTTATTTATTTATGATTATTTAGATTATTTGTGTATTTTACATTTATTTATTATTTTTTTATTATTATTATTATTATTATTATTATTAGTAGTAGTAGTATAATAATAATAATACACAAATAAGAAACAAACACCTAAAATAAATTACTATAATAATAATAATTCTATTTATTTTGTTCTAGGGTTAGGGTGTTAAGTTATTTATTATTATTATTTTATTGTTTAAGGGTTAGGGGTTAATTATTAATTTTTTATCATTACTTAGTATTAATTTCTTGAATTTATTTATGATTGTTTAGATTATTTGTATATTTTACATTTATTAATTTATTATTATTATTATTAGTAGTAGTAGTAGTATTAACTTCTTGAATTAATAGTATTAATTTCTTGAATTTATTTATTTATGATTATTTAGATTATTTGTGTATTTTACATTTATTTATTATTTTTTTATTAGTAGTAGTAGTAGTAGTAGTAGTAGTAGTAGTAGTATAATAATAATAATAATACACAAATAATAAGAAACAAACACCTAAAATAAATTACTATAATAATTATATTTATTTTGTTCTAGGGTTAGAGTGTTAAGTTATTTATTATTAATATTTTATTGTTTAAGGGTTAGGGGTTAATTATTAATTTTTTATCATTACTTAGTATTAATTTCTTGAATTTATTTATTTATGATTATTTAGATTATTTGTATATTTTACATTTATTAATTTAGTAGTAGTAGTAGTAGTAGTAGTAGTAGTACCACCCTAACAAACAAAAAAAATATATAAATAATAAATAACCCCTAATCCTAACATTTACTCTAACCCCTTACCCTAATGAAAAAATAAATAATAATAATAAAAGATTAAAAATGACTAAAACAAAAAAAGAAAGCTAATGGAATAGCTGAAATGCCTGGCAACAAATTATGCAACAGATGATAGTTTCTCTATTGGCTAATAAAAAAAAAACGCCAAAGCTCAACAATGCTGTATAATAAAAGTGCAAGTCACGCAGAAAAACGCACCAGAAACACACAGAAAAATGTGCAAAAAATGCTGGAAAAACACTCAAAGACGCTATGCTCAGGTGTGAATGCAGCTGAATGTAGCCTTATAGATGCCCCTTGGTGGTGCCACTACTGCAGTAGTACAAGCTTTTTTGTGTGTTGCTGCAGACATAGAAAGCTGTACAGTGTTGTTAGAGAGCACAAGAACCCAAGTGTGTAAAGACGACGTATGATGACGGTTCTGGCCTGAGCTCCATATACGTTACAGTCGGCTGCAACAGTTGCATCGGGAAGGAATATAAAAGATGAAAACATTTCATTGCCCATGTGCAGTGTGTGGAAGAAATACAACATTCGTTTAACACATTTTATTAGATGTTTACTTTTTTATGAAAATTACACTTTTCTTCTTGTGTTCATTTTTTTTCTCTTTCTCCTTTTCTTTTTCCCAGATCCTACTCCACCAGGAAACATCACTTTCAATACAACAGCAAACAGCATCGCATTGTCCTGGGTAGAGCCAGCAAATATGGCCAATCTGGCAAAGTCTTACACTATAACATATGGGAATGCTGCTTCTTCTTCTTCTTCTTCTCCCACCATTTGGACCCAAACAAGCTACACAAACAATGCCACCCTTCAGAACCTGACTTCCGGAACTAATTACACCATTTCTGTGATGACAGTCGGAGTTGGGGAATATCAGAGCTCGCCTATGACCATATCTGTGTATACAAGTAGGTAGCAAAAACAAGAAATCCTGTAATTGTTATGTCTATATCTTATTACAATTAAAGCTTTTATTATCTTTACTTTATAGAGCCACGACCTGTGTCAGATCTTAACTTTGTTAATGTGAACTCAGATACTGTGATATTAAGTTGGAGCAAACCGTTTGAGTATCAGAACACATACCGCTACAGAGTGCAGACAATTGCCACATCGTCATCTACACTGAGAAATGATACAATGGTGAATAGTGAATCAGCTACAGTAAGCAATCTGACATCGGGAGAAACATACACATTCTTTGTATATGTCAGAGCCGCTGATAATGTCACTGAATCTGATCCTGTGAACAGAACTACCTGCACAGGTGAGTAAAGAATGCTTTTTTAATAAATGACAGAAACAAAATTTTTTTTAAAGAGTAATATGTTATATATCATGTTCAAAAAGCAAAATGTGTGTAAAAACATTTTCATAAAGATATAGTCCAATCTTTTAACTAAAAAAAAACAGTATTTGTTGCAGAGGGACAATTAAAGTGATTGTAAAGGTAATTTAAAAAATAAAATAAAATAACAAACCTATCATACTTACCTCCACTGTGCAGCTCGTTTTGCACAGAGTGTGCCCAAACCTGGTCTTCTGGGGTCCCCCGACGGCTCTCGCGGCTCCTCCCCACATATGATAACCCCCTCAGAGAAGCGTTCCCCAAGGGGGTTACCTTGCAGGCTCCCAAGTCCAGCATTCGGCATCCATAAAGTCTGAATGCAGGACTCAGCGCCGGGTCAAGTTCGAGGGTTCAGGTAAGTAAAGCGGGGTGCTGGGGGGGTGCTCACTGACAGGTGTTTTTCACCTCAATGCATAGGATGCATTAAGGTGAAAAAACATGAGCCTTTGCAACCCCTTTAATTTTGAGAAAAACTTTAGTCATCTCTGTTGCTTGTATATTTACAACCAAAAACTGCCTATGCAGATAAGTGGTGTCTGTAGATAAAAACAACCTGTGCAGCTTTGGCCAAAGTTTAATAAAGTTCTTGTTTCAGCTATAGGACACTTAGACCCCTTTCACACTGAGGCGCTGGTCATGTCAGCAGTAAAGTAGAAATGTGCAGTTCATTTCGTACCGAACTGAAATTTCCATTATTCAGAAATTAGGATGTATCCAAAGTTCTGAATTACAATAGTAACGAATTTAAACAAATCCGAAGTAACGAAGCAAAACAATATTACAAATTTTTATCGTTTTTAGATTGAATTTGAATACTTTTCAAATCAAATTAGAATTTCCAAAGAGAATAAAATAGAATATAAAATAAAGGAATAGGATAGAAAAGAATATAAAATAAAGAAATAGAATAGAACAGAAAAGAATACAATGTAAAAAACAATAGAACAGAAAAAATATAACCATTTCCCAAAATTCAAATATAATAAACTCAAATAGAATTTAAAATAATAGATTTGAATAGGAAAGAAAATACAAGAATAGAATAGACTACAATACAAAAGAAGAAAATAGACTACAATAGAATGAATATAGGAATCTTCCTAAACTCAAATTTCTAATAGAATAAAATTGACTTTGAATAGAAAAAAATAGAAGAGAAAATAGAAGAATAAAATAGAATGAAATAAACAATAGAAAAGAAAAGAATATAATAGAATGAATATAACAATAGCCATTTTCCAAAATTCTAATTTTTAATAGAATACATTTTAATTTGAATATAATGGAAAAGAAAAGAATAGAACAGAAAATAAAAGAATAGAAGAGAACAAAAAAATCGAATATAATGGATTAGAAAGAATATAACCATCTTCCAAAATATGAATTTCAAATAGAATAAATGCAATTCAAATTAAATTCAATTCGCATTTGAATGCAATTCTAATAGAATTTAAATCGATTAGAATCTTTCAAATTCATTTGAATTGAGTGCAGTTTGAGCGAATTTGGAAAATTCTAATTGATTTGAATAAACAAAACGAATTCGGAAAACAAATTAAACAAATTTAACTGAACAAATTTATGCAAATGATGAATTGAAACAAAACTAAACACATTTTTTCATTATGCAGATGTCTAAAATAGAATGAGTCTTATAAAACGCATAACATTATGAACATTGTATTTCCAGTTCCCGGACAAGCTGTGGGTGTCACAGTGAACAATAACCAGTCGGTGAATTCTCTGGCGGTGAACTGGGCGGCACCAACAGGAAACGTGACCAATTATAATGTCACCATAACAGGAGATGTAAATAGGACATTACAGACTACATCTACACAAGTGACCTTCACTGACTTACTACCAGGAAGGAATTATACCGTCACTGTACAGGCAATCAGTGGGAGCTGCAACAGTCCAATCACTACAAAGACAGAAGCCACATGTGAGTATGATCCACGAGTGATCCATGTTATCTGCGTATGATCAGAGTATGAGTAATGTGATTGTGCGGGTTCTGTAAGGCCACAGGTGAATATGTGTCATGATTGCTTTTTCCAGGTGTAAAAAAGTGTGTAAAAAAGGTGTAAAAAAAAAAGAGGCACCCAGAGGTGCTTACATGACCTTTTTTATGTTCCACTTTTTACTAAAGACAGGTCTTGGCCAGCACATTATTATGCTTTTTCTTTAAAAGAGAAGTATTGGATTTAAAACATTTTTTTGAATCATGCTTACCTGTGTGGAGGCAGCATCTGTCCACCACTGGCTCTAAGGCTGAGAACTGAGTGATCAAACATGACGCTGATCACTCGATTCTCACAGCTCCCTGAGGAGAGAGCTGCTGACTATCAGTCACCGGCTGTCTGCTCTGCCCCCCCCTCCGCGCTAACTGGAGAGCTGGATTGGGGAGGGGGGGGGACCAGCCAGGTCAGGCTCTCAGCAGCTTGCTAAGGGGTGGAGCCGGGTGTCGGTCCAGTCCTATATGATCACGATCTCATGATGTCAGTCTACAGGTCATGGGAGTGCTGAACAAACAGCATGATCTATGGGAGAAGTACAGTCTTAAAGCATTCTCTACATTAAAGAGGAAGTAAACTCCTGTGCATAATAGGCTAGGAGGGTTGACGTCACTGGGTAGGTTTCCTGAGCATACAGGCTTGCTTTATGAAAGAGCTAGTTTCTTTTCTGTCACACAGATCCAATAGCTTCATTACTTTCAGAGACTGACCGGCGATTTTTCCGTTAGGCTGACATTAGAATTGCAGCTGAATAGGTGTGGAGTCCTCTGGAGAAGATATATATATAGAAGAGGGAAGATGGCTACTGGGGGCTGTCTCTCAGACTGGTCTATACCATGAGGTCTGAGAGACAGCCCCAAGGCTTACCTATAGATACTGTAAATATCTCTTAAACGTGCACCATGCAATATTAGGAGATATTTACATTACATGCAGTCGATGAGGTCATTGGCGCATGTGCTTTGAAGGAACAGCCACTCAATGCATTCCTTCAAATACTTGTGTCATGAATGATGGCTCCCCGCACATGTGCAGGAGTGATGTCATCGTGGCTCTGGCCTTTTAGAGCCAGAGTCCATGGACCCAGAAGGAAGACTGGGAGAAGATGGAGGCTGCCTCCAGCTGTGACATCACATCGCTGGACTGCTTGGTTTTCAGGTAAGTGTCACAGCACTTTATGTCTTTACCTTGCAGGTCCTAAAAAAAAAAAAAAAAAAAAAAAAAAAAAAACAACAACCAAACAAAGGTTTACAACCGCTTTAAGGTAAAAAACCTTCCACTGTGTGCTCCTCCCTCCCTAAGACTGAAAACAGTGGGTGCCATTGGCTCCTGCTGCTGTCAATCAAATCCAGTGAGCAGAGAGCAGGAGGCAAGGGCGAGCCGCACTGTGAATGTCTATGGACACACAGCTCAGGAGCGAGCTCACATGCCTGCTCCCATAGGAAGCTGCTGGCTATGTGGGCAGACATAGATGAGGAGGAGCAGACTGCATCAAAGGGAAACCCAAGAAGATGAAGTAAGTGGAGGCTCTCTGCAAAACCAAATTTTTTTTTGAGGGGGGAAGAGTATAACCCATTGGTCGGCCGGCTGGTCAGACTTATCCCATCACCGACCACTTCCGCCTGCTCGGTGGCGGTGGTGGCAAGCTCCCGTTCTCCTGCTCTCCATCACTGGTGGCCTCCCATTCTCCTGCTCTCCATGGCAGCGGCTTCCATTTCCTCCCACCTCCTCAGTGGCTGATCAGGAGTCTTCCTTTTTCAGCCAGTCGAAAAAAGGGTCTCACATCCACTTCTGATTGGCAAGATTGAGGATCAGTGTTTCGACAGCGATATTCATTAACTGTTGTAACAAACCTGTATGGAATCGGAGTGCATGCTCTGCGAGCCGAGCCCATCCTATTTTGAAGCCTATTAAAACCTCTGTCTCTAATCAGGTGCTTCAAAAAAATCCCCTGCTTCTGTAATTCATGCGCCCGGTGTCCTGAAAGGGGCCGGACGCATGAATAGAGGGTGGTCATGGCGGCTGTTGATAGATTCATGCTATGTATGAATTTATTCATTATGCATATAGGGGTGGCCTGGAGAGACGGGGCAGTGCCTGGGTGCCCCTAATGGACGTGCCATCACTGAATAACAAGTGTAGCACAGGGTTGCTATTAATGTTATTATGTTGACTAGTTCATAGTTTCCTAAGTAAAGGGTTTGGCTCCCTCTAGTGATCGCTGAAATTTTATCAGGATCTTTCTTTCATTTAGGAAGCAAACAGTTATGCATTGCGGGATATTTAGTTTCATGAGGAAGTGACTAATGTTGTTAAATCAGTCTGGGAACTACTAGACCCACAATGCCAAGTCACAGAACAGCCTGCTGGGTAAACAGATAAAAAGGACAGGTGTAGCCTGCTCTCCGGATGCCATTCAACAACCAGCAGGAGGTCAGTGTGTGACCAGGGCTGAGAGACTATGGCTTACGACACGAAGCAGGATCGCCAGCCTCTGAGGGACTTCAGAGTACAGCCCTGCCAGCTTAACAAGCACATCGGTGGGCAGTGCCGGGACATCTAGAAGTTTTCCTACATGTCAGCCATCCGGAGGAGCGGTACAGCACAGCGCTGGCACCATCTTTTCATCAGACTGAGACTTCAAGAAGGGAGTCTGGATGGAGCTTCACAGCCTCTGAGTCTATTGTGGTGAGAGGGCACCTGCCCATTCCAGTAAAGTGCACTGTTTGCTGAGTGAGTTATTTTGCAAACTGCTGGTGAGACTTGTAGTTCCACAGAAGTGATTCTGTGAAATTATAGGTTGCAGGCTGCATTCTCCAAGAGTGAGTTTGATGTGGGATGTGCAAAAAGTGCCCAACACTGGATCCGTCTTCAAGAGGATAAACCATTCCGAGAAAGAGTCAGAAGGATTCCTTCCTTGGAAGACCTGCATGAACAACTGGCAAAGTTGAAGAGAGCAGGTGTCATCCGAGAGTCTCAGAGTCCATACGCTTCACCAATAGTGGTGGTGCGGAATAATTGGTCGCTGCGGTTGTGTATCGTCTACAGGACGCTAAACTGAAGGGCTATTCCTGATCAATATATCACCCTAAGGATAGGGTGGTATATTGATCAAGCAAACTCAAGTTCCTGGCCTTGAAGTGGGCAGTAGTGGATAAACTTAGGGATTATATATATAGGGATTATATATGAAGCAGAGTTTGTAATTAAGACCGACAATAATCCCCTCACATACCTACTCACTACCGCCAAGTTGGATGCCACAGATCACAGATGGTTGGCTGCCCTATCAGGGTTTACCTTCAGCCTGAAGTACCCACCAGGGACCAGGAACAAGGATACAGATGCTTTGTCAAGAAGGCCCCACTGTTCCCGAGACTCCCCAGAAGAATGGACCCAGCTGACCCCTGAGGGGGTAAGAGACCTTTGTCAAGGAGTGGAACAGCAAATTAGAGGTGGAGCCAGGGTTGAGGAAGTTGGAGTGTCAGCCGCTGGAGTGCCCAGATGTTGTTGCAACATCACCCAAGTCGGGGATGAAGGTCTGCCAAAGCTTTCCAAAAAAAGGACCTGCAAAGGGACCAGTTGGAAGATCCCCTCTGTAGATTGGCATTAAAGACCTTAGAGAGCCACTGCCCTGAACCGGAAGTGATGGAAGAGGCGCCTGTAATGCCGATTAATTAAAGATCTGCTGTTTTTAAAGTTTATTGTTGTAAGTGCCCATTTGGCTTTTGAATAAATTAGCGCGTTTACACTGTATTGCACTGTGGGAGACTCTTTTTCATCGTCTACATATACCCATTGTGTATAACACCGGTATGGACCAGTTGGAGGCCGGTATTTGCAACACAGTGTTTTGAGAAGCATCCTTCACCATCACTGGATCCTAGGAAGATTCCCAGCCATATTAATCTCTATAGTGTTATACTATCTACATAGAGGTAAGAGTCTAGAGAGCACTGAGTGGTGTGCACGAAGATTGCACATTGAAGATTGTCTATTGAGGATCATGTTTGAAGCACTTCTGACACTTTTTCTTCTGAGAACTCCTGCACTTTATCTCACGTTCTTGACCTAATTATACAGATTTTATGGACTATTACATTACATTACCTTAACACACAATTTTTTCTTGTGACTGCAGCTTGAGGATGTGGGACTGAACTAAACCATTATTGAGTTCATCTTCATTGTTCATAACTGAATATATATTGCATTCGTGTTTATCTTGCACAGCTATATATCATTTGCATAGCATTTATCTTGCACATGATTATACCATTTGTTTTTTGCACAGGAGTGCATTGTTTGGTTGTGCACAATATTGCACATGTTTGCACGCAGTGCATTCTTTGGTTGTGCACAGTATTGCCTATTTTGCACACAGGTATTTTATACAGTAATTATGCACAGCATTTTTACACAATATTATTTGTACAGTGATTATTACAGTCATTATAGAAGTTGCACTGATCACTTTTTACTTCATACCCATTTTTAGTGCACTGTATACACTTTAGATCTAGCTGCAATTTATTCGATTATCATTTATTTCACTTTGATAGCGCGAGGGACTTTACTCACAACACCCTGACTTGCTCCTTAGTGACTCCCTAAAAGAGGCCCGTTTATTGCAGCGAGAGTGGGATCGGTTGCAGCTGCATCAAGGGGTGGTCTACCGAAGGGGCCCCTTGGATGATCCTGAAGAGAAATGGCAGTTATTCCTACCAGAAAAGCATCAGGAGACAGTGTTAATTGCCCTAACAAAAAAAGAATGGCAATCAGACTGTCACGTACCTGGTGGTAGAGCCCGACTTGCAGAAGGAGACCTCTCTTGCAGCTCAGACTTGAGAGCCCTGGTAGTGTATACAGGTGACTCAGGAGTCAAGAGAAGCACGAGTGTCTGGCAGGATCAACAGCTGGGTAAGGAGTGCTGGATCGGAGGGGAACTGGAAAGCAGGCAGGTGCAGGAAGCTGAAGCAGGACAGCAGGCAGAGAGGTTGAAGCAGGACACACGTGCAGGAGTTCTGGCAGAGGTAGGACTTCAGGCAGATGCTGGAACCAGTACAGGAGATGGGCAGCGGATGGCACCGGAACAGAAGGCTGGAAGCAGAGTCGTCAGGCAAGCCGGGTCGGAGGTCAGGCGGACAGCAGAAGTACCGAGGATCAGGCAGGTGGATGGTCGGACAAGCCGGGTCGGTAAACGGGCAGGCAGCAAGGTACCGAAGGAATAAACAGAAGGGTGGTCAGGCAGGCCGAGGTCAGATGCAGGCGGATAGCAGGAGCAGTAGGTAAACAAGCCGGGTCAACAGGTCACAGGAAGCAGGTTCTCAGGATCAGGGTACTAGCACGCTGTAGATCAGACAGCAAGAACTGGATGTGACCAACTGGACTAAATAGCCCGCCTGGCGTCAACGAGCGCACACACGCGCGCACGCGCACGGACGCGGACGCGCGCACCCGCGGACGCGTGGCGGAAGGTCCGGGCTGACCGCTGCTGGCAGGATCTTCGTGACACAGACTATGTCTAAAATACACTCCTTCAGCGCTCACGGTAAAATTGTTATTTGTAAGTAACACAAAAAAGCAACTACTATCTTCCAAAATGAAAACATAAGTGTTATGTCACAGGGAAAAAACATTGATTGATCTCCTTGAACATTATCAGCGCTTAAAAAACCTACCCTTGACTGGCACTTGTGATAAATATCAGTAAATCACACTATGAGCAAAAGTCAAACATAAAACAATACAAATAAATATAAAAACTCTGTGGCCTAGAACAGATCACAAAGAATATCAATAAACAGTTCATTCATTCCTAAGACAGATCACTGTGAAGTTCATTGTTGAGCGAAGGTGACTGTGCCAAAAGCCAGAAACTCATACAACCAGTGTTGAAAGGTGATTCACATATGGAACAAAATCCTTCACCACACCTTCTGTGCAGGTCCCTGTTTGATATTGCACTTACCAGACTCCGCTGGTTTGAGTGCCTATCATATGAACAGGTACACCTCCTCACATAACACAGCGTCCCCAATCTCCTAGTGAAAGAGAGAGCTGTGAATTATGTCATAAGCCTAGGCTTATTACCAGAAAAGAAACAGGAAGTGGGCTGTTTAAAGAGGAAGTAAACCCTGATGAGTTTACTTCCTCTTTCATTCCCTGCAAAGGCAAAGCATAATGGACTACTATGCATCGCGTAGTAGTCCATTATGTGTCACTTACCTGACACAGGAGCCAGCGAAGTCGCCGTTGTCCCCTGTATTCCGCCGCATCCATCTTCTTGGTGGGGTCTCGCAGCTCCGCCGCTGTCATTCGGCGAAGCCGCGATGACATCACTCCCGCGCATGCGCACGGGAGCCGACACGCGCGGCAGCTCCGTCGTTGAGAATGACACGCCCAGTGCGCCTGGCGCCGCTGTCTACGGCGCATGCGCCGTAGACAGCGGTGCCTGTTTTCGGGCAGATATCTCCTAAACCATATAGGTTTAGGAGATATTTCTTGGACCTACAGGTAAGCCTTAATCTAGGCTTACCTGTAGGTCAAAGTGGTTTGTAAGGGTTTACAACCACTTTAATACAGATTGGGGAGTTTGCAGAGTGAGGACTCTCCAACTAGTGAGGTATTAATTCTATTGGCCCCACATGTGGGCTGTATTCGAGTGCTACTGAACTCTTGCCTTAGATGTATCCAACAGAAGACTTTGCCTCACCGAGCCGCCCCAATGGGCCACTTTCAGAGCCACGGACCGCTGGATCTGGTGTGTATTGACTTCCTGTACTTGGAGTCTGATCTGAGTGGGCAGGAAATATCCTGGTGATAACCGACCATTTCACCCGTTATGCCCAGGCATTTCCCACAAAGGATCAACAGGCCTCCATGGTGGCCAAGATCTTAGTAGAGAAGTTCTTTGTACATTATAGCCTGCCCCAGCGTATCCATTCCGACCAAGGAAGAGACTTTGAGAGCAGCCTCATTAAGAGACTTTTAGACTTGCTGGGCTTCAAGAAATCTATAACCACCTCGTACCATCCTCAAGGAGATCCTCAACCAGAGAGATTCAACAGAACTCTTTTGAATATGCTTGGATCTCTAACTTCAGAGCAAAAGCAACACTGGAGAAAGCACATATTGTGCACGCTTATAACAGCACTGCAAACGATGCCACGGGATACTTTCCTTATCGTTTGATGTTTGGGCAGGAGGCCCGCCTACCAGTAGATCTACTTTCAGCACATCCCTGGACCATACCTCAGCAACTTCCCACAGAGGGTATGTGGGCCGACTGCAGAGAAGCATGAAGACTGCCTATGATAAGGCTCAAGCTGTTTCAGATGCCCAAACAGAGGAACAAAATAAATTTCGACCTCAGTGTGCGAGTACATGACTTACAACCAGGTGATAGTGTGCTGCTGAGGAATCTAGGTGTACCTGGGAAACACAAATTGGCTGATTGCTGGAAGTCACAGCCCAATGTTGTCTGTAAACAACTCCCAGGACTGCCAGTGTACCAGATTTGGCCAGAGGAATGCACAGGCCCACTAAAAACTTAGCATTGCTATCATCTTTTGCCTCTGTCAGAGGCAGTTCATGTATCACCACATCAAGATTCACCGTCCACATCCATCACCTCTCAGAGATCCTGACCAGTAACTAGATCTCAGTCTGTGTCTCTTGCTGTAGATAATGACAGCGAGAATGAAGACATGGGAATAGACTGGTTGTAGCCATCTCATACACTAAAGACTGCTACCATCCCTTTTCCTCATTGCAAGGGGGCAGACAGTGGAGTTCTCCGACCAGATGCCCCTGAGTTTGTGCCTCAAGATAGATCTCCAGAATATCTGGAAGACCCCCAATCTTCCTTGATAGGAACAGACTTTGAGGGTTCTTCTTCCTTCATTGAAGCGGAAATGCAGGAAGCTGAAATGCAAGAAGCCGAAATACAGGAAGCTGAAGTGGATGTGCAGGAGAAAGAAATGGCCGTGGATGAAAAGACACCAGTGTGCCTATAACACCAGAACTTAAAGAACAGAGAGTGAGGAGAGTTATTCACACACCCAAGAGACTTATGCCGCGTACACATGACCGGACTTAGGTCCGACAGACTTTCGACTGAGTTCTGACGGAGTTCTGACAGAGTTCTGACGGACTTTCCGAATGAACGGACTTGGCCACACTAAAATCACACCAAAGTCCGACGGATTCGAATGTGATGACGTACGACCAGACTAGAATAAGGAAGTTCATAGCCAGTAGCCAATAGCTGCCCTCGCATTGGTTTTTGTCCCTCGGACTAGCACACACACTAGCGGATTTCTCAGTAGGAACTGGGTCCGGCGGAGTACTTTCGGAAAAATTTGAAACATGTTCCATTTCTAAAGTCTGTCAGACTTTTGCGAATCAAAAGTCCGTTGCAGCCCACACACGATCGAATAGTCTGCCGGAATCATTCCGTCAGACTTTTGATGTTGAAAAGTTCGGTCGTGTGTACGCGGCATAACTTATGACACTCTGGGTGAAAGCTCAGAGATTTGTTTACTTCAAAAAGGACTCCTGAAGTGCCGGTCCTTCCACCATTGATTTGGTGGAGGACAACCAAAGTCACAGCTTCACAGCTGGTGAAGTGACAGAACCCAGGGCCTTGGTAAATATACTTCATGGTTTATCATTACTGTGTTTTCTCTCTATTGCTGGGTTCCACACTAATATTATCAAGCAGGTGTGCCAGAGGGTTTGAGACCGTTGTTGGGGCTGAGCGGCAGAGTACAGAACCAAACATACATTATGCGGCTCCTTAGGGGGTAGCGCTACACAAGTATAAATCTGTTTATTATTTTAGTTAAAAAAATGGACTTTACAGTCACTTTAACGTACCTCTTTGTGGCGGCAGAAATCCTAATATCCTACCAAATATAATGCTGTACATATAAACATTTGAAAGGGAAATTGCAATACCCCCCCCCCCCCCCCCAATAAAGGTTTAACCCCCTGATTGCCCCCAGGTAACCCTTTCACCCCCTTTTGCCAGTGTCACTAAGCAATCATTTTTCTGATCGCTGCATTAGTGTCACTGGTGCCGCTAGGTAGCTAGTTATTTTTTAAGTTCACCGCCAGGTTTTTATAGCGTTAGGTACCCCCATATACTACCCAATAAAGATTTTAACCCCCTGATTGCCCCCTAGAGTTAACCCTTTCACCAGCGATCACCGTATAAGTGTCACTGGTGATGCTGGTTAGCCAGTTAGTTATTTAGGTTCCCTGTCAGGTTTTTATATAGCGTCAGGGACCCCCATATACTACCTAATAAAGATTTTAACCCCCTGATTGCCCCTAGTTAACCCTTTCACCAGTGATCACCGTATAAGTGTTACGAGTGACTCTGGTTAGTTAGTTTGCTTTTTATAGCATCAGGGAAACCAACATTTATTACCCAATAAAGGTTTAACCCCCTGATCACCCGGCGGGTGATATCAATTAGGTTTTAGGGTCAGGGTCTGCGTCGCCCCAGGCAGCGCTAGGTTAGTGCCAGTACCGCTAACACCCATGCACAAAGCATAAACCTCCCGTAGTGGTATAGAATCTGAACAGATCAATATCTGATCTGATCAGATCTATACTAGCGTCCCCAGCAGTTTAGGGTTCCAAAAAAACGCATTGTTAGTGGGATCAGCCCAGATACCTGCTAGCACCTGCGTTTTGCCCCTCCGCCCAGCCCACCCAAGTGCAGTATCGATCGATCTTTGTCACTTACAAAACACTAAACACATAACTACAGCGATCGCAGAGTCAGGCCTGATCCCTGCGATTGCTAACAGTTCTTTTTGGTAGCGTTTTATATTTAAATCCTGAAGGCGGTGCTTGGATTTCGGGGTCCCGTACGTGGCTAGGCTCCCAAAAAGTCCCCCACATGTGGTATCCCCGTACTCGGGAGAAGCAGCAGAATTTATTTTGGCGTGTAATTTCACTTATGCCCATAGCATGTGTGAGCAATATATCATTTAGTGACAACTTTGTGCAAAAAAAAAAAAAAGTTTGTAATATTCCCGTGTAATATTTTGTGGCAAAATATAAAATATTTCATGGACTCAACATGCCTCTCAGTAAATAGCTTGGGGTGTCTACTTTCCAAAATGGGGACATTTGGGGGGGTTTTGTGTTATTTTGGCATTTTATGGCCTTCGAAACTGTGATAGGTAGTGAGGAGTGAAATCAAAAATTTGCACCCTTAGAAATCCTGAAGGCAGTGATTGGATTTCGGGGTGCCGTATGCGGTTAGACTCCCAAAAAGTCCCACATATGTGGTATCCCCGTACTCAGGAGAAGCAGCAGAATATATTTTGGGGTGCAATTCCACATATAACTATGGCATGTGTAAGCAATATATCATTTAGTGACAACTTTTTGTAAACTTTTTTTTTTTTGTGTGTCATTATTCAATCACTTGGGACAAAAAATATATATATTCAATGGGCTTAACATGCCCCTCAGCAATTTTCTTGGGGTGTCTACTTTCCAAAATGAGGTCATTTGGGGGGGGGGGGTTGTACTGCCCTGCCATTTTAGCACCTCAAGAAATGAGATAGGCAGTCATAAATTAAAAGCTGCGTAAATTCCAGAAAATGTACTCTAGATTGTAGATGCTATAACTTTTGCGCAAACCAATAAATATACGCTTATTGACATTTTTTTTACTAAAGACATGTGGCTGAATACATTTTGGCCTAAATGTATGACTAAAATTTAGTTTATTCGATTTTTCTTATAACAAAAAATCGTATCTTTTTTTTTTCAAAATTTTCAGTCTTTTTCCTTTTATATCATAAAAAATAAAAATCGCAGAGGCAATCAAATACCATCAAAAGAAAGCTCTATTTCTGGAAAGAAAAGGACGCAAATTTCGTTTGGGTACAACATTGCATGACCGCGCAATTACCAGTTAAATCAGTGCAGTGCGAAATTGTAAAAAGATCTCTGGTCCTTAGGCTGACAATTGGTCCGGGGCTTAAGTGGTTACTATCACATTCTATAACCCATGTAATGCCTTTATTCATGTTATTTTCCCTTCTTGCCTTACCATTAATATCCCCCCTCTCTTCCTCCCCCCAGCCCAGCATTTCATGTTATGTCCCTGCTTTACACCTCCTAATAAAAGGACTTGAATGGCAGAGAGGTGTCAAGTGCCTATAACCAACACAAAAACATCCTATCAGCCTATATAGAGGGAGGGTCCAACCTCCTCATCCACGGCTCCCACATTCCTATAAACTTATTGTAATTGGCTTGTTTAATAAAAAACACTCTCTCGTTTCCTAATGTTGTGTTAGTGCTTGTTAACCAAGTCTCTGCTACCAGGGGGGAGCTGCGACTGCCAATGTTGGGCGATCAGCTTTCTTGCTTGAAATAGACACCTTAAAAACCGGTTCAACAGTGTTTTTTGGAACATTTTACCCCTCTATTAAACCCAACAGCAGGGGCGTTGCTAGGTGGCAAAAGGACCAGGGGCTTCAGCCCGAAGTCCAAGGCCGGAAATGGGGGAATGTTGTACGCGACGCAGGTTTTTTTGGCTGGGCCGTGACACTGACGGTAGTGACCTACATACCTACCTACACTAACCTACCTGACTTACCTACCCTAACCTACCTGACCTACCTACACTGACGATAGTGACCTACCTACACTGGACATTTACATACACTGACCTACATACACTAACGGTAGTGACCTACCTACACTGACTTGCCTGACCTTCCTACACTGACTGACCTACACATACACTGACCTACCTACACTGATATTTACCTACACTGACATTTTACCTACACATACACTGACCTACCTACACTGACATTAACATACACTGACCCACCTACACTGACATTTACATACACTGACCTAGCTACACTAACCCACTTGACCTACCTACACTTACGGTAGTGACCTACCTACCCTAACCTACCTGACTTACCTACATTGACAATAGTGACCTACCTACACTCACCAGCCTGACCTACATACACTGGACATTTACATACACTGACCTACACACACTAACGATAGTGACCTACCTACACTGACTTGCCTGACCTAACTACGCTGACATTTACTTACACTGACCTACCTACACTGACTTGCCTGAACTACCTACACTGACTGACCTACACATACACTGACATTTACATACACTGACCTACCTACACTGACATTAACATACACTGACCTACCTACAATGACCTACCTACACTGACATTTTACCTACACATACACTGACCTACCTACACTGGCATTAACATACACTGACATTAACATACACTGACCTACCTACACTGACCCACCTACACTGACATTAACATACACTGACCTGTCTCAGCCGTGGTGTGTGGTGTCACAGCAGCCAGGCAGCCAGTCCTCAGAGGAGGAGCCGAGGAGGAGAGGAGAGGGGTCACTGATTGCCGCCATTACTAAATCACTGATCGCCGCCATTACTAGTAAAAAAAAAAATTATTAATAGAAAGGACATAAAACTATCCTCTGTTTTGTAAACGCTATAACTTTTGCGCAAACCAATCAATAATCGCTCATTGCTATTTTTTTTTACCAAAAATATGTAGAAGAATATGTATCGGCCTAAACCTAGGGAAAAAATGTTTTTTTATATAGTTTTGGGGGATATTTATTATAACAAAAAGTAAAAAATAATGCGTTTTTTTCAACATTGACGCTCTATTTTTGTTTATAGCGCAAAAAATAAAAACCACAGGGGTGATCAAATACCACCAAAAGAAAGCTCTATTTGTGGGAAAAAAAGGACGTCAATTTTGTTTGGGAGCCACGTCGCATGACCGCACAATTGTCAGTTAAATCGACGCAGTGCCGAATCGCAAAAAGTGGTCTGGTCTTTGGCCAGCAAAATGGGCTGGGGCTGAAGTGGTTAAGGGGAACCCCCGAACCAAAATACCCTTCAAGTCTGGAATGGATTTTAAGGAGAACCTGTGCCAAATTTAAAAAAAAAAAATGGCGTAGGGGTCCCCCCAAAAATCCATACCAGACCCCTGTCTGAGCACGCAACCTGGCAGGCCGCAGGAAGAGTGCCCCCCCTCCTGAACCATACCAGGCCACATACCCTCAACGGGGGGGGGGGGTGGGTGGGATCTGGGGGTCCCCTTGTTAAAGGGGGCTTACCTGTTTGTATGTTTGTTTTTGCCATGGTCATCCTTAGAAAACCTATAACTAAAATAGCTAAATTTAAAGGAGCTTCATTTTCAATTGCTGCACATATAATTAAGAAATAGGGTTTGTAACTAGTACACCACCAAAAGAAATCCAAGGTGTATTTATCACAGTGCATACTACATTTGTTTCTACACAACCACTCTTGGCCCTTGTACACACGGTCGGATAATCTGTCGGATTGCGTCTTATCGGACCGTGTTGTTGGATAATCCGACTGTGTGTGATATGCATCGGACTGATTCCGTCCGAATATCCGTCCGACCCAATTTTCCAACATGTTGGAAATATTTCCCGACCAACTGGGCCGGACGGACCTAATCCGATCATGTGTATAGCATTTTCATCGGACCAAGTGCCACGCATGCTCAGATCAAATTCCTACATCAAAGCTATTGGCTACTAGCCTGAACGTAGTCCCATCGTAACGAAATTATGTCATCACGTTCTGAAAGATCGGATTTTTCGCCAACTTGGCCCGACCGTGTGTATGCAACAGTTTCGGACAAGATCCGACGGATTTGGTTGTGGAAATCTCCGACCGTGTGTACAGGGGCTTGGACATTCTATAGCTATTTGCTCTATTTGGATTCTTCTGCTACAAATTCTCGGAGACCCGTGTGCTTATTTACAGCTTCTAATGATAAAAGTTTCAGGAATTTTTATATATTTGAAATAAAAAATATCTTTACAAGGAGTCATGGCTTCCAACATACAGCTGGCTTTCTCTGTAGTATTGTTATTGTATAGTGCTGCTATCAATTCAAGGGTCATCAAACAAAATAAAAATTGCATACCTTTGAATGAATGGTGCTCAACACCGTGGAGTTTATTTACTAAAGCTATAGAGGGCAAAATGAGTCACATTTCTGCATAGAAACCAATCAGCTTCTAACCTCAGCTTGTTTAATTAAACTTTGGCAATAAAACCTGGAAGCTGATTGGTTTCTATGCAGAAATGTGGCTAATTTTGCCCTCTCTAGCTTTAGTAAATCAACCCCACTGCCACATGCCAGAGTGAAGGAACCCAAGTATCCCAGAGGCTGTATGGGCCCTTGGAATAAGGTCATCAGCCGCACACCATCTAAAGAAGGCCTTTCAGGTGAAAGAAGAAGAAGGCTTGCACTCCCAGAATATGGTAGAGTTAGCAGCTTTCTACAGACCTTCTCTTGAAACATGTCCCTCAATATCAGTGCCTTGAAGACAAGAAGCAGGATCTGAGACAAAAGGTCTGTCTGAACAAGGAGGGGCCACTGACTAATTTTTACGAAGCACCAGGTTCTTCTTGACTACCTTAGAGCTACCATAATGGTGAATATGGTTTTTGACTTAACCACTTCAATACCGGGCACTTATACACCTTCCTGCCCAGACGAATTTTGAGCTTTCAGCTCTGTCGCACTTTGAATGACAATTGCGCGGTCATGCTACACCGTACCCAAGCTAAGTTTTTATCATTTTGTTCCCACAAATAGAGCTTTCTTTTGGTGGTACTTGATCACCTTTGGGATTTTTATTTTCTGCTAAACAAATAAAAAAAGTCCGAAATTTTTGAAAATTTTTTTTTTTGTTTTAGTTACAAAAGTTTGTAAATAAGTATGTTTTCTCCTTCACTGATGGGCACTGACGGGGCCGCAGTGACTGGCACTGATAAGGCGGCACTGATGGGCACCAATTAAGTGGCACTGATTGGCGGCACTGATATGCGACACAGATAGACACTGATAGGTGACACAAATAGGCACTGATAGGTGGCACGGATTGTCATGGATAGGTGGCACGGATTGGCATGGATGGGTGGCATGGATAGGTGGCATAGGTGGGCACTGATAAGCAGCATAGATGGGCACTGATAGGCGGCACGAATGGGCACTGATAGGCGGCACGGATGGGCATTGTAGTGTACAGTATTGTATAGGGATTGATGCCAATCAGTGCCAAATCATAATACATGGCAATCAGTGATGCCCATTGTGGGCACTGATTGGCATCCATTATGGACATTGATTGGCATCCATTGTGGGCACTGACTGGCATCCCTGGTAGTCTAGGGGGGCATATCTGGTGCTGGGCAACCCTGGTGGCGTCCCTGGTGGTCCAGTGAGGGCATCCTCGAGGGGGCTGTGCTGATAATCGATCAGCACAGACCCCCCCTGTCAGAGGAGCAGCCGATCGGCTCTCCTCTACTCGCGTCTGACAGACTTCCTATTTACACTGTGATCAGCCGTGATTGGACACGGCTGATCACATGGTAAAGAGTCTCTGTCAGAGACTCTTTACCGAGATTGTTGTTGCAGTGTGTCAGACTGACACACCGCAACAACAATCGCCGCGATGCGCGCCCCCGGGGGCGCGCAGCGGCTTAATATCCTGATCAAGTTATATGACGTCCGGTCAGGATATTAAAACCACTTTGCAGCCGTCATTTTGCTATATGGCGGGCGGCAAGTGGTTAATCCTCTGTAGGAGGCGTGAATGAAGATTCCATATGGGAAAACACATACATTAAGTGTATATGATGTATATATAATTTGTCTATATCTACTGCTCTTTATTTGACATCTTACACAAAAAATGATCCCCACTTGACACACAGTGAAGAGTAACTGCCAGAACGTTGCACCATTCAGTTGTCACAATTTCACTCCAAGTTGGCTGAAGCCAAATGCCTGAAGTTCAAAAAAGTTCTGGAGTTTTTTTTTTTTGTATCTAGAATTGGGCAGATTTGTGCGTTTTTGTGCACATTTGTGTGTTTTACACATACACAACTCACAAAAAAACACTGAGCTCCGTTCCCTGCGACTTTACAACACACGGGAGCGGAGATCGGCGCCAAATTTAAAAAAGTAAAAACACATACAGTATACTGTAATCTGTAAGATTACAGTACTGTATAAAAAAATACACACCCCCTTTGTCCCTAGTGGTCTGTGCAGTGCCCTGCATGCACTTTTATATTATAAATACTGTTTTTTTCTGCCTGGAATTTGGAGATTGTCCATAGCAACCAGAAACTGTCCCTTTATGTCAAAAGTGATTTTAGACCAACTAGAAAACGGCGATAATAAATTATAATCACTTGCAGAATTGAGCGATAGCGATTTGTGTTGAGATTTGTCATCAAACACTGAATCTAATTACAGCAACAATTCTACAAATTAGCAAATTTCTATGTTTTTGGATTTAATTACATTATTGAATAATTTTTATTATTATTTGTTATCATCATTTATAATTATTTATTATATTATAAACTTTATCATACCCGGGATGTCTACTAGACTCTGGTTTGAACTGATTTAAGAGAGTTATTCCTAAGAATTGCAGGCCTACAATATAAGATGCCAAATTTCCATGCAAAATAATTATACCGCTTTCAGAACCTAAAATCAAAAATAATCGTACCGCCAGGGAGGTTAATGTAACACATTTTATTAGATGTTTTCTTTTTATGAAAATTACACTTTTCTTCTTGTGTTCATTTTTTTTCTCATTCTCCTTTTCTGTTTCCCAGATCCAACTCCACCAGGAAACATCACTTTCAATACAACGGTAAACAGCATCACATTGTCCTGGGTAGAGCCAGTAAATATGACCAATCTGGCAAACTCTTACATTATAACATATGGGAATGCTTCTTCTTCTTCTTCTCCCACCATTTGGAACCAAACAAGCTACACAAATAGTACCACCCTTCAGAGCCTGACTTCCGGAACTAATTACACCATTTCTGTGATGACAGTCGGAGCTCGGGGGTATCAGAGCTCTCCTGTGACCATATCTGTGTATACAAGTAGGTAGCAAAAACAAGAAATCCTGTAATTGTTATGTCTATATCTTATTACTATTAAAGCTTTTATTATCTTTACTTTATAGAGCCACGGTCTGTGTCAGATCTGAACTTTGTTAATGTGACGTCAAATACTGTGATATTAAATTGGAGCAAACCGATTGAGTATCAGAACACATACCGCTACAGAGTGCAGACAATTGTCACATCGTCATCTACACTGAAAAGTAATATAATGGTGAATAGTGAATCAGCTACAGTAAGCGATCTGACACCGGGAGAAACATACACATTCTTTGTATATGTCAGAGCCGCTGATAATGTCACTGAATCTGATCCTGTGAGCAGAACTACCTGCACAGGTGAGTAAAGAATGCTTGTTTAATAAATCACAGAAACAGCATGTTTTTTTAAAGAGTAATATGTTATATATCATGTTCAAAAGGCAAAATGTGTGTAAAAATGTAACATTTTCATAAAGCTATAGTCCAATCTTTTTCCTGAAAAACAGTATTTATTGCAGAAGGACAATTAAAGTGATTTGTAAAGGTAATTAAAAAAAAATAAAAATAAAATAACAAACATATCAAACTTACCTCCACTGTGCAGCTCGTTTTGCACAGAGTGGCCCCCGAACTTGTTCTTCTGGGGTCCCCCCGGTGGCTCTCGTGGCTCCTCCCCAGAACTGATAACCCCCCTCGGAGAAGCGTTACCCAAGGGGGTTACCTTGCATGTGATCTCCCAAGTCCAGCCTTCGGTGTCCATAGAGGCCGAATGCAGGACTCGACCCCACCCCCATGGCATTTGCGTCATTGGATTTGATTGACAGCAGCATGAGCCAATGGGTGCACTGCTATCAATCTATCCAACCAAGAGCCGAGAACGGGCAGAGAAAGAGCACATGCCTGTGGGACAAGTTCGAGGGTTCAGGTAAGTAAAGCGGGGGGGGGGGGGGGGGGGCGGTCACTGACAGGTGTTTTTTCATCTTAATGCATAGGATGCATTAAGGTGAAAAAAACACAAACCTTTACAACCCCTTTAATTTTGAGAAAAACTTTAATCATCTCTGTTGCTTGTATATTTACAACCAAAAACTGCCTATGCAGATAAGTGGTGTCTGTAGATAAAAACAACCTGTGCAGCTTTGGCCAAAGTTTAATAAAGTTCTCGTTTCAGCTATAGGACACTTAGACCCCTTTCACACTGAGGCGCTGGTCATGTCAGCAGTAAAGTAGAAATGTGCAGTTCATTTCGTACCAAATTGAAATTCAGACACATTTTTCATTATTCAGAAATTAGGATGTATCCGAAGTTCTGAATTACAATAGTAACGAATTTAAACAAATCCGAAATAACAAAACAATATTACTAATTTGAATCGTTTTCAGATTGAATTTGAATACTTTTAAAATCAAATTAGAATTTCCGAAGAGAATAAAATAGAATAGAAAATAAAGGAATAGAATATAAAAGAATAAAAAAGAATAGAAAATAAAGGAATGGAATAGAATAGAATAGAAAAGAATAGAATAGAATGCAAAAAAATGTAGAATAGAATAGCAAGAATATAACCATTTCCCCAAATTCTAATAGAATTACCTCAAATAGAATAGAAAAAAATAGATTTGAATAGGAAAGAAAATACAAGAATAGAATAGACTACAATAGAAAAGAAGAAAATATACTAGAATAGAATGAATAGAGCCATCTTTCTAAATTCTAATAACTAATAGAATACATTTAAATTTGAATAAAAAAGAATAGAATAGAACAGAAAATAGAATAGAAAATATAAGAACAGAATAGAAAAGAACAGAATAGAATAAAATAAACAATAGAAAAGAATAGAATAGAAAGAATATAACAATAACGATTACAATTTTTCAAATTCGGTTGAATTGAGTGCAGTTTGAGCAAATTCGGACAATTTGAATTGATTCGAATAAACAAAATGAATTACGAAAACAAATTAGACTAATTTACCTAAATAAATTTATGCAAACAATGAATTGAAACAAAACTAAACACATTTTTTCATTCTGCAGATGTCTAAATAGAATGAGTCTTATAAAGCACATAACATTATGAACATTGTATTTCCAGTTCCCGAACAAGCTGTCAATGTCACAGTGAACAATTACCAGTCGGTGAATTCTCTGGTGGTGAACTGGGCGAAACCATCAGGAATCGTGTCCAATTATAATGTCACTATAACAGGAGATGTAAATAGGACATTACAGACTACATCTACACAAGTGACCTTCACTGACTTACTACCAGGAAGGAATTATACCGTCACTGTACAGACAATCAGTGGGAGCTGCAACAGTCCAATCACTGCAAAGACAGAGGCCACATGTGAGTATGATCCACGAGTGATCCGTGGCATATGTATATGATCAGAGTGTGAGTAATGGGATTGTGAGGGTTCTGTAAGGCCACAAGTATTTGTCATGATTGCCTTTTCCAGGTGTAAAAAAAGGGCACCCAGAGGTGCTTACATGACCTTTTTTATGTTCCACTTTTTACTAAAGATGGGTCTTGGCCAGCACATTATGCCTTTTCTTTAAAAAGTTTTGGATTAAAATTTTTTTTTTAATCATGCTTACTTGTGTGGAGACAGCATCTGTCCACCACTGTCTCTAAGGCTGAGAACTGAGCAATCAAACATCGCTGATCACTTGGTTCTCATAGCTCCCTGAGAAGAGAGCTGCTGACTGTCAGTCACTGGCTGTCTGCTCTGCCCCCCCGCGCTAACTGGAGCGCTGGATTGGGGAGGGGGCGGGACCGGCCAGCTCAGGCTCTGTCAGGGCTGGCTTAGCCCTTCCTTCTCTGGGCTGGACGCTCAGCTGTCGGCTAATTGCCAGCTCTCTTCTCTCTCCTCAGTTACCAGCTGCTAGTGGCTGCAGCTTGGTGATGTGGGACTGAACTAACCCATTATTGAGTTCATCTTCATTGTTCATTACTGAATATATATTGCATTCGTGTTTATCTTGCGCAGATATATATCATTTGCATAGCATTTATCTTGCACAGGATTATACCATTTGTTTTTGCACAGGAGTGCATTGTTTGGTTGTGCACAATATTGCACATGTTTGCACGCAGTGCATTCTTTGGTTTTGCCCAGTATTGCATATGTGGCACACAGGTATTTTATACAGTAATTTTACACAGCATTTTTGCACATTATTATTTGCACAGTGATTATTACATTCATTATAGAAGTTGCGCTGATCACTTTTTACTTCATACCCATTTTTAGTGCACTGTATACACTTTAGATCTAGCTGCAATTTATTAGATTATCATTTATTTCACTTTGATAGCGCGAGGGACTTTACTCACAACGTCCTTACTTGCTCCTTACTGACTCCCTAAAAGAGGCCTGTTTATTGCACCGAGAGTGGGATCGGTTGCAGTTGCATCAAGGGGGGGTCTACCGAAGGGGCCCCTCAGATGATCCTGAAGAGGCAGTTATTCCTACCAGAAAAGCATCGGGAGACAGTGTTAATTGCCCTACATGACCATCATGGCCATCTAGAGTCCAAGAGGACTTTCCAACTGGTGAGGCATTGATTCTATTGGCCCCGCATGCGGGCTGAAGTCGAGTGCTACTGAAGTCTTGCCTTAGATGTATCCAAAGGAAGACTTTTCCTCACTGAGCCGCCCCAATGAGCTACCTTCAGAGCCAGGGACCACTGGATCTGGCGTGCATTGACTTCCTCTGCTTGGAGTCTGATCTGAGTGGGCAGGGAAATATTGTGGTTATAACCGACCATTTCATCCGTTATGACCAGACATTTACCAAAAACTATCAACAGGCCTCCACAATGGCCAAAATCTTAGTAGAGAAGTTCTTTGTACATTTTGACCTGCCCCTGCGTATCCATTCCGACCAAGGGAGAGACTTTGAGAGCAGCCTCATTTTAGACTTGTTGGGCATCAAGAAATCTAGAACCACCCCGTACCATCCTCAAGGAGATCCTCAACCAGAGAGATTCAACAGAACTCTTTTGAATATGCTCGGATCTCTAACTTCAGAGCAAAAGCAAAACTGGAGCAAGTACATAGCAGCTATCGTGCATGCTTATAACCGCACTGCAAATGATGCCACAGGATACTCTCCTTATCGTTTGATGTTTGGGCGGGAGCCCCGCCTACCAGTAGATGTAGCTTTAAGCCACATCCCAGACCATACCTCAGCAACTTCCCACAGAGGGTATGTGAACCAACTGCGGAGAAGCCTGAAGACTGCCTGTTAAAGCTCAAGCTGTTTCAGATGCCCAAGGACAGAGGAACAAAAGACATTTTGACCTCAGGGTGCGAGTACATGACTTACAACCAGGCGATAGGGTGCTGCTGAGGAATCTAGGTGTATCTAGGATACACAAATTGGCTGATCACTGGAAGTTACAGCCCTATGTTATCTACACACAACTCCCAGGACTGCCAGTGTACCAGATTTGGCCAGAGGAATGCACAGGCCCACTAAAAACTTAGCATTGCTATCATCTTTTGCCTCTGTCAGAGGCAGTTCATGTATCACCACATCAAGATTCACCGTCCACATCCATCACCTCTCAGAGATCCTGACCAGTGACTTAATCTCAGTCTGTGCCTTTTGCTGTAGATAATGACAGTGAGGATGAAAATAAGGGAATAGACTGGTTGTGGCCATCTCATCCCAAAGACCGTTACGATCCCTTTTCCTCATTTCACGGTGACAGACAGTGGAGTTCCCCCGACCAGAGGCCCCTGTGTTTGTGCCTCAAGATAGATCTCCGGAAGATCTGGAAGACCCCCAATCTTCCTTGATGGGAATAGACTTTAAGAGTTCTTCTTCCTTCATTGAAGCGGAAATGCAGGAAGCTGAAATACAGGAAGCTGAAGTAGATGTGCAGGAGAAAGAAGTGGCCGTGGATGAAGAAGACACCAGTGCGCCTGTAACACCAGAACCTAAAGAACAGAGAGCGAGGAGAGTTATTCACACACCCAAGAGACTAACTTATGACACTCAGGGTGAAAGCTCTAAGGAGATTTGTCTTACTTCAAAAAGGACTCCTGAAGTTCCGGTCCTTCCACCATTGATTTGGTGGAGGACAATCCCATCTCACCCCCTGGCACATCTAAACAGGACACTTCGGTGTCAGTGGCAAGTGGACAGAACAGCCTCCCTTCTTATGACAATTGGTGGGAGGCTCCTCTGTCAGCTCTGTGTCATGATATGAGCTGTTTGAGTTTGAATTCTTCTTATGAAAACGCAACTTGTTTGTTGTCATGTGTGCATTAACCTATTTCTCCGCTTGTGTATAAAAGCATGTAACAGGTCACAGACTTTTACTGTCTTTGGGGACCAAAGATTTCAAGTAGAGGGAGTGTGTAGCACAGGGTTGATATTAATGTTATTATGTTGAATAGTTGTCTGTTTCTTAATTAAAGGGTTTGGTTCCCTCTAGTGACCTCTGAAACTTTATCAGGATCTTTCTTTCATTTAAGAAGCAAATGCATTGTGGGATATCTGGTTTGATGAGGAAGTGACTCATGTTATTAAATCAGTCTGGGAACTACTAGACCCACAATGCCAAGTCGCAGACCCACAATGCCAAGTCACAGAACAGCCTGCTGGGTAGACAGATAAAAGGACAGGTGTGGCCTGCTTTCAGCCTCTCCAGAAGCCATTCAACAACCAGCAGGAGGTCTGTGTGTGTGACTTGGGCTGAGAGACTGCGGCCTATGGTGCGGAGCAGGATAGCTAGCCTCTGAGGGACTTCAGAGTACAGCCCTGCCAGCTTAGCAAGCGGATCGATGTGCAGTGCCCGGACATCTGGAAGTTTTCCTGCACCTCAGCCATCTGGTGGAGTGGTACAGCACGATGGCGCCTCCTTTTCATCAGACTGAGACACCAGAAGGGGAGTCAGGATGGAGTCTCACAGCCTCTGAGTCTATTGTGGTGAGAGGGCATTTGCCCATTCCAGTAAAGTGCACTGTTTAATGAGTGAGTTATTTTTTCCTACTGCTGGTGAGACTTGTAGTTCCACAGAAGTGATTCTACTTATTCACAGGCCACATACAGCGAAACTCTAGGGTTTATTATTCCCTGTACTGTAAAGTCAGTACTGTATTACACTCACATATAAGGAGGAGGTTGTTACAAGTGCCATATTTCTTCAGTTACACAGTTATCAATGTACCATTTATTCTACAGTTTGCTTTCACTCTTTTGCCCTGTTGGATTACAAAAACTTCAGTTTAAACTACAGGCTAGCTGAAGATAGGAACTTTTATCATCTTCTGCAAAGCATCACAGTTCCTTTTTGTAGTTTGAACACTGAATTACAACCTAGTGGCAGCCCTTGAGGACAGGTTAAATATTGCATTGTATTATTGAATGTAGGTAACATTATATTGCAATTTGGTGTGTGTATTGAGGCCTCAGTGGGAAGGTGTTTAATATAGGTTTTGGAGCATATTGAACACTTGTCCCGTTGCACACCTGTCTACATATTCTCCCTACTAAGGAAGAGCCAAACACCCCCCTGTTTGGTTCACACCAGAACCTGCGAACAGACCTAAACTTTGTAAGAACTTTAGAACCCTATTAAAGTCTATGAGACTCGAATGTTCAAAATCTAAAGTACTAATTTTAAAGGCTAATATGCAAGTTACTGTCCTAAAAAGTGTTTGGGGACCTGGGTCCTGCCCCAGGGGACATGGATCAATGCAAAAAAAAGTTTTAAAAACTGACATTTTTTAAAGGGGGCTTCCAGACTCTGATAAGCCCCCCTCCCACAGACCCCCACAACCACCGGCCAGGGTTGTGGGGATGAGGCCCTTGTCCCCATCAACATGGGGACATGGTGCTTTGAGGGGTCACAGACCCCCAAAGCATCCTCCCAATATTGAGGGCATGTGGCCTGGTACAGTTCAGGAGGAGGAGGGGGGCGCTCTCTTGCCCCCCCCTCTTTTCCTGCGGCCTGCCAGGTTGCGTGCTCGGATAAAGGGTCTGGTATGGATACTTAGGGGGAACCCCACGTCAATTTGTTTTTTGAATTTGACGCGGGGTTCCCCTTAATATCCATACCAGACCTGAAGGGCCTGGTCATTGAAGTTGGGGGAACCCCACGCTTTTTTTTTTTTTATCAATGACTTTCAATGAGTGTTCTCTGTATTAAGGGAGCCGACAATTCATTATAGCCGCAAGGGATTTTAAAAGACTTTTTTTGCTGCAGAAATGACACTTTGTGCAGGGACAGTTCTAAGCATGGGAAACATGCGCCCCTTCACAGGCATACTATAGACACCCCCCAGGTACGAAATTTTAAGGAATATTACACTTTTATTGTTTCACTTTAATCATTATTAAAATCACTGCTCCCGAAAAAACACCAATTTTTAAAACTTTTTTTTGCATTGATCCATGTCCCCTGGGACAGGACCCAGGTCCCCAAACACTTTTTAGGACAATAACTTGCATATTAGCCTTTAAAATTAGAAATCACTTTAGAATTCTCCCATAGACTTGTACAGGGTGTTCCCGGCTTTTCGAATTTGCCGCGAACACCCCAAATTGTTCACTGTTCGCTGAACAGTAGTGATGGACGAACTTCCGACGGGACGTTTCGCGAACGCGAAACGCGAACGGACACAAACGTTCGCGAAAACGACCGTTCGCCGCGGGCTCCATTGACTTCAATGGGAGGCGAATTTCGCAAACCTTTAGGTCGAATTTGCGGCCACGGGGTAATTATTAGGGGGTAGCACGTAGTCCCACCACCTGGACAATAGCATAATACATGTATGAGGTGAATTTGGGATCGATAACTACAAGCATTTTTTTTTTATTTGGGAAATTGTTCTGACAATTCAGGACTATGGAGCTAATGAAGGCAATGGAGGAGAGGGAAGGTCAGGGACCAGGGTAGGCAAACAAGAGGGTGCAGGAGATACAGAGCACTGACAGCAGCACCGTAATACAGAGCACTGACATCAGCACCGTGACATACAGCGCTGACAGCAGCTCCGTGACATACAGCGCTGACAGCAGCTCCGTGACATACAGCGCTGACAGCAGCTCCGTGACATACAGCGCTGACAGCAGCTCCGTGACATACAGCGCTGACAGCAGCTCCGTGACATACAGCGCTGACAGCAGCACCGTGACATACAGCGCTGACAGCAGCTCCGTGACATACAGCGCTGACAGCAGCTCCGTGACATACAGCGCTGACAGCAGCTCCGTGACATACAGCACTGACAGCAGCTCCGTGACATACAGCGCTGACAGCAGCTCCGTGACATACAGCGCTGACAGCAGCACCGTGACATACAGCGCTGACAGCAGCTCCGTGACATACAGCGCTGACAGCAGCTCCGTGACATACAGCGCTGACAGCAGCTCCGTGACATACAGCGCTGACAGCAGCTCCGTGACATACAGCGCTGACAGCAGCTCCGTGACATACAGCGCTGACAGCAGCACCGTGACATACAGCGCTGACAGCAGCTCCGTGACATACAGCGCTGACAGCAGCTCCGTGACATACAGCGCTGACAGCAGCTCCGTGACATACAGCGCTGACAGCAGCTCCGTGACATACAGCGCTGACAGCAGCTCCGTGACATACAGCGCTGACAGCAGCTCCGTGACATACAGCGCTGACAGCAGCTCCGTGACATACAGCGCTGACAGCAGCTCCGTGACATACAGCGCTGACAGCAGCTCCGTGACATACAGCGCTGACAGCAGCACCGTAAGCAGCCCCAGGAGGAAGTCAGCACAGCACAGGGATGGTGTGATCCCCTCATAATAAGAACCCCCAGGAGGAAGTCAGCACAGCACAGGGATGGTGGGAGCCCCTCATAATAAGAACCCCCAGGAGGAAGTCAGCACAGCACAGGGATGGTGGGAGCCCCTCATAATAAGAACACCCAGGAGGAAGTCAGCACAGCACAGGGATGGTGGGAACCCCTCATAATAAGCAGCCCCAGTAGAAATATGACACCGCTCAACCTCTTCAAAGAGGAGGGTAGGGGCATATAGTACGGTGTGCTTTTTTGGGTCAGGGAAGTGAGCCAAATGAATTAAGAAGGTCTGTGTGCTTGATTCCAAAAATTGTTTATAGACATATACATGGTCTACTGATCACATGTGTTGAATTCCTCCGAGATCCATGCCTCATTCATTTTTAGAAATGTGAGGTAGTTAACACTGTCGTGAGCTAGGCGAGTACGCTTATCGGTCACAATCCCCCCTGCTGCGCTGAACGTCCTTTCGGACAGGACACTGGATGAGGGGCAAGCCAACAGTTCGATTGCAAATTGGGCAAGCTCTGGCCAGAGGTCAAGCCTGCCCACCCAGTAGTCTAGGGGTTCATCACTCCTCAGAGCGTCCACATCGGCCGTTAACCCAATGTAGTCGGACACCTGACGGTCTAGGCGTTCCCTGATGCTGGATCCGGATGACACCTGTCGATGGGTCGGCTGAAAGAATGACCTCATATCCGAAGTCACCAACACATCTTCAAACCGGCCTCTTCTTGCAGGCGCTGTTGGATTGGTACCCGCAAATCCTTCTCTGGGAGTGGGAATTGCTCCTCTGCCAGCGCACGCAAAAGCAGAATGCAGCATTTCTCGAAGCAAGGCCTGGAAGTGCTGCATTCTGACAGCCCTCTGCGACGGCGGTAACATTTCCGCCATTTTGTGTTTGTACCGGGGATCTAAGTACGTTGCCACCCAGTACTGGTCCTTGACCCTCATGCTTTTTATACGGGGGTCCCTATTAAAACACTGGAGCATGAAGGCCCCCATTTGCACTCAAGCGGAAGGTATGTGGTGGTGGTGGTGTTGTTGGTGGTAGTGTCTTTGGGGGTGCACATAGCAGAGAGTGAAGAAGAGGGTGCAGATCGAGAGGATGAGGAGGGTGCAGAAGAATAAGGCTGAGTGAGCCACTCAACCAAGTCTGGTGCGTCCTTTAAAGTAATTGAACGCACCTTCTGCAACTTCCCACTTTGGCTCAAGGCTGTTGCTCCTGCCCTACCCCTACCACCCCTGCGGAAGGGCCTGCCTCTTCCTCTGCCTGTCATTTTTTAAATCACCCTGTGACAAAACTCTTAGTCCCTATACCGCTGAAGGACTGCTGCAGTATAGGGCAGCGGTCAGCAGTAGTGCACGGCAACCCTATGTATTGTGGACCGATAGCGGTCCTTACAGAACAGCAGACTGTACTGCACTCAGGCCTATGTACCGTAGCACCCTATACCAAGTTACCAGTCCTTATAAGAACTTTTGTGGACCAAGCAGGTTGTGTGTTAGTGTTTAGCAGACTGTGCGTCAGTCCCTATACCGCTGAAGGACTGCTGCAGTATAGGGCAGCGGTCAGCAGTAGTGCACGGCAACCCTATGTATTGTGGACCGATAGCGGTCCTTACAGAACAGCAGACTGTAACGCACTCAGGCCTATGTACCGTAGCACCCTATACCAAGTTACCAGTCCTTATAAGAACTTTTGTGGACCAAGCAGGTTGTGTGTTAGTGATTAGCAGACTGTACGTCAGTCCCTATACCAATGAAGGACTGCTGCAGTATAGGGCAGCGGTCAGCAGTAGTGCACGGCAACCCTATGTATTGTGGACCGATAGCGGTCCTTACAGAACAGCAGACTGTAACGCACTCAGGCCTATGTACCGTAGCACCCTATACCAAGTTACCAGTCCTTATAAAAACTTTTGTGGACCAAGCAGGTTGTGTGTTAGTGATTAGCAGACTGTACGTCAGTCCCTATACCAATGAAGGACTGCTGCAGTATAGGGCAGCGGTCAGCAGTAGTGCACGGCAACCCTATGTATTGTGGACCGATAGCGGTCCTTACAGAACAGCAGACTGTACTGCACTCAGGCCTATGTACCGTAGCACCCTATACCAAGTTACCAGTCCTTATAAAAACTTTTGTGGACCAAGCAGGTTGTGTGTTAGTGATTAGCAGACTGTACGTCAGTCCCTATACCAATGAAGGACTGCTGCAGTATAGGGCAGCGGTCAGCAGTAGTGCACGGCAACCCTATGTATTGTGGACCGATAGCGGTCCTTACAGAACAGCAGACTGTACTGCACTCAGGCCTATGTACCGTAGCACCCTATACCAAGTTACCAGTCCTTATAAAAACTTTTGTGGACCAAGCAGGTTGTGTGTTAGTGATTAGCAGACTGTACGTCAGTCCCTATACCAATGAAGGACTGCTGCAGTATAGGGCAGCGGTCAGCAGTAGTGCACGGCAACCCTATGTATTGTGGACCGATAGCGGTCCTTACAGAACAGCAGACTGTACTGCACTCAGGCCTATGTACCGTAGCACCCTATACCAAGTTACCAGTCCTTATAAGAACTTTTGTGGACCAAGCAGGTTGTGTGTTAGTGTTTAGCAGACTGTGCGTCAGTCCCTATACCGCTGAAGGACTGCTGCAGTATAGGGCAGCGGTCAGCAGTAGTGCACGGCAACCCTATGTATTGTGGACCGATAGCGGTCCTTACAGAACAGCAGACTGTAACGCACTCAGGCCTATGTACCGTAGCACCCTATACCAAGTTACCAGTCCTTATAAGAACTTTTGTGGACCAAGCAGGTTGTGTGTTAGTGATTAGCAGACTGTACGTCAGTCCCTATACCAATGAAGGACTGCTGCAGTATAGGGCAGCGGTCAGCAGTAGTGCACGGCAACCCTATGTATTGTGGACCGATAGCGGTCCTTACAGAACAGCAGACTGTAACGCACTCAGGCCTATGTACCGTAGCACCCTATACCAAGTTACCAGTCCTTATAAGAACTTTTGTGGACCAAGCAGGTTGTGTGTTAGTGATTAGCAGACTGTACGTCAGTCCCTATACCAATGAAGGACTGCTGCAGTATAGGGCAGCGGTCAGCAGTAGTGCACGGCAACCCTATGTATTGTGGACCGATAGCGGTCCTTACAGAACAGCAGACTGTAACGCACTCAGGCCTATGTACCGTAGCACCCTATACCAAGTTACCAGTCCTTATAAGAACTTTTGTGGACCAAGCAGGTTGTGTGTTAGTGATTAGCAGACTGTACGTCAGTCCCTATACCAATGAAGGACTGCTGCAGTATAGGGCAGCGGTCAGCAGTAGTGCACGGCAACCCTATGTATTGTGGACCGATAGCGGTCCTTACAGAACAGCAGACTGTACTGCACTCAGGCCTATGTACCGTAGCACCCTATACCAAGTTACCAGTCCTTATAAGAACTTTTGTGGACCAAGCAGGTTGTGTATTAGTGTTTAGCAGACTGTGCGTCAGTCCCTATACCGCTGAAGGACTGCTGCAGTATAGGGCAGCGGTCAGCAGTAGTGCACGGCAACCCTATGTATTGTGGACCGATAGCGGTCCTTACAGAACAGCAGACTGTACTGCACTCAGGCCTATGTACCGTAGCACCCTATACCAAGTTACCAGTCCTTATAAGAACTTTTGTGGACCAAGCAGGTTGTGTGTTAGTGATTAGCAGACTGTACGTCAGTCCCTATACCAATGAAGGACTGCTGCAGTATAGGGCAGCGGTCAGCAGTAGTGCACGGCAACCCTATGTATTGTGGACCGATAGCGGTCCTTACAGAACAGCAGACTGTAACGCACTCAGGCCTATGTACCGTAGCACCCTATACCAAGTTACCAGTCCTTATAAGAACTTTTGTGGACCAAGCAGGTTGTGTATTAGTGTTTAGCAGACTGTGCGTCAGTCCCTATACCGCTGAAGGACTGCTGCAGTATAGGGCAGCGGTCAGCAGTAGTGCACGGCAACCCTATCTATTGTGGACCGATAGCGGTCCTTACAGAACAGCAGACTGTACCGCACCCAAGCCTATGTACCGTAGCACCCTAGACAGACCAAGTTACCAGTCCTGATAAAGAGCTTTGTGGAACAAGTGAGTTGTGAATGATTAGCAGACTGCAGCAGAAGGGCAGCAGTCAAGTATAATATTCTTTCTATATTTGGAAGAAAGAATATTATACGTGTACAAGCCTATTACCGTACCACTGATACCAGTCCTGAAAAGAACCTTTGTGGAACTAATAGTAACAGCAAGTCTTTAAAATTATCCTCACTGCCTGACACACTGCTTCCTGCCTGTCCCTATACAAATTGGCAAAAAAGAGTAGGCTGGAACGATTAGCTGGAACAGCTCTTTTGTGGACCTGATAGTAACAGCTAATGATGATGATGATGATGATGATGAAGAAAGACTAATCTGGCTGAGCTGTCCCTAAAATAGCAGCATACAGCGCTCTGTCCCTTTATCTAAACTGACAAAAGAAACTCAGGCTGCTGACCTAACACCTATACCAGTCCTGAAAAGAACTTTTGTGTACCAAATAGCTAGCGTTTTCTCTGTCCCTACTCCACACAGGATCCTTTCCCTACAGTGACAGAAGAAAGAATGTAAAATGGCCACCGGATCGGGTGTATTTATAGGTTAGGGGGAATGTCCAAGTGTCCATGAGCTGTCATGTCTCAATTGGTTGTCCTGTAACACATGATAAACGTGTCACGAAAGGTTAAAGTTCTTGTATACATTAAACACGTAAGTCCGCCGGGGCGAACGACGGAAAAAGGCGTTCGAACCCGCGGACGGCGAAAGTCGGAAATTCGCCGCGAAACGACCGCCGGGCGAACCGTTCGGCCATCACTACTGAACAGGCAAACAGGCAATGTTCGAGTCGAACATGAGTTTGACTCAAACTCGAAGCTCATCCCTATTGTGATTATTGAACCACCGTTCTCATATCTATACTGACTGTTACCAACTGTCATTTATTGTTTCTGTCTAATCACATTGTTCATTGTATTTAATATCCACTTTAGTAAACTTTCTGAGTGGTTCATTGATATTGTGTGTGAGTCTCTGTTTACTACCACAGCTGGTGAAGTGACAGAACCCAGGGCCTTGGTAAATATACTTCATGGTTTATCGTTACTGTGTTTTCTCTCTTTTGCTGGGTTCCACACTAATATTATTAAGCAGGTGTGCCAGAGGGTTTGAGACCGTTGTTGGGGCTGAGCGGCAGAGTACAGAACCAAACATACATTAAGTGGCTCCTTAGGAGCTAGCGCTACACAAGTATAAATCTGTTTATTATTTAAGTTAAAAAAAATTTACTTTACGGTCACTTTAACGTACCTCTTTGTGGTGGCAGAATTCCTAACATCCTAACAAATATAATGCTGTACATATAAACATTTGAAAGGGAAATTGCAATGCCTTTGGGTCAACTTTGACATTTTTGTATGTTTATACATTTTTACACTAATTTGTTTATATCATTTTTTTTTTACTATATATGCAATCTTTTTTTACAAAATTTAATATATGGAGTGTCTGTGGCAAAGAATGCCCAAATACCAGGGCCTGTTTTTAAAGGATTCACACGGTGAATGTTTGCTGTACTTTACTGCATTCAGCTATCCAAGAGGTTCGTCCTATGCAACTCTCATTTTCAAAAAAGGATTGGCCCATCAGCAAACAACATAATATAGAGATTGCAATCCCCAACAAGATTTGCCCATTACAATTAATATTTCAACAAGATTCACCCATTAGTATACAACATAATAAGGAGATTCCAATTACAAATTCCAATTTGTGTTGTGGTAACTTGCCCCCCAAAAATAAAATAATGCATATATGCTACAACGTCAAATCAGGTATCATCAATAGGCTTTATTGACAGTACACTTTACAACACGGACAAGATGTTTTGTGAGGAGCATATGGCCATTTTCTTAGGTAGGGTGTATCATAGAGCTGCACGATACTGGCCAAAATGACAATCACAATCTTTTTGCTTAGGATAAAAAGATCACGATTCATGTGATGTAAAATTCTACAAAAAAAATTGGGCTAAATTTACTGGTTAGGTTTTTTTTTTTTTTTTTTTTATTATTCATTAAAGCAATTTTTTACAAAAAAATTTGAAAAACCGCTGCGCAAATACAGAGTGACATAAAATATTGCAACAACCACCCTTTTATTCTCTAGGGTCTCTACAAAAAAATAAATAAAATAAAATAAACTATAATATATATATATATATATATATATATATATATATATATATAATGTTTGGGTTTCTAAGTAATTTTCTAGCAAAAAAGAAAAAGGATTTTAATTTGAAACCAACAAATGTCAGAAAAAGGTTTAATGTTTAAGTGGTTAAACTTTCCTCACTTAGGCCCCTTTCACACAGGAGAACCGTTCAGGTCTGCCTGTCAGTTTTTTAGGCGGACCTGAACGGACGGGCGCTCCATACAGATCTATGGAGCAACGCATGCCAGCGGTGACATGTCCGCTGACATCTGACCCACTCTGATCCGCTGTGTGACGGATGGAAACTCTACTTTTCCACCCGCCTGGTGGATCGGATCGTATAAAAACGGACTCTACAGTCCGTCTTCATCTGATCCCCCATAGAGCTGAGCAAAGTGGAGCCCGTACACATCCATGTGAAAGGGCCCATACACAAAGTCTATTCCATTGACAAATTGCAATGTTTATACTTAAGTTCCACTGCTAAAGAATGTTGTGATTCTTGGCAGACTGCCCGCTTTTTTGCTTCCTTTCTTTTGATAGCTGTGGCTTCAGAAAAGCAGTGAAAATTCTTTGCATAGTAAGAATCGTGAAACACTTTTGTCAAGATCGCAATAGGGAAAAAATCACGATAACTATTCTTGGCGATTGATCGTGCAGCTGTAGTATATCACAATTCTAACATGAGATGGTCCACTTATTGTAGTCCCTAGGGGTGCTATGACAAAACTACCCAGCTCACACCAGAGTTGTGATATACCCTGCCTGACTAGGTGCCTGCATACCCACAATAAAACACGTTGCTGGTGTTGTAAACTACATTTACCATCAATATAGATTATTGTTGTCATCTTTTTTTTTTTTTTTTGCCATGGTCATCCTTATGCCACGTACACACGATCAGACTATCCAGCGGACTTAGTCTGGCGCACAAACCGCCGTAAAGTCCGAGCGGACCTGCCCACACATGTGACTTTTCCGGCGGACTTAGTCTGCCGGATTATCCGCCGTACTTCTGAAATGAACGGACTTGCCCACACACATGGAGGAAAGTCAGTTCATTTTGAGTGCGGCTCCAGGTAGCCGGGACCAGCGAAGGCAGCGTCACTGGCCCTCATCACGTGGTATGGAGTTAAAGGGGAAGCCCTACGCCAGAAAAACGGCGTGGGGGTCCCCCCTAGGTCCATATCAGACCCTTATCCGAGCACGCAACGCGGCCGGCCAGGAAAGGGGATGGGGACGAGCGAGCGCCCCCCCCCCCCTCCTGAGCCATACCAGGCCGCGTGCCCTCAACAAGGGGGGTGCTTTGGGGAAGGGGGACCGCGCGCCCCCCCCCCCCACCCCAAAGCACCTTGTCCCCATGTTGATGAGGACAAGGGCCTCTTCCCGACAACACTGACCGTTGGTTGTCGGGGTCTGCGGGAGGGGGGCTTATCGGAATCCGTGAGCCCCCTTTAATAAGGGGGCCCCCGGATCCCAGCCCCCCCACCCTATGTGAATGAGTATGGGGTACAATGTACCCCTACCCATTCACCTGTGAAAAAAATGTAAAAAAAAAAAATCACAACCCACAAGGGTTAAAATAGTTTATTGCACAGCTCCGGGGGTCTTCTGCCGTCTTCGGGGGTCTTCTCACCGGACTCCTCCGCTATCTTCTGCTCTTTTGCTAGCTCTTTTATTAGCGGAGGAGCCCGGCTTTCTTCTTCGCCGCCACCCTCTTCTTCGGACTTCGGGGGTCTTGTCCCCCTCTTCGGTTCTTCTTGCTGGGCCTCCGTGCCTTCTTCTAGCTCTTTTACAAGCGGTGGCCCGGTCCTCTGTCGCCGCCGCCTTCTGTTCTTCTCTTCTTCTGTTCTTCTCTTCTTGAGCTGTTGCCTCGTCGCTGTCTCTGACTACAATGACAGGCACGCGGCGTGCGGCGACTTATATAGGGACATCGCCGGATGATGTCCCTGCCCATTATGATGTCACAGTCCCAGCATCCTCTGTCCCTGCCCATTATGATGTCACAGTCCCAGCATCCAGCCCCCCCTCCCCCCATGTTGAGGGACCTGGAGCCGCGCTCAAAATGAACAGACTTTTCTCCGTGTGGGAAAAGTCCGTTCATTTCAAAAATATGGCGGACTAGCACACACACGGCCACATATTTTGGTGCAAAACTACTTTCTTAGTCCACCGGACTTTTGGGTAAAAAAAAGCCTTACACCATGTAAGGACGGCCTTTCAGGTGAAAGAGGAAGAAGGCTTGCACTCTGCTACAAATTCTCGGAGACCTGTGTGCTTATTTCCAGCTTCTAATGATAAAAGTTTCAGGAATTTTTATATATTTGAAATAAAAAATATCTTTACAAGGAGTCACGATTTCCAACATACAGCTGGCATTCTCTGTAGTAATGTTATAGTATAGCGCTGCTATCAATTCAAGGGTCATCAAAAAAAAAAAAAATGGCAAAAGCCAAGTTCTTACCTTTGAATGAATGGTGCTCAACACCGGGGGATTTATTTACTAAAGCTATAGAAGGCAAAATTAGCCACATTTCTGCATAGAAACCAATCAGCTTCTAACCTCAGCTTGTTTAATTAAACTTTGGCAATAAAACCTGGAAGCTGATTGGTTTCTATGCAGAAATGTGGCTAATTTTGCCCTCGCTAGCTTTAGTAAATCAACCCCACTGCCACATGCCAGAGTGAAGGAGCCCAAGTATCCCAGAGGCTGTATGGGCCCTTGGAATAAGGTCATCAGCCTCACACCATCTAAAGAAGGCCTTTCAGGTGAAATAAGAAGAAGGCTTGCACTCCCAGAATATGGTAGAGTTAGCAGCTTTCTACAGACCTTCTCTTGAAACATGTCCCTCAATATCAGTGCCTTGAAGACAAGAAGCAGGATCCGAGACAAAAGGTCTGTCTGAACAAGGAGGGGCCACTGACTAATTTTTATGAATCACCAGGTTCTATTTGACTACCTTAGAGCTACCACAATGGTGAATATGCTTTTTGACTTAACCCCCCTGACGGTATTCCCGAGTCTGGCTCGGGGTGGAATTTTCATACCAAAAGCGGTATCCCCGAGTCAGACTCGGGACTGCGTCGCTGGATCCAGGAGGAGGATTACTTACCTTCTCCCTCGGATCCAGCGTTGTCTCCCCGCTGTACGAGCGAGCCGTGTCTCGCTCGATCTATCACATCGGCGATCTCCATGCCCTGCGAGCGTTGCGACGCACGGGCACGGAGATCGGCGCCAAATTCAAAAAGTGAAACACACAGTAAACATACAGTATAATGTAATCTTACAGATTACATTGCTGTATGTAAATATTTCACATCCCCTTTGTCCCTAGTGGTCTGCCCAGTGTCCTGCATGCAGTTTTATGTAATAAAAACTGTTCTTTATGCCTGGAAACTGGAGATTGTCCATAGCAACCAAAACTGTCCTTTTACAACAAAAATGATTTTAGACCAGCTAGAAAACAGCGATAATAAATTAGAATCACTCGCAGAATTGAGTGATAGCGATTTGTGGGGAGATCCGTCATCAAATACTGAAAAGTAATGACAGTGACAATTCTGCAACTGAGCAAATTTCAGTGTTTTTGATTTGATTACATTATTGAATAATTTTTATTATTGTTATATTATTATTTGGTACAATTATTTATAATTATTTATTATATTATAATTTATGATTTCATTTTTAAAACTTTATTATAGCCGGGATGTCTGCTAGAATCTGGTTTGGACAGAGTTATTCCTAAGAATTGCAGGACTACAATATAAAACGCCAAATTTTCATGCAAAATAATGGTACCGCTTTTAGCACCTAAAATCCGAAATAATCGTACCGCCAGGGAGGTTAATCCTCTGTAGGAGGCATGAATGAAGCTTCCATATGGGAAAACACATACATTAAGTGTATATGATGTATATATAATTTGTCTATATCTACTGCTCTTTTTTTGACATCTTACACAAAAAATGATCCCCACTTGACACACAGTGAAGAGTAACTGCACCATTCAGTTGTCACAATTTCACTCCAAGACGGCTGAAGCCAAATGCCTGAAGTTCAAAAAAGTTCTGGAGTTTTTTTTTTGTATCTTGAATCGGGCAGATTTGTGCACATTCGGGTGTTTTATTGTGCATATTTTCCCACCTCAAATGAAAACATTTTAAAAATAAAAAAGTAATAATATAAGAATAAATAAATGTAAAATAATTACACAACTCACAAAAAACCTTAAATAAATAATACATAAATCGAATAAATGAATAATATGTAATAATACATACATAAATAATAATTAACTCCTAACCTTTAAAATGAAATTAATTAAATTAAATAAATCATTATTAATAATAATAATACAAAACTAATAATAAACAAACACCTAAAATAAATTACTATAATAATAATAATAATTGTATTTATTTTGTGTTAGGGTTGGGGTGTTAAGTTATTTATTATTATTATTATTATTATTATTATTAATACATTTTTTAAGGTTTAGAGGTTAATTATTTATTTATCATCATTTATTATTAATTTATTCAATTAATTTATGATTATTTTTATTTATTTGTGTATTTTACATTTATTTATTCATTTATTATTATTATTATTATTATTATTAGTAGTAGTAGTAGTAGTAGTAGTATTAACACCCTAACAAAAAAATTATAAATAATAAATAACCCTAACCCCTAAACCTAACATTAACTCTAACCCCTTACCCTAATGAAAAAATAAATACAGGTAATAATAAATGAATAATAATAATTAGAACAAAAAAAGAAAGCTAATGGAAAAGCTGAAATGCCTATCAACAAATGATGTAACAGATGATAGTTTCTCTATTGGCTAATAAAGAAAACGCCAAAGCTCAAAAACACTTTATAAAAAAGTTGTGCAGAGAAACACACCAGAATTGTACAGAAAAATGCACAAAAAAAGCAGTAAAAACGCTCAAAGACGCTATGCTCAGGTGTGAATGCAGCCTTATAGATGCCCCTTGGTAGTGCCGCTACTGCAGTAGTACAAGCTTTTGTATGTGTTGCAGAAAGCTTTACAGTGTTGTTAGAGAGCACAAGAACCCAAGTGTGTAAAGATGACGTATGATGACGGTTCTGGCCTGAGCTCCATATACATTACAGTCGGCGGCAACAGTTGCATCGGGAAGGAATATAAAAGAAAAACATTTCATTGCCCATGTGCAGTGTGTGTGTGGAAGAAATACAACATTAATGTAACACATTTTATTAGATGTTTTCTTTTTATGAAAATTACACTTTACTTCTTGTGTTCATTTTTTTCTCATTCTCCTTTTCTGTTTCCCAGATCCAACTCCACCAGGAAACATCACTTTCAATACAACGGTAAACAGCATCACATTGTCCTGGGTAGAGCCAGTAAATATGACCAATCTGGAAAAGTCTTACATTATAACATATAGGAATGCTGCTTCTCCCACCATTTGGAACCAAACAAGCTTCACAAATAGTACCACCCTTCAGAGCCTGACTTCCGGAACTAATTACACCATTTCTGTGATGACAGTCGGAGTTCGGGGGTATCAGAGCTCTCCTGTGACCATATCTGTGTATACAAGTAGGTAGCAAAAACAAGAAATCCTGTAATTGTTATGTCTATATCTTATTACAATTAAAGCTTTTATTATCTTTACTTTATAGAGCCACGGCCTGTGTCAGATCTGAACTTTGTTATTGTGACGTCATATACTGTGATATTAAATTGGAGCAAACCGATTGAGTATCAGAACACATACCGCTACAGAGTGCAGACAATTGTCACATCGTCATCTACACTGAAAAGTAATATAATGGTGAATAATGAATCCGCTACAGTAAGCAATCTGACACCGGGAGAAACATACACATTCTTTGTATATGTCAGAGCCGCTGATAATGTCACTGAATCTGATCCTGTGAGCAGAACTACCTGCACAGGTGAGTAAAGAATGCTTGTTTAATAAATCACAGAAACAGCATGTTTTTTTAAAGAGTAATATGTTATATATCATGTTCAAAAGGCAAAATGTGTGTAAAAATGTAACATTTTCATAAAGCTATAGTCCAATCTTTTTCCTGAAAAAAACAGTATTTGTTGCAGAAGGACAATTAAAGTGATTTGTAAAGGTAATAAAAAATAAATAAAAATAAAATAACAAACATATCAAACTTACCTCCACTGTGCAGCTCGTTTTGTACAGAGTGACCCCGAACCTGTTCTTCTGGGGTCCCCCCGGTGGCTCTCGTGGCTCCTCCCCACATCTGATAACCCCCCTCGGAGAAGCGTTACCCAAGGGGGTTACCTTGCAGGTGCACTCCCAAGTCCAGCCTTCAAATCCTGAGAGGCCGAATGCAGGACTCGACCCCGCCCCCATGGCACACGCATGATTGGATTTGATTGACAGCAGCGTGAGCCAATGGGTGCACTGCTATCAATCTATCCAACCAAGAGCCGAGAACCCCAGACAAAGAAACAGTGCATCCCTGGGGACAAGTTCGAGGGTTCAGGTAAGTAAAGCGGGGGGGGGGGACGGGGGGGCGGTCACTGACAGGTGTTTTTTCATCTTAATGCATAGGATGCATTAAGGTGAAAAAAACACAAACCTTTACAACCTCTTTAATTTTGAGAAAAACTTTAATCATCTCTGTTGCTTGTATATTTACAACCAAAAACTGCCTATGCAGATAAGTGGTGTCTGTAGATAAAAACAACCTGTGCAGCTTTGGCCAAAGTTTAATAAAGTTCTTGTTTCAGCTATAGGACACTTAGACCCCTTTCACACTGAGGCGCTGGTCATGTCAGCAGTAAAGTAGAAATGTGCAGTTCATTTCGCACCGAATTGAAATTCAGACACATTTTTCATTATTCAGAAATAAGGATGTATCCGAAGTTCTGAATTACAATAGTAATGAATTTAAACAAATCCGAACTAACAAAACAAAACAATATTCCAAATTTGAATCATTTTCAGATTGAATTTGAATTCTTTTAAAATCAAATTAGAATTTCCAAAGAGATAAAATAGAATAGAAAATAAAGGAATAGAATATAAAAGAATATAAAAGAATAGAAAAGAATAGAAAATAAATGAATGGAATAGAATAGAATAGAATGGAATAGAAAGGAATAGAACAGAATGTAAAAAAACAATAGAATGGAATAGAAAGAATATAACCATTTCCCCAAATTCTAATAGAATTACCTCAAATAGAATAGAAAATAATAGATTTGAATAGGAAAGAAAATACAAGAATAGAATAGACTACAATAGAAAAGAAGAAAATAGACTAGAATAGAATGAATAGAGCCATCTTCCTAAATTCAAATTTCTAATAGAATACATTTTAATTTGAATAGAAAATAATAGAATATAACAGAAAATAGAATAGAAAATATAAGAATAAAATTGAATATAAAAGAATAGAATAGAATAAAATAAACAATAGAAAAGAATGGAATAGAAAGAATATAACAATAACCATTTTCCAAAATTCTAATTTTGAATAGAATGAATTTGAATTCGAATTGAATATAATGAAAAGTTTAAATAGATTACAATTTTTCAAATTTGGTTGAATTGAGTGCAGTTTGAGCGAATTCGGAAAATTTGAATTGATTCGAATAAACAAAACGAATTACAAAAACAAATTAAACAAATTTAGCTAAAGAAATTTATGCAAACAATGAATTGAAACAAAACTAAACACATTTTTTCGTTCTGCAGATGTCTAAATAGAATGAGTCTTATAAAGCACATAACATTATGAATATTGTATTTCCAGTTCCCGGACCAGCTGCGGGTGTCACAGTGCACAATTACCAGTCGGTGAATTCTCTGGTGGTGAACTGGACGGCACCAATAGGAATCGTGTCCAATTATACTGTCACCATAACAGGAGATGTAAATAGGACATTACAGACTACATCTACACAAGTGACCCTCACTGACTTACTACCAGGAAGGCCTTATACCGTCACTGTACAGACAATCAGTGGGAGCTGCAACAGTCCAATCACTACAGTGATAGAGGCCACATGTGAGTATGATCCATGAGTGATCCGTGTTATCTGTGTATGATCAGAGTGTGAGTAATGGGATTGTGAGGGTTCTGTAAGGCCACAGGTGAGTATTTGTCATGATTGCTTTTTCCACGTGTAAAAAAAGGGCACCCAGAGGTGCTTACATGACCTTTTTTATGTTCCACTTTTTACTAAAGATGGGTCTTGGCCAGCACATTATAATGCCCTTCCTTACCAGACCAATTTTCAGCTTTCGGTGCTCTCACATTTTGAATGACAATTACTCAGTCATGCAACAATGTACCTATATGACATTTTTGTACTTTTTTCTAACAAATAGTGCTTTCTTTTGGTAGTATTTAACCGCTTTAGCCCCGGAAGATTTGGCTGGCCAAAGGCCAGAGCACTTTTTTGTGATTTGGCACTGCGTTGCTTTAACTGACAATTGCGCGGTCGTGCGACGTGGCTCCCAAACAAAATTGACAACCTTTTTTTCCCATAAATAGAGATTTCTTTTGGTGGTATTTGATCCCCTCTGTGGTTTTAATTTTTTGCGCTGTAAACAAAAAAAGAGTGACAATTTTGAAAAAAAACAACAATTTTTTTTACTTTTTGCCATAATAAATATCCCCCAAAAATATATAAAAAAACATTTTTTTTTCCTCAGTTTAGGCCGATATGTATTCTCCTACATATTTTTGGTAAAAAAGATCGCAATACGCGTTTATTGATTGGTTTCTACAAAAGTTAAAGCGTCTACAAAATAGGGGATAGATTTATGGTATTTTTATTAATAATTAATTTTTTTACTAGTTATGGTGGTGATCAGCAATTTTTATCATGACTGGGACATTATGGCGGATCACATCAGACAATTTTGAAAATTTTTTGGGACCATTGGCATTAATACAGTGATCAATGCTATAAAATTGCATTGATTACTGAAAACATGTCACTGGCAGTGAAGGGATAAACCAGGACGGGGTGCTGCAGGGGTTAAGTGTGTCCTAGGGAGGAATTCTAACTGTAGGGGGGTGGGCTAGCTGTGACACAGCACCGATTACAGGGAGCTGTGATCAGTGACAGTGTCACTAGGCAGAACGGGGAAATGCTTGTTCACATTAGCATTTGCCCATTCTTCCTCTCCGTTAGACGATTGCGGGTATCCCTGCGGACATCGAGTCCACGGGACCCGCGGTCGGACTCATGGAGCTCCGCGGTGGGCACGCATGCGCGCCGCCTGCTATGCAAGCCTCACGAGATCACGTAATATAACTTGATTTTGCGCAGCGGAGCCAACCTGCCGCAGTAAAACTGTGGCGGTTTGTCTGCAAGCGGTTAATCACCTCTGGGTTTTTAAAAGAAAAAAGACAGAAAATTCTGTAAAAAAATTCATTTTTCTTTGTTTCTGTTATAACATTTTGCAAATTAGTAATTTTTCTTTATATATTTTGGCCAAAATGTAAAATGGTACATATCTTTGGTAAAAAATAACCCAAATCAGTGTATATTATTTGGTCTTTGTGAAAGTTATAGAGTCCACAAGTTATGGTGCCAATCATTGAAAATTTCTTGAGATAAATATCCCCCAAATTACCCCTATTTGGAAAGTAGACATTCCAAGGTATTTACTGTACTTAGAGGCATGGTGTGTTTTTTAAAGTTGTAATATTTTCCCACAATTCTTGGAAAAACTAAGATTTTTTTTTTCTTTTTTTGTACACAAACTGGTCATATTAACAGGTTAGTTCTATCACAAAGCACATGCATAATTACAACTACACCCCAAAATACATTCTGCTACTCTTCCTGAGTATGGTGATACCACATGTGTGAGAATGTACACAGCCTGGCCACATACAGAGGCCCAACATTGAAGTAGCACCTTCAGGCATTCTACAAGCATAAATTGCACATATCTTTTCTCAACCACCTATTACACTTTTGAAGGCCCTGGAGCACCAGGACAATGGAATTTTTCACAAAATTACCCCATTTTGGAAAAGCACACACCCCAACGTATAATCAATGAGGCATAATGAGTCTTTTCAACGGTTCATTTTTTTCCAGAAGGTTTTGGAAAATGTGGGGAAAAAAAATGAAAATGCATTTTTTTTACACTAAGTTGTCCCTTTATAACATATTTCTAACAAATAGCATAACATTTTGCTACTCCTCCTGAGTATGGCGATACCACATGTTTGAGACTTTTACACAGCCTGGCCACATACAGAGGCCCAACATCCAAGTGGCATTCTAGCAGCATTAATTACACATATCATTTTCTGATTACAATCACATTTTTGAAGGCCCTTCATATTTCTAACACACAGCAGGTAGATACCAAATAACAAAAGATTACCTGTGCTTTTAGAAGTGCAGTGGTCCACAGAGGAGAGCATCGGTCCAGGCAGCAGGCAGGAATGAGGTCAGTGACAGAAAAAGTAATCATCCAGGCAGCAGGCAGGAATACTGTCCATAGTTCGCACAGGCAGAGATACTGTCAGCACAGCCAGAGCACAGGTCAAGGTTGCAGGCAGAGGTGTCCTGGTAGAAATACTGTCCAAAGTCAGTACAGGCAGCAGGCAGATATATGGTCAACACAGCCAAAGTATTGGTCCAAGCAGCAGGAAGAAACATGGTCCATAATGTCATGGGTCATTACAGGCAGCAATATGGTCAACACATCCAACGTATTGGTCCAGGCAGCAGGAAGGACCATCAGGCTTAGGGCCAGGGGGACAGGGGTAGAGGTTTCTCCCACCGAAATCACTTTGAAGCCTCTGGGCAACCAGACCTTGTTCTGGGAGCACAGAAAACGAAAAACTGGTTTTCTCTACTCGGAACACTATTCTGATGCCCCTCACATATGTGAGACCCCTGTGTACTAAAGCAGATGGCCAAAAGATCAGTCCAAGTGGCAGGAAAAAACATGGTCGATTAACAGAGATACTGGGCAGCACAGTGGTGTAGTGGTTAGCACTTTCACCTCGCAGCAATAGGGTTGCTGGTTCAAATCCCGACCACGACACTATCTGTCTGGAGTTTGCATGTTCTCCCTGTGCCTGCGTGGGTTTCCTCCTACACTCCAAAGACATGCTGGTAGGTTAATTAGACCCTGTCCAAAAAAAAATAATTGCCTATAATATGTGTAAGTGTGTCAGGACCCTACAGGTTAAAGGACTGCATAAAAGCTGCAAGAAAGCGCTCTGAGGCAATTCAGTTCACATAGGTAGCGCTATACAAGTCACTCATTCATTCATTCACAGGCCAAGGTCAGTGCACTTGGAAGTCAGAAACTTGGTTTAAATTGGCAAGCAAAGACATCATCGGTAAACAGGCCAGGGTCAGTTAATTAAGATGGAAGGTAGTAACATGGTAGCAGGGAAATGGCAGTCTGTTAATAATAAGGGCAACTAATATTGGATGCATGTATGATAATTTTCGAAGCAATCTCTGATGCACAGGCCAGGTTGGGAGGAACATTGGGGATAATAATAGCTGGCATCTCTTCTTACTCCTCCTCTGCTGCATACACGGCATTTCTTTTGGCGTCTTCTTCCAGATTCTGTTGGGGGGAATGTTATAGGGAAAGTGTTGCTCGTGAAGTCGACTCACACTATCAGAGCGAATGCTTCCTGAGGCAGGACCTTGTTGGTAAATGAGGGCAGTGACGATATCTTCAATATACTTGAGGTAGGTTATTTGTTGGTTTTGAGTTGCTTTTGGTAGCATACAAACAAATTAAAAAGAGCCATGTGAAACAGGTGAAACACAAATTACGTGTGCCAATAATGGGACTTTCTGGTTGATAAATAGGGCTGTAGCATCCGATCATTTAAATCCACCCCCCCCCCCCATGTGCATACTGTAGTCATGGACACATTCGGGCTTTACAATGGGGCTGTGCCTTCTTTGGATCTCCACCACTGTGTTATTGTTGATGGTAGAGAGGATATGGACATCTTTCTTGTCCCTCCACTTCATGGCCAACACCTCCTCGTTCCTCATGAATGCCGATTCTCCGTTTTGCAATTTTTTTTGTCAACAGATTTTGTGGGAATCCCTTCCGTTTTTTTTTTAAGGTACTGCAGGCTGGGTTTTTTTTACTGTAAAGGTGATGAAAAAGGGGCAGGCTGGTATAATAGTTGTCAACATATAAATGGTATCCTTTTTTGAACAGGGGGTATGCCAGCTACCACACAATTTTCCCACTGGTTCCAATATATGTGGGGCAATCATGGGGCTGGAGCTGGAAATCTTTGCCTTCGTAGATCCGGAATGTGAAGACATATTCGGTGGCTCGATTACATTCATTTCAGCCCATACCTGGCTCGCTTGCTTGGTATATACTGCTTGAAGTGCAGTCGGCAAGTGAAATGTATGAGGGACTCATCCGCACAAATTTTTTGGTCTGGGATAAAAACGTCTCTAAATTGCTGGGAAAGGATCTGATTATGGGTCGTATCTTGTATAATTTGTCGTGGTTGTCATGATTTCGGGGAGGGCACTGTGAATTGTCATTGAAGTGGAGAAAACGCATAATCATGTTGTTTCCTGTACTGGACATAACAGCGGAATATATGGACATGTGTTGGATGGGGTTGGTGGACCAATATGCATGAACTTAGTTCTTTTTTATAAGCCCCGTATTAAACGTAAGGACCAAAAAATGTTTTCATTCGTCCAGTGTTAGACGTTACCACTGGAACATGTGGGCATAGGAAGAATTGGGGTTGGCAGCAATAAATTGGGATGCATACAGATTAGTTTGATCCACCATATTCTGCAGCAAATCTTGTGGGAAAAATAAACAAAAATAATCGAATTGAGGAAAATTCATAGTGTACACTATGCACACCTGGCGGTGCGGTGAAAGGGGGATGATAGCGCATCCTGAGTTGACAGGCAACCATAAGGGGTTTGCCAGGGCATTGGGAAGGTAGGACTGGGGCTGGGTTGTTCGGGTTGGATGTGTCATTCCAGTACTTGTACTGGGCTCCTCTTCCTGGGGTCTGGCACTGCTGCTGGTGGGCAAAACTCCTGATCTTGGTCCTGATCTCATTTTTTTTGGAGGGACAGTTTCCTCCGCGGACTCAGACTCTAATCCACTATCCTCCACTGGCTCGTATTCCAAACCAGAATCGGATGATGGGCGCTCCCTGCTGCTCTCATCATGTGGCGGTACCAATGGCAGTACAGGTGGCAGTATGGGTGGTACTGGTGGTGGTGGCAGTACCAATGGCGGGCCTGATGGCAGTACTGGTGGTGATACCGATGGCGATACTGGTAGTGGGTCTGTGTGGCGGGCCTGTGTGGTGGTATAGATGGTGGGCCTGATGGCAGTACCGATGGCGGTACTAGTGGTGGAACTGGCGGTGGTACCAGTAACCTGCGTGGTGGTGCCAATGGCGGTACTGATGGCAGTGGGTCTGTGACAGGTGGGCTGATGGATTGACAGATGGGCTGATTGATTGATTGACAGATGAGCTGATTGATTGATTGGCTGATAGGCTGATTAACAGAGGGCCAATTGATTGGCTGGGCTGATTGACAGATGGGCCAATTGATTGGCTGGGCTGATTGACAAATGGGCTGATTGATTGGTTGACCTGTGTGATAGGCCCTCTTTGGGGGGGGGTGGGGGTGTACTATACACGTGTTGTGTATAGTATATATAGAGTGACAAGAGATCAGATAGTAACTGCTCCTCAGTGTTTACATTTGTGACCGGCTGTGATTGGACACAGCTGGTCACGTGGTAAACAGCCAATTTCATTGTTTGTAGAATTTTGAGGAAAATAATGAGTTTAAACCATTTTGGAATAAGGCTGTAACATAACAAAATGTGGAAAAGGTCAACCGCTCTGAATACTTTCCGAATGCACTGTTCTTGCAGCCCCGGGTGAAAATAGTGACAGGGGTTGGGAGAAAGTTTTTTTTTTTTTTACTTTTTATTGCGAACACATCTACTATCGTATTTCTTCAAAGCAGATGATTATTCTTCCATCTCATTGATTTCGTTTTTTTCTTACATTGATATATTTTTTTAAGTCATTAAAGCGGAACTTCACCCAAAAGGGGAAGTTCTGCTTGTTTGTGTCCTCTCTCCCCTTCACTGCCACATTTGCATTTTTTTTTGGGGGGGAACAGGTACCTTTTGACAGGTACCCTTTGTCACTTCTGGGCAGATAGTCACGGTGATCTGAGTGGAAGTTCAGCCCACCTCCCCCACACATCACAGGTCCCAGAAGACTGCGGGACCATTTGCAAAGAGCAGCGTGGCTCGTGCATGGATTGTAAGAAACCAGCAGTAAAGATGTCGGCGTCTGGAACCGAAGTCGATTGAAGAATCAGTTCGGGTGAGGACATCGTTGGATCCCTGGACAGGTAAGTGTCCTTATAATAAAAGTCAGCAGCTACACTATTTGCAGCTGCTGACTTTTAATTTTTTGGGGGAGACTGGAGCTCCTTTTTCATTTTAAATAACCACCATAGAACAGAGATTTGATGGCTCTGAATGAACAAAGGGGCTTGCATGGGCTCCATTTTTTATGTTTAGAAGAGTGGTGTAAACATTATGCGTGCACCAGTTTTTGATAATTCATCCCATTATATGTATTCTTTTTAAAGCAGATGCATTTTCTTCCATTTTCACAAATTTTTTTCCTAACATTGTTTTATCTCCAAACAGATCCCACCCCACCGGGCAGGATAAACTTTACTGTAATAGGAACTAAGAATGTCACCTTATCTTGGGGAGAGCCAGTAAATATGACCGGAGTGGTGAAGTCATATTATATCACTTATTGGAAATCTTCTTCTCCTTCAATCATTTATGGACCTGTGATAAGCAACACAACATATGTCACCCTTCAAAACTTGACATCGGGGACTAATTACAGTGTCTCTGTGGCGACAGTCATACCCTTGGGGTATAAGAGCACACCTGTAATTCAATCAGTGTATACAAGTAAGTTTTTGCTCCTTTAGCCTGGGTTCACACTTGTGCGATGAGGGAACCAGGGCGATTACAGCGCCGGTATTCTGGCAGATAGTGTCCTGCCGTCATATAGTGTCCGCCCCGTACTGCACATGCGCAGTACGGAGCAGAAGAAACCTCGGAAAATCTCCGAAGATGAACGGCACCTGCGCCGTGAGTGGAGATGATAGCCCCACCATCCAAGCGGACATAGGGTTGTGAAAACCGTTCATCCTCAGCTATTTTCGGAATCTGTGTGTGCTGTGTACTGCACATGCGCAGTACACAGCGGACACTATCCGATGGGGGGACCTTATATGATAGGACACCGGTTCCCACATCGCATCCCTCCCGCAGGCAGGTCACACTGCCCTCTGCAAACCGATGTGGGTGTCAATATATTGTTAATGACGACCCCGGATAAGTTCACAGTGCGAACTGTCAACTCCCACAGGGATCGGAATGAATAGGTGAGAACACCCATGCGATCTGATTTCAGTGCGGGGGAGAGGGGGAAGTCCCTGCACCTTTTTTGTGGGAATTCAATGCGAATTCAGCCATACAAGTGTATGGCTGAACTTTGACATTGCATGCAAACGGCCCCGCATTGTTCATGCATATTTTAAGCTGATATCTAGGCAAAAAAAATATTGTTTAAATATAAGAGTTGTGCATTTTTACTTCACTTTTCAGTGTCCTTTGTTTATTTCTGTATAGAAATCCAGCAGAAGCAACTCTCACATGTAGCAAAGCCCAGTCACTGCTGCTCTCTCTACTTGTGTAGGGAGACTGGTCTTGTCTCTGCTCCCTCCTGTAGGTTTCTGCAGGCAGACTTTTGAGGGTGGGGCCCGCTTAGCCCCTCCCACTGCTCTACTTTCTGCACAGGCTATGTAAAACACAATGATGATGTCATCACTATATTTACAAGGTAATGTCTAAGCAAAGGCATTTGGTGCACACAAAGTGAATTTATATCCTTTGTGGCTTCTGAGGAGTATATTTAATTTGGTGCCTGGAGCTTTAAGATGGGAAAATATATAAAAAAAATATAGTCCCGTTGTGTATTCATTTAAAACAAAATAGGGAATGTCTTTTGAATGTGGTTTTAAAGGCTGGAGGTTTTTACCTTCATGCATTCTATGCATGAAGGTAAAAAAAAACTGTGTGCAGAGAAATACTCGTAAAAAAAAAATATATAAAACTCCATAGATAAGTAACACAAGTGCTGTAACATGCACAGTCCAAAAATTGTGTAGCGAAAAAAAAACTACAAATAAATGAAAAACAATCAATAACAGATCCTCTTCCACCGAATGATGATACTAATATTTTCTAAAAAATATTATATATATATATATATATATATATATATATATATATATAATATATATATGGATGTGAATTTTTGGGGATCTTATTAATAAGTCTTCCAAGGTGTAGAGTAACAGATGTCAGATAAAATGGTGGTGTGAAAGTATATATGGTATCCCAAAACTAGGTGGATGCTGCCTTCCTCAGATGGGGTAATCCGAAAGGAACTACAAGAAAAAAAAGAAATGGAAGGTGCTCAGAGCTGAGAAAGGGGGTGCACCTTGAAACACGTTAGCTGTACCATTTGCTCTGTGCATGTCCATGCACTGCGTTTATGTTTTTTTGCCAGTTGCATTTTGCGAGTACCCACTTTTATGCCCTGTACACACGATAGGATTTTCTGACGACAAAATCCATGGATTGTTTCCGACGGATGTTAGCTCAAACTTGTCTTGCATATACACGGTCACACAAAGTTGGTCGGAAATTCTGAACGTCAAGAACGTGGTGACGTACAACACGTACTATGAGCCGAGAAAAGTTCAATAGCCAGTGCTGCTCTTTTGCTTGATTCCATGCATGCGTGGCACTTTGTGCGTCGGAATTGTGTACACACGATCGGAATTTCCAACAACGGATTTTGTTGTCGGAAAATTTTGCTGCGTACACACGATCGGAATTCCGGCCAGAAAAAGACAGATGAGAGCTTTTCATTGGAAAATGCGACCGTGTGTACGCTCCATCGGATATCAAAAATTGATAGCATGTTCTCAATTTTCCAGACAGAAAAACTTTCTATCGGTAATTCTGATCGTATGTATGCAATTACGCCAAAAATCAAGCATGCTCAGATTCAACTACGAGACAGAAGCTATTGGCTACTGGCTATTGAACTTCCTTTTTCTAGTCACGTCGTACGTGTTTTACGTCACCACGTTATAAATGATCTAAATTTGGTGTGACCGTGTGTAGGCAAGACAGCTTGAGCCGAATTCCGTCGGGAAAACTATCAGAGCTTTTTCAGACGAGAATTCCGATCGTGTGTACGCGGCATGAGAGAAGCAGATTTCAAATTTTGTGTTGACGGAAATTCCTATAGAAAATGTGTGATGGAGCATACACACGGTCGGAATTTCCGACAACAAGGTCCTATCACACATTTTCCATCGGAAAATCCTATCGTGTATGCAGGGCATTAGACAAAAATTTTCTGCTTATTAAATTATCTTTTGTAATGCGCTTGGTGTGCGCGCCTTCCATTTCTGTTTTTCTTGTAGAAAGAATATAACAATATAACCGTTTTCCGAAGTGTGAATAAAATAAATTCGAATGGACCTCTAATTTGAAACGGTGTGAATTTTCCGAATTCGGTTGAAATGAGTTCAATTCGACCAAATTAGGAAAATTTGAATTGATTTGAATTCAAATAAACAAAACAAATTTAGAAAACGAATAAAAGGAATTTTAACTAAACTCATTTATGTAAATAACGAAACAAAAACAAATTTTTTCATTCTGCATATGTCTACTCAACTTTTCTATAGGTAATGTTTTCCTTTCATTACCTGGAAGCAGAGTGAGAAAAACATTTGTAGTGGTTTTCGCCTTCACTGCTACTGATTATTGTTCCTCTTCCTGTCCCTCGGCTGTTACTCCTCAATTGCTGTTTCTGATCTTTTTAATTAAAACTGTAAATATTTAATTTTTTTTTGTCTACAGAGCCAATGCGGGTGCAGTCCTTGCAAATCAACTCCGCTGCAACTACCAACATATCTTTGAATTGGGCCAAACCAGATGAATATCAGAGTTCTTACACATACAGAGTGCAGACTAATGCCACATCTCCAACTATAATAGTGATCAATGAATCAGCAACAATAGGGAATCTGACCCCGGGAGAGACGTATACATTCAATGTATATGTAAGAGCCGCTGATAATGCTACTGAATCTGACCCAGTGTCAGTAACTAACTGCACATGTAAGTAAAATAAATTGGTATATAAAAACCAAGATTGAAAAATCTCTTTGAGTTCCTTATAAAACATTGTATTGCCATTGATGTTCTTTATGTATTTAACCTTTGCTTTATTCTCATTAGTGTAAGGTTGTGTTTTTGTGTAAGCAAAGAGCGTTTGAACATACTGCATAGCAGGTCAATCTTTCCATATAGTAACTTGCTTCTGATACACTATATTGACAAAAGTATTGGGACACCTGCCTTTACAAGCACGTGAACTTTAATGGCATCCCAGCGTTAGTCTGTAGGGTTCAATATTGAGTTGGCCCACCCTTTGCAGCTGTAACAGCTTCAACTCTTCTGGGAAGGCCGTCCACAAGGTTTAGGAGTGTGTATGGGAATGTTTGACCATTCTTCCAGAAGAGCATTTGTGAGGTCAGGCACTGAACAAACAGCATCATGAAGGCCAAGGAACACACCAGACAGGTCAGGGATAAAGTTGTGGAGAAGTATAAAGCAGGGATAGGTTATAAAAAAAATATCCCAAGCTTTGAACATCCCACAGAGCTCTGTTCAATCCATCATCGGAAAATAGAAAGAGTATAGCACAACTGCAAACCTACCAAGACATGGCCGTCCACCTAAACTGACCGACCGGGCAAGGAGAGCATTAATCAGAGAAGAGCCAAGAGGTCCATGGTAACTCTGGAGGAGCTGCAGAGATCCACAGCTCAGGAGGGAGAATCTGTCCACAGGACAACTATTAGTCGTCTCTCCACAAATCTGACCTTTATGGAAGAGTGGCAAGAAGAAAGACATTGTCTAAATAAAGCCATAAGAAGTCCTGTTTGCAGCTTGCAAGAAGCCATGTGGGGGACACAGCAAACATGTGGAAGAAGGTACTCTGGTCAGATGAGACCAAAACTGAACTTTTTGGCCTAAGAGCAAATAACGCTATAACTAACACTGCACATCACCCTTAACATACCATCCCCACTGTGAAACATGGTGGTGGCAGTTTCATGTTGAGGGGATGCTTTTCTTCGGCAGGGACAGGGAAGCTGGTCAGAGTTGATGGGAAGATGAGTGGAGCCAAATACAGGGCAATCTTAGAAGAAAACCCGTTAGTCCTTGTACACACGGTCGGACATTCCGACAAAAAAATCCGTCGGATTTTGTCTGGCAGATTTTGTCTGAAACTTGTGTTGCATACACACGGTCGGACAAAGTTGTCAGAAAATCAGATCGTTCATAACGTGATAACGTTATTTAGTTACGATGGGACTACGTTCAGGCTAGTAGCCAATAGCTTTGGTGTAGGAATTTGATCTGAGCATGCGTGGCACTTTGTCCGATCGGAATTCTCTACACATGATCGGACAAAGTCCAATCGTATCATGTTGTTGGAAAGTTTTATAGCCCAGCTCTCAAACTTGGTCCGTCGGATATTCTGACGGAAACAGTCCGATGGAGCCCACACACTGTCGGATTATCCGACAACACGGTCCTATCGGACATTTTCCATCGGAATGTCCGACCGTGTTTACAAGGGCTTAGAGTCTGCAAAAGACTTGAGACTGGGGCGGAGGTTCACCTTCCAGCAGGACAACAACCCGAAACATACAGCCAGAGCTACAATGGAATGGTTTAGATCAAAGCATATTCATGTGTTAGAATGGCCCAGTCATAGTCCAGACCTAAATCCAATTGAGAATCTGTGGCAAGACTTGAAAATTTCTGACCCTAAAATCGCTCTCCATCCAATCTGACAGAGCTTGAGATATTTCACAAAGAAGAATGGGCAGAAATGTCCCTCTCTAGATGTGCAAAGCTGGTAGAGACATCCCCAAAAAGACTTGCAGCTGTAATTGCAGTGAAAGGCGGTTCTAGAAAGTATTGACTCCGGGGGGCGCCATACAAATGTACACCACACTTTTCATATATTTATTTGGAAAACCATTTATCATTTTCCTTCCACTTCACAATTATGTGCCACTTTGTGTTGGTCTATCACATAAAATCCCAATAAATCACATTTACGTCTTTGGTTGTAACATGACAAAATGTAGAAAATTTCAAGGGGTCATGTGGGAAGTGGTTTTAAAAAGTATATGAAGCCAACAGTTTTCTTTTTTAAGTTATGAATGGAGTAGGGGGAAGGGTTTAAAACACTTTCAGTTTTTTTTTCCCCCCATCTCTGACCCATTGAAGGGATTTCTGTTCACTACCTGTCCCATAAACACAACAGGAAGTGAGGAAAAAAAACATCTCTATAGCCAAAGCTTAAAACAAATAAATGTCTTTAGATATACTTTAAGGTAAACACTATAATAATAACTCATAAAGAGTTAGTTGAAAATGTTCTCTACTTCCCCTTTAACATGAAAAGCTGATATGGTAAATTATTTTCAAAGGAGTGAATGTTAATTGAACCAAAGAGCCTTTAAAAAAATAGATCATAGTTTATCATTTAAGTGATGCATTTACATTTTTATTGTTTTCTTCTTAGTTCCAGATTCCGTGTCTGGACTTTATGTGAGTGGGTTCACTGCAAACTCTATTTCATTGGAATGGACATGTCCGATAGGACAGTTTACCAACTTCTCAGTAACTTATGGAACCCAACTTCAAATTGTCCCAGCGACATGCAACAGTGATAGAAAACAAAACTATACTATAAAAGGGTTGAGTGCCTACACCGATTATAACATCACAGTAAGCACCTTGTCATGTGAAAGAGCCAGTAAAGTGGAACAGATACAGAAGAAGACTGGTGTGGCACGTGAGTACATATATCTCTTTAGATGAACACTGATAACGAGAGAATTGAATGGATTTTTGGATTTTTTTTGTACCTTTCGGAAAGTTATACCTCTTCCCTGGGCCAGTTGATAACCTCCCATGGCTTCCAATACCAACTCTATGCTGACGACACCCAGATCTATCTCTCAATTCCTCAACTCACCCCCTCGATCTCCTCTCTCAGACTTACTGAATGACATATCGGTATGGATGTCACACCACTTCCTCAAACTCAATCTTTCTAAAACTGAGCTTGTTATATTTCCTCCTTCCCGGTCCTCTCCCCCCATGACTTTACCATTAAGATCAACAGAACAAACATTGGTGCCTCCACACGTGCCAGGGTCCTGGGTGTCATCTTCGACTCTGACCTCTCTTTCAGCCCCCATATCCAATCACTGGCTAAATCCTGCCGCCTTCACCTCCGCAACATCTCCATAATTCAACCCTTCCTGGCTGACACCCCACAGCAACTTATTCACTCCTTGGTTATTTCCCACCTTGACTACGGCAATTCTCTCCTTAATGGTCTACCCTTATGCAGGCTATCCCCCTTCAGTCTATTTTGAATGCTACTGCTAGACTAATACACCTCACTAACTGATCCATGACTGCTGCTCCTCTCTGCCAATCCCTTCACTGGCTTCCCCTACCCCACTGTATAAAATTCAAAATGTTAACCACAACATACAAGGCCATCAACAACATTGCTCCCATCTACATCACCAACCTCATCTGCAGATATCGCCAAATCGTCCCCTCCGCTCCTCCCAGGACCTCCTGCACTGTAGCCCCCTTGTTACCTCCTCCCATTCTCGCCTTCAGGACTTTTCCAGAGCCTCTCCCATCCTCTGGAACTCCCTGCCCCGGTATGTCCGATCAGCCCCTAACCTGTCCACCTTTAGAAGAGCCCTGAAAACTCACTTATTCAGGGAAGCCTATCTCACCTCCACCTAACAACTGTTCCCGAGCCACCCCCAGCAAATCATTCCCCACATCTATTACCTTTTGTACCACCACCCCCCCCCTTTAGAATGTAAGCTGTACGAGCCAGACCCTCCTGTACCTTCTGTATTGAACTGTACTGTAATTGTGCTGTCCCCCCTCTACATTGTAAAGCACTGTGCAAACTGTTGGCGCTATATAAATCATGTATAATAATATAAGAATAATAATAACTTTAAAATCAGATTTTAGCATCAGGTTCCCTTTTACATCTACTAGTCGCACAAGCTTGTGGGCGGGGTCTACTCTTCCTGCACATGGGGGGGGGCTGCGCGTTCTGAGTAGGAATGAGCTTCGAGTTCGAGTCAAACTCATGTTCGACTCGAACATTGCCTGTTCGGCGAACAGTGAACAATTTGGGGTGTTCGCGGCAAATTTGAAAAGCTGCAGAACACCCTGTACAAGTCTATGGGAGAAATCTAAAGTGCTAATTTTAAAGGCTAATATGCAAGTTATTGTCCTAAGAAGTGTTTGGGGACCTGTGTCCTGCCCCAGGGGACATGGATCAATGCAAAAAAAAGTTTTAAAAAATGGCAGTTTTTTGGGGAGCAGTGATTTTAATAATGCTTAAAGTGAAACAATAAAAGTATAATATTCCTTTAAATTTCGTACCCGGGGGGTGCCTATAGTATGCCCGTGAAGGGGCGCATGTTTCCCATGCTTAGAACTGTCCCTGCACAAAGTGTCATTTCTGCAGGAAAAAAAGTAATTTAAAATCACTTGCAGCTAAAATGAATTGTTGGCTCCCCATAATACAGAGAAGTCATTGAAAGTCATTGATACAAAAAAAAGCGTGTCGTCCCCCCCAAATTCAATTACCAGGCCCTTCAGGTCTGATATGGATATTAAGGGGAACCCCGTGTCAATTAAAAAAAAAAATGTTGTGGGGTTCCCCCTAAATATCCATACCAGACCCTTCAGGTCCATACCAGACCCTTTATCCGAGCATACAACCTGGCAGGCCGCAGGAAAAGAGGGGGGGGACAAGAGAGCGCCGACCCCCTGAACCGTACCAGGCCACATGCCCTCAACATTGGGAGGATGCTTTGGGGGTCTGTGACCCCTCAAAGCACCTTGTTCCCATGTTGATGAGGACAAGGGTCTCATCCCCACAACCCTGGCCGGTGGTTGTGGGGGTTTGCGGGCAGGAAGCTTATCAGAATCTGGAAGCCCCCTTTAACAAGGGGACCCCCAGATCCCCCCCCCAGACCACTTAGTCTATATTATACCAAAGTAATAGGCAATTCAATCAGTGTCATGTTGTAAACCCATGTGAACAATAAATACCATAACATTTTTTTAAATATTTAAATGTTTATGACCTTAACTCCTTGGTGCTTTAAGGGATTTGGTATGCCAGGAGGCGATGCAGGGCTTATGGCCACATGAGCGCTGTGATTGGCTGTCACTGCGGTCATATGATCGGAAAATTCCCAATCGCAAACCGCAGTTGGGAACTTTTCGTGAGTCACCGGTCACTGTGTCAGGAGCATGTAAGGTGCGCGCCCTCCGCACAGCAGTGTCAGCACTACTGCATGAAAATATGCAGCCGCTCAGGCGCCAAGGCCCAGCCACCGGGAGGCCACATATTTGCGTGCCCTCAGCACCAAAGGGTTAAATTGGAGCTCCAGTCATTTTGGTGGTTTATTAAAAGTCACCAGCTACAAAAAGTGTGGCTGCTGACTTTCAATAAATACACATGCACCTGTCACAGGGTACAAGCGATGTGGTCACCTGAACTACTTCTCTTCCTCTCCCACAAGCTGTTACAGCTAAGTGTGCACTGCACATGCACAAGTTGCTCTGTGCCTGCTGAATGGTCCGGCATGCTTCTGGGACCTGTGGCATGTAGGGAGGGGAGAAGAGGACTTCCGCTTGGATCGCTTATGCCACATATTTCCCACTAAGCCTTGTCATGTGGCCGCCCATCCAACTTTGCAGCAGGATCATAGCAGAACTCCATTCCAGCACCTCTGGCTATCACCCTCCCACTTGTAAACACAGAAGCCTTCTGTGTTTACAAGACAATGCTTTGCTTTCAGTAGCTTCCAGATGTAATAGATCCCTCATGTCAAGGATGTGAGTGAGAACCATCTCCTTAAAAGGCATTGTCACCTGAACAGAGAGGTATAACAGAGCCAAATTCATGGGTATTAGAGAAAACACAGGGAGAAGTAGGAAACAGAAGAGATGCTTTGAGGGGTTGGTGTTGTACATTGTACATGGCACACCCCTAAACCCTGTACCTTGTACACAGCACACTCCTAAACTCTGCATTCTGTACACAGCGCACTCCTAAACTCTGCATTCTGTACACAGTGCACCCCTGAACAATACACTCTGTACACAGAGCACTCTTAAACTCTGTATACAGTGCACCCCTGAACTCTGTACGCAGCACACCCCTGAACTCTGTACTCTGTATACAGCACACTCCTAAACACAGTACTTAGTACACAGCGCACCCCTGAACTCTGCACTTTCTACACAGCTCACCCCGATCCTGAATCCTATACTCAGCGCACTTCTGAACTCTGCAGCCTGTACAAAGCGCATTCCTGAACTCTGTACACAGCACACACCTGAACTCTGTACACAGTGCACCCCTGAACTCTGTACACAGCGCACCCCAACTCTGTACACTGTGCACCCCTGAACTCTGTACACAGCACATCCCTGAACTCTGCACTTTGTACACAGAGCAACCCTAAACCCTGTACACAGCGCACCCCTGAACTCTGCACTTTGTACACTGCATGCCTCTGAACTCTGCACTCTGTACACAGCGCACTCCTGAACCCTGCATCCTGTACAAAGCACACTCCTGAACTCTGTACACAGAGCACTCCTGAACTCTGCATCCTGTACAAAGCGCACTCCTGAACTCTGTACATAGGGCACTCCTGAACTCTGCACTCTGTACAAAGTGTACCCCTAAACTCTGTATTCTGAACACTGAACTCTGTACAAAGTGTACCCCTAAACTCTGTATTCTGAACACTCTGTACACACTGAACTCTGCACTCTGTACACAGTGCCCTCTGGAACTCTGCACTCTGTACACTGTGCATACCCCTGAACTCTGCACTCTGCACACAGCGCTTCACTGAACTCTGCACAGTGAGCACCCCTGAACTCTTTACATAGGACACCCCCTGAACACTGCACTCTGTGCACAGCACACCCACAAACTCTGCACTCTGTACACAGCGCACCCCCAAACTCTGCACTCTGTATAGAGCACACCCCTAAATCTTGTACTCTGTACACAGCGCACCCCTGAAATCTGCACTCTGTAAAGCGCACACCCCTAAACGCTGCACTCTGTACACAGTGCACCCCTGAAATCTGCACTCTGTAAAGAACACACCCCTAAACCCTGCACTCTGTACACAGTGCACCCCTGAAATCTGCACTCTGTAAAGAACACACCCCTAAACCCTGCACTCTGTATACAGCGCACTCCTGAACTATGCACTCTGTACACAGCGCACTCCTGAACTCTGTACACAGCGCACTCCTGAACTCTGCACTCTGTACATAGCACACTCCTGAACTCTGCACTCTGTACACAGTGCACTCCTGAGCTCTGCACTCTGTACATAGCACACCCCTGAACTCTGCACTCTGTACATAGAACACTCCTTGACTCTGCACTCTACTCCTGAACTCTGCACTCTGTACATAGTGCACTCCTGAACTCTGCACTCTGTACATAGCGCACTCCTGAACTCTGCACTCTGTACATAGCACACTCCTGAACTCTGCACTCTGTACACAGCACACTCTTGAACTTCTGCACGTTGTATATAGAGCACTCCTGAATTATACACTTTGTACACAGCTTGCCCCTGAACTCTGCACTCTATACACAGAGCACTGTGAATGGCCAAACATTTTAAAAAAAATGCTTATTTCTTGAAGTGGAATGAATGGACTCCAGAATGAATAAGAAAATATATCTTATATAGAGAAAAATGTTTACTTTCCTGACACCTACAAAATGTATGTAATTCCATGCATATGGAAAATCTCAGAAAACTTGATCACATACAATGTGATGATGCTACAGCTAAATAAATATTTGTTGTCTCATTTGTTTCAGCTCCGCCTGCTCCAAACGTCAGCACCGCCAAAGAAATAAAACCAACTGCGTATAATCAGATTTCTTACACTTTCGAATTGCTCAATGAAACAAATGGGCCTGTCGACGTATATGCCGTGATTGTAACAACTAATAATGGTATGGTAAACCTTTTTTTTGGAGTAGGGAGAACATATTTAAACAAAATGAAACCTGATCTAATAAAATGACATACACTGTACAGCCGCCAGCAGCAATTGTTGTGTTCTGCCAGCAGGGAAGGCTCCTTGCCGGCGCAACACAAAAAAGCTGCAGGAGGGATTTCGTGCAATTTTCTTTCCTGCAATCAGATCACATCATTTATGGCTTGCCTAAATCTCCAAACTTGATAGACAGAAATACAAAAACTTTGGCAGTTAAAACAGCTCCTTCATATGGGTACAAGGGTTCTTAAAATAGTTTCCGCACTTTTTTAAACTCAAACATAAAAAAGTACGGGAACTTTCGGATTTCATCTGTCCATGTTACTTTTTGAGTGATTACCAAAATTGTGATTACCAATTAAATAAATTAAGAGTATCTTCAAGCTTTTTCATGCTGTCAGTATTGCTAAATGCCCTCTGAAAAGTGATACGCAGTTCATAGATTTTTTTTTTGTGGGGGGGGGGGGGTATTGCCTTTTTTATTTTTACTTTTGTAGTTGTAGAGAATTCCAATCGGGCAAAGTGCCGCCCATGCTCAGATCAAATTATGAGACCAAAGCTATTGGCTACTAGCCTCAACATAGTCCCGTCGTAACAAACGCCATCACGTTCCGAACCTCTTCTTTACTAAAGTGAAATTGTAAAGGGATTTCTTTCTTTTTAGTTCTTTCTGGTGCTTCTGGAGTATATGGAGTGCATGCTTATGACCCCCCTCACCCTCTACTCAGTGGGACCTTGACCCTGTGCTGGGCAAATCTAAGACCCATTCCCAAAGATTTCATGACTCAGGGTGCCAGGGTGGATAAAAATCGATAATATAAAAAAAAAAAAAAAAGTAAAAAAACATTTTTTTTGATTTAAATCAGATTTTTATTTTATTTAACCACTTCAGCCCCAGACCATTTTGCTGGTCAAAGACCAGACCACTTTTTGCGATTCGGCACTGCGTCGCTTTAAGGCTGCTTTCACACTGGGGCGGGAGCAGCATCGGCGGTAAAGTGGCGCTATTTTTAGCGGTGCTTTACCGTCGTTTTAGCGGCGGTCTGCGGGCGCTAGCGGGGTGGTTTTAACCCCCGCTAGCGGCCGAAAAAGGGTTAAACCCGCCCGCAAAGCGCCGCTGCAGCGGCGCTTTGCCGGCGGTATTGCCGCGGTGTCCCATTGATTTCAATGGGTAGGAGCGGTATAGGAGCGGTGAATACACCGCTCCTTCACCGCTCCAAAGATGCGGCTACCAGGACTTTTTTCACCGTCCTGCCAGCGCATCGCTCCAGTGTGAAAGCCCTCCGGCTTTCACACTGGAGGAAAAGGGGCAGGTTTTTTTCAGGCGCTACACAGGCGCTATTTTTAGCGCTGTAACGCCTGAATACCGCCCCAGTGTGAAAGCAGCCTAACTGATAATTGCGCGGTAATGCGACGTGGCTCCCAAACAAAATTGGCGTCCTTTTTTCCCACAAATAGAGCTTTCTTTTGGTGGTATTTGATCACCCCTGTGGTTTTTATTTTTTGCGCTATAAACAAAAATAGAGCGAGAATTTTGAAAAAAACACATTATTTTTTACTTTTTGTTATAATAAATATCCCCCAAAAATATATAAAAAAACTTTTTTTTCCGTCAGTTTAGGCCGATACGTGTTCTTCTACATATTTTTGGTAAAAAAAATCGCAATAAGCGATTATTGATTGGTTTGCGCAAAAGTTATAGCGTTTTATGGCATTTTTATTAATAATTTTTTTTTTTACTAGTAATGGCGGCGATCAGTGATTTTTATTGTGACTGCGACATTATGGCGGACACATAGGACATTTTTGACACATTTTTGGGACCATTGTCATTTATACAACAATCACTGCTATATAAATGCATTGATTCCTGTGTAAATGACACTGGCAGTGAAGGGGTTAACCAGTGGGTGGCAGTGTAGGGGTTAAGTGTTCCTAGGGGTGTGTTACTAACTGTGGGGGGCTGGGCTTTCATTTAGTGAACGCTGCTTACATTTCTCCGTTCAGCCGCCCCGTAAGATGATCGCGGGTATGCCGATGGCAATGGAGACCCGCGACCGGACTCACAGGGGTCCCAACCGGCACGTGAGTGCGCTGTCAGTGGCGCGCTTGCTATGGCAGAGCGGCATTAAAGATAATATGCCTGCCCATGCCATTCTGCCGACGTACATCGCGTGCGCCGGTTGGGAACCGGTTAAGTAGATTTTTTGGGATTTTTATCTAATTTATTTTAATAAAATACTTTTGGAGTAAAAAATCATTTTCTATTCAAGATACATTAATAATTTAGTTTATTCTGCATGAAATGGAGCTTAGTTATGTAGAATGAGGCTGTATATTCTGCAATATTTAAATTTTTTGCTAAACTCATTCAGTGAATCCAAGCTCCACAAGCTGAGATAACATGCACTGCATTGATGCATTCACACAATGTTACAGTAACCATGAGATAAGAGGAAGTTCTGTGCTGGCCATGTCCCCCGGACACAGCCAGTCACAGATCGCTGTAAACGGCCAATCACAGCGGCCGTTTACAGCACGATCGGCGTGTTCAATGAGAGATGATCTCATATGAGATCATCTCTCAGCGCCGCTCTCCCTCCTCACACAGACAGCATGTGAGAAGGGAGAGATCAACGGCTGCAGCGGCTGTGAGTTAAAAAAAAAAAAGTAAAAAAAAAGTGCCATCCTCCCCAGTGCCATCCTCCCCAGTGCCACCTGTTAGTGCTATCTATTGTCAGTGCCATTTGTCCCCAGTGCCACCTGTCATCAGTGCCACGTATAAGTGCAATCTGTCATCAGTGCCACGTGTCATCAGTGCCACATAGTGCCATCTGTCATCAGTGCCACATATTAGTGCCATCTGTCATCAGTGCCACGTATCAGTGCCATTTGTCATCAGTGCCACCTGTCAGTGTCACGTGCCATCTGTTGTCAGTGTCACGTGTCATCAATGCCACTTATCAGTGCCATCTGTCATCAGTGTCACGCGTCATCGGTGCCACGTATTAGTGCCATCTGTCATTGGTGCCACATATTAGTGCCATCTGTCATCAGTGCCACGTATAAGTGCCATCTGTCATCAGTGCCACATATAAGTGCCATCTGTCATCAGTGCCACATATTAATGCCATCTGTCATCAGTGCCACGTATAAGTGCCATCTGTCATCAGTGCCACATATAAGTGCCATCTGTCATCAGTGCCACATATTAATGCCATCTGTCATCAGTGCCACGTATAAGTGCCATCTGTCATCAGTGTCACATGTCATTGTCCTGGTGCTCCAGGGCCTTGAAAAGTGTAATAGGTAGTCAACAAGTTAGATGTGTAATTTATGCTCCTAGAACATGTGATGGCGCTCCCTGCATGTTGAGTCTCTCTATGTGGCCAGGCTGTGAAAAAGTCCCACACATGTATTGTAATACTCAGGAGGAGTAGCAGAATTTATTTTGGGGCGTCATTTGTGGTATACACATGCCACGTGAGAGAAATAACCTATTACAATGACAATTTTTTTGAAAAAAATAAAAAATAAAATCTTAAATTTGCAAAGAATTGTAGGAAAAAATGACAACATCAAAAAGCTCACCATTCCTCTTACTAAATACCTTGGAATGTCTACTTTCCAAAAAGGGGTCATTTGGGGGGTATTTGTACTTTCCTGGCTTGTTCGGGTCGCAAGAAATGAGACAGACCACCAGTACATCAGATGTGATCAATTTTGTGCGATTCGCACCACAGCTTGTAGACTCTCTAACTTTCACAAAGACCAAATAATATCCACTTATTTGGGTTATTTTTACCAAAGATATGTAGCAGTATAAATTGTGGCCAAAATTTATGAAGAAAAATTAATAATTTGCATAATTTTGGCACAGAAACAAAGAAATATCCTTTTTTTTTTCAAAATTTTCGGTCTTTTTTCATTTATAGCACAAAAAATAAAAACCCCAGAGGTGATCAAATACCACCAAAAGAAAGCTCTATTTGTGGGAAAAAAAGGACAAAAAATTCATTCGGGTACAGTGCTGCATGACTGAGTAATTGTCATTCAAAGTGTGAGAGCACCGAAAGCTGAAAATTGGTCTGGGCAGGAGGGGGGTTTAAGTGCCCAGTAGGCAAGTGGTTAAAGAGCACCTGTTATTTTCTGATCGTGGCAGCGCCTGTTAGTGGGCATCCACTCACCCGCTGCCGCCACATCCCTCACCTTGTTGTGTCACTGCCACATCACCAGCCATCCTGTTAAAGTGAATGGGACTGTCGGTGAGGCAACAGCAGGTCTAAGGAGGAGCCTCTGCGGGACAGAGAGCATAGTTGCTCTTTAACCACTTGCCGACCGCCGCACGACGATATACGTCGGCAGAATGGCACGGGCAGGCATATTGGCGTATATATAAGTCCATGCCTGCCCGCGGGTGGGGGGCCCGATCGGGCCCCCCCCCGGTGCCTGCGGCGGTCGGCATTCGTTCGGGAGAGATCAGGGATGAGGGGACGGCCATTCATTCATGGCCACCCCCTCGCGATCTCTCTCGACGAATGGAAATCCCCCGTGACATCACTTCCTCTCCTGTAATGTAAACACAGGAGAGGAAGTGATGTATTCTCTCCTCCGTGTCGGTATTTTCCGTTCCGACACGGAGGAGAGCGGATCGGTGAGTTGCACCAACACTCTACACACACAGTAGAACATGCCAGGCACACTCACACCCCCCCTTTACCCCCCGATCACCCCCCCAATTACCCCTGCCCCCCAGTCACAGTGACACCAATGTCATTTTTTTTTTTTTTTTTTTTTTGCATTGGTGTCATTTGTGACTGTAATAACTGTTAGGGCAGTTAGAGTTAGCCCCCTTTAGTTCTAATGTACCCCCCTAACCCCCCCAATAAAGGTTTAACCCCGTGATCACCCCCCGTCGCCAGTGTCACTAAGGCTGGGTTCACATTGCAGCGGTTTATGAGAACGAATGTGATTCGCACCGCACTGCAGTGCAAATCACATCCGATCTCTGTGCGATTCGAGTTCAGCCATTCGCCGCACCCGCCGCACCCGCCACACCCGCCGCACCCGCCGCAAATTCGCACGGGACCCTTTTTTTGGCCCGCAGCAGAATCGGATCGCATGGGTGTTCACACCATGCGATCCGAGTTTGCAGATCGCACTGCGATATGCGAACTGATCTGGGGGTGTCAGTAACATTTCACTGACACTCCCAGCAGTTCGCATAGGGCAGTGTGAACTGCCGCCGGGAGGCATGCGATGCGGGAACCCGCCGCGGATTCGCGGCGTTTCCGCATCGCTCCAGTGTGAACCCAGCCTAATAAGCGATCATTTTTCTGATCGCCGTATTAGTGTCACAGGTGACGCTAGTTAGGCAGGTAGGTATTTAGGTTCGCCGCAGCTTTTTATAGCGCCAGGGACCCCCATATACTACCGCATAAAGCCCCCTGATTGCCCCCTAGTTAACCCTTTCACCAGTGATCACCATATAACTGTTACAGGTGACGCTGGTTGGTTAGTTATTTTTTTATAGTTTCAGGGCACCCGCCATTTATTACCTAATAAAGGTTTAACCCCCTGATCACCCGGCGGGTGTCATTTGTGACTAATAACTGTTAGGGCAGTTAGGGTTAGCCCCCTTTAGTTCTAAGGTACCCCCCTAACCCCCCCAATAAAGGTTTAACCCCGTGATCACCCCCCGTCGCCAGTGTCACTAAGGCTGGGTTCAGATTGCAGCGGTTTGAGAACGGATGTGATTCGCACCGCACTGCAGTGCAAATCACATCCGATCTCTGTGCGATTCGAGTTCAGCCATTCGCCGCACCCGCCACACCCGCCGCACCCGCCGCAAATTCGCACGGGACCCTTTTTTTGGCCCGCAGCAGAATCGGATCGCATGGGTGTTCACACCATGCGATCCGAGTTTTCAGATCGCACTGCGATATGCGAACTGATCTGGGGGTGTCAGTAACATTTCACTGACACTCCCAGCAGTTCGCATAGGGCAGTGTGAACTGCCGCCGGGAGGCATGCGATGCGGGAACCCGCCGCGCATTCGTGGCGTTCCCGCATCGCTCCAGTGTGAACCCAGCCTAATAAGCGATCGTTTTTCTGATCGCTGTATTAGTGTCACAGGTGACGCTAGTTAGGCAAGTAGGTATTTAGGTTCGCCGCAGCTTTTTATAGCGCCAGGGACCCCCATATACTACCGCATAAAGCCCCCTGATTGCCCCCTAGTTAACCCTTTCACCAGTGATCACCATATAACTGTTACAGGTGACGCTGGTTGGTTAGTTATTTTTTTATAGTTTCAGGGCACCCGCCATTTATTACCTAGTCTCACTAGTGTACCCCTAAATTTAGGGGTGTCTACTTTCCAAAATGGGGTCATTTGGGGGGGGTTTGTGCCATCTTGGCATTTTATGGCCTTCAAAACTGTAACGCCCTTAGAAAGCCTGAAGGCGGTGCTTGGTTTTCGGGGCCCCGTACGCGGCTAGGCTCCCAAAAAGTCCCACATATGTGGTATCCCCGTACTCAGGAGAAGCAGCAGAATTTATTTTGGGGTGTCATTTCACATATGCCCATGGCATGCGTGAGCAATATATCATTTAGTGACAACTTTGTGAAAAAAAAAAAAAAAAAAAAAAAGTTTGTAATTTTCCCGCAACTTGTGGCAAAATATAAAATATTCCATGGACTCAACATGCCTCTCAGCAAATAGCTTGGGGTGTCTACTTTCTAAAATGGGGTCATTTGTGGGGGTTTTGTGCCATCTTGGCATTTTATGGCCTTCAAAACTGTAATAGGTAGTGAGGAGTGAAGTCAAATATTTACGCCCTTAGAAAGCCTGAAGGCGGTGCTTGGTTTTCGGGGCCCCGTACGCGGCTAGGCTCCCAAAAAGTCCCACATATGTGGTATCCCCGTACTCAGGAGAAGCAGCAGAATTTATTTTGGGGTGTCATTTCACATATGCCCATGGCATGTGTGAGCAATATATCATTTAGTGACAACTTTGTGAAAAAAAAAAAAAAAAAAAAAAAGTTTGTAATTTTCCCGCAACTTGTGGCAAAATATAAAATATTCCATGAACTCAACATGCCTCTCAGCAAATAGCTTGGGGTGTCTACTTTCTAAAATGGGGTCATTTGTGGGGGTTTTGTGCCATCTTGGCATTTTATGGCCTTCAAAACTGTAATAGGTAGTGAGAAGTGAACTCAAAAATTTACGCCCTTAGAAAGCCTGAAGGCGGTGCTTGGTTTTCGGGGCCCCGTACGCGGCTAGGCTCCCAAAAAGTCCCACATATGTGGTATCCCCATACTCAGGAGAAGCAGCAGAATTTATTTTGGGGTGTCATTTCACATACGCCCATAGCATGTGTGAGCAATATATCATTTAGTGACAACTTTGTGTAAAAAAAAAAAAAAAAATTTTTTTTTGTCATTATTCAATCGCTTGAGGCAAAAAAATAAAATATTCAATGGGCTCAACATGCCTCTTATCAATTTCCTTAGGGTGTCTACTTTCCAAAATGGGGTCATTTGGGGGGGTTTTGTACTGCCCTGCCATTTTAGCACCTCAAGAAATGAGATAGGCAGTCGTAAACTAAAAGCTGCGTAAATTCCAGAAAACGTACCTTAGTTTGTAGATGTGACAACTTTTGCGCAAACCAATAAATATACAATTATTGACTTTTTTTTTACCAAAGACATGTGGCTGAATACATTTTGGCCTAAATGTATGACTAAAATTGAGTTTATTGGATTTTTCTAATAACAAAAAGTAGAAAATATCATTTTTTTTCAAAATTTGCGGTCTTTTTACGTTTATATCGCAAAAAATAAAAATCGCAGAGGCAATCAAATACCATCAAAAGAAAGCTCTATTTGTGGGAAGAAAAGGACGCAAATTTTGTTTGGGTACAACATTGCATGACCGCGCAATTACCAGTTAAAGCAGCGCAGTGCCAAAGTGTAAAAAGACCTCTGGTCATTTACCAGCAAAATGGTCCGGTCTTAAAGTGGTTAAAAATAATAATTTAAATCCAGCTTTTTTACTAGTGATTTCAATCAAATCCACCCCGCAGGGTGATTTATGTTCTCTATACTTCTATACGCAGTTACTTTAATTTATGCCTCAAGCCCATGCCTAGTGCACAGAGATTTTTCTCTGAATCTCATGCAACACCTTCTCCCCTCTTAGCCTCAGTTCACAATATGAACCGCACAATAATACAGGTGATAAATTATTTCATTTCAAAACAGTTGATAGGATCCAAGAGGATTTATTGATGAGATAGATGTTTGGAGTACACATACAGACAAAAGCCATGTACTAATGCTTTAAAAACTCTTGACATACACATTTCTTATGTAAAACTCTTCCGAAATGGGATTGATTACAGACTAGAACAGGGGTCTCCAAACTCTCTAAACAAAGTGCCAGGTTATTGTCCTTCAGACTTTTGGGGGGGCCGGATTGTGGCCAGCGGGAGTGGAAATTTTTCTGGCATCAGCAGGAATAAACATTGCCACAGTTGATGACACAGTTGTTGGTATCATTGGGAGAAATAGTGCCCCATCATTGGTATCAGTGGGAGGAATGATGCCCCATAATTGGTGTCAGTGGGAGGAATGATGCCCCATCATTGGTATCAGTGGGAAGAATGGTGCCCCATCATTGCTATCACTGGGAGTAATAGTGTCCCATCATTGGTGTCATTGGGAGGAAAAGTGTCCCGTCATTGGTATCAATGGAAGGAATATTGTTCCATTGTTGGTATCATTAGGAGGAATAGTACCCCATCATTGGTATCATTAGAAGAAATAGTGCCCCATCATTGATATCAGTGGGAGGAATCGCACCCTCATCAGTGTTGTCAGTGGGAGGAACGATGCCCCATCATTGGTATCAGTGGGAAAAATAGTGCCCCATTGTTGGTGTCAGTGGGAAGAATAGTGCTCCATCATTGGTATCACTGGAAGGAAGGAATAGTGTCCCATTGATGGTATCATTGGGAGAAAAAGTGCCCCATCACTGGTGTCAGTGGAAGGAATAGTACCCCAACCTTGGTGTCAGTGGGATGAATAGTGCCCCAACATTGGTGTCAGTGGGATGAATAGTGCCCCAACATTGGTGTCAGTGGGAGGAAAAGTGCCCCATCGTTGGTATTAATGGAAGGAATAGTTACATAGTTAGTAAGGTTGAATAAAGACACCAGTCCACCCAGTTCAACCTGAGTGAGTGTGGGTGTGTGTCTACAATTGTCCCTAGCCAATTTTGGACAGAAGCCAATTAACCTACCTGCATGTCTTTGGAGTGTGGGAGGAAACCGGAGTACACGGTGGAAACCCACACAGGCACAGGGAGAACATGCAAACTCCAGGCAGGTAGTGTCATGGTTGATAGTGTCCCATTGTTGGTATCATTGAGAGCAATAGTACCCCATCATTGGTATCATTAGGAGAAATACTGCCCCATCTTGGTACCAATTGAGAGGAATACTGCCCCATTTTGGCTATCAGAGGGAGAAATAATGCCCCATCATTTGTATCATTGAGATAAATAATGCCTCATAATTGGTGTTAGTGGGAGGAATAGTGCCCCATTGTTGGTGTCATTGGGAGGAAAAGTGCCCCAATTGTTGGTGTCATTGGGAGGAAAAGTGCCCCATCATTGGTATCAATAGAAGAAATAGTGTCCCATTGTTGGTTCAGTGGAAGAAATAGTGCCCTGTTATTGGTATTATTGGGAGGAATTTAACCCCATTGTTGGTATCATTGATTGGAATAGTTCCGCATCATTGGTGTCAGTGGGAGGAATAGTGTCCCATCATTGGTGTCAGTGAGAGGAATAGTGCCCCATCATTGGTGTCAGTGAGAGGAATGGTGTCAGTGGGAGGAATAGTGCCTCAATGTTGATGTCAGTTGGCAGGTTAGGACCCCACACCCGCTGTCACTATTTGAAAAGAGCGCGGTCACGCAGGGCTCCACCCACACATAGAGTCCTGTGACTAAATGAACTACAATTACCAACACCCTTTGCGGCTGTCAGCTTGTAATTCTCAATTCTCAATGAACTACCAGGGTGCTGTTGAGCACTCTGGATAGTTCATTGATTCTTCCTGTGTTTGTGTATCTGCCTGGCCATACGAGGTACAAGCAGACAGATACACTAACAGTCTGCAGGAGCCCTGCACTGCACCTATGATATGCTGATTGGGGTGCAATGCTTTCCAGGGTCCTGCAAAAAAGGTGCATTTATTTATTTATTTTTTTAAAGGTGAACTAATCCTTTAATTGAGCAAGCTGAAGTTGGAAGATGATTGCTAGAAGACTAGAAGAGTCTGTCTTCACCAGTTTTAGTAAATCTCCCCCCATGAGTACAATCACACACGCATAGCATGAATATTATCTCTATATGTTCAAATATGTCATTTAAATGTATAGTTGCTGATATTGTTTGAATGATAATTATTGTTGTCTATGCCCTGGTTCACACTGCTGTGACTTGTCATGCGACTTGCGACACAGAAAGTCTCATGGCAAGTCAAAGCACATTCATTTCGATGGGTGCCTTGTTTACTCAATTAAGGCCGGCCATAAATGGTGCATATTTCTTTCCTGTAACCGCAGGCTGCAGAAAAGAAATTCACACAATTCCCGCATCAACAGACAGTTCTGACAGGGGTGTCCCTCTTGCCAAGCAATTGTTTTCTCCCAGCAGGGGGGGCGTGGACAGGGGAAGCCAGTGATTATCGCTAGCATCTATAGCAGCAAACAAATCCGGCAGGCTGCTTGTACCCAAGTTGATTGATCAATCCACATGGTACATTCAGCCTGCCCAATAATGGCTTGAATCTTGGCCGGTTCCTGCTGAACCGTGTGTGGCCAGCCTAACTTTGCACTACTTTTACACATCTTCCTTGCAACATGAGTGCCATAGACCGAATGCTAAAATTACACAAGTCACAAGGAAATAGATTCCTTGTCTTATCTTTGGGACTGGCTACGACTTCAGAGGGTTTTGTAAGTTCAGTATTGTGTGTCACACTCAGTATTGCTTTAAACGGCCAAAGTAGCAAAACATCAAAGTTGCATCAGAGTTACATCAAGTCGCAATGCACTGGAAGTCGCTCGACTTTGGGGTCGCAGCTTTATGAACCAGGCCTTATAATATATCAGTGCTTCCTCACAAATATGCGTGTGCCTAAATTAACATATTCTAAGCTGCAAAAAGTTTGTGGACACCTTGTCATCACACATGTCTGAGCTTGTTGGACATTCCATTCCAAACCCATGGGCATTAATAAGGAGTAACCCCACCTTTGCGGCTATAACAGCCTTCAGGGAAGGCTTTTCACAAGATTTTAAATTGTGTCTGTGGAAATCTTTGCCCATTCAGCCAAAAAAAAGCATTTGTGAGTTCAGGTATTGATTTGGATGAGAAGACCTGGTTCTCCATCAGGGTTCAACACATCCCAAAGGCGGTCCATGGGATGGAGCGGGTTACCAAGTGGACTTCTTCTTTACTATGGAATTTCTTTCTTTTCTGTTATGTATATATCACAGGTATCCTCCTTATAGTTTATTTGACTGCGCTTTTTTAACTTCTTTCAGTTGCAGGTGAGCTTCCATCAAAAGACGTTTTAGACAAGACCAGCTCCGATTTTACCAGCAAAAGTACATCATCTTATGTATCCATTATCACAAACGTAACTACAAATGCAAGGCAGACGAGGGATCTGACGAATAATCGACAACATACCGTGCAAATTGGAGATGGTAGCACATTGAAATCTTATTATAACGGCCCCCTGCAAGCATTAACAACCTACTGGTAATGATAAATATTATTTCATTTTTGATTCCAGAGATTTTGAGTTTTAATTCATCCAAGTAGCTACTCATCAGTAACTTTAGGCTTCTATTTTAATAGTAACAACACAAACAAAAACAGGTATCATAACACTTTTTTTTTTACATTAAAATAACGTATTTCTTTCAGATGGAACCTGGTGGAACTGAGATCCACCACCTCTGGTTCAGGCCCTCTGCTCCCTGATACCCGCTATCACTTGTAAACACAGATGTCCTGCTTTTGTTTTTACAGGTGACACCTTGTCTCCCACTAGGGCTTTCTTTCAGCTGGAACTTGGTGGGACTGAGATCCACCATCTCTGGCTCAGGCCCTCTGCCCCCTACTCATCACTATCACTTGTAAACACAGATGTCCGGCTTTTGTGTTTACAGGTGGCACCTTGTCTCCCACCAGGGCTTTCTTTAAGCTGGAACTTGGTGGAACTGAGATCCACGACCTCTGGCTCAGGCCGCCTGCCCCTTACTCACCACTATCACTTGTGAACACAGATGTTCAGCTTTTGTGTTTACAGGTGACACCTTGTCTCCCACCAAGGCTTTCTTTCAGCTGGAACTTGGTGGAACTGATATCCACGACCTCTGGCTCAGCCCTTCTGCCCCTTACTTATCACTATCACTTGTAAACACAGATGTCCGGCTTTTGTGTTTACAAGTGACAGCTTTTCTACCACCGGCTCCTACAGACCTGATCTCCAGATCGACTCCCACTGAGTGCAGGATGAGTGTAAGGGAGATGCAGATGCCCGGGACGCAGTGCAGATGCTGACTTCCCCACTGGGTGATCTCCCTGCAAGTGAGGCAGAGCCACCTACAGTGTGAGGGAAGGTACTAGACCCGGCTGGGTTCTTCAGCTTAATACAACAACAAGAAAAGTAAGATGTGTAACATTGTGGAGCTTTTAAGGAAAGGGAAGATGGTGCCAGTGGAGGGGGAAGTTGCATGTAGAGGTCAGAGTTGAAGAGGGGTGAAGGTTGAACTCTGCACTCTGTGTAGCGCACCCTTAAACTCTGCGCCCTATGTGTAACACCCCCCCCCCCCCGCACGTAATGTACTCTTGGTATTTATTGCCACTTTAAGACCCGCCCAGCTAAATTTGATCACATTCAATATTTAATGCATTTGGAGGGTCTGTGTTTATGGGGGGGGGGGGGGGGTGGGGAATCATGGTTGAGTTCCTGCTCCTAATTTCTGAGCAAAAGGCGGTGCACGAGCGGCCTGCACGCCCCCTACGAGACTCGCTGATCATGGATCCGAGCTGATCATGTGATACAACGGAGCCGGTAATCGGCTATTTTTCCTCCTTGCGCGAAAAAAGAAGAGCCGATCACTGGCGGCCGTGATCGGGACATCAGTCCCGATCACGGCCAGCTTACCAGTGCCCACCTGCCCCCTGCCAGTGCCACCTCTGTAATAAAAAAAGTGCCCCCCATCAGTGCCACCCAGCAGTGCCCATAGTGCCACCCATCAGTGCCCACAGTGCCACGCATCAGTGGCCACAGTGCCACACATCAGTGCCCATCAGTGCCGCCCATCAGTGCCCAGCAGTGCCACCTATCAGAGCCACCCATCAGTGCCACCTTTCAGTGCCCATCAGTCCCATCTATCAGTGCCACCCATCCGTGCCATCTTATCTGTGCCCATCTTTGCCCATCAGTGCCGCCTTATCTGTGCCCATCAGTACTGCCTTATCTGTGCCTATCGGTGCCACTTTATCTGTGCCTATCGGTGCCACTTTATCTGTGCCTATTAGTGCCACCCTAACTATGCCTATCGGTGCCCACCAGTGCAGCCTATCAGTGCCCACCAGTGCAGCCTATCAGTGCCCACCAGTGCCAGTGCCGCCTCATCAGTGCACTTCAATGAAGGAGAAAAATGACCTGTTTGCAAAATTTTATAACAAACTATTAAACATGTTTATTTTTATTTTTTTTGCATCTTTTTTTGTTTGTTTAGCAAAAAATAAAACTCCCAGCTGTAATTAAATACCACCAAAAGAAAGCGAAAGGGAAAAAAATGATAAAAATTTCATTTGGGTACAGTGGTGTATGCCCGCGCAATTGTTATTCAAAGTGCATCAGCGCTGAAAGCTGAAAATTGGTCTGGGCAGGAGGGGGGTTTAAGTGCCCAGTAAGCAAGTGGTTAAAGACCAACTCTGGACAGTTAAAGACATACCAACTGTGCAAAATATGCAGCCACAGAACTGTTAGTGGCTGGGGCTTTGATCAGTGTATAGACAGGTGCAGTCTAATTTCTCCACTGCAGGTGGCGCTCGACCACAGCAACATTGCAGTTGGAGGGTCAAGAGGAACTTGAGTTTCCTCTGTGGTTTCCTGGGTCACCGGGGAAGCTGTCTGATTGGATGCTGCACCCCATGTGACTCTGGCAGCCATCTTGGGTCAGGCAGAGCCTATTTAAGATCCTGGCTCAAAGTTTTGGTGCGTACTTCGTGGGTAGTGTAGGGATGGGTCACCAGTCGACAGGTACTGTGATTAGTGGCAGGAAGAGGTTCCAGACAAGTAGGGAAAGGATAGGGACACACATCATTCCTAGAAGCCTCCCCATTTGGATACAGACTGGCCAAGCCTCATTCCACCCCTAAAGAAAGACGCTGTTGTCACATCTAAGACCTGCTACGCTACATACTGCTCTGAATGTTCCAGGTCCGGTGCCTTCCCACCAGGTTTGTTGTGAATTACTGGATTCCACATTAATAATCTTGGTGTTTATTGCCACAGCATCACGCTGCACCTCCCCACAAGTGTAGTCTTCTTTTGTCATTGAAATCTTGCTGAAATTGCCTGAAAGTGACATTCTATACGACCAGAATTGTACACATGCTGGGGTTATGTTCATAAACACCCTCTATTGGGAATGTGAAGCTGTTGCCTCTCAATCACAGTTGCCAGTGTGAGCTCTGGTCCCCGCTGATGATCAGGAACTAGTCAGACAGGTTCCTGGTCATGTGATCACTATGTCAGCTGTGATCACATGCAGGCTGCAGGTCTTATCGACAAAATAAGTCTTCAACCTGTAGCGGCTACTGCAGGTGCCATTGCAGCCAGAGGGTGACAGTATTCATTTGTTTAATATTGTAATTGTCAGATACAATTACAGTATTAAAAAAATAGTAACGATAAAAAAACATATATGTACATTTGGCCTGGGCTGCTAGCCATAACTGCCTACGGTCACAAATGGATTAAATAAAGTTGAATTGTACAATCACATGTGTGGTTTGTTTTTTCAATTAATGTTATTGTGCACATCTCTTCCCAGTTTTACAGTTGCAGGTTTTACGCAGATCAACTATAAGCCTGATGGAACAATTGACCTAGACAATAGCATTATGACATTGGTTCCTTATTCATACCAAGTTTCAACCCCTCAGAACCCAGGTATGTATATGATAAATAGTGCTTAAAAAATTCCTGTATAGCAATTCCATGCCTTATGCATAGATATCTGTTTATCGAAGAAGAAATCCATGGGGCACCTGCCCCCCCCCCCATCTCTTACCACCTAATGGCAGTATACAAGCACTCCAAAAGCTAATATAACCCTTTTGCTGCCAGGTCCATACGGCAGAAGGTGGTTTCACACACAATCCGGTGGCTGCAGAATTTTGTGTAAAACTCCAGCCTATCAGGTTAAAGCATTCTGGCAGCTGCGCTGCCGTCCGATTGCTCACACACACCCCCGGTAAAGGAACCCCCCCACCCCGCCATGTTTTCCAGGTGCCCCTTGCCCATCTTCACCGGACCCACATGGCAGGTGCTGCCGGCTGGGGAGGGGGGAAGGAAAAGAGTGGAAATGCGTGTGCTCTACTCTTCTTCTTGCTGTTACCCAGAAAGTGACATCTGTGACGTCATTTCAGCTGTCAGCCTTTCGGTGTCCCCGGCTAGCGAAGGCGGGAAACAATGTTTTGCAATGCGCTTCACATTGCAAGACCTTCAGTGGAGCCTAGGGGAGACATGCAAGGTCTTTTATTTTTGTAAAAAAATAGTTGCACCCAAACACATAACCTCCCCCCAAAAAATGTTTTGAGGCCCTCCCACCTCCACATATATGCATGTACAAACGTAAATGGATGCAACGGGGGTACCTACACGTGAAAACGTCAATTGCCATACACGTTACATATCACCATGCATGCCGTAGTCAGAGCAATAATTCTAGCACCAGACCTCCTCAGTAACAGCATCGCCTATAGAAAATATACAGTACTGAAATGTGTCACCATTTCACGGGCCCATGCAAGTTTAAGGTTTGACATGCTGGGTATCTATGTACTCAGTGCAACCTTGTCTTTTATATTTTACCAAGATATTTAGTAGTTTATTGCATTTGTTTGCCATAAAATTCACTTTAGTGTGTTTTTTACTGAAATTTTATCTTTGCGGTAATTTCGTGTGACATAAAAAATTGGAACTACCACTATTTTATTCTCTAGGGTGCTTTCAGAAAATATATAATGTTAGAGTGTTTTACATAATCTTCAGGGTTACATTTTTTTTTTTGAACGTGTGCAAAAAGACAAAAATGTTTCTGGCAGCGAAAAGGTTAAGAGAGTTGTAAAATCTCAGGGTTTTTTTGCCTTAATGCATTCTATGCATTAAGGTGAAAAACATTCTGTGCTACAGCTGCCCCCCAGAGCCCCCCTTTTACTTACCTGAACACGATTGTTTCAGTGACGAGCACAAGCCCAGCAGCTCCAGCAGCTGTCTTGGGTCCTCATTGGATAGACTGATAGCAGCAGGAGCCATTGGCTCCCTCTGCTGTCAATCAAATCCAATGACATGGGAGCCGGGGGCGGGGCAGCAGCAGGATTCGGGAGTGCACCCACACTAGTACCCCCCATGGAATGCAGGTCTCCATGGGGGCACTCGCTGAAGAGGATGGGCCAGGAGCGCTGCCGGGGGACCCCAGAAAAGGAGGTTCGGGGCTGCTCTGTGTAAAACCCTTGCACAGAGCAGGTAAGTTTGTTATTTAAAAAAAAAAGAAAAAAGCCTTTACAATCACTTTAAGGATGGCAGTTGTCACTTTCGGTTTTACATTGTTCTTGTGGCCCAATATAAATAATTTCATATCTGTCCTTCTCAGGGGTTATTGCCGGTGCTGTCGTTGGAACCCTTCTGGGTGTTCTTGTTATTGCTGCAGTAGTAGGATACTTCGTCTGGTACAGAAGAAGGTAAAATCAATTGTTCATTTTGATACAAGTATTAATAAAATAGAACCTCTAGCATTAAAGGGACCTCATTTACCTCTGTGGCCCCTTGCAGAATAAGCATACAAAGCTCCAGTGCTTCTTAGAAGGTCAGAAGGAGGACAACGTGATGGTCATTTCTGAAGCCTATGCCTCTGTAACTTCCTCTCTCTCTCCGTTTCCTATATAGCCAATTGCATTCCTACCCCCAAACCAAGCTTGAATCGGATTTGTAGCTGTGAGAACATTTTAGAATTGGGATTTTTTTAAACATCGGAATTTCTTGATGTAAGAATCAGCAAAGAGTGTGTTTCAGGTTCATCGGTGGATGTGTTTCAGAAAACAAGCGTGTTCCGCAGTCATCGCAATAACAATTAAAGTAGAACTATAGGCAAAACTTTTTTTTTTCACAATTTTTTTTTAACCCGTCAGGTTTTTTTTTTCGCAATCTCTGTCCCATTGTGGAGATTTCCCTTCACTTCCTGTCCCATAGCTAAACAGGAAGAGAGAGAAGATCTGTGCAAATTAAGGGAATTCCTTGGGGACCCCCCAGGTCACCGGAACTAGTGTCCCCATTGGAAGATTTCCCCTCTATTACTTTTCTTGGGACAATGCAATATTTGGGATTTTCTTTTACTTTCACTTTAGTTATACTTTAATGTTCTTTAACAAAAGAACATTCATTCCACATTAATAATCATGCTACCAAAATTGATTCTATGCAGAGCTGCACTAGACTTTGCACTCTCCAGTTTTACTACCTCAACCCCACAGTCAGGAGGATTGCTGTGGTCTGTGAGAGATGTAATAATACTTGGAAGTTTTACACTTGAACATATTGCAAAATAAAACAAATATTCATTTTTGTCCACTTCAGATTAGGTAAGGGGTGTATTCAAAAAACGATGCAGCATAGCAATTGACCACTAGAGGGGAGACTAACATAGGAAATGGCAAGCTGGCATTAAATACAAAGGGATGTCCTACTTTGCTGATCTACATAGCACATTGAGCTAATTGAAATTTGCTTAAAAATAATTAATAAAAAATTTTCATTTTTTTTTGTGTAGATTAGTGTATTTTATTCTGTTATCACATATATGTATATGTTTTACACACACACACATATATATATATATATATATATATATATATATATATATATATATATATATATATAATTTTTGTTTCCTTTTGTTTGCACCCGATTGGTATTTGTGTACTATCACCTTCATTTTTTATTTTACCTGTTTATTTTTTCCCTCTGCAAAAGCATAAAATAACGGGGCTAACAAGGTAGTTAAAATGAGCTTCTGTTACCTTCAGGACACGTTTAAAGCTCAATCTATCCCCCCCCCCCCCCCAAAAAAAACACCTCAATTTGCCTTCCCTTTACTTTAAAGTGACTGTAAACCTCAAACATGAAATATGAACAAAGCATATCCCTCTACAGTGTGTACTTGTCTAAATCCAGAGCACTAGGTGTCATTTCTGTCTGCTGCCTCCTTACTCTGCTATCAGCATGAGTCACTTCTGACAAGTCTTCCTGACACCGAGGGATATATGGTGACAGGGAAGGGATCTCCAGCACACAGCCTGTGATTGACAGCCTCAGCTCTCTTCCTGTGAGCAGTGTAAAGGGGAGTGTGTCTCTTCTCTCCGAGCTGTCCTCACTAAGTGTAACTTCAGCTTCCCTCCCCCTGCTTTTCAGAGGTCCTGTGTAAATTCTACATTTTTAATAGATGCAGGGGAAAGATGGTTGTAGATAAACAGGTAAAACTTATGATTTGTCTCATCTCTGTGTATCACCTCAGTCCAGTCACGTCACTGGGTGAATGTAAGGGTTTACAACCCCTTTAATTTGACTGAAATGGTGACATTTTAGCAAAATGCATCAATTTTTAATTGAAGAGTTCGCTCATCACTAGTGCCAAAGAGATCAAGTTCATCTTTGGTGTCTGCAGCAGACATTGTAAACTGACCCTGCTAAACCTTGTAAAACTTTTTCCTTTACCATCATTGGAATATAGGCAACTGTGGTATCTGGGTATATGAACTTGCATTTTCCTTACTGGAATGTTTCGGTATAAATACATTATATGTTTGTTCTATTACAGGAATGAAGGCAAACCGAAAGAGAATGGCATGTCCTTCTCAAACGTTAAGTAAGTTTGCTTCTTCTGCTTATTTCATAGATTGCATTTCATTCAGGTAATAAAAAGATACTTGTGACATGATTGTCAGTCACATGATTGTCAGTCACATGATCCAACTGATAGTGGTTGAGAAACCATCACGTCTACGTCTTTCTCCTGCCCTGCACTGGTGGTAACAGGCAGGATCCCCGAAGTGGAGTTGTCAGTTGCTTGGGATGGCACCACAGGTGCTTAAAGAGGACATAAACATGCCTGCCTGGCCAGGGTGAGCATCCATATTTATTAAACGATCGAATTTCATAAGTGTTGTTGGATATCCCGAACCACATCTTGTCTATGGATACCTTAAAGGAAGCTTGTGCTGAGACAAACCTTGAGGGGGTCATCTTAGGAAAATGTTAGGGGATAGGAGAAGCGGGAGGAGAAACAATGAAGTAAGAGAAGAGGAGAAGACAAATACATTTAAAAAAAAAAAGAAAGTGGTGGACTCTTTGGGTTTGAATGTTAAAGGGTTCTCTCGAAAGCCCACCCACTGTTACCTTTCCTGTGTGTGTTGGAGCTTACACAGTGTTTATAACCCTTGACCCTATCCCATGTGACAGTGTTCAAGCCTGGCGAGTCTGAGAGGAAGGAGAGGAGGTCACATGTTTCCTATACTTGGAAGTACCGGGTATATTTGATGGCTCCAGAGGGTCAATGAACCACTGGGGGAGCACCATGTAGGGGAGTATCTGCAGGTATGGGCTAGCAATAGAACCTATCAATTTAGGACCTTCAAATACAACCAAAGTGGAATTCCTTTATGAAATTCCTTTCATTGTGGTTGTCCTAAGAAAATAAGCCTCCTACTGATAGCATAACCAGACAATCTTTAAAGAGAATGCAAATCTCTCTATGTCAACAATGGTACCAGTACCAGGATTTTTATTTTATTTTTGTCTTTAAGTTTCCGAACCCTGTAAGAAATTCCTTTCCAATATATGAAAAAAAGGTTGAATTTCCTCTTTAACCACTTGAGATCCGCGCTATAGTCAATTGACGGCTACAGCACGGATCTCCTTTTCCGGGACTACGTCTATTGACGTCGTCCCGTGTACGAGCGGCCTGCGCACCCCCTGAGGGGCGCACGCGGCGCGCTCTGTGATCGGCGAGTCCATGAGACTCGCCTGATCACCGATCCGTGCAAGGGGTCGATCCCGACCCCTTATCACGTGATCAGCTGTCAGCCAATGACAGCTGATCATGTGATATAACGGAGCCGGTAATCGGCTATTATTCCTCCTCGCACTGACAGCGCGAGGAGAAAAAAAAAAAGCCGATCACCGGCGGCCGTGATCGGGACATCAGTCCCGATCACGGCCAACCCTGCTAGCGACCACCTGCCCCCTGCCAGTGCCCACCTGCCCCCTGCAGTGCCCCACTTATTAAAAGTAAGTGCCCCCCGTCAGTGCCACCCAGCAGTGCCCATAGTGCCACCCAGCAGTGCCCACAGTGCCACCCAGCAGTGCCACCCACAGTGCCACCCAGCAGTGCCCACAATCTGCCTCAAAGATGCTGCACCCCAGTTCCTGCCCAGCAGTGCCGCCCATCAGTGCCCAGCAGTGCCACCTATCAGAGCCACCTATCAGTGCCCATCAGTATCATCTATCAGTGGTACCTATCAGTGCCCATCCGTGCCACCCATCCGTGCCACCCATGCGTGCCACCCATCCGTGCCATCTTATCTGTGCCCATCTTTGCCCATCAGTGCCGCCTTATCTGTGCCCATCGGTGCCGCCTTATCTGTGCCTATTAGTGCCGCCTTAACTATGCCTATCAGTGCCCACCAGTGCAGCCTATCAGTGCCCACCAGTGCAGCCTATCAGTGCCCACCAATGCAGCCCATCAGTGCCCACCAGTGCAGCCTATCAGTGCTGCCTAATCAGCGCACTTCAATGAAGGAGAAAAATGACCGTTTGCAAAATTTTATAACAAAACTATTAAAACATGATTTTTTTTTTTTTTGCATCTTTTTTTGTTTGTTTAGCAAAAAATAAAACTCCGAGCTGTAACTAAATACCACCAAAAGAAAGCTCTATTTGTGGGAAAAAAATTTCATTCCAAGTGCATCAGCGCTGAAAGCTGAAAATTGGTCTGGGACTGAGGGGGGTTTAAGTGCCCAGTAAGCAAGTGGTTAAAGTGGAATTCCACCCATAACTAACTCTAAACCTACTCCCACCCCCATTCTATGCCTAATCTATCTGACCCTCTGAAAAAAAGATTGTTATACTTACCTATTCTGAAGCTGCTCTGGTCCGGTCTCCAGTGGTGGCTTCTTGGCTTCTGTGTGTACAGAGGAACCCGGCAACGGCTATGAAATGAACAGGAGATGTCGTATATGTCGTCACGCAGAGCCAGAAAGCCGTGCACAGTGCATAACTTTCCTTTACAAATAAAGCCAAATGCATCCCCAAAAAAATTACGTAATAATAAATTAATATTGCAATTTCAGGCTGAAATATGTATACAGTATAACATACATAAAACACTATATATATATATATATATATATATATATATATATATATATATATATCACATTGAGAGAACCATGAATGCCAACATGTACTGTGACATATTGAAGCAGAGCATGATCCCCTCCCTTCGGAGACTGGGCCGCAGGGCAGTATTCCAACATGATAACCACCCCAAACACACCTCAATGACGACCACTGCCTTGCTAAAGAAGCTGAGGGTAAAGGTGATGGACTGGCCAAGCATGTCTCCAGACCTAAACCAAGGTCTCGAACATCCCCCAGCTCCATGATGTCATCATGGAGGAGGGGAAGAAGACTCCAGTGGCGACCTGTGAAGCTCTGGTGAACTCCATGCCCAAGAGGATTAAGGCAGTGCTGGAAAATAATGGTGGCCACACAAAATGTGGTGGACACTCACTCAAGTTGAACTGGATGGACTGGTGTCTTTATTCAACCTTACTAACTATGTAAAATATTGACACTTTGGGCCCGAATTAGACATTTTACACTTAGGGATGTACTCACTTTTGTTGCCAGTGGTTTAGACATTAATTAACTCTTTACTAAAAAAAATGTTCTTCTGTCTTCCTGAAGGAGCATTGTAAGGACATCTCTATCTATGAGCACAGCAAACTTCCCCAAACATTTTGAGAAGCAGAGCGCTGACTGTAACCTGGGATTCAGTTCAGAGTATGAGGTATGTTGTGGTTATTCTTTAAGGACTTTTCATTATTAACAGAACTCCTTTAGCATCTCTGACCCACTTCATATACAGTAATATATTGTTACTAGGCCCCATCGCTGCCATTACTAGTAAAAAAATAAAAAATATAAAAATTACATAAATGTATCCTATTGTTTGTAGACGCTATAACTTTTGCGCAAACCTCTTAATATATGCTTATTTGGGATTTTTTTTTACCAAAAATATGTAGCAGAATACATATTGCGCTAAATTGATGAATTGGATGAATACAGTTGATTCTTTAAAATATTTTATTGAATATGTTTTATAGCAGAAAGTACAAAGTATTGTTTTTTTTTCAAAATTGTCAGTCTTTTTTGTGATCAAATACCACCAAAAGAAAGTTCTATTTGTGGTTAAAAAAGTACATCAATTTTATTTGGGTATAGTGTTGCACGACCGCGTGACGATTTTGAATGCTATAATACATATAAAAAAATATATATATAGATATATATATATATATATATATATATATATATATATATATAATTTATATATATATATATATATATATATATATAATTTTTATATATATATATTTGGTAAATAAAATCGCAATAAATTTGTGCAAAAGTTATCACGTCTACACACTATGGGATAGATTTAGGGACTTATTTCCTTTTATTTATTTTACTTTTTTATTGTTTTTACTGGTAATGGCGGCAATCTGCAATTTTTAGCAGGACTTCAGCATTGTGGCAGACAAACCTGACCCCAAATGACACTTTTTTGGGGACCAGCGACATTATTACATTGATCAGTGCTATAAAAAATGCATTGATCAATGTATAAATGAAACTGACAGGGAAGGGGATAACACAAGGGGGCGATGAAATGTTTAGGTGTGTTCCCTAGGGTGTGTTCTAACTGTGGGGGGGGGGGGGGTGGGGGGGTGGGCTGGCAGAGACAAGACAGAGAACATTGTTCCCGATCACTGTGAACAGAAGATCTCTGACATTTCACCTGGCAGAAAGGGGATCCACCTTGTTTTTCACTGGCAGATCCCCTTTTTGCCTCTGTACACCGCGAATGCGGATCGCCGACGGACCCACGGGCACGCTCCAACAGTGGGTGGCGGCATGCGAATGCCCGCTATCTCCCATGCAAGGAGCTTGAGAGAGCTGGAGGAGGAGAAAAATCAGCACACTGGTCTTACCAGTGAATGGCTGTGCAGGGGGAGGGGGCGGGGGTTTCAGGACAAGTCTGATCATTGAAGGAGAGCAGGCTGAGTTTCCAGCATAGCTAGAAAACTAACCAGGCTGTGTGCTCATGCCTAGTGTGGTCAGTTTTAATAGGAAAGCAGAGGGACTGGCAGGAATACCAGGGAGTTAATTTACTAAGACTGGAGAGTGAAACATCTGGTGCAGCTCTGCATATAAACCAATCAGCTTCTTTTTTTTTTTTTTTTTTTGTGAAAGCTTAAGGCCCCTTCCACACAGAAGGAGTCTACCTGTTTAGCGGGGATTCCGTCCGGTGATAACCGCTGAGCAGGCCGGTGACAGGTCCATGTCCGTCCCGCTGATGCAGAGTGGACACAGACACAGCCTGCTATCCTCTATGGGCATTTGGATGTAAACAGACCGCCTATGCATTTACACCTGACTGCTATGTGATTCCATACACCAGACAGATGGGGAACGGATCCATCTTTCTATGTTTTTAGCGGATATGATTGGATCGTATGTCGGCGGGTGTCAACACACACGTGTCTGTTTACACCCACTGCTCCATAGTGGAGACTGGAGAGTCCCATCGGGTTTTCCTTGAAGAAATGGGGATTGGATCTCACAATCCTTCTGCATGGGCTTACATTGGCAATTTTGTGCCAGCGCAATCCTGCTGCTAAACAAGATTCGTTTTTAGCATTCACTACTTCACAGGTGTCCATTGTCACCCAGACAGAAAGTGAAGAGAAATCCAAACTTTTAAAGTTGTTACCAGAACAAGGGGTCAGGAGAAATCTTCCAATGGAGACACCCGTACTGGTGAAAACTGTCTAATTCCCTGTACACGTGACCGGTTTTCCCGTCGGAATAAACTCTGAAGGTTTTTCCGACAAAATTCTGCTCAAGCTGTCTTGCATACACACACAGTCACATCAAATTCTGACCGTCAAGAATGCGGTGACCTACAACACGTACGACGGCACTATAAAAAGGAAGTTCAATAGCCAGTGCGTCGGAACAGCATACAGACAAGCGTTTTTTCCGCTAGAAATTATTTTACGTCTGAAAAATTTAGAACATGTTTTCTATCTAAAGCCCCATACACATGTTCGGACATTCCGACAACAAAATCCGTCTGATTTTTTCTGACGGATGTTGGCCCAAACTTGTCTTGCATACACACGGTCGCACAAAGTTGTCGTAAAATCCCATCGTTCAGAACGAGGTGACGTCAAATACATATGATGGGACTATAAAGAGACCAGTAGCCAATAGCTTTTGTCTCTTAGCCCTTGTACACACGGTCGGAGAATCAGTCGGAATGTGTCCTATCGGACCGTGTTGTCGGATAATCCGACTGTGTGTGGTATGCATCGGATTGATTCAGTCGGAATATCCGTCGGACCCAATTTTCCAACATGTTGGAAATATTTCCCGACCAACTGGGCCGGCCGGACATACTCCGATCATGTGTAGAGAATTTTGATCGGACCAAGTGCCACGCATGCTCAGATCAAATTCCTACATCAAAGCTATTGGCTACTAGCCTGAATGTAGTCCCGTCGTAACGAAATTACGTCATCACGTTCTGAATGATAAGATTTTTCGCCAACTTTGTCCGACCGTGTGTATGCAACAGTTTCGGACAAGATCCGACGGACAAAATCCGACGGGCAAAATCTGATGAATTTGGTTGTGGAAATCTCCGACCGTGTGTACAGGGGATTAGTCTATTCTGAGCATGCTTGGCATTATGTCCGTCAGAATTGTCTACACGCGATCGGAATTTACGCAGTCGGATTTTGTTGTCGGAAAATTTTAGATCCTGCTCTCAAACTTTGTGTGTCGGAAAATCCGACGGAACAAGTCCGATGGAGCCCAAACACGATCGGATTTTCCGACAACGTGGTCTAATCACACATTTTCCTTTGGAAAATCTGACCTTGTGTATGGGGCATCAGCCTGTCTGAAAAAAAGTCAGATGGGGCATACACGGGGTCGGAATATACGATGAAAAGCTCCCATCTGACTTTTTCTGTCGGAATGTCCAAAAATGTGTACAAGGCATTAGAGGCGAGATTTGCTTCACAAATTAACATTTTTGCCCTTTGTTATCATATTTAGAAATTATGTACTGTCGGCAAAAGACTACCAAAAACAGTAGCCGATCAACCGGAAAACAAAGAAAAGAACCGATACACAAACGTGCTGCCGTGTAAGTACTGTACAGACTTATTGATTTATTGATTATGAGTCTTTTTCTTAGCAGGATGGTAACTTAGCTCCTTTGGTATATGTAAAGGGGAATGCACAGAGACTGTACAATCCATTGGTAACATGTATGGCCAGCTTAACTCCTTTGTGCCTAAGGATAAAACAAATCTTAATGCCTAAGCACAATTTTGCAACTTTGACATGTGTTAGTAAAACTGCACATATAATCAGAACTACTTTGTGTATCCATATCAGGTGGATTATACCTTGTTTTTTTCAGGACAAATTGGGCTTTAATTAAGGGTAAATGGTAATGCATATCTACTGATTTATATTTTTATTACCAAAGGAAAACTGGCCAAAAATAGTAAAAACAAAAAAACATGTTTTTTTTAAATTCAGCAGTATATTTCTTGTTACTACCATAACCTACCATCAATGAACAATACAAAATAAATGATCCTGCTCCTGATGATCGCAGGATACCAATATGTGTATATTATTTGTTGTTTGTACCCATAATACAGCCCAGAAACAATAGTGCACATTTTTTCTTTTTTTTTTTTTGTCCTACCTAAAACACACTGACAGTGATACAGTAATACCTCGGATTGCGAGTAACGCGGTTAACGAGCGTTTCACAATACGAGCTATTTAAAAAAAATCCTGACTTGGTTTGTGAGCTTTGTCTACCAACCCCCAAGTATCTTTCCTCTCCATTCACAGAGAGAGAGAAACACAGGGGCGGGCTTCACTGTGACTGATTACTGTGGTAGGCGATCTAAGGCTGTGCGGCGCGCTTCCAGCACAAAGACAGATACGCATAAATGCGGCCCCACAGCAAAAAGCCTATTGCACTGAGGCCGCATATATGTGTTATGTCAGCATCAAGGGGTTAAAGCCCAACTGAACATTCTGTTTAAATCAGCTAAATACATTCCAGGTGCATGAAACCAAAAGGTGACTATAATCTTACCATTTGTGTTCTTAAGGCTGGGTTCACACCACAGCGATGCGGGAACGCCGCGAATCCGCGGCGTTTTCCCGCATCGCATTACTCCCGCCGGCAGTTCACACTGCCCTATGCGGACTGCTGGGAGTGTCAATGATATGTTAATGACACCCCCAGATCCGTCCGCATATCGCAGTGCGATCTGCCGACTCGCACAGGAATCGGATTGCATGGTGTGAACACCCATGCGATCCGATTCTGTTGCGGACCAAAAAAAGGGTCCCGTGCGAGTTTGCTGCGGGAGCGATGCGAATTCAGCCATACTATCTGTATGGCTGAACTCGCATCGCTACGGAGATCGGATGTGATTTGCACTGCAGTGCGGTGCGAATCACATCCGGATCTCCCCCCGCAGCAGTGTGAACCCGGCCTAAAGGGGTTGTAAAGGTAAAAAAAAATCACCTTAATGCATTCTATGCATTAAGGTGAAAAAACATCTGACAATGCCGGTCCCTCCAGCCCCCCCCCCCCCCTCGTTTTACTTACCTGACCCCTTGAAAGTCCCACGCTCGCCTCAGACATCCTCTTCACCGCTCAGCCTTGTCGTTGATTGGCTAGAGTGGATGGATTGAAAGCAACTTAGCCATTGGCTCGCGCTGCTGTCAATCACATCCAATGACGTGGGGGCGGGGCCGAGTGATACAGTGAGGGCTGTATCACGGGAGCGCGCCCGCAAGCACTTCCCACAATGCAAGGGAGCTCGCATGAACATGAGAAGTACTTGCGGGGGGAAGCCGAGACAGCCGCCGAGGGACCCCAGAAGACGCGGTTCGGGGCCACTCTGTGCAAAACGAGCTGCACAGTGGAGGTAAGTATATCATGTTTGTTATTTTTTTTTTTCTTCTTGCTGAGTCACAGATAGAGTTCTCCAATGAAAAAGCATGAGCTTTGCTGATTACGAAGCTATCAACATGGGGACAAGGTGTTTTGGGGCGGGGGTGCCCCCCTTCTCCAAAGCACCCACACCCCCCCAATGTTGAGGGCATGCGGCCTGGTATGGTTCGGGGGGGGGGGGGCGCTCGCTCGTCCCCTCCCCCTTTCCTGACTGGCCGGGCTGCGTGCTCAGATAAGGGTCTGGTATGGATTGGGGGGGGGGGCACGCCATTTTTTCGGAGTAGGGGGTTCGCCTTAAAATCCATACCAGACCTAAGGGCCTGGTGTACAGTACCCTGTAGCCGAGAACCAGCGTGATAGGATCGCGCTGGAAACATTCTCACGGGCAAGTGCTGTAGCTGCCCTTGCGTCGTATTTGGTCAGTCGGACAAGCATACAAACAAACGGGCTTTCCGATAGGAACTTGGTCCAGTGGACCAAGATTTAAAACATGTTTTCTTCCCAAAAGTTAGACGAAGCCCACACACGATCGAATTGTCTGACGGATTCTGGTCGGCCGGAAAGTCCGATCATGTGTATGCGGCATAAGTGCTCTCATCCTTTTACTATACGTAAGAATACTGTCCTAGGGACTCCAGCAGGGCTCCACCAGGCACTAGAGAGCAGCCTCATGACATTATTTAATGAGAACTTGAACGTGAAATTTCGATTCCAGTACTCCAACACTGTAATTCAAGAATATTATTAAAACTATTTAATTTCACCTTAAAATAATTGTATAGCAAACTTGCTGCTGGCTCAGTCACATGTTAAATTGTTTGTAAACCCTTACATTTACCCAGTGAAGTGACTGGCCTCAGGTTACACACAGAGATTAAACAAATCCTCCTACTTAAGTTGTACCGGTTTATCCGCGGCCCTCTGATCTCTGCCTCCATTGAAAGTGCAGAATTTACACAGGATCTCTCAGCTCTGAAAAGCAGGGGGCAGGGAGATAAAGTTACACGCTGTACAGCTCAGTATAGAGAGCTCAGAGCCCTGATTGAAGGAAAGGGAAAAAAAAACCTTCACACAGCCCCCAGGAACAGAGCTAACGCTGTCAATCATGGGCTGTGTGCTGGAGCTCCCTCGTCTGAAACCATTTTTCTCTTGGTGTCAGGAAAAGTTGTCATGTAGATAGCAGAGGAAGGAGGCAGCAGACAGAAATGACACTTAGTGCTCTGGATTGAGACAAGTACACACTATAGAGGGAGATGCTTTGTTCATATTTCATGTCTGAGGTTTACAACCACTTTAATAAAAGGCTAGGCTAAGTTGTATTATGTTTTGGCTTTGTAGACATTATCTTGTATCTTCTTTTTTTCCACATGTTAGATGATCATTCCCGTGTTACACTTTCCACTAATGGAAATCCTTCAGATGATTACATAAATGCAAACTTCATCCCAGTAAGTAGATAAGTAACAAACAGGAGGTTTGAAAGGGTTGGAGAATTACTTGCGCTGGGCCGGTCACTACTAGTCTGTTTGCTTTTCCAGGGCTTCATCTTGAAGAAAGAGTTCATCGCAGCACAGGGTCCGCTCCCTAGAACCTTGAACGATTTCTGGCGCATGGTGTGGGAGAAAGATGTCCGAGCCATTGCTATGCTGACGAGATGTGTTGAACTTGGGAAGGTACAAAACAAAAATAAAAAAATAAAAAGAGGGAATAGTGGGGTAAAGACCAAAAATATGAGCAGATATAGTGGTGAGATTTATTTTGCAACCATGCAGCAGGTGTCCCTAAAAATGAAAACAATATAGAACTAGATGCAGACCTACTGGTAATTTGAACCTATTTCCCCTACTCACAGCATACACAGCCAGAAACACAGCATTTTTAGCATTCTTCCTTTTGCTCAAAGATCAGTCTTGGGGTTTCTTTAGGGTTTTTTTTTTTCAGAACAGTAACTTGGATAAGGATGGGTAGCATGGGATACTCCTGAACTGTAGAGCAACTTGAGGACTGCAGGCTGAGTTTCACAACCACTGGCTACACTGCACAATGCCTGGCTGTTTTGCACAACTCCTGGCTATACTGCACCTTCTTGTGGGGGGGGGGGGGGGGTTAGGCCACCTCACAGTCACTTCCACTCACTCAGTCCAGAATGGTTGGGCTTCCTCCCACCCACTTCCTTCTGACTTCAATCAGTCTCTGGACACAGCTCTCTGGTAGCCCCCCCCCCAGCAAATCCTAGCTGGGACCTCAGTGTCTTCAAAGGCTCCTCTGGCTTCCTCTCTGTCTCTCTCTTAGCCTCAGGGGTCACATCCTGAAGGACTGGACCCAGGAACTTTGCTCCCTGGCTTCCAGGTCTCAAAATATTTATGGGCCTTCCCTGCACCTTCTGGCCACACCTTCCCAGGGATTGGCCAGAGGTCCATGAATATTCAGGCTGCCTGTCCTGCTCTCCCTCCCACTATACTTCTAGAAGTGTCTAGAAGACAGGGGGAAGTAGCAGAACAGCAACCTGTGAGACACTAAACAGCCCTAAGTAATCAACCCCTGCTCCACTGGTACAGAGGACCTAACTAAATTTACCTAGCAGCCTACTCTGAACTAAGAGAGTGCTACATTGATGTTGGGTTACTCTTGCTGTCCCCATCATGGAGATTAAGAACAGGAAGCGAAGGAAACAGCAATACAACCTTTGCCCAGTCCTTTAGGACAAGATGTTCTTTTATTATCTGTAGAGATTAACTGGTGAGAGTTCTATTTTAAAGTTTAACTGCCAAAATCATTTTTTTAACTCTTACCTTTAAATAGATAGAGTGGAAAATGGTGAGAACCCCTGTCCTGGTTTTATTTTGGGGAGGTTTCCCTTCACTTTCAGTCCTAGCCAGGCCACCAACAGGGAAGGACTACTAGCACTTCTATGCCCAGCCGGGTTTGGCTGGGAACCAGGTCTGATTTGACCTCTTACAAAAAAGGACAGCAAGCAAGAGAAATCTCTTGAATGAGTCCAGCAAAAACTGACTGGTTTTAACACTTTCTTGGTCCAGTCCAAAACTTTACAAAACTGTTTTTGAATGTGGATACCCTTTAATTATTCTTTATTGTTTGTTATCATTAAGATGCAAACTGTGTGTTTGTGTTTTCCAGGTAAAATGTGATGAATATTGGCCATCGCGGAGCGCCAGGAAGTTTGGAAACTTGTCAGTGGCTGCTTCCAATGAAACTGTCCTTCCAGACTGGACCATCAGGGACTTCATAGTAACTAATGTGAGTTAAGTGGGTTGAAATTAGAGCTGATTTTAATGCAAGGGATTCTGGTCTGAGTGGGTGAGAAGTAGAAGGTGTCAGTGGAGTTCATTCAGATAGTTCACAAAAACATGAGTTTGTTAAACTTCTCAGTAAAAAAAATTGGAAAAATAACTTTCTTTATTGGTTATCAATATAGCTGGAATGGACTTAGTATCCCCGCCTAAAGGATATATAAACCCTAATGCCGCGTACACACGAGCGGACTTTTCAACATCCAAAGTCCGAAGGACTGAGTCCGTCAGACTGTTCGATCGTGTGTGGGCTGCAACGGACTTTTGACTCGCCAAAGTCCGAAGGACTTTAGAATATGGAACATGCTTCAAATTTTCCCGAAGGAACTCCGCCGGACCCGGTCCTCTTCGAAAACTCCGCTCATGTGTATGCTACTCCGACGGACTAAAACCGACGCTAGGGCAGCTATTGGCTACTGGCTATGAACTTCCTTATTCGAGTCGGGTCGTACGTCATCACGTTCAAATCCGTCGGAGTTTAGTGTGATTGTGTGTGGCCAAGTCCGTTCGGCCGAAAAGTCTGTCAGAACTCCGTCGGAATTCCAGCAGAACTCCGACGGAACTCCTTTGGAAGTCTGTCGGACATAAGTCCGCTCGTGTGTACGGGGCTTTACAATGACCTCTTATTTCCCACCCCACTCTCTTACTTTTTATGCTTGGTTTTCCTTTATTCACATGCTTACCTGCCCAGCAAATCCAGGATTACCCTACTGTGATCTGCTGCACAGGTACCATAGTCCAGGTCCCACACCGCCATCTTCCTCTGTGATGTCATCGGGAGCTTGCTTCCTCTTTGAGTTCAGGCAGACAACCACTTAAGTCATACCCTTGCTCTGCCTACTGGCTGCTGTGTGTCCCTGCTCCTGCAGTCTCCTGGACTGGGGGCAGGGCCACTGATAATGGCCCTGACCCCATCAATTCAGCAAGTGGGCCCAGGCAGCTGATATGCAGAAGGATTGGCAACAGGGGGCTAGCTTCTCCTCCTTTCCTTCCTGCCAGCTTTCAGCTGCTGTAGGGGCGACAAGGGATCAGTTCCAATAATTGCTGCCCCCGCCACCCCTCCTCTCCAGTTATGTTGGGTTTGTGTCCGCTAATAATGATTTTAGTGCACTTTTATTTTTTAGCAAAAAATATATTTTTGATATTTCTGGGGCTTGGGCCCCTGGGCTCTGTCAGGTAAGCCATACGGGCCCCATGAGTTGTAACAGTGGCCCGTGGGGCAGGGCAGACTAAAAAAATTGCATGGAAAAAATAAAATAGATTACAGGGATGTGTATGGAATATTCTTGAAGAATAAGGATATTGTTTGGTGTCACTTTAATTGGGGAGCTGGGTCAGAGGTTTAACTGCCACCATCTCACTATTATGTTCTTCTTTTTTCAGACACAAACAAAGCAGAGCAAGCAGGTGCGTCACTTTCATTTCACCGCCTGGCCGGATCACGGTGTTCCCAAAGCAACTGAAGACCTAGTACAGTTTAGGAATTTAATTCGTGATTACACCTCTGGCCACAGCTCGCCGAGCTCGCCTATACTGGTTCACTGCAGGTACGTGCTAGACCAGGTGTGTCAAACTCAAATTCATTGCTGGGCTGCATAAGAATTATGGTTGTCCTCAAAGGGCAGGTGGTAACTGTAAGACTATATATATATGTTGAAAGGCCAGTATGGTGGCCTGTATTTATGGGAGGAGCCCGGAGGAGTAATTGATCAGCCCGTTCAGCTGTGTTCCTTATCAGCCAGTACGGTGGCCGGAATTTATGGGAGGAGCCCGGAGGGGTATTTAATCAGCCCATTCTGCTGTGTTCCTTGTCGGTTCCTGTGTGCAATACCCACCCTCCCATCCCCTTTTTAGGGCATTTCTCAAGGCATCATACTCCTCACAGAGTACTCATTTCACTTCATTTCATGTTCATTTCATTTAATCCTCATTTCTTATCTAGGGTATGCCCCCTTATTTTGGTATACCGTACGTTAGACCAGGGCACACCCTCAGGTCTATTTCAAGTGGTAAGTTTATGTTAACCCTGTTTGTCATCGTTATACGTATCGGACATAGGGCTCTGAACCATAATATATATATATATATATATATATATATATATATATATATATATATATATATATATATATATATATATATATATATATATATATTATCCAGTGCTTTTTTTTCTCAGAGAATAGGTGCAGGAATTCAACCACGCCCCCCCCCCCCCTCAACTGAACTTCATCAAATAGTGGGTGTGGCCAAATTGCAATAACAATGGGAGGATCTTAAAGCGGCAATACATTCCAGGAGTGCATTACATACAGAGTGCAGAGTTCTGGAATGTGTTATGTACAGAGTACACAGTTCATGTGTGTGGTATGTACAGAGTGCAGAGTTCAGGTGTGTGTTATGTACAGAGTGCAGAGTTCAGGTGTGTGTTATGTACAGAGTGTAGACTTCAGGAGTGTCTTATGTACAGAGTGCACAATTCACGTGCGTGGCAGATTTCAGGGGTACACTGTGTACACTGTGTACAGAGTGCAGACTTCAGGGGTGCACTACGTACAGAGTGCAGATTTCAGGGGTGCACTGCATACAGAGTACACGGTTCAGGGGTGCACTACGTACAGAGTGCAGATTTCAGGGGTGCACTACGTACAGATTAGAGTTCAGGGGTGCACTACGTACAGAGTGCAGATTTCAGGGGTGCACTGCATACAGAGTACACGGTTCAGAGGTGCACTACGTACAGATTAGAGTGCAGAGTTCAGGTGTGCACTATGTACAGAGTGCAAAGTTCAGGAGTGTCTTATGTACAGGGTGCACAATTCACGTGTGTGGTATGTACAGAGTGCAGAGTTCAGGGGTGCACTGTGTACAGAATGCAGGGTTAAGGGTATGCTATGCACAGTGTGCAGAGTTCTGCCACTGCCTCCTGAAAAAAGTCCTGGGTGCAAGAGCCACTTGAAATAGGCTGTATTCGGCCCATGGGCCTTGTGTTTACATGTGTGCTAGGCATCTGACTCAGGATTGCTTAGCAAGCCAAAGCACCCTGAGGATTTGAGTGTGTAGAGCTGTAATTGTATTGCTTAGTAGCTTCTATCCATTAAGAATGTATTCTGATTTATAAAACAAAAGGATGTATTCTGATGTGTTTATGTGGGTTGCTGTATACTGTTATTTGCCTAGAAAACATTAGACTTTTTATCTTCAGCTGGAAAAGCTTTTATTGTACTAACACTGCAATATTGTTAGCCATCCACCCAACCAAAACTTCCTGAGTCATGCGTGGAGACCCTGCTCCTTTCTCAGATTAGTACATATAATGTGTCTCTGTGTATGAACACAAGGCTGTCCTTTTCTGGGATTCCATTTCCTTTCATTATCATCACGGTTCATTAGAAGAACAGATCTTCAAAGAAAACACAAACGATTCCATGTATGCCTGTCCCCTTTTCTCTTTGCTGTGCTTTCCTCTCTTTTCCCTCTCCATCTTTTTCTTGGTCTTCTCTTCCCTCATCTTCCCACTAATGCTTTCTCTCTCCCCTTTCTATCCTCCCCCCTTCCCCAGCTTCCCTCTGTCACCCACCCCACCGTCCCCCTTGATCTTCCTCTTCCCACTCTCTGTCTGCTTCTCTCTCTGTTCCCCTTTGTATCCCTCTTCTCTCCCCCCATTTCTCCCTATTTTTTCCCCTATTTTCTCTGTCCCCCTCTGTCACATTTCCCATCTCTTTGTTTCGCCCCCTTGCCTCTCTTTCCTATACTCTGTCTCTCCCTCTCTTCCCCTTCACTCTCAGGCAGAGTAGGCACCAGTCTATGATCCCAAAGCTGTTTAAGGTGCCCGCAGCAATGGATCCAAATAATATACATTGATAAAAGATAGAAAATAGGGCTGATACTGATTAAAATTTTCGTATTCGATTAATCAATTTTTTTTATAATCGATTAATCGACTAATTTCGATTAATTATAACGCACATACAGCTCCAACTACTTTTAGCTGATCTCCTTGCATTGCAACTCTGCATTAGTCAGTGGTAAATGTGGTCTACACTATATAGAATCACCCGACACTAGTTCATTTCCACAATCCATGACTCAACTTCACAGTTCACACAATTAAGTTTTAAATTCAAACTGTAGCACTGACGTAAGTAATTTTTTTTCCACAGTAGCGTGAAAATCCCTCCACCTCCGGTCTAACTAATCACTCTCACCTTATGGCATGGACCCCTGTGCAAACAGGTGGTCATGCAAGCGGGTATCAAAAAGGTTAACACAGACCATAAACTTCTCTCACGTCTCCTTAGATCTCAGCAAGGACGCCAGGTCATGGGTAGAACGAAAAGATCTAAGTGCTCACCGCTTAAGTATAAGATTTCATTTTTGTGTTCAAACACAAACTACTCACATAAAGATGAAAAAAACACAGCATGTAAAGCTGACAAGTTAGTTCCGTAGGTGCAGCAGCGAGTGACATCATGCGTAACTCCTCCCCCATATGCGTTATGTTCAATCATAACTTCGACGTCACCAGACTCCTCCCCCCTTCCCTTCGTTAGCAGACGGAGGCACTTGGGCAAGGGGGGAGGAGTCCAGTGACGTAGATGTCTGTGACGTCACCGGATCTCCGACGGAACTCCCTGAAGACTCGGAAGACAGCAGAGAGGTGAGTACCGATCAAAAGAATTTTGATCGATCAAAAAAATGTATCGATTAATTGAGGAATTAATCTTTAATTTCCACAGCCCTAATAGAAAACATGAATCAACTTAAAGAAACAAAAACTTTACATTAAAAACTCTTGTTAATGTAATAACAAAAGTACATAAACCATAGACATCGGGTTCACATTAAGTTTGTCTCTGAAAAGCTCATCTTCTTTCAGCTGTCAGTTTGTAAATGTAGCAAACCCTCTAAGGAGCCGCAAATGAACATGGATCCCCCACTTCTGCACAGCCAGGCACACCGAATCTTCACAAGATCCCAGAGTCAAAGTTTAGTCCGTGACTTTGTTTTCGTTATTTATTAGAAGGTTAATAACCTGGGTAGGGATGGAAGGTTAATTCAACAACAACTTGTTAAACTTATAAAACGTTATACGTTTTTATTTTATAAATAGACCCCTATGTGTGTGGGGTCAGTATACACAAAACAAATTTAGGAGAAGTCCAGGAATATCATTTATGGAAGGAATGTATCATTATTGGTGTTTCTTGATCTCTAGCAAAAAATGTATTTGATTTCCCTTGTTTCATATTATTGTGATTATTTTATGAATGATTGATGTTATCGCACATTTGGTCTTTCTCAGTGCTGGCGTCGGCAGGACGGGCACTCTGATTGCCTTGGATCGAATCATCAAGCATATCGAAGCTGAAGATAAAGTGGATGTTTACGGAGTGGTTTACGATCTTCGAATGCATCGAGACCTGATGGTGCAAACAGAGGTGAGTTAATATGGAGGTCTCCTTAGGATGCGATGAAGAAGCTTGGAATATTCTGTTCCAATGGGGAAGATTTACTAAAACTGGAGCACTAAGAAATCAGGTGCAGCTGTGCATAGTAGCCAATCAGCTTCTAACTTCAGCTTGTTCAATGAAGCTTTGACAATAAAACCTGAAAGCTGATTGGTTTCTATGCAGAAGTAAGCATCATTTTGCACTCTCCAGCTTTAGTAAATAAACCCCAATGTGTTCCTGGCTAGAACTTTTTTTTTTCTGGTGAGGGGTTAAACTAGGGGTAGGCAACCCCCGCAAGCGGCACACAAAGCCTCTTTTGCCAGCACTCAACTCCCTCCCCATCAGCAGAGCAGCGCAGGGAAGCGTCAGTAAGACACTAATTTCAGATTTGCCGCACCCGCACTGAGGGGGAGGCACTGCGCCCCACACATTGTATGATGTAAGATGGGAAGAGGGATTTGGGGGTCTTATAGACCTCAAATCTCTCCACAAAGAAGAACCTGTCACATGCCTACCGATTTTTCCTTGTGACAGTAATAAAAGTGTTAAAAAACAAAAAATGTAAAGCAATAGTTAAAAAAAAAAACGTAATCATTTTTTTTTTTTTATAGCGAAGTGCCTCTGTTCCCCCCATGCTCACGCATATGGCGATCTCACACAAACATCGATCATCCCACACCTGTGAGGTAGACAGTACTGTTACAATACAATTCAATACAGGAGGGATCAGAGGGCCCATTTGTGGTGCTCAGATTAGACATGTGCAATTTGTTTCGATCCAAATTAGTTTAACAAATTTGGACAAATATGGCGATCTCACACGATCTCACACAAACATCGATCATCCCACACCTGTGAGGTAGCACCGTGAACGTCAGATCATGGGCAGTCATTTTAGCACCAGACATCCTCTGTAAATCTAAAGTGGTTTTAAAGCGCTGCCTATGAATAGTAAAATTTACGTTGTTTGATGCCAGTGTACGGCCGCGCACAATTTTAAAATGTGACATGTTTGGTATCTATTTACTCAGTGTAGCATCATCTTTTATATTTACAGGAAAAACTGGGTCATGTTTTGTTTTTTTGCATTAAAATTTCAAAAAAAAATTCCCCAAAAAATATTGTGTGACATGTGACAAATACCGTGTGACATAAAAAAATTGCAAAACCCACCAATTTTTTCTCTGCTCTAAAAAAAATATACAATGTTTGGGGTTTCTAAGTAATTTTCTAGCATAAAATACTGATTGTTTCATGTAAAAAAAAAAAATGTGCCACAAAAGGTCTGGTCTGGAAGTGGTTATATGTACTTGTTTTTTTACTTTTTTTTTACATTACTTCAGTTGCTTCCTGTAAATCCTAAGCAAAAATTATGTCATAAATCCCAGATGTTTTTTTGAGAGTAGGGGCTTTGTCAGCTAAGCACACCCTACTACATACCTGAGTTAAGGGCAGATGGAGTCCAGGAAGTAAATACTACGTGAATCATCTGCCCTTACCCAAGATGGCCACAACTAGAAATGCTAGGAGGGTGTTTTTCAAAGTGTTTTCTTAACAAAATAAAGCTTGGAGACACAGATGGATGGGGGAGTTTCCTCTTAATATTAACAATTAATTAAATAGCATTATTATTATAAAACAGGATTTATATATAACCTACAGTTTGCGCAGCGCTTTACAACATGAGGGCAGACAGTACAGTTACAATACAATTCACTACAGGAGGGATCAGAGGGCCCGTTTGTGGTGCTCACATTAGATTTGTGCAATTTGTTTCGGTCCGAATTAGTTTTTTTTAACGAATTTGGACAAATTTGTTAATTCAGAAACATCCAAATTAATGAAAAACCCATTTAACAATTTTTTCTGAATATTCGAAAATTCGAATATCTGAAAATTTGTCAATTCAAAAATGTGTAAATTAGAAAATTTGTAAATTTGAAAATCTGAAACCCCGAAGATTTTTGAAAATCGGAAATAATAACTAGGTATTGAAACTGTATCTGAACTAGACATGTGCACTACCGAAATTTTTTTCATTTGTTTTTCTATTTTTTTTGTTGTTTTTCGGGTCATTCTTTATGATCGCAATTCGTAAATTAGAAAATTTGTAAATTCGAAAATACGAAATAAAATCTGAAAATTCGAAAGAACAAAAATTCGAAAATTCTAAATAATAACTAACTAATAATAACTAACTATTAAATTATAGGTATTGGAATTTCTTTTCAAATTTGGCTGTTAGTGAACGTAACGAATACGAATTTATCGGAAGTTACAAATTATCCGAAATAACGAATGCCGCATCTAAATGAATGGAACGTAACAAATTAATAATAATAAATAATAGTAATAAAACATTTTATTATCATTTATTATTAATTTGATCTGTTCCATTTGTTTAGATGCGGCATTTGTTATTTTGGATAATTCGACATTTTGGATAATTCGTAACTTTGGATAAATTAGCATTTGTTATGTGCCTTTGAAAAGGAAATTCCAATACCTATAATTGAATAGTTAGTTATTATTAGTTAGTTATTTTTTTGGGGGATTTTCGTTCTTTTGAATTTTCAAATTTATGAATTTCCGAATTACGTTTATAAGGAATGACCCAAAAAAGTTATTAGTAGTTAGTTATTATTTTTGGATTTTCGTTCTTTCGAATTTACGAATTTTCAAATTTATGAATTTACGAATTGCGATCATAACGAATGACCTGAAAAACGAAAAAAAAAGAAAACAACTGAGACTAAAATGAATGAATTTTTTGGTAGTGCACATATCTAGCTCAGATACAGTTTAGTTCCTCTTTAAATTACAAAATGAACTGAGTAACAATTGTATATGTTATATCATCTTTTGAACGTGGAGTATTCCATTTAATGCATTCATTTTTTGGGGATTTTTTTTCTATTGATGGTGCATTGTTTCATTTCGCTTTAGTAACACTGATTTTCTTTCCAATGCAGAGCCAGTATGTTTTCTTAAATCAGTGTGCTCTGGACTTTATAAATTCTCGAAAAACCCAGGATCATGACATCTACCAGAACACTGAATCCATCTACCAAAACACTGAATCCATCTACCAGAACACGGAATCGGTCTACCAGAACGTAACGTCCCTCTATCCCAACATCAACAAGACCGACCTATAGAAACATTTTAACTCCAAAACGACCTCTCTGACCGAGGAGGCACGCTGCTGGTACCAATGAACTCGTCAATACAGGGAATCGCACTTTTTATTTGTTTCCTGGAGGTTTATGTTATTTAATGAATGTGTATATATTGTTTTTTTTTCCTCTTCTTTTCTGCAGATGTACTTTTCAAATCTGCTGGGAAGATATGGTACATCTAAATTATAAAGATGAACATTATGTCGTATACCACTATGTTGGGTGATTCTCTTTACTGCAAGGTATTCTTCTAAGACAAAAATATATATATTTTTTTAATCCTTAAATACGAAGTCAGAGAAGTCCATGACTTACGTCTACTCTCCTTCCTGGCATGTTTCTGATTAAAAATAAAATAAAAAATATAATTAAAAGTCACCAGTGTCAGGACAAGAACATCAGATGGCAAATTGCAAATTGGGGGGAGAGAGCACAGCTCGCACCTCTCCCCAGCTCTCTCCTCCTCTCCATGCCACTGTCAGCACTGGGCTGACAGAAGTAGTCACTACTCCTGTCAGCCTTAATTGTAAGAAGGAACTTGCAGCACCTCCATCCCTACAATACATGCTGGGCCCAGGGCAGCCGCCCCTTTGGCCCACTCCTTGTCCCGGCCCTGAAGGGCACCTCCCAGGACAGGCAGTATAGGAGTTGCTGAAATATTTAATGATGCAGGCTTCCGAAAATGCTGTCTAAAATCTTTCCAGCCTACTGAGTCTCATATCTAAAAAACAATGTAGTACCCAGGGCATGGATAGGGATGAGCGAAACTGAGAGCTTCTATTTTGACAAAAAGTTTTAGCCAAAATGCCTTATGCGCCGTACACACGATTGGAAATTCCGCCAGCAAAAGTCCGATGAGAGCTTTTGGTCGGAAAATGCGACCGTGTGAATGCTCCATCAGACTTTTGCTGGCGAAATTTCGGCCAGCAAAAGATCGAGAGCATGTTCTCAATTTTTCGGTCGGAAAAAGTTCCGATTGCAAATTTCGATCATCTGTACAAATTCCGAAGCGCAAAATTCCTACGCATGCTCGGAAACAATTCAACGCATGCTCGGAAGCATTAAACCTCATTTTCTTGGCTCGTCGTAGTGTTGTACGTCACCGCGTTCTTGACAGTCGAAGGTTCAGAGAACTTTTGTGTGATCGTGTGTTAGCAAGCCAAGTTTGAGCATAATTCCATTGGAATTCCGTCGGAAAAACCATCAGAGCTTTTTCCGACCAAAATTCCAATCGTGTGTACACGGCATTACATTTAATACATCAGGTACATATAGTTAAGGTTGCTTTTCAGGGGTGTCAGGTGGTTGTAAACCCTTACATACACGCAATGAAGTGATTGTACTCAGATAATACACAGAGATGAAAGAAATCCTCCTACGTACGCTGTACCCGTTTATCTGCAGTCTTTTCTTCTCTACATCTGTTCAAAGTGTAGAATTTATACAGCTTGCCTGAGCTTTCAGAAAACAGGTTATACACAACATAGCTCAGTGAGGAGAGCTGATTGGAGGGAAGGGACCCCTCACACACAGGAGCAAAGCTGAGGCTGTCAATCACAGGCTGTGTGCTGGAGCCCCCTCCCCTGTCACCTTTTTACCTTTTGGTGCCAGGAAAAGTTGTCAAAAGTAACTCAGCAGACAGAAATGAGTACACACTATAGAAGGATATGCTTTGTCCATATTTCATATCTGAGGTTTATAACCACTTTAATGGCTCATGAGGGCTACAGAAAGCTCTTTTAACCACCCTGGAACTGTTATCATGCCAAAAAAATGTCTCTCTCTTCAGAGAACATTTGAGAGGCAGTGAGAAGGCATTGTATCTCCACCTTACCGCCTGTTTAACCCTCTAAAGGCTGGACTACTGCGTCGCAACCATGTGCATTGCAAACCATTGCTGAGCGGCATAGGCACGAACAGGGGGTGTGCCTGGGCACACCCTAACCACTAAGTGCGGTGAAGATTCCTGCTACTGCCTGGGTTTCCCGCTGTGTTGGCCCCTTAGTCCCACAGCGCTGCTGGTTTCCCTCACCTCCTCTCCCTCCGGCTGCTGCGGGAGATTTTTCAGGATAGAGAGCAGGGGGAAGGGGCTAGTGAATATGTAATTTACCAGCCCTTTTCTTTTCTAAATGAACACACTCACTCACTGTGTCCATTCATAACTGAAGCATAGTAAACTGTTTTTTTATTTATTTTTACTATGCTTCAGTTTGTGAATGAACAGGAAGCCACTTGGCACGGAGCACTTCCCATTCATTCAGTCCAGGCTGCAGAGGAAGGCTTCGGGGTGCACACCCTAATATAATATGCTGCATACACCTATGCTGAACAGTTGCAGCACGGTTCCATTCACTTGAATGGGTCATGTTCGGCAAGTGGTAGTGCCCACCGAATATGACAGGGGGTATGATTCCCGTATGGAGAATGTGCACACCCTGGGCCATCGCCTCTTCAGCTAAAGAGGGAGCAGTTGAGGGATGGTAAAAAAAAAAAAATAACCGCATGTTTTTACTCACCCAAAAACACAAGTGTAAGCAAGCCCTTATGAAATAATCAAACCTACCTTAAATACACCCCTTTAATGGAAAAACTATTTTCTCCAAAGCGGAGACTTGAGAGTTTCCTTACCGGTGATATTTACTGGTGGCAAAATCAGTGGTTCTCTTTCATTTCCGCTCATCCCTAGTCTTTGATTTCACTGCCTACATACTTGTTCCAGATACGTGGTTCACTAAGCAGTGTGTGGAGGTCAGGATGTAGCCGTGGAGCTGGCCTCTTCAAAAACAAGTCAGCTTCAAAGGCAGCTCCTATCGCTCTATGCAGACAGGTTACACTAAGGGCCGGTTCACACCGGGACGACTTGGCAGGCGACTTAGCCGTCTGACAAGTCGCATCCCATTCTGTACAATGGAACCGTTCTAATCGGAGCGTCTCAAGTCGCTCCGACTTTGAAAAAGGTTCCTGTACGACTTTGGGGGGGGCGACTTACATTGACTTCTATAGAGAAGTGGTTTTGCAAGTCGCCGCTGCTGTCGCGTCAAGGTCGCCTGAGGTAGTCGCGGCTGCAAGTTGTGTGACCTCAGTGTGAACCGGCACAAACAGCCCTGTTATAAACCTAATAATTTATTTGCAGTAAAACATTCTAAACTTCATAACTAAATTTAAAAAAAATTTTTATTTAGCTGTCATGTTTTATGTGATATAAATTTGATTGAAATATAAAGATCAAAAAAGGATGTAATAATTCATGTGTAAACTAATATATATTCTGGAAAAAAAAATACTCTATTAAGTCATATGATGCAAAGATCAATGATGCGTGATAACCCATGGCAACCAATCAGAAACCTTCTTTCTCTAGTCTATTTCACAATACACTTTATTGGTCTTTGTATAATTGTTGTAAAATCTACTTGTACATAATTAGATTTAAAGAATATTTTATATTTTTGGAATCAAACCCTGCCAGCTTTTTAGATTTTGTACTGAGATGTACATTTGGTTTTGTTTCAAGTGTAACTTGCTGAAGTGCCATATTATTTTTTGAAAGGTGAGATATTATATATTTTTATGTCTGTGGAAGATCTTTCTCAGGATAATCATGCACTGAAATGAATATAACTTATGCAACTAGGGAATATAGTCATAGCGGATGTCTGTGTGTGTATATAGGCCAAAGCAATAGGAGTTGCACTTTTACAGTTGTGTGAGATTATGGAACTATCGGCCTCATGTGTGGGTCACCTATAGCAACCATACCTTCTCATTCTAATCTGCACTACAGAACTTAAATCTGGAATCTAAATGGTTGTTATAGGCAACACAGTTCGACACTACATAGTCAAAAGTTTTGAACACCTGACCATCACACCTACATGATATGGGCATAGGTATGTGGACCCTCCTCCAATTTATTGAGTTCAGATTTTTTCCAGTGAAGGGCTTCAGCGTACAAAGACATTTTAGACAACTGGGCTCTTCTGACCTTGTGGTAACAGATTTAGAAAGGGCCCTTTCTCCTCCAGCATGGCTCTGCCAGTGTGCACAAGGTCAACTCCATATTGACATGGTTGGTGAATATAGAATTGCATATATGGAAGGAGCGTCAGACCAAAACTTAAAGAGTTCAAATTCATTTATTGATGTTGTGTTCAAAAAATGTATTTGGAGTGGCGCTCCTTCAATATATGCACGTCTTTTCCTGGTAACCTGCTGGAGTAACCACAGTAGGGTAGCCTTGCCTGCCGTGAGAAGCCTAACCTGAGCCAGTGGGCTCTTCAAATGTTTTGTTGCCCTCTCACTACCTTGTTTAAACTCATATCAAAGTCTCTCAAAGACTCATATCAGAGTTTCACACATTTCACTGATGAATATAGAATGGCCAGCATAGAGTCCTGACCTCAGCCCTACGGAGCACTGTTGGAAATTAAGACTTTGGTTATGTGCCAAGTCATCTCATTCCATGTCAGTACCTGACCTCATCAGTGGACACAATTCCCACAGACACCATCATGGTTAAGGGTCAGACTTGGAGACCAATAGCTATAGCAGTAGAGAGGATCCCTCTGACCAGCTGGATAAGTGAGCAGCAAGCCACCCTGGCAGATGACATGAGTTCAGCCGAGGTTTGGTGTCCCAAGCACTAACAGATTGCGGTCCTCAGGATCGCCCCACCAAGAGGTGAGCAAGCCAGGGTCCAGTAGAAGATATAGCAGGTTGGGATCAAGCCGAAGGGTAGTCAGTAAAGAAGCCAAAGGTTGGCAATAAGTGGTCGCAAGTCCGGCAGAAGCGTAGTTGAGGACCAAGCCAAAAGTTGATAACAAGTCATAGCAGAGATACACTCGACAGCAAGACTGACAAGAGCGAGATATTGGATGGAGAGAGCACAACAATCTTGAAAACAGGAAGTGCAAAGACATGGCTTAAATAGGGAGTTTGTGGGAGGAGCAAAGAGTTCAAGGTTCAGCTGAAAGAAGACACAAATCAAGATTGTCCAAAGGTTCATACAGGGTGTTGTTCAGCATCTCAGGTGGCTCAGCAAGAACACACATAGCCAGACACAGCACAGGTCACAGGTTCAGACTTGGGTCTTGGCAGACACAAACTGTTGTGAAAAGCCTCTCCAGAAGGAGGCCTTCATGGTCATGAAGGTAGGGTTACCCCATTATAATGTCCATGGTTTTGGTATAGGATGGTCAGGTGTCCTCAAACGTTGAGCCATATAGTGTATAACACTCTTTCATGCATGGATGGTCTGTAGGATTCTTGCTACTCAGTATTGTAGGAGCTGATCCGGCCAGTGAAAGGCCAAGATGGTATCTTCTGAGAATATTGTCTTCCTGACTGATTGAAGGCTGCTTTTAGCATATACTCTGATGCTTATCACTTGTGCCCTGGAGTGCCAGGTATTAGTTAACTTGGTCTGTGTAGCAGATGTCATGTATTTTTAAGAACTCTATATTGTTCTCCCATGAAGGAAATGCATTAAACACCAGACTGGCAGCAGAAAAAAAAGAGGTTTTAATGCAAAAGCGGTGACATTCCTTCACTGTTGGACTGGCTCGGCTAATGCAATATATACAAAAATAGCACTTTATTAAAGGGAAGTGCCAAAACTTACAATGTTTTCCAATGTTTTGAATGCAAAGTTAGCCTTCGGATAAATGCATGCTTGTAGAACTGTAATAAGGACACAAGCATATGTCAGCACTATATCTTAAAGCACCACGTAAGCAATGAATTAAATAGACATTGAATGTAATTGACAAAGATGAAATCTTTTTGTACCTAGAGTGCTATTTTTTATAAGCAAATGCTGTCTTTTTTAAGATGAAAAAAGTGAAAAACTGTTCTTCTGGTATTATCAGGTGCAATCAACAAACTGGACCAAATAAAATCCTCCTTAATGAACACATAAAACTGGCAATGTCCTTTTTTGCACATGGTACCAGAAACCATCTCATATTGGATCTGTTAACACTGTGTTAAGAATCTTGCAGGGACATATAAATCAGGAATACGAGAAGAACAGAAATACTTACCTGACATGAAAAAAAGCTGCTCAGGGTTCTCCCCTTATCTAAAACTCTTGGCGTTGGTCATGTTATCTCAGCTGGTATTGGGTAATTCTTTTCTACTGCAAGGACCATATGCTCAAAGGATTTTTGGTATGTAAGCAGAACAGGAAGTACATTGGGTTTCAACCCAATGTACTTCCTGTTCTGCTTACATACCAAAAATGGGTTGGGTTGGGTTGAGTTAGTATATCAGCCCCTCTGTTACTCTACATCAGGGTTTCTCAACCAGGGTTCCATGAAATCCTAAGGTTCCGAGGTTGCTAGGGGTTCCTTGAGCAATGAGCAATTTCTGCCTCTCAGATAAGTTCCCACTGACACTATTGATTTTTTTAACCTAACACCAATTAACTTTTTAACTGACACCATTGATCTTTTTAACTATCTCTAAGGGGGTAATTCTTCCCAATGACCACGAGTGTAAGGTACATTCTTCCCACTGACCATCACACCAATCTATTATGAGATGTAGACATAGAAATGTTTAGCAGGGGTTTCCTGACACCGGAAAGTTATTTCAAGGGTCCCTCTGTGTTGAGAAAGGCTGCTCTACATGGAAAAATGCTACTCAGGGTTCTTTTCAGTACAGCTACCTTATCCAAAACCCTTAGGCACTGGACCATGTGCTCAAATGCTTAGACTTTTTGATATGTGAGCAGAACAGGAGGCACCATAGATAGGGTTGAGTTGGGTTAGTATGTCAGCTCTTTTGTTTCTCTGTATCAGTCTTCCTCAACCTTTTAACATGGAGGAACCCTTGTAATAACTTTCGGGTCTCAGGGTACCCCTGCTAATAATTACAATGTCTACAGTTCAGGGTACATTAGCCTCATGGTCACTGGAAAGAGTTGAAGGCTCCTTTCATTTGTGGTCAGATAGCTAAAAAGATCAATGGTGCCAGTAGTTAGTTATCTTAGAGGGAGACATTTCTCATTACCCAAGGAACCCCTAGCAACCTCTGGAGGAACCCTAGGGTTCCACAGAAAAGGGAAAGATGGCTCTATATGCAACTATGCCAGCAAGTCTCTTAATACAGTTTGGAAGCAACACTGTTAAAACCGCCAAACAATTCTCCAAAAGCAGTTCCCTGTAACATACTTGCATATCTGGTGGTCCACGTCTCATATCTTCATTCTGCTTTCATCCGCCTCTTTAGCATTCAACACAGAAATGTCAGATAGTTGTGTCCTACCCAGTGGCGGCCCATCCATACGGGGCGCAGAGGCGCCACCCCCTTATCCATGTGTCCGGCCCCTAATGCAGGGTGCCGGACACATGGATTCCAATGGGTTTTTTTTTTATCGAAGCACATGATTAGAGCCTGATGCTCTAATTGGCTCCAAAAAGGGTGGGCAATGCGCCCCCCCAGCTCACCCAGTTGTGTGACAATAGCGACCTAATATTCGCTATCGTCTCCCTGATTCTCCTCCCGGCCAATCAGGAAGCAGGTCCTATGATCCGATTTGCTTGAGAAGAGAAGCAACTGTATTGGCGGAGGAGGAGATGCAGGAAGTATCCGAAACGGCCGCAACCTAGATGAGGTAGGTGCGGGGCTGGTGGGTGGACAGATGAGCGAGCGATGATAGGGGGGGGAGATATGGGGGACTGACTTGGGGGGGGGGGGGTGGCTGGTTTGTCTGCAGCCCCTCCAAGAACATCACTGGTCCTACCTGCCTCTGCATGGTGTGATTCCACCCAATTTTACAGGAAACTGCTTTGAGGAAATTAGAGGGCAAAGATATGCGAGTGTTGGCACTCTTTCACCAATCACAGAACAGTTTTTGCCATAATCAGAACGGGCAGTGCTGACTGTAACAGCTTACTACCTACCATTGCACTTTGTTAATAAAGATAAAGATAAAAGGGACGAGGCAACTTTTTATATTAGAAGGGATTTTTTTTTCCCCCACATTTTTGTTGTTTTTATTGTCTTTTTTTCTATTTGTAGCCCAGAATACAGGAAAATTTTACATAACACTTGGTTTTGGCTGCCTTTTCAAATATAATATTTATTTTTTTAATGACAAATCAAAATATACTCGTAATAATGCGCAAACGGTGTTGGCATACTTGAAAAATAAGATACATTTTACATGTGAAAGATATTTGTTTTACTGAAGGAATTCTTAAAAATTTGTAAAACATTCCAGTGAAGTCTCAGGTTTAGATAAAATGTGAAATCTGTCTTATTGTGTTTGGTTTTACCTTTTTATATAATGACAATACACTGTTGTTTTTTCTGTATAATGATATATATAGATGGATAAATATATAATAATAAATGTATATATATCCTGTAAACTGCGTTTGCTGGATAGGTAATAAAATCAATAATTTTTAACCACGTTTCATTTCTTCATTATTTTTCATAAGAAGTAAAAAAAATAACAAAATTTTTTGGTCATCCTGAGAGGTGCATATGCAATTTAACTCTATAAATTGTCTGTTTTATTGTGAGAAACACTTATAACAGCTGTAAACCCCAACTAAAGGACATTTAGTTTGCTGAAACACTGCATTTTTCTTTTATTATTTTCTCCTATTTACATTTTTTTGTTCCATCTTAGGGCTGCTGATCCATTGCAGGCTCTTTGCAGCCCCCTCCTGACTAATTGCACTCCAGTGATGGCTGCATGGCATTTCTCATGATGGGTCTCCGATGTAGACAGTCCCAACTACTCTCCTCCAAGCCTTCCATCCACGCTCCACCAACTGATGGGAGCTGACTCTGAGCAATCTGTTACTCGCTGACAATTATGCAACCAAACACAAAAGTAGCACCGCTCACCTTACAAAAGCTGAGATTCCATTTTATTGTTATCCAGTGTAATCTTCTGTTACGCGTTTCACTCTGCTAGAAGCTTAGTCAATGACTCTAGTCATAGAGGCTACTCATGGGGGAGATTTTCTAAAACTAAGCTCCCAACTTTGTGGGAACAGTTTGGGGGACGGCCCCTTCCTGTTCCAACAAGACTGCACACCAGTGCACAAAGCAAGGTCCATAAAGACATGGATGAGCAAGTTTTGGGTGGAGGAACTTGACTGGCCTGTACAGAGTCCTGACCTCAACCTGATACAACACCTTTGGGATCGATTAGAGTGGAGACTGCGAGCCAGGCCTTCTCGTCTAACATCAGTGCCTGACCTCACAAATGCGCTTCTGGAAAAATGGTCAAATATTCCCATAGACACACTCCTAAACCTTGTGGACGGCCTTCCCTGAAGAGTTGAAGCTGTTATATCTGCAAAGGGTGGGCCAACGCAATATTGAACCCTACAGACTTAAGCCTCGTACACACAATGGGATTTTCGGCAGGGAATTGTGTGATGACAGACTGTTAGCCTAAAATCCGACCGTTAGTACGCTCCATCAGACAACTGTTGTCCAACTTTCTGCCAACAAATGTTGGACAGCAAGCTAGTAAATTTGCGGCGGACAACGGTCTGTTGTCAGATTTTCCTATGGTGTGTACACAAGCCCGTCACGCAAAAGTTGAAAAAGTACAAACACGCATGCTCGGAATGATCGCTCACCAAACACGACATTAGCAGAAGGTGCTCAAAGGGTGGCTGAAATACCTCACGTGTTTGTTGGCCGACAATTGTGTACTGTTTGCTAGACATGTGCATTCGTTTTCGTCCGAATTTCGGGTATTTTCGTTATAGTTTTAACAACCGATAACGAACGCGCAGAATCCGAAAACCGAAAGATCCGACATAAACAAATGCTTTATTTTTTGTTTACTTTGTGACAACAGTTCACTATAGATAGGAGATTCCACATGTTGCTGACAATAGCGATCTGTGTCCATCGAACCTGTGGTCGAATGTGCCTGACCTTAGCTCTATTAGTCCAAGATTATTCTACATAGAGAGAAAAGATTCGACACAGAGAGAAAAGATTTGACATAGAGAGAAAAGATTCGACATAGAGAGACAATAGCAAAAAAGGTTGAATGTGCCTAACCTAACTCTATTAGTCCAAGATTATTCGACATAGAGAGAAAAGATTCAACATGAAGATTCGACGAAGCAGTCGCTGCGAGTGGACATTTATGGTCAAATGCTCCGCCCATAGGCTGTAGAAGAATTCTAATGTTGGTTGACTAGTAATAATAATTATTAAATATAATTATTACTAGTGTCATACATTAGAATTCTACTATAGCTTGTAGGCGGAACATTCAACCGGAAATGTACGATTGCGGCGTCGTACAGTTTAGCTGCTCCGTCTAATCTTTTTAGAACATTCGACAGACACCATCAGCCTTCAATGACAGATTCGACCTTAATTATTACGGATTTTCGAACAAATGTATTTTTTAATGAAACTAAATAAATAAAAACGAATTTCGGGAGTAACTAAATAAATTTATTTTTCGAACTAAAACAACATTTCCGAAACAAAATATTTCAGTGTGCACATGTCTACCGTTTGCTCACAAGAAAGGTTCCCGGCACACGCCCCTTCAGACCAAAGTCTGACGCTCTGTTGGCCAACAATCCGATCGTGTGTACGAGGCTTTAGACTAGGATGCAATTAAAGTTCAGGTGCGTGTAAAGGAAAGCGCCCGATACTTTTGACAAATAGTGTAATGGTGTGTCGTGTTGCGCTCTACTGTACAAATCAATGGGTTTGGAAAAAGGGGGGTGTGGTTGGAAGAACCTCAAAAAATACGGCACCTCATCCCTATTGGTTAAACGAGAAATATAGGGAGAGATAAGTGTGGGGAGGGGTGTACTGTGTGAAAACATTCACACAGTACAAGCAGATATCAGTACAACAGTACAAGCAGATATCATTTCCCCGAAAAAGCCAATGGTTTGGCGAAACATGTAGGAGTTGATATCTCAAATCATGGGCGTATATATAATCTGTGCCCGTGTTTTCCTGTTTGCTCAACATTTTGCAATTTATCTGTAAAGTACCCGTCTGCACCAATTTATGTTAATGTGTGAATGTTTTTTTTAAGTTGTTTTTGTACTGTGTATTCAAATAAAATATATTGTTTTTTACATAATTGTGTCGATGTAGTCTTTGGCACCGCTGTAATCCCCCTCCCCACCCTTATCTCTCCCTATATTTCTCGTTAAATTAAGGGGTTTCTATTCAAATTGAATGCTAATGCAACACATGTAGAGCATGCACGTTGCCACGTGTCTTGGCAATGCGCATTAAAGAGGAAGTAAACCCTGATGGGTTTTTACTTCCTCTTCGTTTCCCTGCAAAGGTAAAGCATAATGGGCTACTATGCACCGCATAGTAGCCCATTATGTGTCACTTATCTGACACAGGAGCCAGCGATGTCACCGCCGTCCCCTCTTCCACGGAGCGTCCATCTTCTTTCCGGGTATCGTGGCTCCGGCGCTGCGATTGGCCGGAGCCACTATGACGTCACTTACGGAGCCGCCACTTACGGCATTAGCAATGGCATGCTCGGTGCGCCTGTGCGCCACTGTCTACGGCGCTGTCTATGGCGCATGCGCCTGTCTTTTTGCAAATATCTCCTAAACCGTGTAGGTTTAGGAGATATTTCTTGGACCTTCAGGTAAGCCTTAATCTAAGCTTACCCGTAGGTCAAAGTGGTCTGTAAGGGTTTACAGCCACTTTAATGCGTGCATTTTAGCAGCACGTGCGTGAATGGGCCCTAAACTAGAGGGTAGAGCTTTTTTTCATAAAATAAAAAATAAAGACTTTGCTCCAGTAATTCCCCCGAGTAAATAAATTCAGGCTGAACACAGAACAGTGATGGATGTTCTCTATGCGAGGACATGCTGTAAGCCTGACCTTATCTCTAATACAGAGAGTGCTTGTCCCACTTATTGATCTGCTGGTCCTATTACCATATTGCTGCGCTATCTGTCTCTGCGTCTCCTCTTGGCTTTCCCCCATCGCAGCCCTTCGCTCGGCTCTCCCTGACAAAAACTGTGTTAGAGATCCCAGATTAATTGTCCCCCTTGCTCTCCCGTAACGTCAGGTGTTACCAGCATCTGCTTCCTCTGGGTACCAGACCCTTGACAGCTCCGCAACCGATGCTAATGAACAGAGAGCTCCGTGCAGTCTGCCAGCTTTCTGCCCGTTGATTGGCCGTTCAGTCATCCCTTGTGCTGGCTGGCCTCCAAAAAAAAAGAAAAAAAAATCCCGTAACGGGCAGCAATCAGGAAAATGAGCAATAGGTCCTCCCCCGCCTGTGGGTAGAAGGAACCTGCGCTGGAAGAGCCCACTCATGCCCTGCTGTACGGTAAGTAGAATTAAGACCTATTCCTGGAAAGCGAACCGTAGAAAGCTAGAAGAGTGGCGGCAAAAAAAAAGACCAAGTAGTCCATCCATCTACAAACACCAATGATGGTGTGCAAAGTGCGGTAAGCCATACCGACCCATTACTCATCACCATTGGCCATAAAAAGGCGACCGGTTACCAGGGGTTACTGCCGTCCGCTGCATCAAATGTACGCCTTGGTGCCACGTGGTAATAAATTATCTCGCCCCGTAATGCGAAGGGCTTGTTATTATTCTTGCCTGATGGCAAATTGAGGTCTTGTGTGGAGTCTTTCAAGTGGGAAGACGCTTTTTATCAGCCGAGGCTTTTATCTCGGCACAATGGGAGCGTTTTCCGAGCTGCAGAGACGCTGTTTAATGCAGTTCTTTTGTTAAGGAACAATGTGCTATTTGGTGGCAGCTGGATGCCTTTACAAGGTACGCCGGGAACCGTTCTCCTGGAATCCATGGGAGAGAGAGAGAGATAGACTAGATACTGCATTGCACCCAATTTACCGGAGAGCCCAATGATGAATAATGACTTGTGGAAGTTTGGAGTTGTAAACTCCTCGGTGTGCTCGGGGGAGGGGGGGGAGCTGTGGATGCCGGTTATATGGAAGGAAGAGGTAGGATGCTGCAGAGATGGATTGGGGGGGGGGGGGGGGGGATGCAGAGTTCTGCAACCTGAAGATTAAAGTGCTTGTGGGACTGCAAGGTTCGTCCTGAGCTTTGCAGTTCCCCATTCAAACAGGGTATATATATAATTAGTATTTTAATGTAAATAACAATAATTATTGTTATTTATTAATAATAATGATAATAATAACAACAATGTATATAACAATAATTTTTATCATGTATTATTATTAATTATAATAATAATAACAACAATGTATATAACACTAATTATTATTATTTATTATTATTATTATTAGTATTATTATTTATAATAATAATAATGATAATAATGATAATAATAACAACAACAATGTATATAACAATAGTTTTTATTATTTATTATTATTATTATTAATAATAATAATAATAATAATAATAATAACAACAATGTATATAACACTAATTATTATTATTTATTACTATTATTATTAATTATAATAATAATAATAATGATAATAATAACAACAATGTATATAACAATAATTATTATTATTTAATAATAATAATAATGATAATAATGATAATAATAACAATAATGTATATAACATCAATCATTATTATTTATTATTATTAATAATAATAATAATAATAATAACAACAATGTATATAACACTAATTATTATTATTTATTAATAATAATAATAATAATGATAATAATAATAATACCAACAACAAGAATGTATATAACAATAATTTGTATTTTTTTTTAATAATAACGATAATAATAACAATAACAGCAAGAATAACAACAATAATTATTATTATGTATTATTAATGATAATAATAATAATAATAATAACAACAACAACAATGTATATAACAATAATTATTATTATGTATTAATAATAATGATAATAATAATAACAACAAGAAGAATTTATATAACAATATGTTTTATTATTTGTTAATAATAATGATAATAATAATAATAATGATAATAATTCCTCCCCCCTTGGCATCAGAGCCTCTCCTCCTTTACATCAGAGCCCTCCCCCCTTTGCATCAGAGCCTCTCCTCCTTCACATTAGAGAAGGCCCCCCCTCCCCTCTTGGCATCAGAGCCTCCCCTCCTTCACATCAGAGCCCTCCCCCTTGCCCCCTTGGCATCAGAGCCTCCCCTCCTTCACATCAGAGCCCTTCCCCTTTGCATCAGAGCCTCCCCTCCTTCACATCAGAGAGAGCCCCTGCCCCTCTTGGCATCAGAGCCTCCCCTCCTTCACATCAGATCCCTCCCCCCTTGGCATCAGAGTCTCTCCTCCTTCACATCAGAGAGAGCCCCCCCCTTGGCATCAGAGCCTCTCCTCCTTCACATCTGAGCCCTCCCCCTTTGCATCAGAGCCCTCCCTATACATCAGGGGTACCATTATACTTGAGAGCCCCTCATCATATCAGCGTTGGCCCTATACATCAATAGCCCCTATACATGAGTCCAGGGATGTGCAATGAGGGGAGGCACCTGCCATGAACATTAAAAAAAAAAGATCGAATTTCGACTGAGAATTAGCTGCTTGGGAGCGGGGTCATGGGCCTCCGCACTCACAGTCTGTCTTCAGTCTTCTGGGTTGAGCGACGCTGCTCATCATTCAACCCAGGAAACTGAGGACATCTTGTGGTGAAAAAAAGGTACTGCAGGCGGCAATTTAAAATTAAGGGCCAATTCACACTGCACCTCCATAAAATTGCAGAGAAGCTGGAGCGATTCACTGATCAGGCCGCTCTGCATTGCAGCTGCGCTAAGGGGGCCGTGGGATGCACGATTAATCGCATTGCGCTGCTCCCTTTATTTGAAGTGTACTAACTTTATTTGAAGTGTACAAAATGTGCACTTCATTCACTGCAATGCGATGCGCTGCACTGCCCGACATTGCAGTGTGATTTGGGTCGGTGCGCTGCGATAAAATGCAGCATGTCTGCATTTTACCACAGCATGCTGCAGCAAAGTACTAGGCTGCTTTGCAGTGTAAATGGGACACATAGGAAACAACAGTTTCCTGTGTGGCCCTGCGATGACAGGTGTTTTACAATGCGGTAAGCATTGTCGGTCATCACAGATAGCGTGAATTGGCCCCTGGGCTTTATGCACACAGGACCCTTTTTCCCTCGTCTGAACGCCTATGTGCATTCATGCGTTTGGTGTTAATGCATTCTATTGGCCAATATATTATATTATGCTGGCCAGTAGAATGCATTAACACACAAATGCACCTATGGTGCGCAGCTGTGCGTTTTTTGTGTGTTTGGTATTTTTTCCGCCCAAATGCTCCACTCCTGAACACACTGGCGGTGCGTTTTTTTTTCTGCCTCTAAACGTCTGTACGTGTCTGGACACATAAGGGCTGATTTACTAAAGGCAAAAATAATTTTTTCACTTTGCAAAATGCATTTGCTCCAGAGCTTAGTAAATGAGGGGAAGCTCTGCTGACTTCCATCATCCAATTACGTGCAAGCAAAAAATGCTGTTTTTTTTTCTTTTCCCTTGCATGTGATTTTTTTTTTTTTAGCAAAGTGGAGCTCTGGAGTAACTGTACTTGCAGAGTGCACAGTCTATTTGCCTTTGTTAAATTAACCCCATAGGCTTACATAGAGGGGAATTTAAAGGCAGGGAAAAAAAGTAAAACACCTGTAAAAGAGGCGTTTTTTTAATATCCTGTGTGGATGAGACCTAAGGGTTATTATTGCAGCCTGAGAGTCAAGTTTTAAAGTGGTAATAAACCATAGCTCCCAACTGTCCCTGATTTCAAGGGACTGTCCTAGATTTGGAGCAATGTCCCTCTGTCCCTCATTCCTCCTCATTTGTCCCTCATTTTGGTCTGATCCATATAGATGTGTATAAAATGCACTTTTTATCTTTCAAAAAGTGTTTTCCGGCGCTAAACCTTTCATCTGATTTCTAAATTGTTGCATTTGTAAATTCCAAAAGCCAATATAAAGGAATAGTAGTGGTAAAAAAAAAGCACTTGTGGGTTTAGCCATTCTTGTTTTTTTTATACAATTCTCCTTTAAGGGGGCGTGGCAAGGGGTGTGTCCTATGCCTGCATACTTTTGCTGATAGGTGTCCCTCGTTCCTATCTCAAAAAGTTGGGAGGTGTGATAAACCCAAGAGCTTTTCTTATAATACTATTTTTCAATAAACTTTTCTTTGTACTTTTTATACTTGATACTTGTTGTACGTGCCTAAAAAGTCCACCACTAGGGGAGCTCCAATTCTTGATAAACCCAAGAGCAAACATTTATTATATTGCAGTTTACCACACCTTCACCTCCTTCATGTGGACAGTGAAGGGTGAAGCCGGAGGTTGATGAGCTCATCTCTTAGGCCCCTTTCACACGGGCTCCGCCACCTCCGTTTTGTAGAATCCACTTACTGATCCTCACTGAGCAGGCGGATGACAGGTCCATCTCCGCTCCCTGTGCTCCCTGTGCAGAGCGGACACGGACACAGTGCCGCTCTCCTCTATGGGGAAATAGGGTGTCCATTTTCATGCAATCACATCCAATCCGCCAGACGGATGGAAAATTTGGCCACCATCCGTCTGGATTTGGCGGACAGGATTGGATCGGATTGGAGAGCGGCGGATGTCAGAGGACATGTCACTGCCGACATCCACCACGCCTTAAGGGTGAATGGAGCATCTGATCAGGTCCGCCTGAAAAACCGTCAGGACGGTCCATGTGAACGTACCCTTATTCTCGCCGCTCTCTCCTCCTATCAGCATGCCCCTTGCACTGCAGCACACCTGGTTGTCTCTTTCTTCCCCATCCTCCTCTCTGAGCCCTGCTGTACAGAGGCTTTACTTAGTAAAGTAAATGTATTAATGTCAGTGGCGACTGGTGCTCTATTTTTTGGGGACGGCGGTAAAACAAAAACACCCGACCCCCCCCTCCGTTCATTTGGTCAGTCGATTGGTCAGTCGACCACCCCCCACTCGAGTGGCTCAGTTGATAAGTGAAAAAACACTCCCCTCCATCGCTTGCTTGTCCGTCCACCCATCAGCCCTACACTTGCCCTACCCAGGCCGCGGGCCCCTGCGTCTCCTCCTCGGCGCCTCCTTCCCTGCTCCCAGCCAATACGGTCGCTTCTCCTCTTGGCCAGTCGCTTCCTGATTAGCCAGGAGGAGAAGCAGGAAGACAATAGTGAATATTAATTCGCTATTGTCACACAATGGGGTGGGTCCAGGCGCAGGGCTCTGTGTCCCGAGCCCACCCTTTTTTTAAGCCAATGAGTGCCTCAGGCTCTAATCATATGCTTAAAAAAAAAAAAACTCCATTGAAATCCATGCGTCCGGCGCCCTGCATGTAGATTAGGGGCCAGGCGCATGGATTAGGGAGGGCGGTGCCCCTGATGGAGCGCCCGCCACTTATTAAAGTGTTAATTAAACAGAACTGCATTAATTTGTGCCATTAATCTGTCTGCTGTTCAGCTTTAAATAAATTCTTCTGGTATTGTACATCGGATTCTGAAAGCACCAAACAAAAATGTCATAATTATTCTAAATCAGTGAACAGGAACTGGGTGACTGTTATTAAAGAATGGCTGAAGGATAATTATATAAAAGGTCAGTGATCCTTAAAGTGGTAATAAACTTGAACCCCAAAATGTCATATATTGCCGCTTAATAATTATTGTGTAATAATCAGATGTGATGGCTGCATTGTTTTTTTTATTTTGTTAGGTTTTTTTGGGGGCTTTTTGCTCTCTGTTTTCACCTGTTGATCTGGCCAGCAACACACCTCCTGTATTAGATGGACCCAACTCTGGATGAAGGAGCACAGGAAGCACAGCAGACAGCAGCATTGTCAGTCTGGGGGAGGGGAGTGTTAGATGGACTAGAAGATTTAGATATAGTATGAAAATGAAGACAAACTCCAGCTCACACTTTATAATCGCCTACAGCAAACATTATTTGTCCTTTTGGGATAAAAATTTTACATGAATAAATAAAAGCTGATTATTGAAAGCACCCCTGCCAGTGGCAAATGGTTTGTCTGATCTAATTTCTACTTTTGCAAGACAGCTTGTTCTGTTGAAAAAAAAAAAGGCTCTATTCACACTTGTGCAACTTGTCATGTGACTTTTGGATATAAAAGTCGCACCACATGTTTTACAATGAGTACCGTTCATATCTATGCGACTTCAAAGTAGTTCACCCACTACTTGGGTCTGACTTACATGTGACGCGAGTGCTATAGACTTCAATGTAAACTCTCAAAAGTAGCATGAAAGTCGCACCTGAATGTTTTCCATGCAACGGTTTTGTCTGGCTTTGGAAGCACATCCTAGTTGTTAAGGATGCAAGCGGGTGCCCACTACATAACAGCCAGTAAACAACATGGTGGTTTAGGAGTGAGTGTCTGCCGGTGTCCTTAAAGCGGGAGTCCGCCGTTTTTTTTTTTTTTTTTAAAGCCAGCAGCTACAAATACTGCAGCTGCTGACTTTTAAAACAATGACACTTCCCCGCCCAGCGCGCCCGCGATGTCGGCACCCGAAGCCGATCTCTCGATCATCTCTCGGGTGCTGCCGCCGCCATCTTGGGTATGGGAATCAGGAAGTGGAGCCTTTCGGCTTCATTTCCCGGTTCCCTACTGTGCATGCGCAAGTCGCGCTGCGCAATAAGGACGGTCCCCGCTGTCTCTGGGATCCGTGTGTTTCCCAGCAGGCAGCGGGGGACTTTCGGAAAGGGGCGTAGATTCTGCGGAAAGGGGCGTACCTTCTGCAGAATCTACGCCGGAAGTGGTGCAGATACCTGTACTGTACAGGTACCTGCACCCCCCTCCCCCCTGAAAGGTGCCAATTGTGGCGCCGGAGGGGGGGAGGGTTCCAATGAGCGGAAGGTCCACTTTAGGGTGGACCTCCGCTTTAATACTCAGTGAATAACGGGTCTTTAAGCGCTTGCCGACAAGCCGCCGTCATTATACTGCGGAAGGTCGGCACGATCCCACGAACTGTCGTTGCTATAAGCGGGATAGCAGGTGCGTCCGCTGCATTGCGGGAGTGCCGATGCTCGTGACGGGCGGTCACGATGACCGCCGACCACGAGCGATCGCGGGCACGAGCGGCAGAACAGGGATGTGTGTGTGTGTGAACACATACATCCCTGTTCTGTGAGGAGAGGAGAGACAGATCGTGAGTTACTAATAGCTAGGAACCATAATCTGTCATCTCCTATAGTCAGTCCCATCCCCCTTCAGTTAGAATCACCTCCCAGGGAACACACTTGACCCCTTGATCACACCCTAGTGTTAACCCTTCCCTGCTAGTGAAATTTTTACAGTAATCAATGCATTTTTATAGCACTGATCGCTGTATAAATGCCAATGGTCCCAAAAATGTGTCAAAAGTGTCCGATGTATCCACCATAATGTCGCAGTCACAATAAAAATAGCAGATCACCACCATTACTACTAGTAAAAAAAAAATGCTATAAATCTATCCCCTATTTTATAGACACAATAACTTTTGCGCAAACCAATCAATATATGCTTATTGCCTTTTTTATTACCAAATGTGTAGAAGAATTCATATCAGCCTAAACTGAGGGAAAAAAAATTAGCTTTTTTTTTTTTAAATGAAGATATTTATTATAGCAAAAAGTACAAAATATTGTGTTTTTTTTTCAAACTTGTCGCTTTTTTTTTGTTTATAGCACAAAAAATACAAACCGCAGAGGTGATCAAATACCACCAAAAGAAAGCTCTATTTGCGGGAAAAAAAGGACGTAAATTTTGTTTGGGTACAACGCCGCACGACCGCGTAATTGTCAGTTACAACGACGCAGTGGCGAATCGCAAAAATTTGGTCTGGTCTTTCAGCAGCCAAATCTTCTGGGGCTGAAGTGGTTAAGGAGCGGACAACCACCACGTCTCTAACAACCGAAGACTCATCAGCAGTCAGGGGGATTCCCCTCTGACAGCTGATTGTAAACAAAGGGATAGATGTGGATTTTTTTTAAATAGACGTGGAGGACCCCCCCCCCCCAAAAAAAATTATTCATACCAGACCCTTATCCGAGCATGCAGCCTGGTAGGTCAGGAAAGGGGGGGTGGGACGAGTAAGTGTCCCCACCCCTCTTGAATCATACAAGGTCACATGCCCTCAACATGGGGGTGTGCCCCCCCCCCCCCTGCCCCGAAGCAACTTGTTCCCATGTTGATGAACACAATGGCGTTTTTCTCACAACCCTGGTCCGGTTGTGGGTATGCTGGGGGTGAATTATCGGAATCTGGAAGCTTTAACAAGTGAATGATTATGAGGTGCATAGTACCCCGTCTCATTCACCAAAAAAATATTCAAAGTAAATAAAAACACACAGCCAGTTTTTGACAAATCCTTTATTCAAAAAACAGAAAAATAAATAAATAAATGTCCCCCAAAGTAGACCCAACGTCAATCATGATGAATGCTGGCCTGGGGATCCCCACCCCTTAGTACATTTAGTGTCAGCTATGAAGTGGAGCTGTCTGTTGTCCAGAACCAGCGTCGGGAGCGGACCTCTTTTTTCTATGTGGGTCGGCAGAGCGCCAATAATCAGAATTGACGATGGATCTACACCGGGAGGGACATTTTTTTTATTTTAATAAAGGACTTGTCAAAAACTGGCTCCTGTCTTTATTTACACTACTCTTTTTTTTGTGAATGAGTAGGAGCACTATGTACCCCATACTCATTCTCATATGTGGGGGCCTGAGATCTGGGGGCTCCCTTGTTAAAGGGGTCTTCCAGATTCTGTCTCCCCCCACACTCTCACAACCACTGGGCCAGGGTTGTGGGCAAGAGGCCCTTGTACTCACCAAAGCACCTACCAATGTTGAGGGCATGTGGCCTGGTATGGTTTGGGGGGGGGGGGGTGCTCGCTCACCCCCCCCCCCCCTCCTGGCCTGCATGCTCAGATAAGGGTCTGGTATTGATTTTGGGTGGACCCCCCCACAGCATTTTTCTTTTACATTCTGGTGTAGGGTTCCCCTCAAAATCAGTATGGATTGTAGGAGGGATCCCACACCGTTTAAAAAAAAAAAACCTGAGGGGCCTGGTAGGCATGGGGGGGGGGGGATCCCCACCAGTGATGTAAATAAACAGTTATGTAATGCAGTTACTTTAGAGGGTAACAAGTAATCTAACTGATTACTCTTCCCCTCATGGTAACGCAATTCCCATTACTTGGGCGGCGTTACTGCAAATACATCTACCGCCCGGGACCAGGTAGACAGGACTAGCGAAGGAGGTGAATGTCGCCGCCTCCATCGGCGAGATTGACACCTCGCTAGCCCTGTCGCCTGGTATGGATTTAAAGGGGAACCCCTACGCCGAAAAAACGGTGTGGGGGTCCCCCCAAAGTCCATACCAGACCCTTATCCGAGCACGCAGCCTGGCTGGTCAGGAAAGGGGGTGGGGAACGAGCAAGCCCCCCCCCTCCTGAGCCATTCCAGGCTGCATGCCCTCAACATGGGGGGGTGCTTTAGGGAAGGGGGGCTCTGCGGCCCCCGCACTCCAAAGCATCTTGTCCCCATGTTGATGAGGACAAGGGCCTCTTCCCGACAACCCTGGTCGTTGGTTGTCGGGGTCTGTGGGGGGGGGGGGCTTATCAAAATCCGGGAGCCCCCTTTAATAAGGGGGCCCCCAGATTCCGGCCCCCTACCCTATGGGAATGAGTATGGGGTACATCGTACCCCTACTCATTCACCTGGAGAAAAAGTGTACATAAAAAAGCACAACACAGGTTTTTAAAGTAATTTATTAATCAGCTCCGGAGGTCTTCTTCCGTCTTCGGGGTCTTTTTCCGACTTCTGCGCTCTGTTCGGGCCTCTTCTCCCGCTCTCCGGCGTCTTCTCTCGCTCTCTCCGGTTCTTCTTCTGGGCTCCTCCGCTATATTCTTGTAGCTCTTTTACTAGCGGAGGAGCCCGGTCTCCTCCGTCCTTCTTCCCTCTTCTCTCTTCTTTCTTCTTCCAATGTTGACTCAACGCTCTCTCCCACTGTAATGCCGTGTGAGGGCTGCGTGATCACTTATATATGAATGGGGCGTGGTCACCGGGCGATGTCACATGGTGGCCCCACCCCTTATGACGTCAGGTCTCAAGGCATGCTGGGACGGAGGATAGTAGAGGAGCCCAGGTGAAGAACCGGAGAGAGAGGGAGAAGACGCCGGAGAGCGGGAGAAGGGGCCGAACAGAGCAAGTCAGACGAAGACGAAGACAGCAGAAGAGAGCTGATTAATAAATTACTTTAAAAACCTGTGTTGTGTTTTTTTTATGTACACTTTTTTACCCAGGTGAATGAGTAGGGGTACAATGTACCCCATACTCATTCACATAGGGTAGGAGGCCACCTTATTAAAGGGGGCTCCGGGATTCTGATAAGCCCCCCACCCGTAGACCCCGACAACCAATGGCCAGGGTTGTCGGGAAGAGGCCCTTGTCCTCATCAACATGGAGACAAGGTGCTTTGGGGTGGGGGGGCCGCAGGGCCCCCCCTTCCCCAAAGCACCCCCAATGTTGAGGGCATGCGGCCTGGTACGGCTCAGGAAGGGGGGGGCGCTCGCTCATCCCCACACCCTTTCCTGACTGACCTTGCTGCGTGCTCAGATAAGGGTCTGGTATGGACTTTGGGGGGACCCCCACGCCGTTTTTTCGGCATAGGGGTTCCCCTTTAAATCCATACCAGGCGATGGTGTCAATTTCGCCGATGGAGGCAGCGACATTCACTTCCCTCACTAGTCCCGTCTATAGGATATTTTAAAAAAAGTCAGTTACTTTGCTGAGTAACTATTTACTTTTGCAATGTAGTAACTGAGTTACTAGCGCAATTACTTTTTGGGAGAAGTCATTTGTAACTTAACTAATTACTTTTTTAAAGTAAGATGACCAACACTGATCCCCACACAGTTTTCTTCTATTCATTCTTTTGTTTACATTCAGCTGTCAGCAGGGAATCCTGCTGACAGCTGATAAGTCAACCATTGTTAAAAACGCGGCAGCTGCCCACTCCTTAACAACCTGCTAGCCACTGGTTGTTAAGGACCCCGCGGCCGCCCGCTGCTTGACCAAAAGTTGCATCCAAGTATCACCCATCCAAATTTGAAAAAAAGTCAGAAGTCGCAATGTAAAATCGCACTGGGAATCGCACGATTTTGAAGTGTCAATGGAGCCTTACTGGCCAGATCACCAGATGAGCATGAGAAAGAAAATCTAAAAAAAGGAAACGGTATGCGGCCATCACATCTGAGTATTGGTAAGCTGCAATATAATAAATGTTTGCTTTTGGCTTTAATACGGCTTTAAGTTGGAAAAGTGAAATGACAAACAACGGAGGAAATCGTTCGTCTCTGTATAGATGAGGAATGACTCATTCCATGACTAGGAAGCCCTTTTAAATGATCTTGTGGGAGTCAGGTATATAGTGGCCGTGTATGCACCATTCATGTACTCACAGATTACAATCCGCTACATAATTACATCACAAGGGCAGAGCAACCTTCGCATGACTCAATGCCGTCAACAACCCGGAATATAAAGTAGGCGGAAAACCAATCACTGAACTCAGAAATGCATTAACATATTTGTATGGAATGGCAATTTTATTTTTATTTTTTAAGTTTGTATAGAGTTGGGGAGAATTAGAACCCCTGCTGGGTGTACTACTGGTACCCCATTAGAGAGATTTCCTCTCACTTCCTGTCCCAGGGACAACCTTTTATCAGACGGGCAATGATGGAAACTGTCAAATACCAACACCTAAGGCTGGATGCAGACTTGAGCATCTTTTGTTTTTTGATTTTGGCCTATTTTTTAGGCGTTTGAAGGGACTCTCATGTAAGTGGGGACTCTGATTAGAGGGAGGTTCTGATGTAAGGGGGGCTTTGATTGGAACTGTGATGTAAGGAGGGGCTCTGATGGGAACCCTGATGTAAGAAGGGACACTCATGTAAGGGGGGTGCTCTGATGACATGGGAACCCTGATGTAAGGGCGAACAGTGTCTGTGGCCAAATTACGTTGACGGTGAGAGGGACTTAAGGGGTGGGGTTAAATAAGACAAGGTCAGTCTATCCCCCAGTACAATCCTTCCACCTCAAGTCAGTGTGTCACCTTTACAATCCCAAGATTATTCTGTCCCCCAGTATAATCCTTCCCCCCCCCAGGTCTGGCTGTCCCCCAGTATACTTCCCCCCTCCAAAGTACAATCTGTCCCCAATATAATCCCCTCCAGGTCAGTCTGATCCCCGGTATAATCCTTCCTCCCCAGGTAAATTTGTCCCCTAGTATAATCTTCCCCAGGTCAGTCTGTCCCCTTTACAATCCCCCTTAGGTTATTCTGTCTCTCAGTATAACCCCCCCCCCCCCCCCCCCCCCCCCTTCTCCAAAGTACAATCTGTCCCCAGTATAATCCTTCCTCCCCAGGTCAATTTGTCCCCCAGTATAAACTTCCCCAGATCAGTCTGTCCTCCAGTATAACCCCCCCCCCCCCCGGTCAATTTGTCCCCCAGTACATTCTCTCCCAGGTCAGTCTATCCTCCAGTATCCCAGTAAAACCTCCTCAAGGTCAATCTGTCCTCCAGTATAACCCCCCTAGGTCAAGGCCAGGTCAGTTTGTCCATCCCCTCATTCAGACTGACATAAGGAGATTGTACGGGACGACAGACTGACCCCCAGTACGATCCCCTTAATAGTACAATCCTCTCCAAGTCAGACTGATCCCCAGTATAATCCTTCCCCCTCAGGTCAATTTGTCCCCAGTATAATCTCCCCCAGGTCAGTCTGTCCTCCAGTATAACCCCCCCCAGGTCATTTTGTCCCCCAGTACAATTGCCCCCAGGTCATTCAGACTGACATAGAGGGATTGTAAGGGAAGACAGACTGAACCCCAGTACGATCCGCACAATAGTATAATCCCCTTCAGGTCAGTCTGATCCCCGGTATATTCCTTCCCCCTCAGGTCAATTTGTCCCCCAAGATTATCTTCCCTAGGTCAGTCTGCCCCCTTTACAATCTCCCCTAGGTTATTCTGTCTACCAGTATTATCCCCCCCCCCCCCCTTCCAAAGTACAATCTGTCCCCCAGTATAATCCCTTCCAGGTTAGCCTGATCCCCAGTATAATCCTTCCTCCCCAGGTCAATTTGTCCCCCAGTATAATCTTCCCCAGGTCAGTCTGTCCTCCAGTATAACCCCCTCAGGTCAATTTGTCCCCCAGTATAATCTCCCCCCAGTCAGTTTTTTCCCAGTACAATTGCCCCCAGGTAATTCAGAATGACATAGGGGGATTGTACGGGATGACAGACTGACCCCCAGTACGAACCCCACAATAGTATAATCCCCTTCAGGTCAGTCTGATCCTCGGTATAATCCTTCCCCCTAAGGTCAGTTTGTCCCCCAGTACAACCTCCCCCCGCCCAGGTCAGTTTGTCCGCCCAGCAAAATTGCCCCCAGGACATTCAGACCGACATAGGGGGATTTAACTGAACAACAGACTGATCCCCCTCAATAGTTGATTTTTTAGGACCCCCGCACTAGTTTATTAAATCTCTGCTATCACTACAAATACAATAAATCCATTATTAGCACACATAAACATAACGTACCTTAGAAAATTCCTAGTAAGGTGCGTTAACATGGGGTGAACTGAAGTGTATGCCCATGTGAGGGCTGTGTTTACACGTATGGGATGTGCAGGTGTTAGGTGCATCCCTGTGCAGGCAGTCCCATTCATCGACGGCTGCATGGACACAGCTGTTGCTCCCAATCTTACATCAGTATGAGTGGGGATGCACAGCCCTCAAATACAAAATAGCGGCTGTATTTGTGCAGACGCAGCTTCCAAACTGACATCTATGGGACTGCCTGCACGGGATGTTTGGAACACCTGTGCATCCCCATGCAGGTAAACACAACCTTGCACGGGCGTACTTTCTAGCATGCCCCGTGAGACCCCTGATGACACTTTTTTGAGACAAAGGGACTGAGGACATAGAGTCCTTATTCCTCTTTCCTCCAGACTCAGCTGCACTGCAGATGAATGAATAGAAGTCTCTCTACAGAGAATTTCTATTCAGGAGAAGAGAGGAGGAGAAGCCGGCAGCTGCAGGGGAGCCACAGGGGATCAGTGCTGCGGGGAGGGCACATACTGTAAGAGCGGAAGGGAGGCATTTTGGAGCACAGGTGGAATGTGTGCAATGTGTGTTAGAGCACAGTGGGTCATACTTCCCTCAAGGCCCGTGTCAGACGCATAGCCAGAACAATCAGGGCCCCGATGCACGATAGGCCCCCCGACCAGAGCTCAGGGCCCTTCCCACTAATCCCAAGGCCCTTTACAGAGTTTCCCCTTTACATCAGAGCTCCCAGTGTTCCCAGAGACCCCTATACATCAGAGCTCCTCTTTATAGTACATCAGAGCCTGCAGGATTCCCCTTTACAGTGGGTAGGTACCCTGATGTAAAGGGGAACTCTGCAAACCCAAATGTAAAGGGGAACTGTGCAAACTCAAATGTAAAGGGGAACCCTGTGGACCGTGATATAAAGGGAAATGATGTGGACCCTGATGTAAAGGGGAACTCTGCAGACCCAAATGTAAAGGGGAACTCTGCGGACCCTGATGTAAAGGGGAACCCTGCGGACCGTGATATAAAGGGAAATGCTGTGGACCCTGATGTAAAGGGGAACTCTGCAGACCCAAATGTAAAGGGGAACTCTGCAAACCTAAATGTAAAGGGGAACCCTGTGGACCAGAATGTAAAGGAAAATGCTGCAGACACTGATGTAAAGGGGAACTCTGCAGACCCAAATGTAAAGGGGAACCCTGTGGACCTGGATGTAAAGGGAAATGTTGCGGACCACGGTGTAAAGGAGAATTTGGCATTCTGCTGGTTAGGTGAATTTGAAAGTAAATGCAAGGGCGGGGGGGGGGGGGGGGGCTGGGGACCCCCATAGTGGCGAACCAAGGGCCCATTTGCAAGCGTGACATTTGTGACTCTGGCAGTTTCGCACACATTACACTCATAGAAGATCCGTCACTGGGGGAACTGTGATTGGATCTCTAAAGTGGGGGGGGGGGAACTCAATTTAATTGGACTGTCTTTGCTTTGTTCCACTAAAAAACATTTCTGTGGCTCTGAATCATATCATGCTGGTTACCAAAACCTCCAAGTAAAACATATTTATTAATTCAAATTTTATTTCTAAATTTATAAAATATACAATGTGGCCTTCGTACTGTGAAGTTTGGAGACCCGTGTTTTAGAACTCATACACTGGAGCACTTTGCAGGCGCTACAGTGCTAAAAGTAGCGCCTGCAAAGCGCTCTGAAAGAGCCGCTGCTGTGTCTCCAATGTGAAAGCCCCCGAGGGCTTTCACACTGGAGCGGTGCGTTGGCGGGACGGTAAAAAAAGTCCTGCTAGCAGCATCATTGGGCGGTGAAGGAGCGGTGTATACACCACTCCTTCATCGTTCCTGCCCATTGAAATCAATGGGGCAGCGTGGCTATACCGCCGGCATAGCGCTGCTGTAGCAGCGCTTTGCGGTGGTTTTAACCCTTTCTCAGCCACTAACGGAGGGTAAAAGCGCCCCGCTTGCAGCTGAATTGGTGGTAAAGCGCTGCTAAAAATAGCTGCGTTTTACCGCCAGTGCACCCACCTCCCCAGCGTGAAAGGGGCCTTAGAGAAAATCTGTCCCCTGCAGTGGATTTGTACTGTGGGGTGGATTTACTGAAGGCAAATAGATTGTGTACTTTGCAAGTGCAGTTGCTCCAGAGCTTAGTATATAAGGTAATGCCCGGTACACACGATGAGATTATCGGACAAATGATTTTTCTTTTTTTGCATGCTAATCTCTCTAAAATTCCCATACGACAGAATAAAAATTCGGAAGTGATGTCACGTGTTTATTGTATTTTCGATTGATAGTTGTATTGATTAAATGAAAATCTGGCATCGTCCGAAAAAAATGATCGTGCATGTCCGATAGAATAATATCGGATGAACTGTCATGATCAGCTCTCGATAGCTCTGTACTAACGTTCCGGTTATCATACGATCGCTTCGAAAGCTTTATTTTTCGTACGATTATCTAAACGTGTGTACGGGGCTTAAGGCTTGACTTTGCAAAGAATGTATATAAAAATATGTGGAAAAAAAAGCGCGCTGTCTTATACAAATAGTGATATGCTGCCAGCACATCAGATAATCTGTAGATTAGTGAACAATTAAAGTAATATAATAGTAATATAGTGCAGCGCTGATGAAAAATGAAATAAACAATGAGATTATTTCCAATAAAAATCGATACAATATATAAACGTGCAGATAAATACACAATAAAATTAAGATTGCCCAACAATAATGAAAAATGTAAGCGCATATAAAGTGCATATAATCCATATAATATGGAAAAGAATAATGTGACTGTGAATCTGGGTGAAATGGGACGAAACGTCGGGACGCCGGGGCGGGCTCTGCTGATGCCACTGCATTACTTGGTTTTATCCATATGCTTTTAATGTCTTCTCAAATGTGAGTGACCATTTTATAATTTTTTTCAATAAATGTTTTACATTTAAAACAGAATCACACTATGTGACCCCATTTTTCTCCTTTTGACTTTGCAAAGAATACGCAATCACGTGCAAGGAAAATGACAAAAAACAGTATTTTTTTGCTTGCACATGATTGGATGATGAAAATTAGCAGAGCTTCTGCACATTTACTAAGCTCTGGAGGAACTGCTCTTGAAGTGTCTACTCAACCCCTTTGCTTTGGTCTGAATGCACCATAAATACAGCATGAAGTATTGGTGGAAAATCGATCTGTACGCCGCAGATCTCCAGTATCTACTCCTACAATGAGCGCCGTTTATGACACCCAGAGCCAGGAGGGGAAAGCGACCAATCAAATCCTTTGTTCCAGTGCAGGTTATGGAATGCCGCTAAAATATGGAAACATTCCGTGAAAGTCTTCTGCCTCCATTCCCCCCGGATCGCCTCCCTTGTTTTGATGCATCTATATAGTTGCAAGGTTTGTTTTCTCCGGTCTATTTTCCTCGCTCGCAGTCGTTGTTTTGTTTAATGCGTTCACCGGGGAATTGGGGGGGGGGGGGGGGGGGCGGGGAGAGGAGAGCGGTGGAAATTTGAGATTACATGTGAATTATTACACTCACTGATGAAATCTTTGCTGCGTCTTACATAGTCATAAACGATTTGGCAGCGGAGGATCCGTGTGTCCTCCTGGTATTGGGCGCCGAGAAGAATGAGGCCCATCACAGGACAGGTGGACATCCTTAAAGGGTGACTCCACCCAGAACTGATGTATCAGTTTTGCATTGTTGCCGGTAAGAATAATCACACGCTGGCTTCTTCGGATCAGGATTTGGGAGCTGGTACTACTCATGCTGCTTTTTGGCGACACAAGGTAAGTACCAACTTTTTAGGGGCCTACCTTGCTGACTAATATATCCCACCCCAGATCCAAGCATCACAAGCAGTGGCGGCTGGTGCTCCAATTTTTTTTCTTCTGCCCCGGTCCGTCAAACCCCCCATCGCTCGGTCGATCGGCAAACGAACCCCCTCCATCGCTCACCTGTCCGCCCACCAGTCCCACAATTACCCCATTCAGGCAAACAAACCCCCCATTGCTCGCCGTCCGCCCACCAGTCCCACAATTACCCCATTCAGGCAAACAAACCCCCCATTGCTTGCCCGTCCACCCACCAGTCCCGCAATTACCCCATTCAGGCAAACAAACCCCCCCATCGCTCGCCCGTCCACCCACCAGTCCGGCAATTACCCCATTCAGGCTTCAGGGTTCAGGGCACCTTTGGCAGCTTCCTCCTGTGTCTCCTCCTCGGCGGCTTCGCCCTGCATCTCCTCCTCGGCGGCTTCCCCGTTTGTCTCCTCCTCCGCGACTTCCCCCTGCGTCTCATGCTCTGTGGCTCCTCCCTGCGTCTCCTCCTTGGTGGCCTCCCCCTGCGTTTCCTCCTCTGTGACTTCCCTCTCCTCCTCTGTGGCTCCCCCCTGCGTCTCCTCCTTGGGGGCTCTCCCCTGCGTCTCCTCCTTGGGGGCTTCCCCCTGCGTTTCCTCCTCTGCAGCTTCCTCCTGTGTTTCCTCCTCTGTGGCTTCCCTCTGCATCTCCTCCTTGGCGGCTTCCCCCTGCGTTTCCTCCTCTGCGGCTTCCTCTTGCGTCTCTTCCTTGGCGGCTTCCCCCTGCGTTTCCTCCTCGGTGGCTTCCGCCTGTGCCTCCTCCTCGGCGGCTTCCCCCTGCATCTCCTCCTCGGCGGCTTCCCCCTGCGTCTCCTCCTTGGCTGCTTACCCCTGCGTTTCCCCCTCTGAGGCTTCCCCCTGCGTCTCCTCCTTGGCGACTTCCCCCTGCGTCTCATCCTCTGTGGCTCCCCCCTGCGTCTCCTCCTTGGTGTCTTTCCCCTGCGTTTCCTCTTCTGTGGCTTCCCTCTCCTCCTCTGTGGCTCCCCCCTGCGTCTCCTCCTTGGGGGCTCTCTCCTGCATTTCCTCCTCTGCGGCTTCCCCCTGCGTCTCCTCCTTGGCGACTTCCCCCTGCATCTCATCCTCTGTGGCTCCCCCCTGCGTCTCCTCCTTGGTGTCTTCCCCCTGCGTTTCCTCCTCTGTGGCTTCCCTCTCCTCCTCTGTGGCTCCCCCCTGCATCTACTCCTTGGGGGCTTCCCCCTGCGTTGCCTCCTCTGCGGCTTTCCCCTGCGTCTCCTCCTCTGCGGCTTCCCCCTTTGTTTCCTCCTCCGTGGCTTCCCTCTGCATCTCCTCCTTGGTGGCTTCCCCCTGCGTTTCCTCCTCTGTGGCTTCCCCCTGCGTCTCCTCCTCAGCTACTTCCCCCTGCGTCTCTTCCTCTGTGGCCCCCCCCTTGTGCCTCCTCCTTGGCAGCTTCCCCCTGCGTTTCCTCCTCGTGGCTTTCCCCTGTGCCTCCTCCTTGGCGGCTTCCCCCTGCATCTCCTCCTTGGCTGCTTCCCCCTGCGTCTCCTCCTCTGTGGCTTCCCCCTGTGTCTCCTCCTTGGCGGCTTCCCCCTGCGTCTCCTCCTCTGCGGCTTCCCCCTTTGTTTCCTCCTCCGTGGCTTCCCTCTGCATCTCCTCCTTGGTGGCTTCCCCCTGCGTTTCCTCCTCTGTGGCTTCCCCCTGCGTCTCCTCCTCAGCTACTTCCCCCTGCGTCTCTTCCTCTGTGGCCCCCCCTTGTGCCTCCTCCTTGGTAGCTTCCCCCTGCGTTTCCTCCTCGTGGCTTTCCCCTGTGCCTCCTCCTTGGCGGCTTCCCCCTGCATCTCCTCCTTGGCTGCTTCCCCCTGCATCTCCTCCTCTGTGGCTTCCCCCTGTGTCTCCGCCTTGGCGGCTTCCCCCTGTGTCTCCTCCTCTGCGGCTTCCCCCTGTGTTTTCTCCTTTGTGGCTTCCCTCTGCATCTCCTCCTTGGCGGCTTCCCCCTGCGTCAACCACACCAGTCACCACCGGTCCTCGCGATGTGCGCCCCCACGGGTGCCCGAGAACGGTCCACCTAGAATGAGAGCCGCGCCGCCCAGCTGTCATTTGGGCAGGAAGAGGTTAATCAATGAGGTGAAGCTTCACTTTGCAAAGAATACCCAATATCGTGCAAGGAAAATTATATATAGAAAAAACTGAATTATTGCTTGCACATGATTGGACAATGGAAGTTAGTAGAGCTTCTCCTCATTTAGGGCTACTTCACACCACACAAATGTCCTCCAGATCTATTCCAGGTGCATTTCTGCATGTGCGTTTTTGATGCATTCCAGATACTTTTTTTCCTCCTTTTTTTTTCTTCCTCTTCCTGTTTTTTTTTTTTACTGTACTGGGGTCCCGTGCGTTTTGATGCTTTCTGATGCATCCCGGCAGGGCCGTCTTTAAGGCAGGGCAAAAGGGGCAGCTGCCCTGGGCCCTGTCATTGTTGTGGGGCCCAAAGCAGCTGCCTCATACTTGCCAACTATCCCAGTGTAAATTCCCTTGTCCCTTGAAGTTTTAGTCCTGTACTGTGTCCTGATATCTCAGTGTGAAGTGATGGTACTAATGCTGCCCAGCTCTGCCCTAAGCAGCCATTAAGCAGTAACGATATGCTGTAACCGCAATTGCTGCCTGATCTGATACAGTAAACTGATTTTAAGTCTAGCTGATATTTATTGTATGTCTCAGAGCAGGTGGAGAGCAAAATTGCATGGGGGGGGGGGGGGGGGGCCAAGAAATTTTTTGCCAAGGGTCCAATCAATATTAAAGACGGCCCTGCATCCCGGTGCATTTTTTATGTGTTTTATCATACTCCAGTACAGTTCTGTGCAAAAAAAAAATGCGGCACGTTCTACTTTTTTTTTCTGTAACCGGAACACACTGGAACTGCACTCCCAGTGTGAACTATGCCATCCATGTAACCTACTTTCTATGCATTTTGGATGCAGGAAAAACAAAAGCACTGGAACGCATGTAGTGTAAACTAGCTCTTAGGCCCCTTTCACACTGATGCGCTTTTGCTGCGCTAAAATATACCTTTCCAGCGTGAAAAAAAAGTGCATGAAAATGATTCCTCTTTAAATCCTTATGTAACTGTTCACGTTGTTGCTCTGCGTTTGGAAAAGTCCTGCATGCTGCATCTTCAAAACCACACCAAAAATGCCCCTCCCATTGATTTCTATAGGAAACGCAGCAGAAACGTAAAAAAAAAAATGCATAAAAAAAGGCATCCGTAGTGCTTTATTTTGAGTCATATGTCCATAAGTTTCACAAGTGCATGCTGGGAGACGAGAATTCAGAAATGAACCAAAAACACATTGAAAATGCTTTAAAAATGCGATATGTGTTTTTTTTTTAAAAGTGCACCAGTGTCAAAGAGCTCTTGCTAAGTTAGGGGGGCAATTGCACTTGCAAAGGGTGGTTGATTTACCAAAGGCAAATAGACTGTGCACTTCGCACAGAGCGCGCTGACAGCGCAGGAGGACTAGCCACCATTATAATCTATGAAGCTCTTCACCTCATTGGGGGTGAATTTATTAAAGGCAAATAGGGGTTGATTTACTAAAGGTAAATAGACTGTGCACTTTGCAAAATGCAGGTGCACTCTGCAAGTTGCAGTTGCCCCAGAGCTTAGTAAATGAGCAGAAGCTCCGCTGACTTCTATCATCCAATCACGTGCAAGCAAAAATGTTTTATATATATATATATATATATATATATATATATATATATATATATATATATATATATAAATTTATTATATATATTTAGTACATATATATATATATATATACTTTTTGCTAAATATATATATATATATAATAATATATATAATTATAATATATAATATAATAATATATATAATTAAATTATATATATATATATATATATATATATATATATATATATATATATATATATATATATATATATATATATAATTTATTTATTATATATATTTAGTATATATATATACTTTTTGCTAAATATAAATATATATATATATATATATATATATATATATATATATATATATATATATATATAATTTTATTATTTATTTTTCTTGCATGTAATTGGTTACACTTTGCAAAGTGAAGCTTTACCTCCTTTACTAATCTCTGGAGCAACTGCAACTTGCAGAGTCCACCTGCATTTTGCAAAGTGCACAGTCTATTTGCCTTTAGTAAATCAACCCCTATTTGCCTTTAATAAATTCACCCCAATGAGGTGAAGAGCTTCATAGATTATAATGGTGGCTAGTCCTCCTGCGCTGTCAGCGCGCTCTGATCCTGCGTTGTAGCGCACATAGAACGTTCGATGTGATCGGGGCCTTGGATTGAACCTGGAGGGGGCAGTGAGAAGCAGCGCAGTGAAAGTGAATAGCATCCTCTCCTCCTCATCCCCTCTGCTGACATCACAGCAGAGCCTCCGCCGCCGTCTTCTCTCTCTGCTGCCTCTCCCTGCAGTCTGTGTGTTGCTCAGTCCTCACAGCCTGCAGCATCCTCTGTTCCTGGGGACACAGGCAGAGCACAGGGACACCGGGGCTGAGAGCTCCCAGCCTCCTCCGTCTGCAATCCTCTGGGAGAACACACCTGCTACACCGGATTTGGCAGCAGAGCGATCGATGCTTTTGCCATGAAGTTTCAGTGCTGGGGACGCAGCAGCAGACAGGGCATCTTTAGGGCAGAGCCCCGTCGCCCCTACATGTCGCCGTACCCTGTCCACAGCTGAGACGGTAAGCGGCATTGTTCTTCTGGGTTTATTCCGTGTCAGCCTGACAACGATCGTATATGGCATTCCTGGGCGCTCTTATGAATCAGCAATGCTGAGGATGTTCAGGATTGCAGGGCAGAGGCTATAGAACTGTGAGGATGGAGCTGATATATATATATATATAGAGAGAGAGAGAGATGGTACAGGAGAGAGGGTGAGAGAGGGAAAATAGAAAAGAGAGAGATGGATAGAGATAGGGAGAATAAAAAAACGGAAAGGATAAAGAAAGAGAGAATTAAATAGAGAGAAGGAGAGAACATAGAAAAAAAGAGAGGGGGAGAATAAAAAAAGAGAGGGGGGGGGGGGAGGAGATGGATAGAGATAGGGAGAATAAAAAATGGAAAGGATAAAGAAAGAGAGAATTAAATAGAGAGAAGGAGAGAACATAGAAAAAAAGAGAGGGGGGAGAATAAAAAAAGAGAGGGGGGGGGGGGAGGAGATGGATAGAGATAAGGAGAATAAAAAATGGAAAGGAGAAAGAAAAAGATAATTAAATAGAGAGAGAGAGAGAGAAAGAGAATAAAAAAGAGAGAGAAAGAAGGAGAGAACGATAGACTAAAAGAGAGAGAGAGAGAGGGAGGAATAAAAAAAAGAGGGGGGGGGGAGATGGATAGAGATAGGGAGAATAAAAAAATTGAAAGGAGAAAGAAAAAGATAATTAAATAAAGAGAGAGAGAAAGAGAATAAAAAAGAGAGAGAAAGAAGGAGAGAACGATAGACTAAAAGAGAGAGAGAGAGGGGAGGAATAAAAAAAAGAGGGGGGGGGGAAGGAGATGGATAGAGATAGGGAGAATAAAAAAATGGAAAGGAGAGAGAAAGAGAGAATTAAATAGAGAGGGACAAAGGAGAGAGGGAGTGAGAGAGAGAATAAAAAGAGAGGAAAAAAAAGAGAAAGAGGCAAGGAACGATAGACTAAAAGAATGAGAGAGGAGAATAAAAAAGAAAGAATGAGAGAGAAAGATGAGGAAATGGAAAGAGATAGGAAGAATAAAAAATTGGAAAGGAGAGAGAAAGTGAGTATTAAATAGAGAGGGACAAAGGAGAGAGAGAGAGATAGTAAAAAAGAGAGAGAGAAAGAGAGAAGAAAAAAGAGAAAGAGGGAAGGAACGATAGACTAAAAGAATGAGAGAAGGAGAATAAAAAAGAGAGAATGAGAGAGAGAGAGGAGGAAATGGAAAGAGATAGGAAGAATAAAAAAATGGAAAGGAGTGAGAAAGAGGGTATTAAATACTGTGGGACAAAGAAGAGAGATAGAGAGAGATAGTAAAAACGAGAGAGAGAAAGAGATAAGAACAAAGAGGGAAGGAAAGATAGACGAAAAGAATGAGAGAAGGAGAATAAAAAAGAGAATGAGAGAGAGAGAAAGAGAGGAGGAAATGGAAAGAGATAGGAAGAATAAAAAATTGGAAAGGAGAGAGAAAGAGGGTATTGAATAGAGAGAGAGGGAGAGAGAAAGAGGGAATGTGAAAAAGAGAGAGAGAGAAAGAAAGGCAGAATAAAAAAAAAAGAGAGAGCGTAAGAAGGAGAAAATTATAGAATAAGAGAGAATAAAAAAGAGAGCGAAAGATAGAACAACAAGAGATTTAAAGAGGGGATAAAAAGAGAGAATCAGAGAGAGACGGAGAAAATAAAAGAGAGAGAGTGAATGTAACGCAAAGCAAGGCATATTATATTATGTGTTTGTAAGTTAAAAAATACACTAATTAAAATCAGAAGGAGAAAGGAGAGAAAGATAAAATAAAGAAGAAAGAGAGAGCAAGAGAAAGAATGAGAGAAAGATAGAATAAAAAAGAGAGAGGATGAGATAGATGATAGATAGATAGATAGATAGATAGATAGATAGATAGATAGATAGATAGATAGATAGATAGATAGATAGATAGATAGATAGACAGAGAAAGAGAGAGAGAGAGAGAGACACAAGGAGAGAGAAAATAACAAAAAGGGTGAGAAAGAGACAGTAAAGAGACAGAAATAAAGAGGGGATAAATAAAAGAGAGAATGAGAGAGAGAAAATAAAAAAAGAAAGAGAATGCAACACAAGGCATATGATACATGTGTTTGCAAGTTTAAAAAAATGCATTAATTTAAGAAAAGGGAGAAAGAAGACAAGAAAAAGAGAGAAAGAAAAAAGGAGAGAAAGATAGAATAAAAAAGAGAAAGAATAAAAGAGAGCGAAAGAGCGAGAATGAGATAGATAGAGAGATAGAGAATTAAAAAGAGAGAGGATGAGATTGATAGAGAGATAGATGGATAGAGAGAATTAAAGTGTGAGAGAGAATAAGAGAGATAGAGATAAGGAGACAAATTTAAAAAGAAAGAAAATAAAAGAGACAGAGAAAATGAGAGAGAATAAAAAAGTGAGAGCGAAGGAACGAGAGAGAGAAGTAGAGAATAAAAGAAGAGAGTAAAAAAGCGGGGGCGAATGAGAGTGATTTAGAGCAAGAGAGAGAAAGAAATATAGAAATACATAAATAAAGACATTGAGAGAGAGAGACTCAGAGGAATGAGAGAGAAAACGAGAGAGAGAGAGAGAGAGAGAGAGAGAGAGAGAGATGAGAGAAGAAGAAATATTCTGAGATTTAGGATTTTGGAATGCTGAGATGTATTATTCTATGGGGGTGGATTTACTAAAACTAGAGAGTGCAAAATCTGGTGCAGCTGTACATGGGAGCCAATCAGCTTGCAGGTTTTATTGTAAAAGCTTAATTGAACACATTGAAGTTAGAAGCTGATTGGCTACCATATACAGCTGCACCCGATTTTGCACTCTTTAGTTTTAGTTGTGTATTCTGTGCCCGGTAGGGATCTGTCATTGTATATCGGATCCCTCCTGAATGTATGAATAGGGAATATGACAAGTGAGAGTCGGTATTTTTGCTAGTAGGAGGTTTTGTTAGATGAAAAAAACTTTCCTTCTTCAGGAATAATGACATAATTAGCAGCTATGGGCACAACGATTCTAAAACTCTATGGGGCTGGGGCTCCATACACAATGAAAGTCTGATTGTATGATTGCATAACTAGAAATCTCTCCATGACCAGTCCTGGTATCTTCCACGATCGTCCATGTTGGCTCCCTCTCTCCCAACCACTACACAGCAGCCATGCCTGATAATGGATCTTCCCGGTCTGTGTGATTGGTCCATATCTCTGCTATAGTGTTACGGGTCTGGTAGAACATCCATAAGACAGAACAATACTTTGTGGGTGAGATTCCAATGCACAATGAACAATCTGCATGTAGCCCCACCTCCCTGGCATTCACAAAGCATTAGTGGCCATTGCCGACGATATGAACGCCGTATCATTTTTTATTGAATTGGATAAAGTCCAATCAAACTTTTCGTTTAAATCACCTACATACGTTCCTGGTGCATCAAGACAAAAGATGTGCAAAGTCTTATACCCTGTACACACGGTCGCAAATTCCGTCGGAAAAGGTCCGATCGGATTATATTATCGGAAAATCCGACCGTGTGTGGGCTCTATCGGAACTTTTTCCGTTGGAAATTCGGACAGAAAAGATTTGAGAGCAGGATCTCAAATTTTCCGACAAAAAAATCCGAACGTTTATAGAGAATTCCAATCGGACAGAGTGCCACGCATGCTCAGATCAAATTACAAGACCAAAGCTATTGGCTACTAGCCTCAACGTAGTCCCCGCCGCAATGAACGAACGTCATCGATCGGATTTTCCGACAACTTTGTCCGACCGTCCGTGTGTATGCAACACCAGTTTAGGACAAAATCCGTCGGAAAAAATCCAACGGATTTTGTGGTTGGAATGTCTGACCGTGTGTACAGGGCATAACAGTTCATTTTCTTTAGAAAGCAACCACAGCCAGAGTAAAAAAAAAAAAAGCCTGTCCTCTGCCAGCATGCTGCAGAGAAGGACCCTTGTGTGGAAGCAGCAGTCTCTCTGAATAGGTCCGTTACCCTCCCCCCTCCCCACACACATACACTGAATGAGATGCTCGCTGTACAGCAAAGAAAGAATGAAGGTGAGGAGTCCGAGATGTCGGCTCCCGATCCTCTATCCTGTTTTTACTAAATACATTCCGGGGCTATCAAAACAAAAGAAGCGCAAAATCTTTTTTTTTTTTTTTTTTTTTTAGAAAGCAGCCTCAGAGTAAAAAAGCCTGTGCCCTGCCAGCAGCTGCAGAGAAGGACCCATACTTTATGTGGAAGCAGCGGTCTCTCTGCAGAAGTCCAACACACCCTCCCCCACTCAGTCAGAGTTCTCCAATAAGCAAAGGTTATTAGACATGTGCAGAGTGAAAACATTTGTTTTGTTTCAGATTGACTTGTTATGTTACTAATTTAGTTGCATTTGTAACGCAATTCGTTTAGTTTCGTCTGTTCATTTTTGACTGGATTCAAATTTTTCGATTGGATTCAAAGTATTCAAATTAAATTTGAAGTATTGACAAAGGAGCAAACTGGCATGTTACGAAACGCGTTACCCCAAGCGTGTTACCCCCCCCTTTCAAAAAGACGGCTATATTATATTACATTATATTTATATATATATTATATAAATCTATTTTATTTTTTAATATTCTATTCAATTTTTCCTATTCTATTCTTTTATTTTCTACCCTTCTCTATTCATTTCTATTCTATCCTTTTCTATTCTGTTCTATTGTATTATTTTCTATTCTATTATTTTGTTTTCTAGTCTATACTTTTATTTTCTGTTCTATTCTATTCTATTCTGTTTTATTCTTTCCTCTTCTTTTCCAATTTCAAATTTCGGGAGACGATTATATTCTAATGCGCACAGTCTTTGAAGGAAATCAGTAATAGTTAGTAATACGTTTACATTTCAAATTTTATTTTGAGTTTGATTTTGTTTTCAAATTTATGCAAAAAAAAAAAAAGGAGAAAGGCTGGCGCCATGGAAGTCGGCTAAAACATAGTTTTATTATTGCATGTAAACAACAGTCAAAAAGAAATCCAATGCGTTTCGGCCGTCAGGCGGCCATGATTAACCACTTCAGCCCCGGAAGAATTTACCCACTTCCTGACCAGAGCACATTTTGCGATTGGGCACTGCGTCGCTTTAACTGACAATTGCGCGGTCGTGCCACGTGGCTCCCAAACAAAATTGACGTTCTTTTTTCCCCACAAATAGAGCTTTCTTTTGGTGGTATTTGATCACCTCTGCGGTTTTTATTTTCTGCGCTATAAACAAAAAAAGAGCGACAATTAAAAAAAAAAACGCATTATTTTTTACTTTTTGCTGTAATAAATATCTCCTAAAAATATATAAAAACATTTTTTTTCCTCAGTTTAGGCCGATACGTATTCTTCTACATATTTTTGGTAAAAAAAAAATCACAATAAGCGATTATTGATTAGTTTGCACAAAAGTTATAGCGTTTACAAAATGGAGGATAGTTTTATGGCATTTTTATTATTTTTTTTTTAAATGGCGTCGATGAGAGATTTTTATTGTGACTGCAACATTATGGCGGACACGTCGGACATTTTTGACACATTTGTGGGACCATTGTCATTTATACAGCAATCAGTGCTATACAAATGCACTGATTCCTGTGTAAATGACACTGGCAGTGAAGGGGTTAACCACTAGGGGGCAGTGTAGGGGTTAAGTGTGTCCTAGGGGCGTGTTGCTAACTGTGGGGGGCGTGGCTGTATTTTACACATCAGTGATCTCTGCTCCAATCACAGGGAGCAGAGATCAGTGACACTGTCACTAGGCAGAACGGGGGAGATGCTTGTTTACTTTAGCATCTCTCCGTTCTTCCTCCCCGTGAGGCGATCGTGACCAGACTCACGGAGCTTCCCGTGGGAGAGCGCCCCCCGCCGCCTCATAAAGGGCAAAGTACAGGTATGTGATTTTGCCTGTACGTGCCCTTCTGTCGACGTATATCGGCGTGAGGCGGTCGGGAAGCAGTTAAGGCCTGACGGCTGAAACGCGTTGGCTTTTTTTTTTTTGACTGTTGTTTACATGCAATAATAAAACTACGTCTTAGCCGACTTCCATGGCGCCAGCCTTTCTGCTTTTTTTTTTTGCATAGACTATATGGAGGTTTACAGAGACTTCACAGGCTGAATGCTGTGTTCTTGAGGCTCACCGGGCATTGCACGGGTGGTAGTAGTTCGGATGCACCTGTTCTTGTTTTCAAATTTGTTTCAAATTAGATTTAGATAATTCGATATTTCTGACAAAATATTGTTTCTTTATTTAATATTTGTTTAACCTCTTGAGATCCGCGCTATAGCCGGATGATGGCTACAGCGCGGACCTTCTTTGCCGGGACTACGTCTATTGAGGGGCGCGCGCGGCGCATTCTGTGATCGGCGAGTCAATGAGACTCGCCTGATCACCGACCCGAGCAAGGGGTCGATCCCGACCCCTTACCACGTGATCAGCTGTCAGCCAATGACAGCTGATCATGTGACAAAACAAAGCCGGTAATCGCCTATTTTTCCTCCTCGCGCTGAGAGCGCGAGGAGAGAAGAAAAAACACAGACATCAGTCCCGATCACGGCCAGTGTATCAGTGCCCACCTGCCCCCTGCCAGTAACCCCCAGAGAATTAAAAAAGTGCCACCCAGCAGTGCCACCCATCAGTGCCCATAGTGCCACCCAGCAGTGCCACCCATCAGTGCCCATAATGCCACCCAGCAGTGCCATACATCAGTGCCCACAGTGCCCTACATCAGTGCCCACAGTGCCATACATCAGTACCCACAGTGCCACCTATCAGTGCCCACAGTGCCACCTATCAGTGCCCACAATCTGCCTCAACAACATTGCTGCACCTCAGTGCCACATATCCGTGCCCATCAGTGTCATCTACCAGTGCCCATCAGTGCCCCCCATCATGCCCAGCAGTGCCACCTATCAGAGCCACCTATCAGTGCCACCTCTCAGTGCCCATCAGTCCCTTCTATCAGTGGTACCTATCAGTGCCCCTTAGTGCCACCCATGCGTGCCACCCATCCGTGCCACCTATCAGTGCCCATCAGTGCAGCCTTATCTGTGCCTATCGGTGCCACCTTTTCTGTGCCTATTAGTGTCGCCTTAACTGTGCCTATCAGTGCCCACCAGTGCCGCCTATCAGTGCCCACCAGTGCCGCCCATCAGTGCCCACCAGTGTCGCCCATCAGTGCCCACCAGTGCCACCTCATCAGCGTATTTCAATGAAGGAGAAAAATGACCTGTTTGCTAAATTTTATAACAAACTATTAAACATGATTATTTTATTTTTTTTGCATCTTTTTTTGTTTGTTTAGCAAAAAATAAAACTCCGAGCTGTAATTAAATACCACCAAAAGAAAGCTCTATTTGTGGGAAAAAAATGATAAAAATTTCATTTGGGTACAGTGTTGTATGCCCGCGCAATTGTCATTCAAAGTGCATCAGCGCTGAAAGCTGAAAATTGGTCTGGGCATGAGAGGGGTTTAAGTGCCCAGTAAGCAAGTGGTTAAATTCATTGCTATTGTAATTCGGAAATTCAAATACATCCGAATCTCCGAATAGTGAAAAACGCATCCGAATTTCGATTCGGAATGAAACAAACCACACATGTCTAAAGATCATAACGTTTGCTGAGTGGGGAACCTCTGCAGAGAGGCCGCTGCTTCTACTCAGAAAGCAAGGATCAAGCTGGCAGGGGACAGGCTTTTCTACCCCAGATGTGGCGACTTTCTGGAGAAAACAAACTGTAAGACTTTTGCAGAGCTTTTGTTTTGATGCCTCTGGAATGTGTTTAGCTGATTTAAACTGGAAGTTTGTGAGAGCTTTAATGGCAGGCGAGATTTCAGAGAGGTCGCAGTGTGGTACGGACCGGCGTTCGCCTCTTTTCTGTCCTCGGTGTAGCTGATAATCTGCCGGCGGTTTTGTGGTTTCCTTACAGTGTAAATTCCGGAACGGAGCGATGCGACTTGTTACAATAAACAGGGATAAGGAGGATTTGGCTGCCGGGATTTGTTATTGTTCCTTTCACACTGCGGGAACCGGATACATTCCCGGGGAGGACCGGGACACCGGCCTGCCTAAAGATCCATGCAAAGAGCTGTGTTTTGGTTCTGTGCTATTTTTGAGGTTTTATTTATTTTTGGACAATAGCGCAGTTTTATATGTTTTTTGTTTACATCCACCTGCCTGGTCAGCCTCCTATCTGTCCTCACATTGGAGGCCACTTAACCTTTTCACGCCCGCGCTACAGCTGAAAAACGGCTACAGCGAGGGCCCAAATTGCTGGAAAGGGGCGTCCATGTACGTCCTCCTGTGCACGCGCTCTGTGATTAGCGATCCAATGACAGCTGATCACGTGATGCAAACACAAGCCGGTAGTCAGCTTTTTTTTTCCTGCCGCTGAATGCATGAGGAGAAAAAAAAAATAAGTTGATTAGCGTCTTGTGTAAACAGGACATCGGTCCCATACACAGAGAGCAACTGCTACTGACTAGTGCCCAACAGTGCCACCTACCAGTTCATATCGGTACTGCTAAGCAGTGCCCACCAGTGCCACCTATCAGGGTCCATCAGTGCCACCTATCATTGCCCACCAGTGCTGCCAATTAGTGTCCATCAGTGCCTCATCATCAGTGCCACCTATCGGTGCTGCCTATTAGTGTCACCCACCAGTGCCACCTATCAGCGCCTTCAGTGCCACATATCAGTGCCACCTCTCAGTGCCCATCAGTGCTGCCAATCAGGGTCCATCAGTGCCTTATCATCAATGCCACCTATAAGCTATGAGTAAGCACTATCTTTAGTGTGAAACGCGTCAGTTTCTTTGTATCGCTTTGCTGTGGTCTGTATTTTTGTGATCCTGATTTTTTTTTATAAAAGGCTAAATTGTTTTTTCAGAGTGCAGCTGTCCAGAACTTTTTCCTCATCTTTGCTATCAGTGCTGCCTATCAGTGTCACCCACCAGTGTCTCATCATCAGTGCCACCCATCAGTGCTGTCTATCAGTGTTACCCACCATTGCCCATCAGTGCCACCTATCAGTGCCCATCCGTGCCACCCATCAATGCTGTCTATCAGTGCTGCCTATCAGTGCCCATCAGTACCACCTATCAGTGCTGTCTATCAGTGTCACCCACCAGTGCCCATCAGTGCTACCTATCAGTGCTTATCCATGCCACCCATCAATGCCGTCTATCAGTGCCACCTATCAGCGCCCTTCAGTGTCGTATATCAGTGCTCATCAGTGCTACCTATCAGTGCCCATCCGTACCACCCATCAATGCTGTCTATCAGTGCCGCCTATCAGCGCTCTTCAGTGCCGTATATCAGTGCCCATCAGTGACACCTATCAGTGCCCATCAGGGACTTATGATCAGTGCCACCTATCAGTGTCACCCACCAGTGCCACCTCTCAGTGCCCATCAGTGCCACCTATCAATGCTGTCTATCAGTACAACCTATTAGTGCCCTTCAGTGCCACATATTAGTGCCACCTATCAGTGCTGCCTCATCAGTGCCTCCTGATCAGTGCCCATCAGACCGGCCTCATCGGTGCATCCTGATCAGTGCCCACCATTGCCACGTCATCAGTGACCATCAGTGCCAACTATCAGTGCCTATTAGTGAAGGAGAAAAATTACCTTATAACAAACTATGAAGACTGTTTTTTTTTTTTTTAGCAAAAATAAAAACCCCAGTGGCGATTAAATACCACCAAAAGAAAGCTCTATTTGTGGGGAAAAAAATCATAAAAATAAAATTTGAGTACGTTGTTGTACGACCGCGCAATTGTCATTCAAAATGTGACAGCGCCGAAAGCTAAAAATTTACCTGGGCAGGAAGAGGGGGAAAGTGCCCGGTAGGCAAGTGGTTAATGATATGAGGATCTGTAGGGGTGATCGGGTGGTATCGGAATGTTGGAAGGTGGGTTTTTGTAGGAAGAGATTCTCGGGAATTGTGTGATCTCTGTGTATGGCTCTCCCATTGTTCCTTTCCTGTGTTGGGTACAGAGAATTCAGCACTCGGCTTCTCTCTGAATTATCGGATCATGGTTCAGCATGGATTTGTGTTTTGTATTATTTCAAGATACGCAGTAAGACATCCGGAATGATTCATGTAGGTTATTATTGTGAGCGGCGCTCGTTTTCCATAAAATCTAAACCATTCCCTGAAAAAACGACATTTCCTGTAAAGACGATTCTATTGATAATGATAAATCTGTACAAAGTGAGTGATTGTCATCCACTTCTTCCTGTGTACAGATTTATTTAAAAAAAATGATAACCATGTGCCGTAATCCATAGCAGCCAATAAGTAACAAACTCTTTATAGATTTCCCTGCAGCCAATGAGAAATAACCAATTTATAGGTCCCCCTACAGTTTATACATCTCCTTGCAGATAATAAAAAATAACATCCTTTCAGGTCTCCCTATAGCCAATGGGAAATAACCAATTTAGAGGTCTCCCTACAGGCAATCAGTAATAACTTAATTTTAGATCTCCCTACAGCCAATCAGAAACAACCAATTTATAGATCTCCCTGCAGCCAATCAGAAACAACCAATTTATAGATCTCCCTGCAGACAATCATAAATAACCAATTAATAGATCTCCATGTAGCCAGTAAAAAATAAATCCTTTTCAGGTCTCCCTATAGCCAATGAGAAATAACCAATTTAAAGATCTCCCTGCAGCCAGTCAGAAACAACCAATTTATTAATCTCCCTGCAGCCAATCAGAAACAACCAATTTATTAATCTCCCTGCAGCCAATCAGAAACAACCAATTTATAAATCTCCCTGCAGCCAATCAGAAATAACCAATTTATAAATCTCCCTGCAGCCAATCAGAAATAACCAATTTAAAGATCTCCCTGCAGCCAATCAAAAACAACCAATTTATAAATCTCCCTACAGCCAATCAGAAGTAACCAATTTAAAGATCTCCCTGCAGCCAATCAGAAACAACCAATTTATAGATCTTCCTGCAGCCAGTAAAAAATAAACCCCTTTTCAGTTCTCCTTACAGCCAATCAGATTTTTTTTTTTTATAGGTCTCACTGCAGCTGATCAGAAACAATCAATTTAAAGATCTCCCTGCAGCCAATTAGAAATAATCAATTAAAAGATCTCCCTGCAGCCAATCAGAAACAACCAATATATAGATCTCCCTGCAGCCAATCAGAAATAATCAATTTAAAGATATCCCTACAGCTAATCAGAAACAACCAATATATAGATCTCCCTGAAGTCAATCAGAAATAATCAATTTAAATATATCCCTACAGCCAATCAGAAACAACCAATTTATAGCTATCTCTGCAGCCAATCAGAAATATCCAATTTAAAGATCTCCCTGCAGCCATTCAGAAATAATCAGTTTACAGATTTCAGTACAGCCAATCATAAATAATCTCTTTATCGATCTCCCTGCATTCAAGCAAAACACGATTGGCCGCTGTAGCCCGCCGCACTCACACATTCAGCATACAATTTTTGTTCAGACATTCAGCATGACTCCATTTGCGGTGGTGGTGATGTTAAGTTGAAGTGGGTGTCAGTGATGTCACAAGTAATAGCTGAGCGCGGGGTCATTCCTCCCCCTCTCTCCTGACAGTCGGGGCAGTTTAATTATCTTGTGATGTGCAGAGGGTGACAACCTCTGGGGATCGGTGACACTGAACATAATAAGGCCGCAGTTCAGCCCGGAGACAATCTGCCAGGTAGTGACAGGCGAGGCCGAGCCGCAGTTTGGTCCACGTCTCCGGATGCTCCAGACAGACACATTATAAAGCCGTGTCAGGCATATTGTAGCAGTGAACTGAGGATGCTTTGCAGGAAACACTGCAGCTGTGCTAAAGACCAGAAGCCCAATCAATTCACAATTAAGTAGAACTCCAGCCACAGTGTTTTTGTGGAGTTTTTTGCATAGAATGGAGAAAGTTTAGGACCTCTGTTAGGTCTTTATTTCTGTCCCTGCCAGGGAGATTCACTCCTACTTCCTGTTCTAGTGACACAACAGGGGAAATTCCCTTAGTGAGGACACAGCAACAAACATCTCATGAGGTTCTCACCTTCTTCTATGTTACTGGTAGTGTAATGTGTGTCTATTGGAGATGTTCAATTAATTTACTGAGTGGTGACCCGTCCATTAGGGGTTCAGGGGCACCACCCTCTTAATCCATGCGTCCGGCCCCAATCTACGTGCAGGGCGCCAGATGCATGGATTTTAATGAGTTTTTTTTTTTTAAAGCACATGATTAGAGCCTGAGGGTCTAATTGGCTTAAAAAAAAAGGGTGGGTTTGGGGTGCAGAGCACTGCGCCTTGTGCCCTGTGCCCACCCAGTTGTGTGACAATAGTGAATTAATATTCGCTATTGTCTTCCTGCGTCTCCTCCCTCCTGAGACCCGACTGGCCAGGGAGTCTTAGGACTGGTGATCACCGCCGTCCGTCTCCCGTGGGAAGGGGGGAGGGGTAGGTTTTTTTAATTATGACTGACCTTACCTGAGGCAAGTGAGGCCTGTCGTCCTTTAGATGTTGTTCTGGGTTCTTTTATGGCCTCCTGGACGAGTCGTCGTCATGCTCTTGGAGTCATTTTGGTCGGTCGGTCACTCCTCGGTAGGTTCCCCATTGTTCCAAGTTTTCGCCATTTGTAGATAATGGCTCCTCCTGTGGTTCACTGGAGTCCCAAAGCCTTAGAAATGGCTTTGTAACCCTTTCCAGACTGGTACATGTCAATTACTTTGTTTTTCATCTGTTCTTGAATTTCTTGAGATCGCGGCATGTTGTGTTGCTTTTTTAGATCTTTGAGCATGCTTCAGTTTGTCAGACAGTTTCTATTTAAAGAAGAACTGCAGTCTGCTCGCATAATTTATAATAAAAACATCTTCGCCATTCTGAAGCTTCCCTCCAACCACTTTGCACATTATTTTATATATACTGTGATTCTGTACTTGCCAAATATGCTGCAGAATTCTCCCTCCACTGAGTCTGGCTGCAGCCATTTCAACTGTGGGCAGCTGAAGCTGTTGCCTGTTCACTTCCTGGATTTACACAGAGGCACAGAGGCACACTTCCAGCTCTGCAGCTTTCATTGGCCCTCTTATGACACCTCCCCCCTCTCTTCCTGGCAAACGGTCACGAGAGAGAGAGAGAGAGCTGTGCATGTTTTTATAAGCCGAGGCTAATGACCAGACAAGAAACAGGAAGTGGGCTGTATAAGGTATTTACTGGCAGAAAAAAAATGTTTTACTATCCAATTAAAATTGGAGGTCTTCCCACCGCTGCAAAAATTAAAAGCCAGCAGCTACACATACTGCTTTTAATAATCGGACACTTACCTTTCCTGGAGTCTAGCAGTTTCGGCACCACAGATGAAGTTTCCATCAGCTGTCGGGTGCATGCCGCCTCTATTGCGAGTAAGGGAACCCAGCAGTGTAGCCTTTCAGCTTCACGATGAGGACCCTACTGTGCATGCGCGAAGCTCCGCTCCTCTCTCCTACTGGCCCAGTGACAGGGGGAGGAGGAGGGAGCCCCAGCCGTGACATCAATACCCGTGGCTGAGGCTCCCAGAAGTGGGGAAAGCATACTGGTAAAAGACAGGTATGCTGTCCCCCTTGCCCCCCGAAAGGTGCCAAATGTGGCGCCAGAGGGGGGGGGGGGAGGAGTACAATGAGCGAAAGTTCCACTTTTGGGTGGAACTCCAATTTAAAACAACAAGGGCAGAAGATTTAATAGATGGAAAGATTAAAAAATGACTGAAGTGGTTTTCTTGAGTCAACAGGTCTATTAGTAATCAAGTGAAAGTATTTAATAAAAATTAATTAAATCGCTCTCTCTGTGAATAATTACAATCCCAATATGCAAAATTTTCAAAGATCGTGACTGCAAAGAATTTATACAAATATATATATATAGTGTCCCAAGTGGTGCACAAATTGCACCAAAATATAAATGCAAAAAACTGCAAAAAAAAACTGTGATGCAATAGAGTTCATTCAATTTTCAGTGCTCTATCATGTATTCCGGGTCTTGGTTAAAATATTCCACCACCATCAACACCTGCCACACATCCTACTCACCAGAATCCCATGACACCCATTACAGGTATCATAATAGGCCCAAACGACAATCCCAACCGAAATACCCAACGGCCACAAAGGTTGTCAGTAACAGGATTCAATCAGCATTCAATTGGCATCAATCGCTGGATGTTTTCAATGGATATACTCCAGATGGATGTCCTCAGCAGTAAACCAGTGTTATTAGTGGAAAAGAAAGATGGAACTTCCATGGTGAACTACGTTTAGCATTTATTCCAAAAAGATTCCATTAAAAGTTTGAAAACAGCTTAAAAACAGCACAAATGTTTTTTCTTCAGCAGCTGGCACTTCCACGTGTTTGAAAAAGCGCCGTCAGCGTTCCAGGCTGCGTTACAAACGGAGGTGATGTGTCTCAATCAATACACCTGAAGACGTCAGAGCTCGCTGATGAAACATGAAGGGTGTATTGATTGAGACACATCACCTCCGTTTGTAACGCACCCTGGAACGCTGACGACGTTTTTTCAAACATGTGGAAGTGGCAGCTTCTGAAGAAAAACCATTTGTGCTGTTTTTAAGCTGTTTTCAAACTTTTAATGGAATCTTTTTGGAATAAATGCTCAACGTACTTCACCATGGAAGTTCCATCTTTCTTTATTTTCCACTAATAACACTGGTTTCCTGCTGAGGACATTACATCCATCTGGAGTATATCCATTGAAAACACCCAGCGATCGATGCCAATTGAATGCCGATTGAGTTGCTGACAACCTTTGTGGCCGTTGGGTATTTCGGTTGGGATTGTCGTTTGGGCCTTTTATGATACCTGTGCCGCACTAACCCCCGAAGGAGCTGCTAGTTATTTTTCTGGGCTTACCGTTACCTTCCGCTCAGGGGCGGACTGACCATTCGAGCACTCGGGCACTGCCCCAGGGCCCCATGCCACTAAGGGGCCCCATCAGGGTTGCCAGCCTCAATAAAACCAGGGACAGTATGTAAAAATCTGTGTTTTTAAAAAAAATCCCAAGATTATACCTGCCCCGCCTCTCCAGTACCTTTTCAATGTGTGTATTCTGTGTGTGTATATTGTGTGTCTGTGTGTGTATACTGTATGTGTGTGTGTGTGTATACTGTGTGGCCCCCATAATCTCCTATTGCCTGGGGGCCCATAAACTCATATTGCCTGGGGGCCCCATAATCTCCTATTGCCTGGGGGCCTCATAATATTCTATTGCCCAGGGGCCCCATAATCTCCTATAGCCCGGTGGCCCCATAATATTCTATTGGACGGGGGCCCCATGAGTTGTCAGTCCACCCCTGCTTCCGCTTCTTCTTATGACACATCTAGGGGATGTCCCGTGGTAGGTGACCCAGTAACTTGAGACTGACAATAGATCCACTTGAATGGATTTTATTTGCAAACTTCAACCATTGAACAGTCTTTCAACTTGGGATCAGAGGGTTGGAAAGGAGTTCAGGTACTCTAAATGTCAAAGTCCAAAACGTTAAAGAACTTGCTTACTTTGACTGCATCCAGAGAATAGCCCTTCACAGCTGGATGATCACTCAGATTGGACAGTCCCTCTCTGACAAGGCCTAGCAGCCAACAAGGTGCTTTACTCAGGAACAAAATCCTTATCACCGACGATGTTGCAGAACATGTAGGGAAACTAAGCTGTAGAACACTTGTAGGATACCTGGATCTTTCAGCCTGCTTGGTGATATCCACAAGACCGGATTCTCTCGGTTACTTCAGCCCTTCCAGGCTCTTGTTAAGAAAACCAACCCGTACGTGGTGTTCTTCTAAAGAGTCCTCCCCTGGAATGCTTGAAGTAGTCTGGGTCTCTCCCAAACCGGAGTCGGCACCCAACCACCTCAGAATCCTTCCTTTAGTCTCCCTGCCTTGGGCTACCCTGCCCTGAGGCATTAAAGTTGGGTGGATCCGCACCCCAGGCCATAGCCTTCCTGGGGGCTGGTCAGGAGGACCGGGACCATGTAATCAGCACATAATACTGGACCGGAACCCCGAACCACGTGACATCCGTGTCTTAAATACCCTCTCCCAGAGGGCACAGTGGGAGGGCCACTCCCACTGACCTGGCTCCGAAAGAGAGTAACCAAACGCTTGACTAGACCATAGTTCCACGCCTGCCACCAGAGAGCAGCGCCCCCCTGTGGCCAGACTGAACATTTGACACAAACGTCTAATTTAGACAAATAGGCCCAAACCAAATTGTAGTCTGGGCAAAGTTTTAACTTTGAAAAACATAGCGGGTGCTCTTCAGGAGCCCGCCGCTACACCTGTAATGGGTGTCATGGGATTCTGGTGAGTAGGATGCGTGGCAGGTGTTGATGGTGGTGGAATATTTTAACCAAGACCCGGAATACGTCATAGAGCACTGAAAATTGAATGAACTCTATTGCATCACAGTTTTTTTTACAATTTTTTGCATTTATATTTTGGTGCAATTTGTGCACCACGTGGGACACTATATATATATATATATATATATATATATTTGTATAAATTCTTTGCAGTCACGATCTTTGAAAATGTAACATATTGGGATTGGAAGAGCGCGGTTTAATTCATTTTTATTAATTACTTTTCACTTTTTCACTTTTTAATTACTTTCGCTATTTTATTTCACTTATAACGAGCTGCTCCTATCTTGTTGTTTTTTTTTTTTTCATTAGTCTTAATTGACACCATTTGCACAGGTCAAGTGTGTTTTCACTCTTAATTTTTCATTTGGTAATAATCAAGCCTGGGTGTGGCAAGTGAAATTTAAGATTTTTTTTTTACTGATCAGCGTAGGTGAGTTGACATGCACTGCCATTCAAAAACCCAGTTTAAAAGAATAGTAGTGTTTTTTTTTGTGGTTATGTCCCCTTTAAGGGGTATGGCGGGGGGGGGGGGGGTCCTATGCCTACATATGTTTGCTAGTAGGTGTCCCTCATTCCCATCTCAAAATGTTGGGAGGTATGTAGAGCCCATATATAGCGCACATCAACAGATGTCAACCTAATACATAATCAGCACCATTACAAACAACGGCAAACCTCTACGGATGCCTTAATGCATGTTAAATGCGTGTGTTGAAATGCATCGGTGTGAAATGGTCCTATGGGGTTTAGTAAGCAGTTTAGCCAACTGCAGAAGATCAATGACGGTTGGAGCCATCGATCGAGGGAATCCTAAAGGAAGAATTCATGGCTTCCCTGTGCAAGTTTACATTCGTCTTTATGTGGTATCCACTTTTCATTTGCTGCCACTGTTATCGATGTTGTATCTACTGATGCATTTAGCAAAAAGCACCATATAAAACCATGGCTATCCTATAGAAAAGCATCGATGGATGTTGTGAATGAGCCCCAAATGGGTTTAAAATGACCCTGTACTTTGCCCATAGTGGGAAATGGGTACATTATATGCTATGGAGCATAAGTGGCATGGACCCTCCTTTCACCAGCTCCCCATCTGTTCTGATCCACAGCTGGCCCACCCATGTTATTTCATAGCCACATTTTTACAGAATCACAGCCAACTAGAAAACAGCAGGGGGGGGCGCTAGAGAAACCTTTTGCTGGTTATTTGATAGCTGCAATTTTTCAGTGTTACAGCCAACCAGAAAGCAGAAGGGGGCATTAGAGAAGCTTTTTATTGGTTGACAGACACATTTTTTTTTTTGTGTGTGTGAAAGCCAACCAGGAGGGGGCACTAGAGAGGATTTTTGTTGGTTATCTGATAGCAGTATTTTTTCAGCATCACAGCCAACCAGAAGGCAGGTGGGGAGCGGGGCACTAGAGGAGCTTTTTATTGGTTATTTGATAGCCGCATTTTTTTCAGTGTCACAGCCTACCAGAAAGCAGGAGGGGGGCGCTAGAGAAGATTTTACTGGTTCATCAACATGTTTTTTTCAGTGTTACAGCCAACCAGAAAGCAGGAGGGGGGCACTAGAGAAGCTTTTTGTTGGTTATTTGATAGCCACATTTTTTGAACATCACAGCCAACCAGAAGACAGGAGAGGGCGCTATAAAAGCTTTTTATTGGTTATTTGATAGCTAAATTTTTTCAGTGTTACAGCCAACCAGAAGGCAGGAGGGGGCGCTAGAAAATCGTTTTATTGGTTATTTAATAGCTACATTTTTTCAGTGTCACAGCCAACTAGAAGGCAGGTGGGGACTGGGCACTAGAGAAGCTTTTTATCGGTTATTTGATTGTTTTCAGTGCCACAGCCAACCAGAAAGCAGAAGTGGGCGCTAGAGAAGCTTTTTATTGGTTATTTGATAGCCACATTTTTTCAGCATCACAGCCAACCAGAAGACAGGAGTGGGCGCTATAAAAGCTTTTTATTGGTTATTTGTTAGCTACATTTTTTCCAATACAATGTAACAATTCTGGAGAATGCTAGAGGGAATTAGCAACCATGATTTGCATTTGTTTGCTAACAAATCTAGCCATGTAGTGGCCATAATGCAGTATCTTACTAATACCCTGAATAAAAAACCAAAACAAAAAACAACAAAAAAAAAACATTTGTTATGAAGGGAAAATAGCCTAAAGAACATTAATCTTTTTACCAATTCATGAAAAATGAATGTACATGCAGATTTTCTGGAAGAATGTAATTTTTTTTTATGAATACCCCCTTAGTGTCTGAGCAGTCAATCATCTTGTATGCTGTCACATGACAGTAAAGGGGGGGAGGGGGGGTGCACAGACCCCCGTGTAAATCTGTAGGGGAACAAAAAGAAGGGAAATGTCACTCCCCATAGAGCAAAGTGAACCTGTTATTTTCCTAGTATGTACAAAGGACAGGTTCACTTTAAATAAGTCCACTCTTGCTGTGGATGGAACCGCTCGGCGTGGAATAAATGATGGCGCCAGCTTGTTGCTCCTTATGCTTTGGCACTGTACTGACTCAATCCATCAGGACCATCGCTGGAGCGGCAGATATAATTGATCGCCCACCTTGTCTGCCAAAGCCCCAACAGCCAAGGAAATCCTTTGGAATATTAACAAAGATAAAATCAACAGCTCCTTGGATAAAACAGCCATAATGAATCGACTTCATTTTTACCGTGCTGCCTAATGAACCTCATTATCCCGTAATCATTCCTAAGTATCTCAGTGCCTGTTGTACATAACTAGGGGAGGTAATGGCTCAATTCAACCCGCCATCTTGTCTATAGGAAAAGGACACATATACAGTATAATGTATATATAAAAAAGGAAAAAAATCATATAATAGAGTTTATATAGTATAGTATGACACAATTACTAGATTAGCATGGCAGGTATAGGCTTGCTGAAAGATCTTTAGCATTGTGCACTTTTCTGGGTGTATTGGATGCCCCCCCCCCCCACTGCACTCTTTGGTTCCTTCTACTGCCACCTACATTACACCTGCATACTCCAGTGACATAAGGGAGGGTGTATTGGATGTCTGGTCCCCTGTTGCACTTTTTGCTTTCTTCTGCTGGCGCCTAGCTTACTACGGTGTACTCCCGTGATGTAGGGGTGTATTGGATGTCTGGTCCCCAACTGCACTCTTCGGTACCTTCCACTGGCACCTACATTACTACTGTCTACTCCATATATAGAACGATGACCATTAAGGCTATGAGGGTACCTCATCCTTATTTAAACTTTACATAGATAGAGAACCAATATAATGGATTATTGCAGTACCAGAGAGGGACTTATATAATCGCGGAGAAGGTTGACGCGTTTCACTTATTAGCTTCTTCAGAACCGATTACTCCGTGATTTGTTGTTGCAAATCACGGAGTAATCAGTTCTGAAGAAGCTGATAAGTGAAACCCGTCAACCATCTCAGTGATTATATATGTATATATGTATAACTACTGTATCGAACCTCACAAATGTATTTGATGTTTTACTATGTGTTTTCTTTTGTGTATAATTTTTTTATAATAAACGTATTCTTAATTAATTTGTGAATAAAAACCTCTCTGGTACCGCAATAATCTATCGTGTTGGTTCTCTATGTATGTACTGTTTAGTCCAGTAACGTAGGTGTGGATGTATTAGATGCCTGGTCCCTCACTGCACTCTTTGGTTTTTCCGCTACCACTTACATTACTACGTGATGTAGGTGTGGATGCAGGGGTGGACTGACAACTCATGGGGCCCTCGGGCAATAGGAGATTATGGGGACCCCGGGCAATCAGAGATTATGGGGCCACACAGTATACACACACACAGTATACAATCACACAGTATACACACACACAGTATACACAGACATGTTTCTATTGGCTGAGAAGGTACTGAAGAGGTGGGGCAGCTATAATCTCAAGATTTTTAAACCAAAAGGATGTCGGTAAGGGACATTTCAGAGACATATGTAAAAAAAACACAGATTTTTACGTACTGTCCCTGGTTTTACTGAGGCTGGCAACCCTGAGGGGGCCCCCTAGTGGCCCTGGGCCCTCGGGCAGTGCCCGACTGGCCAAATGGTCAGTCCGCCCCTGTGTGGATGTATTGGATGGCTGCCCCCCCCCCCCCCACTGCACTCTTTGGTTTTTCCGCTAGCACCTACATTACTACTGTGTACTTCAGTGACATAGGGGTGGGTGTATTGGATGCCTGGTCCCCCACTGCACTCTTTGGTTCCTTCCACTGGCACCTACATTACAACTGTGCACTCCAGTGAAATAGGGGTGGGTGTATTGGATGCCTGGTCCCCCACTGCACTCCTTGGTTCCTTCCACTGGCACCTACATTACTACTGTGTACTCCAGTGATGTAGGGCGGGTATATTGAATACCTGGTCCCCCACTGAGCTAAATGCAAAACCAATAAATTGCAAAAACAGAAAAGGCTAAAAGCGAAAAAGTAAAAAGAAACTAATGTAATCAAATGAAGTGATGGTGAGGAGATTCGCAGCTGTTGACACAAACCGAGGGAGGATGGATCCAAGAGGAAGGGGAACCGCAAATAAAGATCTGCAGACAGATCCAGGGGAGATCCAAAAGCTTGCAAAAAAAACATAAAAAACAAAACACAGATGCCAAGGTGCTAAATCAATAAACGCAACTTAATTTTTTGGAACAAACATTTCCAGACTTACAAATGGGCACAGGTAGAGCAGCGGGCATTGGGTATACTGGAGGCCTGGTCCCCCACTGCACTCTTTGGTTTTTCCGTAAACAAGATTGGTTATTAAACCAAGTGATTTTTTTTACCACTACTATTCCTTTATATTGGCTTTTGGAATTTACAAATGCAGCAATTTAGAAATCGGATGAAAGGTTTAGCCCTGGAAAACACTTTTTGATAGATAAAAAGTGAATTTTTGTATACATCTATATAGATCAGACCAAAATGAGGGACAAGTGAGGAGGAAAGAGGGACATTGCTCCAAATCAGGGACAGTCGCTCGAAATCCGGGACAGATGGGAGCTATGGCAGTGGGTTATGGACGCAGTGCGTGGCTTTCCTGTGCGAACCGGCCCTGAGGACATCTAGTGGCAGAAAAAAAGTACTGCAAGGGAACTGAATAATCTAGTTGAGAAGGACTATTTATTTTCATCTTGCTGTTTTTGCCTGGGGGGTTCAGTGCTGTACTTTCCCTTTAAGAGCTGTATGTTTTCTAATGCTGTAAAAGGGTTATATCTCAGATATTAACAGCCTTACCAACAGAGCCCTTTAAGGCTGCATTTGACCCACATTCCGTGCATTGCGTTGATTCCCTTCCTACATAAAAGCACCCTGGACGCATGAAGCGCAATAAAAGTGATGCGTCATAAATACGGCTGGTCTATTGTCCTGCCATTCTTGTTTGTACAGAGACTATTGACTGCATCCAGAGAATCAATAAGAACACACAGTACAGCTACAGACGTTGTGGCTGCTGTTCATGATGTGAAAAGCCTGCGGGTTCAACTGACCTTCCTGACAAGTGTGAAGACCCCCTCCTATGGAGGACGGATCAATCCAAACTGATGCCCAGGAGGGCTCCGCAGAGGTCATTAGGCAACATGCCGAAAGTAATCTGCACCCCCCTTCTGTAGCATGCATATATTATCCAACTGAGAACAGGTGCTGCTGATTATAACCAGAAATATATATATATATATATATATATATATATATATATATATATATATATATATATATATATATATATATATATATATATATAGGAGCTGTTTGTATTTCTGTCTATCCAGTTCTGAGATTTACAAAGCTCTGCCACTCAGCTCAGCACAGCCCTGTCAGGGCGGGGGAGGTGTCTTTTTTTTCTCTATCTAGGGGTAGTGATGAACAAAAGTTCGCGAACCACAAAGTTCGCGGCAGACCCCATTGACTTTAATGGCGGGCGAACCTTAAAAACCTACAGGTCATATTTTCAGCCACAAAATATTTACTAGCTGTGCACACATAGTCCCACCACATGGACACTGACATAACAAAAGTATTAAGTGAATCTGGGTTCGACAACGACCAGCATTCTTTTTTTATCTGTGAAATTTTGACAATTCAGGAGCGCATGAGGGCCATGGAGGAGAGGCAAGATCAGGCCAGGCTATGAAGGGGATGCAGGAGATGATCAGTGCCACAGTCAGGGCAGCACAGTCCTGTGCCAGTGTCCCAGTGTGCCAACCTGTGCTTGAGCCCCTCCCTCTGCCTGGCCCTTACCCCCACCTATGCAGGGCTCCACTGCGGTGGTCCGGAGGTGCCAGTCCAGTGCTGATCCTCAGCCATGGTGCTGGCACAGCCTGCTGATTGGCTTCTCCGCTGCTATCTCCCTCACTGTCTGAAACCAGCACCGCGATAGAGACTGAGCACTGACACCAGCACCGAGATAGAGAGCACTGACACCAGCACCGTGATAGAGAGCACTGACACCAGCACCGAGATAGAGAGCACTGACACCAGCACCGTGATAGAGAGCACTGACACCAGCACCGAGATAGAGAGCACTGACACCAGCACCGTGATAGAGAGCACTGACACCAGCACCGTGATAGAGAGCACTGACACCAGCACCGAGATAGAGAGCACTGACACCAGCACCGAGATAGAGAGCACTGACACCAGCACCGTGATAGAGAGCACTGACACCAGCGCCGTGATAGAGAGCACTGACACCAGCACCATGATACGTCCTTTGACGTAATCGCATGCACCTTCTGCAATTTGCCACTTTGGCTCAAGCCTGTTGCTCCTGCCCTACTCCTACCACCCCTGCGGAAGGGCCTGCCTCTTCCTCTGCCTGTCATTTTTTAAATGACCATGTGACAAAAGTCTCTAGAGAAGTGCAGTATGTATGTGGAAGAAGGTATGTAACACCCCGCTTCAATCTGTAGTTTTTGGGGGCCACTGGTCTATCTCACCAGTTATAATACTTTTTTCTAATTGCGTTTGTCACTCTTTGTAGTATCGCTGCAGAACCGCTCAGCAGTCACAATGCTGCACAGTGGAAATGCACTATACTATGCTTTCTATATGTGCAAGTATTTTAAAGGTGTATTACGCCCCTATATACTGCACACCAAATAGTACACCTATACCAGTCCTTAAAAGGACCTTTGTGGACCTAGTAGCTAGTGATTTGCAGACTGTCCCTCAGTCCCTACACTGATAAAAGACAGCTGCAGAATCGGTCAGCAGTCAAGTATAATAGGCTTTCTATATCTGAAAGAAAGTATATTATACGTGTACAACCCTATATACTGTACACCTATACCAGTCCTTAAAAGGACCTTTGTGGACCTAATAGTAATAGCTAGTGATTAAACTGACTGTCCCTGCTCCACACAGCGTCCTGTCCCTACACTGACAAAAGACAGCTGCAGAATTGGTCAGCAGTGCACTCAGCAATCAGCAGCACAGCAGTCAGCAGCAGTGCACCAGAACCCTATATACTATACACCTAAACCAGTCCTTAAAAGGACTTTTGTGGACCTAATAGCTAGCGATTTGTGTCACTACAGTCTGTCTCTGCTCCACACAGCAACCTCTCCCTACACTGACAAAAGACAGAATGTAAAATGGCCACCAGATCAGGTCTATTTATAAGGTAGGGGGAATGCCCATTGTCCATGTGCTGAAATGTCTCAATTGGCTGTCCTGTACCCCATGATGGATGTGTCATGGGTCAAAGTTCTTTCACGTGTAAACGCATATGTCAGCCGGCTTGGCGAATCCCGAACACACAAAATTCGCTGCGAACCGACCGCCGGGCGAACCGCAAGGCCATCCCTATCTAGGGGTGACCATACTTTGCTGGAGACTTATGTCAGACCCTTTTCATCTACTGTATAGCTGATAATTTGTGGCTCTTAACACTACACGGCACCTTGCACATCAACAGATTGTGCATCTGGTCCATCTGAGCCTTTTCTGGCCGCTCTGTGCGCCCTTTGGGGGTGGCCGTCTTGGTCTCGGTGTCTACTTGCAGCTTTTGGGAGCTGGATTTGGTGACGTATATTGTGCTATCAAATATATCCCCCATGAGGAAGCCCAAGGTTGACGAAACATGTCGGGATAACTTCAATACCATCACCTTCTTATACAATAAGATACTCCCACATATATACGGCATATCACAAAACAAGTTGTATTGATACGCATGTTTGTTTCCTAATAAAAAACTTTTTATATTTTGGACTTGTGTCTTTTTTCAATCTGACTAACTATGTAACTATACTATGTATGTATTAAGAAAAATCGGCGGTGGATATTCACTTTTTTTAGAAGTAAAAAAACTGCCCAATATTACCGATATTGCTTCAAGGGGTTTTATGCCCCTGCAACTGCCGTTCTTAATAGCGGACAGTCGGCTTTATTGTAATAACATAGATGCAGCTCAGCAGCAGCTGTTATTAGAAGCAGCGGAAAGGGACATCCCCCCCACCACTCGCCCGCTCGTCCCACCGGGAGGCCAGAGCAACCAGTCAGCACGTCTGCAGGCTGGCTGAAGCATCGGCTTCGTTCGGTTCTCAGATATAGTAACCCGGAAGTGATGTCATGACGTCACTTCCCGGATTACTGGCATCTTAAAGGCACCCGTCTTAAAAAATTAAGTATTCAAAAACGCAGATCTTGGGGTGCAGAGGAGGGGTTTGGGGTCTTATAGGCCCCCGATCTCTCCATAAAGAGTACCTGTCACATGCCTATTACTGTCACAAGGGATGTTTTTTACATTCCTTGTGACGGCAAACAACAGTGATAATAATAAAACAAAAACAGATATATATATATATATATATATATATATCCTCCTGTACCTTTTGTATTGTATTTTGTATTTCCTCCTGTACCTTTTGTATTGTACTGTAATTGTGTTGTCCCCCTTATACATTGTAAAGTGCTGCGTAAACTGTTGGTGCTATATAAATCGTGAATAATAATAATTTTATATATATATATATATATATATATATATATATATATATATATATATGTGTGTGTGTGTGTATATATATATATATATATATATATATATATATGTGTGTGTGTATATATATATATATATATATATATATATATATATGTGTGTGTATATATATATATATATATATGTGTGTGTATATATATATATATATATATATATATATATATATATATATATATATATATACACACACACACACACACACATATATATATATATATAAAATGACAGCGTAAATTTTTTTTTTTAAATGTACAAAGTATCGGCAAAAACTCGGCTATCGGCGGGAGAGGTGGTCGAAATATCCCCCCCAAAAACCTCTCTGTATCCAGTGTTTTTTCTCTGTTGTGGTTCAGTAATACTTACAGGAGTAGAGCTACCCCTGTAGGAGCTGTTGATTAGGCTGGGTCCTATGTTCTTTGCCTCAACCAGGTGCGGTAAGGGTTCGGTATAATGCGGTATAGAGTTCATATAGGTGTAGTCTAGGTTTGGAACAAGTGCAGTATAGAGGACGTGGTATGGATTGGGTACACTTGGTGTTCTGCTCTCAGTGGCCCAGTGTTGCTGGCAGTATCAGCAATGGGCGAATACTCCTCTCACCAGTCCCCAGGATGCTGCAGTGCATTTTTCCAACACAATTTTTGGGGAAAAATACACTTTTTTAAAATTTCAATGCAAAAAAAAAAAACACAATACATACCCCCATTTTTGGGGGGTGAAAATATAAAAGATGATGTTACGCAGAGTAGACAGATACCAAACATGTGACGCTTTAAAAATTTACTTTTTTTTTTAAATTCAAATTATTAATTTATTAATTCATTCATTCAATTTTTTTAAATCACTTTTATTGCAGTCACAAGAAATGTAAACATCCTTGTAAGAGCAAAAGGCATGTGACAGATTTCCTATTGAGGGTCTGCCCTGGAGTGGAACCGGCCTTTCTGGTCTGGCTCTGACTCATCCTCTCATCGAGCCTACTCTGCAGGAACTAGACAGGTATTTCAAACTGTCAGGAGTGCCTAGCTTCCCCTCATCCGTATCACCTATAATAGGACACCCACGCTGCGTGCCAGGCGCCTTAGACAAATCCCTCCGAATTCGTCAAGACCAGGAACTAGCCAGAGCCTCTCTCTTCTTGGGGACAGGAGAATGGAGAGACCTTTCGGTTCTATATGCAGAACTAGGGGGTTCCGCGATGGGCAGATGGAAATTGGCCCAACTTTTCCATTTCCTCAAATCCCTACCAAGAGTTGATAGCTTCCGCAGATCTTTGGCCCCATTCGAAGAGTTGTGCATGGTGGAAGGACTAATACGCAGGTCCCTCTCCTGCTCATATGGCATTCTACTGGAACATACATCCCAGGTGGACCCCCCGTTCCTTAGAAAATGTGAGAGAGACCTCAATGTTCAGCTTTCGGAAGACCAAAAGAATCGCATACTTCTTTCAGCGCACAAGTCCTCCTTGTGCAGCAAATATCAAGAAATCACATACAAAATTCTGACCCGCTGGTATAGAACTCCCACAGTCCTGGTTGCCATCTTTCCAGGACACAGCCCAATGTGTTGGAGATGTTGCACACAAAATGGCACATTGCTGCACATCTTTTGGGAATGCCCGAACCTGACCCAGTTCTGGAGGCAAGTCCTCTGGATTATATACAATCTTACCAAGGTTGACCTCCAAGATAACCCAGCAGCAATATTTCTCAACTTGACCCCCATGTCTAGTAGAAAATATTGTAAATCACACCTTTTAAATGCGGCCAGGGCATGCATCCCTAGTGCGTGGAGGCAGCAGTCCCCACCGGTATTATCGCAATGGTTTGCAAGGGTCTGCGACATTCATCATATGGAGCAGCTTACGTCGACCATGGGGGACAGGGAGGAGTAACACAACGCCCGATGGATGCCTTGGATTCTTTTCAGGTTCTCAGATGAATATAAGACTTATTTGTGAGCCCGCTCGTTAGTGGGGAGTGGAGGGCCCGGCTCGCAAGTCCCACTGGAGTCTCTCCTCTTTGCTTTGCTCCCCTTTGACCACTCTGGTCTACCTTATCCTTCCACTACACCCTTCTGTCTCCTTTCCTCTTGACCTACCCTTCCCCTTTCCTATTCACCCCCCTGCCCTTACCCCTTAGAAACCCAGCAAAAACTTGTTTCTTTCCAACCCTAAACTCCCAGATAGCTTGACCCATCGGATGTCCTGGCCATGGGCTTCCCGCAGTCTGTTCCACCTGGGACACTTGGTGGACCCCAGAACGAGAAGACTGTTGCCTTTCTCGGAGCTCCAGGCTAAGTATGACCTCCCCCGACAGACGTTCTACAGCTACTTACAAATTAGACATTTTGCGCAAACTATAGCCCCGCTGCTCCAATTCTCCCCACCCTCCCCATTTGAACTGATCATACTGGAAGGACGTCATCGCAGGGGACTGATTTCAGTCAACTCACACCATTTCCACATAAGGGGTAAACACGCATATATGAAACGCTGGGAGAAGGAGTTGGGCACTTCCACTAGAGGCATGGCGGGGGGCGTGGAGGCAGGCAGCTAAATCTTCCCTATGCACCCTTTATAAAGAAAACTCTTATAAAATACTTTTTTTTTGGTACCAGACTCCGGACATACTACACAAAATGTATTCCTCCACCTCGGACCGTTGCTGGCGCTGCCTGAAAGACAGGGGCTCCCTGTTTCATATATACTGGACCTGCCCTCTGATAACCCTATTCTGGAACCTGACCCGACAGATCCTTACTCGGCTATTTGAAGTCCCTATACCGTTTGACCCCAAATTCTTCCTACTTGGCCTATCCCAACCTAAGATAGCTAAACCATCTCGGAAGCTCCTAAGGCACGTCCTCACAGCAGCCCGTTGTTTGATAGCCAGGGGCGTAACTATAGGGGGTGCAGCAGTCGCGACCGCAACCGGGCCCTGTGATGCAGAGGGCCCATGCAGCCCCCTCTACATATGGCCAGCAGCAGCATAGGCAGCTAGGGGGTACCAGTGCACCATGCACACGGGTGGCTGGAGGTGGAGGGTGACTAGCAGAGCTCCATGCTCTACTATCGCACTGGCTGCTGTTTAGTTGTGCATTCCCCGCATGACCTGTGTCCTCGGCCGGCTCCTCAGGGTACCCCTCTCCTGCTCCATGCATTGCCGCTCAGTCCATTGTCTGTTCTCCCCAACCAGTGGTGGAACTACAGGGCTCACAAAGGTCATACCTGTGACCACGCCCTGGAGTTCCACCGCCAGACTCGGAGGGAAGGGCCCTGGCTGGAGTTCAGGGGGGCCCTTCATGGTTTCTTGCATCGGGGCCCTGAAGGTTCTAGTTACGCCACTGTTGATAGCCCTTAATTGGAAGAATCAAATGGCCCCAACCATGGAAGCCCTCTACTCTAGGATTAAGGACGTAGAACTTATGGAAAAGATGACTGCCAGAATACGAGATAGGCTGGAGGAACATGACCAGATCTGGGGGAGATGGCGGCTGCTGGAGGACTAAGGGCGAGCCGATGGAGGTATGGTGATGTGGATCTCTGGCTCTTCCCTATCCTTTTTCTCTCTTTTCTTTCTCTTTCCACTTTCTATGTTTATACAGCGGACTCTCTCTACTGCGCTTTTAGTTTCTCGTGTAGGCCGCATACTAGACCCTGTCGGGCTATAGGGGTCTGGGCATGAACAGCTGACTTATGGTGTCTTCTGTCCCCCAGTACACCGCCGGCCAGTTTAACCACTTAACAACCGCCCTATAGCCGAATGACGGCTACAGGGCGGTTTCTTAACTCTGGGAGGCCGTCATATGACATCCTCCCAGAATTCCGCTCTCGCGCGCCCCCTCGAGAGCATCCGCGACCGCCGGGTCCACAGGACCCGGCGCATCACAGATCACGGTAAACGGCCGCTCATCGCGGCCGTTTACCACGTGATCGCTCCGTCAAATGACGGAGTGATCACTTGTAAACAAACCGGCGTCATAACATGACTCCCTCCCCCTCTCTGTACCGTTCGGAACAGCAGAGGGGAAAGAGATCGGTGTCAGCAGCGATGTGGGCTGCATCTGCAGTGTCCACATCGCTGCTCATCGAAAATTAACCCCTCAATTCCCTGCCAATACTCTGCAATACCCTGCCATTACTCTGCATTACTCTGCAATACCCTGCAACACTCTGCAATACCCTGCAATACTCTGCAATACCCTGCAATACTCTGCAATACCCTGCAATACTCTGCATTACTCTGCATTACTCTGCAATACTCTGCAACACTCTGCAATACTCTGCAATACTCTGCATTACTCTGCAATACTCTGCATTACACTGCAATACTCTGCAATACTCTGCAATACTCTGCATTACTCTGCAATACCCTGCAATACCCTGCAATACCCTGCAATACTCTGCAATACCCTGCAACACTCTGCAACACTCTGCAATACCCTGCAACACTCTGCAATACCCTGCAACGCTCTGCAACACCCGCCAATACCCTGCAACACTCTGCAATGCTCTGCAACACCCGCCAATACCCTGCAACACTCTGCAATGCTCTGCAACACTCTGCAATGCTCTGCAACACCCACCAATACCCTGCAACACTCTGCAATGCTCTGCAACACCCGCCAATACCGTGCAACACTCTGCAATGCTCTGCAACACCCTCCAATATCCTGCAATGCTCTGCAACGCAATACTCTGCAACGCCATACTCTGAGATACCCAGCCATACTCTGAGATACCCAGCCATACTCTGAGATACCCAGCCATAGTCGGTGATACCCTGCAATACCCAGCCATAGACACCCCCCCCCTCCCCCGCTGCCCTCCGGTGCTTCTACCGACTCGCCAATACGATCAAATCCAGAATCTTTTTTTTTCAGGCTTCCCAGCTTAGAGGTGAGATGCGGGGTCTTATTGACCCCATATCTCACTGTGAAGAGGACCTGTCATGCCATATTCCTATTACAAGGGATGTTTACATTCCTTGTAATAGGAATAAAAGTGAGCAAAAAAATTTTGGGGGCGGAAAAAAAATGTCAAACTAAAATAAATAAAGTAAAGTGAACAATAATTTTTTTTTTTTTAAAGCGCCCCTGTCCCCATGTGCTCGCATGCAGAAGCGAACGCATACGTAAGTCCCGCCCACACATGAAAACGGTGTTCAAACCACACATGTGAGGTATCGCTGCGAATGTTAGAGCGAGAGCAATAATTCTAGCCCTATACCTCCTCTGTAACTGAAAACATATAACCAGTAAAAAAAAATTTAATCGTCGCCTATGGGGATTTTTAAGTAGCGACGTTTGCCGCCATTCCACGAGCCTGTGCAATTTTGAAGAGTGACATGTTAGGTATCGATTTACTCGGTGTAACTTCATCTTTATGCGAAAATTGGACTAACTTTACTGTGTTTCTTTTTTTTTAAGCACAAAACTGTTTTTTTTCCAACAAAAAGCATTCGAAAAATTGCTGCGCAAATATGGTGCGAGATAAAAAGTTGCAACGACCACCATTGTATTCTCCAGGGTGTTTGCTAAAAAAACATATATAATGTTTTGGGATTCGATGTAATTTTCTAGCAAATAAATGATGATTTTTACATGTAGGAGAGAAATGTCAGAATTGGCCTGGGTGCTCCAGAACGCCTGATGGCGCTCCCTGCATGTTGGGCCTCTGTATGTGGCCACGCTGTGTAAAAGTCTCACACATGTGGTATCGCCGTACTCGGGAGTAATAGCAGAATGTGTTTTTGGGTGTAATTTGTGGTATGCATATGCTGTGTGTGAGAAATAACCTGATAATATGACAATTTTGTGAAAAAAAAAAAAAGTTAAAAAAATCTTGATTTTGCAAAGAATTGTGGGAAAAAATGACAACTTCAAAAAACTCATCATGCTTCTTACTAAATACCTTGGAATGTCTTCTTTCCAAAAAGGGGTAATTTGGGGGGTATTTGTACTTTTCTGGCATGTTAGGGTCTCAAGAATTCAAATAGGCCGTCAGTACTTCAGGTGTGATCAATTTTCAGATATTGGCGCCATAGCTTGTGGACTCTATAACTTTCACAAAGACCAAATAATATCCACCAATTTGTACTTATTTTTACCAAAGATATGTAGTAGTTTAAATTTTGGCCAAAATTGATGAAGAAAAAATTACTAATCTGCTAAATATTATAACAGAAACAAAGAAAAATTCATTTTTTTACAGAATTTTCTGTATTTTTTCTTTTATAGCACAAAAAATAAAAAACCCAGCGGTGATTAAATACCACCAAAAGAAAGCTCTATTTGTGTGAAAAAAGGACAAAAATTTCATATAGGTCCAGTGTTGCATGACTGAGTAATTGTCATTCAAAATGTGAGAGCACCGAAAGCTGAAAATTGGTCTGGTTATTAAGGGTGTTTAAGTGCCCAGTGGTCAAATGGTTAATCAATGTTAGCTCATATGCCCGTGAACTAATACCACATGCTGCATGTTTAACCTTGACCCTGCAATATTTCGAAGGCATACTGCTTTTACTGTATACATGTACTGTCTACCTTCCTACAAAAAAACGAAAACTAAATAAAATGTTATTTGAAAAAAGAAACCCAGAAAAAAAAAAAAAACTGATGTTTGTCAGGGTTTTGTCATGCTAGTTCCTCGCCTTCCTTACCGATGAGTGGCAACTATTAATGCTGTACTGGCCAGGCCTTACTTGACCAGCCCGAGAAGAGAACACCTAAGAGAACTATCCAAACGTGTGGGGCTCGCTAGTATGGAGGCCAGTAAAGAGACCTAGTGTCATCAACCTAGGGCTTTTGCTGTTGGTAACACTGAAGTACTATATTTCTGTAATTGATCTGTATAACGTGCATATTGTATCAATCGGTACCAAGGAAAGCTGAGTAACATGTTTTTGTTCAGTTTATTTTTGTACACCCTGCAATCCGTAAATAATAAAAAAAAATTAATAAAAAAGGCTTGTGACAGGTCCTCTTTATGCAGGGATCTTGTGGTCAATAACGATCTTTCTAAAATTTGAATTACGAATAGAAAAACTTGAATTAGAATAGAATAGAAAATAAAAGAATACAATAGAAAATAAAAATAGAAAATAAAAAAAGGAATAGAAAAGAATAGAATACAATACAAAAGAATAGAATAGAAAATAAAAAAATAGAATAGAAAAGAATACAATTGTATAGAAAAACAATAAGGCTGCTTTCACACTGGGGCGGGAGCGGCGTCGGCGGTAAAGCGCCGCTATTTTTAGCGGCGCTTTACCGTCGTTTTAGCGCGGTCTGCGGGCGCTAGCGGGGTGGTTTTAACCCCCACTAGCGGCCGAAAAAGGGTTAAACCCGCCCGCGGCGCTTTGCCGGCGGTATTGCCGCGGTGTCCAATTGATTTCAATGGGTAGGAGTGGTATAGGAGCGGTGAATACACTGCTCCTTCACCGCTCCAAAGATGCGGCTAGCAGGACTTTTTTCACCGTCCTGGAGGGAAAGGGGCCGGTTTTTTTCAGGCGCTACACAGGCGCTATTTTTAGCGCTGTAACGCCTGAATACCGCCCCAGTGTGAAAGCAGCCTTAATTAGAATGGAATAGAAACAATATAACCATCTTCCAAAATTAGAATTTTAAATAATAATACATTTGATTTTTAATGGTTGAATTGAGTTCAATAAGATCGAATTTGGAAAATTTGAATCGATTCGAACGCGAATAAGTGAAACTAATTCCAAAAACAAATTAAACAAATTTAACTAAAATCATTTATTTAAATAACGAATCGAAAAACAAAACGAAACAAATGTTTCCGTTCTGCACACGTCGATCTTTCTCCTTGTGCAGAGTGACTGATCTTGTCTCCGCCCCCCCCTTATTCTTTTCAGTAATGGGTGGAGCCTTCTTGGCCCCTCCCGCGCATTGCTTTCTGCACAGGTTATGTACAGCACAGAGATGATGATGTCACTGCTACTAATAAGATCTGGGTTTGCAAAGACATTTATTGCGCAATAAGTGGATTTTTATCCTTTATGGCTATTAAGGAATATATATTTAACCTCCTTGGCAGTATTCCCAAGTGTGGCTCGGGGTGAGATTTCAGTACTATTACCGGTAACCCCAAGCCACAGGGGATCGGGATTGCATCGCTGGATCCTGGAAGAGGTTACTTACCTTGTCCCCGGGATCCCGCAATGTACTCCCGCTGTGTACGGCGGCCGGATCCTCTCCCAGATCCTTTGTGTGTTCCGGCTTCCATTCCCTGCGTGCGTCACGACACGGGTGTGGGGGGGGGGGGGGGGGGTGGAACCGGAAGCAGATTCAAAAAGTGTAAAACAGAACACATACAATACATTGTAATCTTATTGGATTACATTACTGTATCAAATAAATTTACCTTAGTTTGCCTCTCCCAGTGCCTTGTCCAGTGCCCTTGCCTGCAGTTTTACTGAACTTTCTGCTGGGAAACTGGAGAATGACCATGGCATCAAAAAAGCGCGCCTCTACCTCAAAAGCGGTTTATGACTTGCTGGAAAACAGCGATATCGATATCTTGAGCAATGCTTATGGAATGCCTTCATTCTACTAAAAAAAGAGGGACATGCCCGTGGTTCATGCTGACTTTGTTTGGAAAGTTGCCGAACTGATCTTTCTGAACCACCAAACACCAACGGCTGTAAACAAAGCTGGACGTCGTGCTGCTGGTGTTGTCAACTCGGAATGCCTGACCGGTCGTCACTTCATGGACCACATTCCACCAACTGAAAAAAGTCAGCACCCACAAGGATGTGCGAAGTTTGTTGCTCAAAGCGCGAAGACACTGGAAGGAAAATCCGAAAGCAAACCAGGTTCTATTGTCCCGATTGTGACGTCGGACTTTGTGCAGTCCCATGTTTCAAAATTTACCATACCCGGCGTGTCTACTGAAGCAATATGACTAGTAATATTGCACCCTTGTTTGGCCCAAAAAAAATTCAGTGTTTTTGATTTGATTATATTATTGACTAAAATGTATTATTATTATTTGTTATTATTTATAGTTATTTGTCATATTATAATTTATGATTTTGTGTTTCAAACTTTATCATACCCGGGATGTCTACTAGACTCTGGTTTGGACAGATTTAAGTGAGTTATTCCTAATGCCGCGTACACACGACCGGACTTTCCGTCAGAATAAACTCTGACGGTCTTTCCGATGTAGTTCTTAGCCCTTGTACACACGGTGGGAGAATCCGTCGGAATGTGTCCTATCGGACCGTGTCGTCGGATAATCCGACTGTGTGTGGTATGCATCGGACTGATTCCGTCGGAATATCCGTCGGACCCAATTTTCCAACATGTTGGAAATATTTCCCGACCAACTGGGCCGGTCGGACATACTCCGATCATGTGTAGAGAGTTTTGATCGGACCAAGTGCCACGCATGCTCAGATCAAATTCCTACATCAAAGCTATTGGCTACTATCCTGAATGTAGTCCCATCGTAACGAAATTACGTCATCACGTTCTGAAAGATCGGATTTTTCGCCAACTTTGTCCAACCGTGTGTATGCAACAGTTTCGGACGAGATCCGACGGACAAAATCCGACGGGCAAAATCCGACGGATTTGGTTGTGGAAATCTCCGACCGTGTGTACGGGGGCTAACGGAGTTCTGACCGAACAGACTTGCCTACACACGATCACACCAAAGTCCGTTTGTTTCTAACACGATGACGTACGACGGGACTAGAAAAGGAAGTTCAATAGCTGCCCTTGCGTCATATTTGGTCCGTCGGAATAGCATACAGATAATCAGATTTCCCGATTGGAATTCATTCCGTCGGAAAGATTTAACACATGTTCTATTTCTAGTTCCCTCAGAATTTTTGAAGAGAAATGTCCAATGAAGCCCAGACACAATCGGAATATCCGATGAAATGATTCCATCTGACCTTTTCTGCTGGAAAGTCCGGTCGTGTTTCCGCCGCATTAGATATAATATACAATATAAAATGCCAAATTTCCATGGAAAATAATTGTACCACTTTCAGCACCTAAAATCCGACATAATCATACCGCCAGGGAGGTTAAATAGCATTTTTTTATGTGTCCGGAGTTCAGCTTTAAATCTTTAAGACTATAAATAGCATGTGCAGCCATGGCCGGAGGTCTCTGTAGCGCCATCGTTCTGAGGAGCTGCTGCACGGACATAAAGGAGCTGCGGAGAATAAACCGGAGTGCGCCACCAAAGCTTCACCCATCTTTATTAACAGTGACAGAGTGCCGTTAGCACAGGGCTGATAAGTGTCCTTATCGGGATCCTGGCTACAATATCTTAGCGTCTTCGACCTGACAGCACTATCTGCGCAGAAAAATGTAATTCTCAGCCATAAGGAAATCTTCGTTGTCACCGCCTGTCAGAGCGCGACTTATAAATTGGTGCAAACTAGAGCGGAGACACGGGAACCATGTTTGCCGCAAATAGATAGGAGGCTGTGGAATTTTAATCAGCCGATTTCTCAGCTGTCGGAACACGAACGCGTCCGCCCGGCTTGTTATATCCCAGTTAGAGTTAATAAGGGACATCGACCAAGTCAGCCCGCTCTTAATAAACAACAAACCGCCGAAGACGCACCGCGGTGAGGGGAGGGCGGCTGAAGATATTGTTTTACCTGCAATGTACACAATTTCTACAACGTCCTTCTTCCGCTATAAACATCCATCAGAAAAATGGATGCGTTGGTGTCTGTGTAATATTTCTTTCTGCACCCGCTCTGCTTTATACATGTAGATGTCAAATCCAAGACATCGGAAATTCAGTGCAGTGTTTACTTCCAATAAAATATTTGTATTCACTTGCAATAGCCCTCTCCACTTCTGGGAATGTCTAATTACTGTCTGTGCTGGCCCAGCTCCTCTGCCCCTCCACTTAGCTTTCTGCAAAACATTTTAGATTGATAATTTGGGAAGGAGTGTTTGGGAATACTAAAGATCAACAGAGGTTGCTAGGGGTTCTAATAACAAATGGATCCCCCCACCTACAACCAATACAAAGCAATGGCAATTTTCCACTGACCACCACAGTAACATGGCCAAGTAGTGGTAACGGAGACCACCACTAGTGTTAGAGAGCTCCACTGCTAGTGTTTGGGGACACCAGTGTTAGAGAACACCACTTCTTTCAGAGAACACCACCACTTGTGTTAGAGAACATCACCATTAGTGTTATGCCACGTACACACGATCGGAATTTCGGCCAGCAAAAGACAGATGAGAGCTTTTCATCGGAAAATGCAACCGTGTGTATGCTCCATCAGAATTTAGCTGGCCGAATTCCCACCAGTAAAAATTTGATAGCATGTTCTCAATTTTCCAGATGGAAAAACTTTCTATCGGAAATTACGATCGTGTGTATGCAATTCCGACGTGCAAAAACTCACGCATGCTCAGATTCAACAACGTGATGGAACTAGGTATTGAACTTCCTTTTTCTAGTCCCGTTGTACGTGTTGTACGTCATCGCGTTCTTGGCGATCGGAATTTGGTGTGACCGTGTGTAGGTAAGACAGTTTGAGCGGAATTCCATCGGAATTCCAACGGGAAAACCATCAGAGCTTTTTCCGACAAGAATTCCGATCGTGTATACGTGGCATTAGAGAATATCGCCACTTCTGTTAGTGAACACCAACATTAGTATTAGAGAGCACCACCATTACTGTTAGAGAACACCACCATTACTATTAGAGAACATCACCATTAGCATTAGAGAACACCACCATTAGTGTTAGAGAATACCACCACTAAAGTTATGGAACATCAACACTAGTGTTAGAGAACATCACCAATAGTGTTAGAGAGTATCACATTTAGTGCTAGAGAATATTACTACTGGTGTTGGAGAACACCACTACTATAGTTATGGGATATCAACACTAGTGTTAGAGAACACCGCCATTAGTGTTAGAGAGCATCACCATTAGTGTTATAGAACACCACCATTGGTATTAGAGAACACCACCATTAGTGTTAGAGAATACCACCATTAGTGTTAGAGAATGCCACCATTAGTGTTAGAGAATACCACCATTAGTGTTAGAGAATGCCACCATTAGTGTTAGAGAATACCACCATTAGTGTTAGAGAACGCCACCACTATAGTTATGGGACATCAACACTAGTGTTAGAGAACACCGCCATTAGTGTTATGCCGCGTACACACGGGCGGACTGTATGGCCTACTTAGTCAGTCCAAACACATTTCAGCGGACAGTCCGCTCGTGTGTGGGCTTCAGCGGACTTTTTCAGAGTGCAGTCTGGCGTACTAAGTATTTCGGATTTTTCGAAATTCTGTCCGTCATACTTTGGTTTCAGCGGACAATCCGCTCGTCAGTAGGCTAGTTCGACGGACTAAGAATGGCGCATGCTCAGAAAGGATTTACACGGCGGAAGGGTGCATTGCTGTGTATTGGACTTCCTATTTCTAGTCCCGTCGTACGTGCTGTACACGTCATCGCGCAAGCTTTCGACGGACTGTTTGTGCATCCGTGTGTGGTCAAGTCCATTCATTCGAAAGTATGACGGATTGTCCGTCGGATTGTATGACGGACTAAGTAGGCCATACAGTCCGCTCGTGTGTACGCGGCATTAGAGAACACCACCATTAGTGTTAGAGAATACCATCATTAGTATTAGAGAACATCACTATTAGTGTTAGAGAACATCACCACTATAGTTATGGAACATCACCAATAGTGTTAGAGTGTATCACATTTAGTGTTAGAAAATATCACTACTAGTGTTGGAGGACACCACCACTATAGTTATGGGACATCAACACTAGTGTTGGAGAATAACACCATTAGTGTTAGAGAGCATATCCATTAGTGTTAGAGAACAACACCACAAGTTTTATGAACACCACTAGTGTTAGAGAGCATCACCATTAGTGTAAGCCCTTGTACACACGGTCGGACATTCCGACGGAAAATGTCCGATCAGACCGTGTTGTCGGATAATCCGACCATGTGTGGGCTCCATTGGACTGTTTCCATCGGAATATCAGACGGACCAAGTTTTCCAGCTTGGCTATAAAACTTTCCGACAACATGATCCGATCGAACCCGATGGATTTGGTTGTCGCAATGTCCGACCGTGTGTACAAGGGCTTAGAGAACACCACCAATAGTGTTAGAGAGTATTACCATTGGTGTTAGAGAACACCACCATTAGCATTAGAGAACATCACCATTAGCATTAGAGAGCATCACCATTGGTGTTAGAGAACATCACCACTATAGTTGTGGAGCATCACCACTAGTGTTAGAGAACATCACCATTGGTGTTACAGAACATCAAAACTATAGCTGTGGAGTATCACCACTAGTGTTAGAGAACATCACCACTATAGTTCTGGAACACCACCACTAGTGTTAGAGAACATCGCCATTGGTGTTGGAGAACATCGATACTATAGATATGGAACATCACCATTAGAGCACCATTGTTAGAGAGCATCACCATTAGTGTTAGAGAACATCACCACCATACATCACCATTAGTGTTATGGGACATCCACATTAGTGTTAGAGAACACTTGCATCAAAGTATCAATTTGCTGCTGCAATTTGATACGTTGATACAATAAACTATGAATCAGTGTCTTGCAACTCCCGTCTTGGATTACAGTAGACAGAGGAGGCTGTGATTGGGTCATCCTCCTGTTGTCACACTACTGACTTTCCTATAGGTGTAGCAGATGCATAAATGTGCCACAGCAATGTACATACAATATATGATACAGCAACAATGTAAAAGTAATGTAAATGATTGTATGTGTATTTAGAGGAAAGTCTAATTCTACAAAGCAGAGTTGTGTGTGTCTATATTATCGAAGTAAAATGACCCCCTTTGTACTATATCAGAAGATTAAAGGATTTCCATCCTTAAATCGCAGCTGAGGGATTATAACAGCAGCAAGGAAGCCATCTACTTTTTACCGTATATGAAAAGATTAAAGGATTTTCATCCATGCAGTTTTACAAACACAATGAAGCACTTTTCATATGAATCTCCGCACTCGCTCACACAAACCATGGTTCTAGGTTTCCATTTGTCATTGTTCAGGGAAAGAAAACACAGTCTAATCAGAATCTGGTTTTATGGTTTAAATTAGTCACGGATAATAATCGGATCACACAATTTATTCATTTTAGACAAAATTGCACAGATATTGAAATGTGTGTGGGCTCACATCAATTCCAAATTAATTGCAAAAAATAAAATAATAATAAAAAATAAATAAACTTGGTTAGAACAATGATTGGACTGTCTGGAAAAAAGTGTTTGAGATTATTTAACCACTTCAGCCCCAGAAGATTTTACCCCTTCCTGACCAGTGTTTGCGATTTGGCACTGCGTTTTTTTTTAACTGACAATTGCGCGGTCCTGCGATGTTGTACCCAAACAAAATTGATGTCCTTTTTTCCCCCCAAATAGAGCTTTTTTTTGGTGGTATTTGATCACCTCCACAACCGCCTTCTGGACACTCCCCTACATGGATTGACTAGGGCAGAGGTGTTCAAAATGACTAAACCAAAGGCTAGTTTATTGTCGTTCAGACTTAAGGGGGGGCTGGACTGTGGTCATTGGGAGTAGAAAAGGTCCTGACGTTAGGGGGAATAAACAATGCCCCATCAGTGAGAAGAATTGTGCCCTATTGTTGGTGTGATTGGGAGGAACTGTGCCCTATAATTGGTGTCATTGGGTCCCATTGTTGGTGTCATTGGGAGGACTTGTGCCCAATCGTTGGTGTTATCGGGAGGAATTGTGTCCCATTGTTGGTGTCAGTGGATGAAATGCCCAAAGGACAACTGGGCTAGGGCACGATACAGTAAATATTCAGGATGGTCATTTGACTCTCCCAACCTTATGTTCTGAAAACTTCTTCCAGAAGAAGGGGGAAGCAGTTCATTTTTCAGCCTGTGAAACCCTGAACAGACATGAACAAACGATCACAACACCCTTGGCTACAAAAGGAGCCAAAAACCAAATTTGCGTAGCATACCGTACTACGCTAAGAGGGTGCTACACATGTGACCACTGTCATAGTGGTCCCATGATAGGAAGATGGTTCCAATGGCTACCAATCTTGACCAAGAGTTGTCTTTGACAGCTCGTTCTTTGAGCATGCCCTCAGCACAGAAACATTGGCTGCCCTTTTTTTTTAGCTGTACATATGTGTTGGGCGCTTGCAAAGGGGTTAAAGTTGAAGTTTAGGCATGGTCCAGCTTGGACCAATTTAAACATGTATATTACCATACCAGATCTCAAAGCTGGAAATTACTGTAGTAGGCACCACTACTACATTACTACAGTGCTCTCTACCTGCTTCTGGATCCTCACAGGAGGCCAGCGGCTGGTCACGAGCACCATTCAGGGAACACTTTGCATTTTCATAATGAATGACAAATGTTCGCTGATTGGACTAGGTAGAGGTCATGATCTCACCAACTTGCCTTTCCATCTCGTCCAATCAGAGAATGATTTGCATTCATTGAGAAAATGCAAAGGTTCCCCTACATAGTGCCTGCAGCAGGCGAGTGAGCTCTGGTGGTCACAGTGCAGCAGGGCAGTAGAACCCAAAAGAAAGTAGAGATCACTGTAGTTGCGGTGCCCTGTAGTAGCAGTTCCAACAGGTATTGCACATACATAGTTACATTGGTCCAAGCTGGTAACAATTGTCACCTGGAATACCTGGAATTTTTTAATGCAGATGGTGGTGACCACTAGGGGTTGTCAGCTGAAAATAAATAACCTCAAGAGGACCTGTATAATAGACCCAATCTGACTCATGGCGGTCCATTGAACATAATTGTCTTCTTAATTGAATTACTATCTGTGTGCGTCCTTTTCCCACTAATACATATTTCAAGGATCAGAGGATGAAAGTAAAAGCTTTGCCGCTTAGCCACAAACATTGGGTTTAAATGGCTTTCTAGGCCATACCCCGACAGCCCATACCACTTGGAGGATTAGCGTGTAATCTCTCCTCGGCTGCCTAGATAGAGGCCGGGCGCAGCGAGGCTTCACAGGCTGCAGATCCTTGGGCCAATATCATCGTAATTGTGACTGGGACCTCCAGCGACAGCGCCTCCATCTCACTTGCACGCATCCGCCTCATTAACTTGACAGATTGCATCCACCAGCTGAGATGATGCCACCCTTTGCCAAGTCCAGTCTGGAGAGCACTGAGATGTACATCACAGACCATAAATCTCTATGCATTGGCCACACTTCCTGTGTCTTTAGCTTAAAGCAGATAGATTGCGCTTTTAATTAACAGCCTATAAGCCCCTCGAGGTTATAAGAGTGCGTTCCGTCTGTTTCCAGGGTCGGGCCGCATTGTAGTTCTCTTCTAAAGTGACTGCTAATTAATGTGGCCCCTGCAAAGAAGAAAGTAAATACCTTTTTTTTTATTATTATTTTTTATTAAATTCTCACCTCTCCCACTACCCACGTCCCTAATTTCTCTGTCAATCTCCTGGTCCCCTACTGCACTCTGTGGATCCCCTCGCCAATCCCCACATTAATAAAGGGCACAGTAGCAAAGTTATTCAATAACATTTAGGTTGTTGGAGCACTGTGTATCACAAACAATTGCTATCCTTAAAAGCAGAACTCCAGCGAAAAACATCAAGATAAAAATGGTCTTTGCTACAACATTCACTTCCATTCTAAAGATTTTTCTCAGCAGTACATTTTTCTACCACTAGATGTCCTCAGTCTGATAGCCAGAATCATTCAACCCATCCCGGACGTGCCCCCAACCTGTGACTGGACATTGAAAGGAGAGGCAGCACAGTGATGAGTTTATCTCTCTGCTCACTCTTCTCTCTCCTTCTATCAGCATGCTTCTTGTCATCAGATGAACTGATTGGCTCTTTGTGCTGTTTTTTGCTCTCACACTCCAGCCCTGCTGTATAGGAGACAACTAGAGGCTGATACCAGGTCACATCCAGGTTAAATAGATAAATGGGTTTTTATCATCTCAAGTCAATGGCTGACAAGCTGTAAAAATCTAATTAAGGGCTCATCTAGACCGGCAGCCATGCTGAAGGAATGGCTTCTGGTGAGCACGGGGAGGAACCAATGCACAGATCCAGGTACATCACATTTTACTACTTTTTTCTATTTTGGAGCAAACTTTATTGAAAGCGGAGTTCCACCCAAAAATGGCTTTAAGCACTCCTCGCCCCCTTACATGCCACATTTGGCATGTAATTTTTTTGGGGGGTGGGGGAGTGAGGACTTCCTGTGCCACTTCCTCCTTCCTCCCAGGGACCACCAAGGCGACTCCTCCTTTCGCCTTAGGCGGCCCCTCCCTCTAGGCGATCTCCTGGGACACGCAACAGGTCCCAGGAGATCGCCTGTCCGCTCCGGGAGTGCAGCATGACTCACGCATGCACCATGCGTGCCCGGCTGCAAAGCCGAAAGCCGTCACAGCCGGGTGCCAAGACTGGCAATGGAGGCGCTAGCGGAGAAGAGGGGGAGAGGAGCGACACCCCGTTTGGCCACATTGCTGGACCGTGGAACAGGTAAGTCTCTGTTCATTAAAAGTCAGCAACTACACTTTTTGTAGCTGCTGACTTTTAATAAGCCTGGAACTCCACTTTAAGTTCTATAGAGGTGGCACAATGTGGTGGATTGCATCACACCATGCTGCACTAGAAAAAGTATGCATGTCATATTTTTTTCAGGTCATACCAAAGCAGTGTGCTGGCGTGAAATGGCATGATAGGGTACAAGGATTTTGCCTTGTCTTGCATTGGGACTGTGATTGGACTAGGTAGAGGTTATGATGTCACCAACCTGCCTTTACACCTCGTTCAATCAGGGAACGTTTTGCATTCATTGAGAAAATGCAAAGGTTCCCCTACATGGTGCCTGTGGCAGCCAAGTGAGCTCTGGTGGTCACAATACAGCAGGGCAGTAGAAACCGAAAGAAAGATCACTGTAGTTGACTGGAGATCACTGTAGTTGCGGAGCCCTGTAGTAGCGGTTCCAACACGTATCGCACATACATAGTTACATTGGTCCTGTCAGAAACTATTATATCAGGCCGAGACAGAAGTACAGTTAAATCACACTTGTTTAATAATAAATATAAAAAGAACAAACGTAGTCAAAACATAGCCAGAGTTCAGTAACCGGAACAGATAGTCAGCCAAGCCAGAAGTCAGGGATCAATGTAGTGGAACAGCAAGCAGGATCAGGAGCCAGAAGGGATGTCAGCAAAGCAAGTCTGGAACAGGGTCGCAGGAGATAATCTATGTCATGTTGACCAAGGCGAAGGCAGAGAACCTCTGGGCTGGAAGGCTTAATTAGGCAGGACTGACGAACAGGATATCATCAACAGCTGAGTAACTGTGGAGAGATAGGAGCTGGAAATTAGCCAACAGCTGAGAAAGAAGGGCTGGGCCCAGCCCTGACAGATCCAAGCTGGTAAAAATTACCACCTGGAATACCTGGAATTCTTTAATGCAGATGGTGGTGACCACAAGGGGTTGTCAGGTGAAAATACATAACTTCAAGAGAACCTGTTTAATAGACCCAATCTGACTCATGGCGGTCCATTGAACATAATTGTCTTCTTAATTGAATTACTATCTGTGTGCGTCCTTTTCCCACTAATACATATTTCAAGGATCAGTGGATGAAAGTAAAAGCTTTGCCGCTTAGCCATAAACATTGGGTTTAAATGGCTTTCTAGGCCATACCCCGACAGCCCATACCACTTGGAGGATTAGCGTGTAATCTCTCCTCGGCTGTCTAAACAGAGGCCGGGTGCAGCGAGGCTTCACAGGCTGCAGATCCTTGGGCCAATATCATCGTAATTGTGACTGGGACCTCCAGTGACAGCGCCTCCATCTCACTTGCACGCGTCGTTCCGCCTCATTAACTTGACAGATTGCATCCACCAGCTGAGATGATGCCACCCTTTGCCAAGTCCAGTCTGGAGAGCACTGAGATGTACATCACAGACCATAAATCTCTATGCATTGGCCACACTTCCTGTGTCTTTAGCTTAATGCAGATAGATTGCGTTTTTTATTAACAGTGCAGTGCTAGTCAATGCCCATCAGTGCCGCCTCATCAATGTCGCCTCATCAGTGACCATCAGTGCCGCCTCATCAGCGCACATCAGTGAAGGAGAAAAATGACCTGTTTGCAACCTTTTATTAACAAACTTTTTTTTTTTTACATTTTCAGTCTTTATTTGTTTATTTAGCAAAAACAGAAAACGAATTAATTAATTAAATATCACCAAGCGAAAGCTTTATTTTTGGGAAAAAAGTGATAAAAATGTTGTTTGGGTACAGTTACATGACCGCGCAATTGTCATTCAAAATGTAACAGCGCTGGAAACTCAAAATTGTCCTGGGCTGGATGGGGGTAAAAGTGTCCAGTAGGCAAGTGGTTAAGGGGGGCGTGGCAAGGGGTGTGTCCCATGCCTACATTCTTTTGCTAATCGGTATCCCTCATTTCCATTCCAGTTGGGAGATACGACCGCTACAGTGATTTCCAGCTTCTAGAGCAGTGATTCTCAACCAGGGTTCTGTGGAACTCTAGGGTGCCTCCAGAGGTTGCTAGGGGTTCCTTCAGCATTGGGCAATTTCTGCCTCTCAGATAAGTTCCCACCGACACCATTGATCTTTTTAACGATCTGTAAGGAGGTAATTCTTCCCAATGACCACAAACCACAAGTGTAAGGCCGTGTACACACGGGCGGACTGTATGGCCTACTTAGTCCGTCATACAATCCGACGGACAGTCCGTCATACTTTCGAATGAACGGACTTGACCACACACGGATACCCAAACAGTCCGTCGAAAGCTTGCGCGATGACGTGTACAGCACGTACGACGGGACTAGAAATAGGAAGTCCAATACACAGCAATGCACCTTTCCGCCGTGTAAATCCTTTCTGAGCATGCGCCATTCTTAATCCGTCGAACTAGCCTACTGACGAGCGGATTGTCCGCTGAAACCAAAGTATGACGGACAGAATTTCGAAAAATCCGAAATACTTAGTACTTCGGACTGCATGCTGAAAAAGTCCGCTGAAGCCCACACACGAGCGGACTGTCCGCTGAAATGTGTTTCGACGGACTAAGTACGCCATACAGTCCGCCCGTGTGTACGCGGCCTAAGGACCATCACACTAACGTATCATGAGTTGTAGATTTCTAATTTTTAGCAGGGGTTCCCCGAGACCAGAGTACTATTTCAAGGGTTCCTCTGTGTTGAAAAGGTTGAGAAAGGCTGTTCTAGAGGGATCCCACAGGTACACAATGTAAATATGTAATTTTATCCATACCTGGAATTTGTTTTTAACAATGGGGATGGGGATGAATTATCACAGGGGGGTGGAGCTTAATGTCACCGGATCAAAACATTTTTAAAAATAATAATCACGCACATGCTATTGCCTATCTCCTCTTTTACATTGTAGCGTTTCCTCCGGGGTTGCAGGTGCTCTCCTGGGCGCTCTTACTTTAATTGCTACATAGAAAATTCTATAGAGATTGGAAACATGTAAACCTGCCCAGGCAGAGACGTGTCACCCCCGGGTACAATTATCTTCCATTATACCTCTCTGCATTTCCCTGGACACGGTTGTACCGTTTATTCAGTTCTGAGTGGCCAGCTTTGGCCAGATTTATGATGTTCTTTTTTTTTTCTATCTTTCTGACGCCACATAGAATGTTTTTATCCATCTGCCTTTGCTCACAATTAGAGACGAGGTTCGAGTTTAATGTTACCATGGGTTCAAAGCGACGACGGCATGGGTTAGAGATTCCCAAGATCAAAAATCAATAGCTCTTCAAGGAATAAAATAAACCAAGGTTTTGCCACAATCTTCAGCCAGAGATTTTCTTAGCTGTGCTTGTTTCTGCCACTAGATGTCCTCAGTCTAATGGGCAGCGGTATTCAATCTATCCCGGACCAGTCCCCAACCTGTGACTGGACAATGAAAGGAGAAGCAGCACAGTGATGAGCTCCTCTCTGTCAGCCCACAATTTGATTGTGTCAGAAACCATGAAATCAGACCGAGACAGAAGTACAGTTAAATCACACTTGTTTAACCACTTGCTTACTGGGCACTTAAACCCCCCTCAGTCCCAGACCAATTTTCAGCTTCCAGCGCTGATGCACTTTGAGTGACAATTACGCGGGCATACAACACTGTACCCAAATGAAATTTTTATCATTTTTTTCCCACAAATAGAGCTTTCTTTTGGTGGTATTTAGTTACAGCTCGGAGTTTTATTTTTTGCTAAACAAACAAAAAAAGATGCAAAAAAAAAAAAAAAAAAATCATGTTTTAATAGTTTGTTATAAAATTTTGCAAACGGGTCATTTTTCTCCTTCATTGAAGTGCGCTGATTAGGCGGCACTGATAGGCTGCATTGGTGGGCACTGATGGGCTGCATTGGTGGGCACTGATGGGCTGCATTGGTGGGCACTGATAGGCTGCACCGGTGGGCACTGATAGGCATAGTTAAGGCGGCACTAATAGGCACAGATAAGGCGGCACCGATGGGCACAGATAAGGCGGCACTGATGGGCAAAGATGGGCACAGATAAGATGGCACGGATGGGTGGCACGGATAAGTGGCACGGATGGGTGGCACGGATGGGCACTGATAGGTACCACAGATAGATGGGACTGATGGGCACTGATAGGTGGCACTGATAGGTGGCTCTGATAGGTGGCACTGCTGGGCACTGATGGGCGGCACTGCTGGGCACTGATGGGCGGCACTGCTGGGCACTGATGGGCGGCACTGGGGTGCAGCACCTTTGAGCAGATTGGGTGGCACTGTGGGTGGCACTGTGGGTGGCACTGTGGGGTGGCACTGTGGGTGGCACTGTGGGTGGCACTGTGGGCACTATGGGCACTGACGGGGGGCACTGACGGGGGGCACTTACTTTTGCTTTTATTTAATTTCAGGATGGCACTGCGGGAGGCAGGTGGGCACAGGCAGGTGACAGGTGGTCCCTTGTATTGATGGCCGTGATCGGGACTGATGTCCCGATCACGGCTGCCGGTGATCGGCTTTTTTTTTCTCTCCTCGCGCTGTCAGCGCGAGGAGGAATAATAGCCGATTACCGGCTCCGTTCTATCACATGATCAGCTGTCATTGGCTGACAGCTGATCACGTGATAAGGGGTCGGGATCGACCCCTTACACGGATCGGTGATCAGGCGAGTCTCACGGACTCGCCGATCACAGAGCGCGCCGCGCGCGCCCCTCAGGGGGCGCGCAGGCCGCTCGTAACCGGGACTACGTCAATAGACGTAGTCCCGGAAATGTAGGTCCGCGCTAATGCCGTCATTTGGCAATAGCGCGGATCTGAAGTGGTTAATAAAAAAAAAAACAAGTATAAACAAGTGTAAATGTCCCTATTTTTTGGCATTATTTTTAATATTTATTTTATTTTTAAATGTATTGTATGCATTTTATTATCAGTGTGTCTATGGGCATTTGTAGAGATGTATCAAAATGTTTTATTGATATATTACATATTACATATATGTTTTTAATATTGTATTATGTTGTATATTATCGGTGCCCCCATATGAGAAGGCGGAGCATTGTGTACATGGGGCAGCCAGACTTCCGGATTCGGACGCGGCTTCCTATGTTTACTCTGCGCTCTCCATGGTGGCCGGGTTGTTATATTAGGTTCTCGGGTGACACTGTAGCTCCACCCACTGCTGACGAAGTCCGTACAGGACGTAACGTACGTACGGGGGGGAGGAGCTACATTGCAGACGTCATTGTTCGTCTGTGAACCTTGCTTGCGGTTGTTATACCGCTGTGTATATTCGGTTTTATTTCACTTCCTGCATGTTTGCTATGAACATTGTTAGTGCATTCAGCCTGCAATCTTTTTTATTCAATAAATGACCTACAAGTGTGCACTTATATCGTGTCCACTTTTTCATTTTTTATATACATCATCCATCCACTTTGGAGGTATTCCGTCTATGCTGCCGGACTGATTTATCTTCCTTACCCTAAGTGTGGTAAATAAGTGTGTGTGGCCATTTGTTCATTTAAGTGGTCCTTCTGATCCGGTAAGAGTGCATATTATTGACGGTGGAGGATTTGTCACTCTGAACATTTTACATCAGCTGAAAACCCTCTAAATATCACATGGTGGCTTCCATTATATATTAGGGCTGTTACTGATTAAAATGTTCATGTTCGATTAATCGATTTTTATTTTAATCGACTAATTTCGATTAATTATAACGAACATACAGATCCAACTACTTTTAGCTGATCTCCTTGGATTGCAACTCTGCATTAGTCAGTGGTAAATGTGGTATACACTATATACAATCACCCGACACTAGTTGGTTTCCACAATCCATGACTTAACTTCACAGTTCACACAAATATGTTTTAAATTCAAACTGTAGCACTGACGTAGGTAATTTTTTTCCCCACAGTAGTGTGACAATCCCTCCACCTCCGGTCTAACTAATCACTCTCACCTTATGGCATGGACCCCTGTGCAAACAGGTGGTCATGCAAGCTGGTATCAAAAGGGTTAACACGGACCATAAACTTCTCTCACGTCTCCTTAGATCCCAGCAAGGACGCCAGGTCATGGGTAGAAAGAAAAGATGTAAGTGCTCACCGCTTAAGTATAAGATTTAATTTTTGTGTTCAAACACAAACTACTTACATAAAGATTATAATAACAGAGCATGTAAAGCCGACAATCATGATAGTTCCGTAGGGCAGCAGCGGGTGAGGTCATTTGTAGCTCCTCCCCCGTACGCGTTACGATCAATTAGAACTTTGATGTCACCGGACTCCTCCCCCCTTCCCTTCGTTAGCAGATGGAGGCACTTGGGGAAGGGGGGAGGAGTCCAGTGACGTCGATGTCTGTGACATCATCGGATCTCCGACGGAACTCCCTGAAGACCTGGAAGCCGGCGGAGAGGTGAGTACTGATCAAAAGAATTTTGATCGATCAAAAAAATGAATCGATTAAACGAGGAATTCATCTTTCATTTCCACAGCCCTATTATACAGTGGTGTGAAAAAGTGTTTGCCCCCTTCCTCATTTCCTGTTCCTTTGCATGTTTGTCACACTTAAGTGTTTCGAAACATCAAACCAATTTAAACAATAGTCAAGGACAACACAAGTAAACACAAAATGCAATTTGTAAATGAAGGTGTTTATTATTAAAGGTGAAAAAAAAATCCAAACCATCATGGCCCTGTGTGAAAAAGTGATTGCCCCCTAAACCTAATAACTGGTTGGGCCACCCTTAGCAGCAACAACTGCAACCAAGCGTTTGCGATAACGTGCAATGAGGCTTTTACAGCGTCCTGGAGGAATTTTGGCCCACTCATCTTTGCAGAATTGTCCTAATTCAGTTACATTAGAGGGTTTTCGAGCATGAACGGCCTTTTTAAGGTCATACCACAACATCTCAATAGGATTCAGGTCAGGACTTTGGCTAGGCCACTCCAAAGTCTTCATTTTGTTTTTCTTCAGCCATTCGGTGGTGGACTTGCTGGTGTGTTTAGGATCATTGTCCTGCTGCAGAACCCAAGTTCGTTTCAGCTTGAGTACACAAACAGATGGTCGGACATTCTCCTTCAGGATCTCTTGGTAGACAGCAGAATTCATAGTTCCTTTTATCACGGCAAGTCTTCCAGGTCCTGAAGCAGCAAAACAGCCCCAGACCATCACACTACCACCACCATATTTTACTGTTGGTATAATGTTCTTTTTATGAAATGCAGTGTTCCTTCTACGCCAGATATACTTGGACACACACCTTCCAAAGAGTTCCACTTTTGTCTCATCGGTCCACAGAATGTTGTCCCAAAAGTCTTGGGGATCATCAAGATGTGTTGTGGAGAAATTGAGACGAGCTTTGATGTTCTTTTTGCTCAGCAGTGGTTTTCTCCTTGGAACTCTGCCATGCAGGCCATTTTTGCCCAGTCTTTTCCTGATGGTGGAGGCATGAACGCTGACCTTAACTGAGGCAAGTGAGGCCTGCAGTTCCTTGGACGTTGTTGTGGGGTCTTTTGTGACCTCTTGGATGAGTCGTCGCTGCGCTCTTGGGGTAATTTTGGGCGGCCGGCCACTCCTGGGAAGGTTCACCACTGTTCCATGTCTTCGCCATTTGTGGATAATGGCTCTCACTGTGGTTCGCTGGATTCCCAAAGCTTTGGAAATGGCTTTATAACCCTTTCCAGACTGATAGATCTCAATTACTTTCTTTCTCAATTGTTCCTGAATTTCTTTGGGTCTCGGCATGATGTGTAGCTTTTAAGGATCTTCTGGTGGACCTTACTGTGTCAAGCAGCTCCTATTTAAGTGATGCCTTGATTGTGAACAGGTGTGGCAAAAATCAGGCCTGGGTGTGGCTAGAGAAATTGAACTCAGGTGTGGACAACCACAGTTATAGTATGTTTTAACAAGGGGGGCAATCACTTTTTCACACGGGGCCATGATGGTTTGGATTTTTTTTCACCTTTAATAATAAACACCTTCATTTACAAATTGCATTTTGTGTTTACTTGTGTTGTCCTTGACTATTGTTTAAATTGGTTTGATGTTCTGAAACACTTAGGCCCCTTTCACACCAACGTCCCGTTCAGGCCCGCCTGTCAGTTTTTCAGGCGGACCTGAACGGGTGCTCCATAGAGCTCTATGGAGCGTCGGATGTCAGCGGTGACATGTCCGCTGACATCCGACCCGCTCCGATCCGAAAAAGTGTGACGGAGGAAAAAGCTATTTTTCCATCCGTCTGCGGATCGGATCGGGTGACGACGGGCACTGCGATCCGTCGTCATCCGATCTCCCATAGGGGAGAGCGGCGCTGTGACAGGTCCGTCCCTGCACAGTGTGCGGAGACAGACCTGTCATCTCCCTGCTCAGCGGGGATCGGCGGAGTGATCCCCGCTGAGCAAACGGACATCCACGGGGCTGATCAGAACTGATCCGCCCCGTGTGAAAGGACCCTTAAGTGTGACAAACATGCAAAGGAACAGGAAATGAGGAAGGGGGCAAACACTTTTTCACACCACTGTATATGTCAATACTTTGTGTTGTTAAAGTGTATAGACTTGTTTTATTGCGCTGTACCATTTTACATATTTAATAATAAAAGTAAATAGAAAAAACGTAGTCAAAACATAGCCAGAGTTCAGGAAGCGGAACGGATAGTCAGACAAGCCAAAGGTCAGGAAGCCGGAGATGAGTGTAGTAAAACAGCTAGCAGGATCTGGAGCCAGAAGGGATGTCAGCCAAGCAAGTCTTTTAGCAGGAGAGAGTCTCAGTGATGTTGACCAAGGCGAAGGCAGAGATCCTCTGGGATTGACGGCTTAAGTAGGCAGGACTGATGAGCAGGATATCATCAACAGTTGAGTAACTGTGGAGAGATAGTAGCTGGCAAATAGCCGACAGCTGAGCTGCCAACTCAGGGAAGGAAGGGCTGAGCCCAGCCCTGACAGATTGGCTTTTTGTGCTGGTTCTTACTCTGCCACTCAGAACTGCTGTACAGGGATTTCAAGATGATGTTACCACAAGGTCACATTCAGGTATTTACACCGTTGCACGACTTGAGGGCTTTTAGGAGGCTTTCTGAGGCAGGCTGCTGCCTCTTCCCACCAGCCACAATCTGCCTGCATTTCATAGAGAAGCGCAGAGACCAACTGATGACATCACTGGGTCTAAAATGAGAATGAATTCAATGAAAACAGAATGATGTCCAATAATTTCATTAGAATATTAATGAGGGGGAGAGGAAGAACCAGGCAAACTGTAATTGGAATAAACTTTAGATTTAAGGCTAGGTTCACATGTATGGATTTAATGCAATTGCTGATCTCCAGACACACTACAGTCCATTTAATCGTCTTTCCTATGGGTTATGTTCATATCTATGCAGTTACCTGCAATGCATTTTTTGGAAAGATGCAGGGACTTTTTTTACATGCAGCACAGTGCATTTTGGCTCTATAAACTTCAATGGAAATGCAATGGAAATGCATATAGTTACATTTTTGATGCATTTTCCTGCATGACAACAGATGCCTCTTTCTAAGCAACATCAACACATAGAGGTTGATTTACTAAAATGGGAGAGAGCAAAATCTGGTGCAGCTCTGCATAGAAACCAATCAGCTTCCAGGTTTTATTGTCAAAGCTTAATTGAACAAGCTGAAGTTAGAAGCTGATTGGCTACTATGCAACCAGATTTACTATTCTCCCATTTTTAGTTTAATCAACCCCATACACTATATTACCAAAAGTATTGGGGCGCCTACCTTTACATGCACATGAACTTTAATGACATCCCAGTCTTCAAAGGGTTCAATATTGAGTCGGCCCACCCTCTGCCGCTATAACAGCTTCAACTCTTCTGGGAAGGCCGTCCACAAGGTTTAGGAGTGTGTCTATGGGAATGTGTGACCATTCCTACAGAAGCGCATTTGTGAGGTCAGGCACTGATGTTGGATGAGAAGGCTTGGCTTGCAGTCTCTAAGGCTGCTTTCACACTGGGGCGGTATTCAGGCGTTACAGCGCTAAAAATAGCGCCTGTGTAACGCCTGAAAAAAACCGGCCCCTTTAACTCCAGTGTGAAAGCCGGAGGGCTTTCACACTGGAGCGATGCGCTGGCAGGACGGTGAAAAAAGTCCTGCTAGCCACATCTTTGCAGCGGTGAAGGAGCGGTGTATTCACCGCTCCTAAACCGCTCCTACCCATTGAAATCAATGGGACACCGCGGCAAAACCGCCGGCAAAGCGCCGCTGCAGCGGCGCTTTGCGGGCGGGTTTAACCCCTTTTCGGCCGCTAGCGGGGGTTAAAACCACCCCGCTAGCGCCCGCACACCGCCGCTAAAACGACGGTAAAGCGCCGCTAAAAATAGCGGCACTTTACCGCCGACGCCGCTCCCGCTGCAGTGTGAAAGCAGCCTTATTCATCCCAAAGGTGTTCTATCAGGTCGAGGTCAGGACTCTGTGCAGGCCATTCAAGTTCTTCAAACCCAAACTCGCTCATCCACGTCTTTATGGACCCGACCGGTCCGTCAGTGTAAAAGGGACCTAAAGCTGCTTTCACACTGAGGCATTTTATAGTCGCTATAGCGCTAAAAATAACGCCTGCATAGCACCTGTAAAGAGCCTCTCCTCTCACTCCAGTGTGAAAGCCCGAGTGTTTTCACACTGGAGCGGTGCGCTTGCAGGACGGTATAAAAAAAAATCCTGCAAGCTGTATCTTTGCAGCGCTGTAGAAGTGGTGTACACACTCAGGGCTGGGACAAGGGGTGGGCAGGAGGGACGGCTTCCCTGGGCACTGTGGTATCATGTGAGATAGGGGGCACCACAAGGAGGCTGGGGGGAGGGGATTTGTGTTACGAAAGGGAGTCTGGGAGGGGGCGTCAGGGGGTAATTGTTCAAGGAGGGCAAATTAGGGAGGTGTGCTAGAAGTGGGGATTTGGGGAGATTTGTGTTGGGAAGAAGAGAGATGGGAGAAGAGGATTTGTGCTAGAAGGGGGTATTTTGGGGGTTTGTGCTATAAAAGTAATATTGTAGAGTGGCAATATTTTTTTTTATTGTGTGGGGAGGGGCTGAAATCAATGAGCAGCGCCACCAAATTGCCAGAAAAGCACCGCTTCAGCGGGCGATTTTAACCCTTTTTCGGCCACTAGAGGGGGTTAAAAGTGCCCCGCTAGCCGCCGAATAGCACTGCTAAAACTATATATAAGTAGCGGTGCTTTACCGCCGATGCCCCCAACGCCCAGTGTGGAAGCAGCCTAAGTGATCCACAAATAAAATGCAGAGAATTATATAATCAAACAAGAATTATTTTGTATTTATTTGTTGTTTGTTCGAATGTGGCTCGATCTCAGTGCCGCTTACAGCGCTATCACATTCGCTTCTCGTTTCTTCTATGGCTACATAACTGGACTGAACGGTGTTTGCTTATAAAATTGCCCGCAGCTCTGCACCAATCAGAATGATGCTCTGCAGAGAAGAGCTGAAAGAGGCAGGCTTAGAACAATATCTAACCATCGGATCCTCCACTCCTATACCAGACATGTCTGCACAGAAAACAAGGTCACTGTCTCGTATTCTATATCTCCCTGTGGCCATGCAGCCAATGTGCGCTGTGTTCTGTTATTTCACTCCACTGACTGGAGGTAGGTTATGCGCAGCTATGTTACTGCCAGTGTCCGTACCGGACTGACACCGTTCACTGAGGGTTCTGGTCACTTTCAACTTGCAAACGTCACTTTCCATCAACTGCATAAAAAATAAAAACACTTACACACTGGACATTTAACGCATAAAAAAAAACACTACCAGGGCACCCAGGAGCAGAAGCATTTTGCCAGAAAAGAAAAAACGCTTGATGCATGTAAAACACATCTAAACGCATGTTAACCAGTGGCACTCTGCCCCCCCCCCCCCCCCTCCAATCCATGCACCTGACCCCTAATCTACATGCAGGGGTATGGATTTCAATGGGATTTTTTTTTAAGCACATTAGAACCCAAGGTTTCAATTGGCTTAAAAAAAAAAATTATAATAATAATAATAATATAATAATTATTATTATTATTTATTTTTATTTTTTTCTCTGGCACGCATAAAGTCCCTACAAAATTTCCCTTTCTTTACATTTATGTACTGGGATGTTGGTGCCTTCTGCTTGTCATTATCACCTACCCATATTTTCATTTATATATATATATATATATATATATATATAATTTTATTTAGCAGAGACAGTAAAAAGGCTTGACTTAAACCAACTTGATTTAAATCATAATTTTTAAAGAGCAACTGTCATCTCTGTCCCGCAGAGGCTCCTCCTCTGACCCGCTGTTGACTCACTGACAGTCCCATTCACTTTAATGGGACGGCTGGTGATTGGGCAGTGACACAACAAGGTGGGGGACGTGGCAGCAGCGGGTGAGTGGATGCCCGCTAACAGGCGCTGCCATGATGGATCTGAAATGACAGGTGCTCTTTAAATGTAAGGACTTATTCTTGCTGGTAGTTAGAATCTTTCATATTTGCAAACACAATTAGGATTTCTTATTTAGAATAAATTGCTGTCAGGGAAGTAAAACAGCGACATCAGAGGCAATTTTAGGTTAATCGCACATAGTTGGAGAATTACTCAAATTCTTTTATTTAATTAAAACAATAACATTATATTACATATTCTTCTATTTGCTTAACCACTTCAATACCAGGAACTTTCGCCCCTTCCTGACCAGACCAATTTTCCGCTTTGAGCGCTGTCGCACTTTGAATGACAATTGCACGGTCACGCAATACTGTACCCAGATTTAATATTTATCATTTTCTTCTCACAAATGGAGCTTTCTTTTGGTGGTATTTGATCACCTCTGGGGTTTTTATTCTTTGCTAAACAAACTAAAAAATACCAACATTTTTGGAAAAAAAAAAGTTGTTCTTAAGCCCCACTACACACTATCAGATTTTCTGCTGATTTTTTTCCTTCAGATTTACCAAAACCATATAATATGAGGTCAAACCTTAGGAGTTTCTATTTGTATGCAATCAGGCAGACCCTTCTACTACATGGTTTTGGTAAATCTAAAGACAAAAATCAGCAGAAAATCTGATATGCCCCATACACACGGTCGGACATTCCGACAACAAAATCCTTCGTATATTTTTTTCAGATTTTGGCCCAAACTTGTCGCACAAAGTTGTCGGAAAATCCGATAATTCAGAACGAGGTGATGTAAACCACGTACGTCAGGACTATAAAGAGGGCAGTAGCCAATAGCTTTCGTCTCGTAATTTATTCTGAGCATGCGTGGCACTTTGTGCGTCGGAATTGTCTACACACGATCGGAATTTAAATGAATGGATTTTGTTGTCGGAAAATTTTAGATCCTGCTCTCAAACTTTGTGTGTTGGAAATTCCAACGGAAAAAGTTTGATGGAGCCCACACACGATCGGATTTTCCGACAACACGATCCGATCGCACATTTTCGGTCAGGAAGTCCGACCGTGTGTACGTGGCATTAGTGTGTATGGGGCTTTAGTTTCTGTCATAAAATGTTGTTTTCCCCTTTACTGACGGGCACTTACGAGGCTGCACCGATGGGCACTGATGAAGTATCACTGATGGGCACTGATGAGTTGGCACTGATAAAGTGACACTGATGGGCACTGATGAGGAGGCACTGATATGTAGAATTGATGGGCACTGAGAGGTGCCACTGATATGCAGCACTGATAGGTGCCAATAGGTGGCACTGATGAGCACTTACAAGCAGAACTCATGGGCACTGACAGGTGGCTGTGATGGGCACTGACAGGCAGCTGTGATGGGCACTGACAGGTGGCACTGATAGGTGGTACTGATTGGTACTGAAAGGTGGCACTGATGGGCAACACTGATGATGAGGTACTGACAGGTGTTACTGCTGGGCACTGATTGGCACTGTAATGGGCACTGGTTGGCACTGTGGTGGGCTCTGATTGGCACTGTGGTGGGCACTGATTGGCACTGTAATGGGCACTGGTTGGCACTGTGGTGGGCTTTGATTGGCACTGTGGTGGGCACTGATTGGCACTGTAATGGGCACTGGTTGGCACTGCGGTGGGCTCTGATTGGTACTGTGGTGGGCTCTGATTGGCACTGTAGTGGGCACTGGCAGACTTTATTATTGGGGCACTGCTGGGCACTGATTGGCAGCTCATTGGCACATCTAAAGGGGCTGTGCTGATAATCAATGTGCTGATAATCAGCACAGACCCCCCCCCCCCCCCTCTGAAGGGGAAAGCCGCCGATCGGCTCTCCCTGTCAGCGCAAACCAAGGAATGTCGTTTACCGGCAACTTCCTGATTCACACGATGATCAGCTGTGATTGGTCACAGCTGATCATGTGGTAAGCAGCCTCTGACAGACACGCCGCACTTTTGCGATCGCCCGGGGTGTGAACACCCTCCAGGCGCGCCGGCATGACATCCTGCTGGACGTCATAACAGAACCACTTCCCGGCTGTCAATCTGCTATAGGCCGGCCGGGAATAGGGTTGCCACCTTTTCTGCAAGCCAATCCCGAACATTCTTGTACCCATAAAATTTGCTTACAATGCTGAGCCACAAGTAAGTCTCTCGCAGACATGCATAAACCTCAGAACAATGATTAAAAAATAAAACTCTTTCAATACATATGATTTGTGGACTGAATGCAAAAAACGGATTCCTCTTATCACACAAATTAGGTGGATGGAGGAATTTCCTCCCTCCTTAGGGGGAGGGGGCCAGAGGATCTGGCTATTTCTGATTAGTGCTCTGTGGAGGGGCAGAGATCCCGCTGACTGGGAGAGGGGGGGAGGGGTAGTAGAGTGTTCCTCCTGCCTGGGACAGTAAGCCACAGTTCAGTGTGAATAAATGTGTCCGGGTTTTATGCAGTCTGAAACCTGTACACATGATCCAAAACCTGGACTGTCCGGGTGAATCCTGGACAGGTGGCAATCCTAGGCGGGCCATCCTAGGCGGGAAGTGGTTAGTCCACAAAAAACTTTAAACATGGTCCTTTCATCACGTCTTCTCATGATGTTGTTTCATTCGGGCCACCAGGCCTTGCATCTCTTTTTTGCTGAACTAAATTATTAATATGTCTTAAATAGAAAACTATGTTTTTAGAAAGATTTTTACTTCAAGACGCATTTTATTAAAATAAATTTGATTAAAAAAATCAAAAAAATCGATTCAAATAAAATAAAAAATGTGATTTTTTTTAGCTTTCTTTTTAAAAATCATCGATTTTTATCCACCCTGACTGACCCTAAAGTATAACTGTAGGCAAAATTTTTTTTTTTTTTGGATAGCGTAAGAGAGGGTTATAAACCGTAAGATTAAATTTTTTCACCATTTCAGCGATTTCCTTTCACTTCCTGTTTGGCTATGGGACAGGAAGTGCAGGGGAATCTCTGAAATGGGACACAGATGATGAGCCCCCACCCCTGTAAATTAAGGGAACCTACTGGGGCCCTCCGGGTCACCAGAACCAGTGTCCCCAATGGAAGATGTCCCCTCTATTCATTTTCTGGGAACAACCCAAACTTTGAGATTTTCCTTCATTTTCACTTTCAATGATAATAGTAAACAGGACTAATAGAGAGGGCGAATCTCCCTAACTGGGGCACAGACAGCAATAAATACCTGACAGGGGGTCAATCCCTCTCCACTCTATCCAAAACTAAAAAAAAAAAAAAAAGTTTTGCCTTTCTACTTAAAAGGTTGTTCTGGCCAATACATTTTTTTAAAATCAGCAGCTACAAACACTGTAGCTGCGGACTTTTAATAAGGACACTTACCTGTCCAACGATCCCGCGATGTCGGGCGCCCTGAGGCCGATCCGTCCATCGGATCGGCTGCCGGCGCCTCCATCCTAATGAAGGGAAGCAGGCAGGGGAGCCTTGTGGCTTCACTGCCCATTACCTACTGCGCATGCGCAAGTCGCGCAGCGCTTTGTGAATGGCCCCGTTGTTTTCTGGGACACACACATGTCCCAGAAGGCAACGGGGCCGCTCACCGACGAGGAAGAAGTGCCGCGGAATAGGAAGAGGCAGATTAGGAAGACTGCCTAGCAACAGCGTTTCAGGTAAGTGAAAAAAATATTTTTATTTTTTATTTATTTATTTATTTATTTATTTATTTTATTAATGCATTTTTCTTTTTCTTTGGGGGGCCCTACACTTTAAGTTCTACTTTAACCGCTTGCCGACCATCTACCACAGTTGTACTGCAGCAACATGGCTCAGCTGCGCGAATCGCCGCTATGTTACATCGGTAACATAAACGGCCATTAGGGGGGCGCTTGCACCCCCCGCTCTCTCCCCTAGCCGATGCGAGTGCCCGGCGGTCTCGATCGCCACCGGGCTCCTGCGATTGCCCAGGGCACATGGAGAACTGGGAGCTGTGTGTGTTTAAACAACCGGTTTCCGGTTCTCTGAGGATTGAACTGACAAATTGTCTGTTCATACAGAGCATGAACAACGATCTGTTCATTTCCCTGCACAGTCCCCTCCCCCCTTCCATTAGAACACGTACTAGGACACACGTTAACCCCTTCACTGCCCCCTAGTTTTAACCCCTTCACTGCCAGTGACATTTTTACAGTAACCAATGCATTTTTAATCGCACTGATTGCTGTATAAATGACAATGGTCCAAAAAATGTGTCAAAATTGTCCGACGTGTCCGCCATAATGACGCAGTCAGGATAAAAATCACTGATCGCCGCCATTACTAGTAAAAAAAACAATTATTAATAAAAAAGGCCATAAATCTATCCCCTATTTTGTAAACGCTATAACTTTTGCGCAAACCAATCAATATACGCTTATTGCAATTTATTTAATTTTTTTTACCAAAAATATGTAGAAGAATACATATCGCCCTAAACTGAGGAAAAAAACATTTTTTTAATATATTTTTTGGGGATATTTATTATAGCAAAAAGTAAAAAATAATGCGTTTTTTTTTTCAAAATTGTCGCTCTTTTTTTGTTTATAGAGCAAAAAAATAAAAACCGCAGAGGCGATCAAATGCCTGACTCGTAAAGGTCACATCTGACTGAATGAGGACAGGTTCTCTTCACAGATGCTGAGATTCTTTTTTTGAGGAAACAAAAAATAGTAATTAGTAAAAGCAACCACATTCTGGGGACTGAAGAGACAGACGGAATGCAAACCTGCTTGGCTGCGATCTCCATCCATATGGGAGCGAACGTCTATCTTGTTCTAGAATGCAGAATTATTGACGTGACAGGAGGTGGGTCAGCTGACTGCATGAAAACATTTATTGTGCTGCTGGTTTCACGGCACAGATCTCCCTCCCCAGGCGTGTTGCAGCCCTGCTGCTCAGAGATTGAAGAATCAAGGAATGATTTAAAAAAAAAAAATGGTTGGAAAATATTTTCTTAACAGCTTCAATACCAGGCACTTTTACCCCCTTCCTGCCCAGGCCAATTTACCGCTTTCAGCGCTGTCACACTTTGTATGACAATTGCACGGTCATACAACACTGTACCCATATGACATTTTTATCATTTTGTTCACACACACATAGAGCTTTCTTTTGGTGGTATTTAATCACCACTAGGTTTTTTTTAATAAATTTTTTGCAAAATAAATAGAAAAAGACTGATTATTTATAAAAAAAAAAAAAAAAAGTTTTTGTTTCTGTTATGACATTTTACAAATAAATAATCTTTTTTCATGAATTTAAACCAGAATGTATTCTGCTACATTTCTTTGGTGAAAAAGACAAACATCAGTTTATATTATTTAGTCTGTAGTAGAGCCGCACGATTCTGGCCAAAATGAGAATCACGATTTTTTTGCTTAGAATAAAAAGATCACGATTCTCACGACATAAAATCTTTCACATTATACAAAAAAAAAAAAAAGGGCTAACTTTTCTGGTTAGTTTTTTTTTTTTTTTTTTTTTTTATTCATTAAAGCAATTTTTTCCCAAAAAATTGCATTTGAAAGACCGCAGCGCATATACAGTGTGACATAAAATATTAAAACAACCACCATTTTATTCTCTAGGGTCTCTACTAAAAAATATATATATATAATGTGTGGGGGTTACAAGTAATTTTCTAGCAAAAAAAAAAAAAATGATTTTTAAAGCGGGAGTCCGCCGTTTAAAAAAAAAAAAAAAGCCAGCAACTACAAATACTGCAGCTGCTGACTTTTAAAATAGTGACACTTACCCGCCCAGCGCGCCCGCGATGTTGGCACCCGAAGCCGATCTCTCGATCGTCTCTCGGGTGCTGCCGCCGCCATCCTGGGTATGGGAACCAGGATTCATTTCCCGGTTCCCTACTGCGCATGCGTGAGTCGCGCTGCACAATAAGGATGGTCCCCGCTGTCTCTGGGATCCGTGTGTTTCCCAGCAGACAGCGGGGGACCTTCGGAAAGGGGTGTAGATTCTGCTGAAAGGGGCGTAGCTTCTACAGAATCTACGCCGGAAGTGGTCGCAAATACCTGTACTGTACAGGTACCTGCACCCCCCTCCCCCCTGAAAGGTGCCAATTGTGGCGCCGGAGGGGGGGAGGGTTCCAGTGAGCGGAAGTTCCACTTTAGGGTGGAGCTCTGCTTTAACCAACAAATGTCAGAAAAAGGTTTAGAGCTTAAGTGGTTAAACTTTTTTCACTTACACGCAAAGTCTATTCCATTGACAAATTGTTACAATGTTTATACTTAAGTTCAACTGATAAAGAATGTTTTGATTGTTGGCAGACTGCCCGGTTTTTCTCCTTCCTTTCTTTTGAAGGCTGTGGCTTCAGAAGAGCAGAGAGAATTCTCTGCATAGAAAGAATTGTGAAACACTTTAGTCAAGATTGCGATAACGATCCTTGACAATTAATTATGCAGCTCTAGTCTGTAGAAAAGTTATAGTCCACAAACCATGGGGTATATATCTGAAAATCGATCACTCCTGATATACTGACGATCTCATTTCTTGAGGCCCAAAAAATGTCAGGACAGCACAAATACCCCCCCCCCCCCCCCCCAAATTACCCCTACAAGTAGACAGTACAAGTACAAGGTATTTAGTAAGAGGCATGGCGAGTTTTTTGAAGCTGCCATTTTTTTTTTGTCAGAATTTTTGGGAAAATGGAGAAATTACATTTTTATTTCACATACTGTCACCAGTGCAGTACAGCGTCTTCATATAATGGGTGTCACAGTATGAAAAAAAAAAATTATATATATATATATATATATATATATATATATTTTTTTTTTATTATATATATTATTTCTTTTTTTAACAATTTTTTTTTTTTTTTTACACACTTGGACCAGAGCAATATAATGTTACCATAGTAACATTGTACTACTCTGGGGAAGTGATCTTTTTTTTTTTTTCTTTACACATTATGTTTGCATACAGCAATACATTTCATTGCTATATGCAAGCATTTTACTAAGTAATATTGATTGATTCAATTTGTTTTGTTGTGATTAGCTGTGATTGGCCACAGCTGATCTCATGGCACAGATGGGCTGTAGACTTTAGGGCTCTTTCACGCGGGACGGATCCGTGATGATCCTCCCCGCGGACATGGGCTTGCTCAGCAGGGATCACTCCGTCCATCCCCCGCTGAGCAGGAAGATGACAGGTCCATCTCCTGCACACTGCGTGGGGAACGGACCTGTCACAGCGCCGGTCTCCCCTGTGAGAGATCGGATGATGACGGACCGCAGAGTCCATCGTCACCCGATCCGATCTGCAGACGGATGGAAAAGTAGGTTTTTTTCTCCGTCACACTTTTTCGGAGCGGGTCGGATGTCAGCGGACATGTCACCGCTGACATCCGACGCTCCATAGAGGTCTATGGAGAGTCCGTTCAGGTCCACCTAAAAAACTGACAGGTGCACCTGAACGGATCGTTCATCGAAAGAGGCCTTAATCCTACAGAAAATTGATTGGAGAGAGCTGAAACTTCCAGTTGCCAAGTGGCAGACAAGAAACCTTAGACCCCTTCCACACCAAGGGCGTTTTGCAGACGCTATAGCATTAGAAATAGCGCCTGCAATCCGCCCTAAAACAGCTCCATCGTTGTCTGTACTGTGAAAGCCCGAGGGCTTTCACACTGCAGCGGTGCGCTGGCAGGACGTCAGGAAAAGTCCTGCCAGCAGCTTCTTTGGAGCGGTGAAGGAGCGGCGTGTTTACCACTCCTCCACCGCTCCTCCATCACTCATCCACCGCTGCTCCCCATTTAAATCAATGGGGCAGTGCTGTAATACGGCCGGCAAAACACCGCTATTGCGGTGTATTGCCGGGGGGTTTTAACCCTTTCTCGGCCGCTAGCGGGGGGTAAAAGCGCCCCGCTAGCGGCCGAAATGCGACGGTAAAATGCCGCTAAAAATAGCGGTGTTTTACCGCCGATGCTATGAGCGGCATGGTGTGAAAGGGGTCTTAAGGATTTAGAGAAGATCTGTAAAGAAGAGTGGATCCAAAATCCCTCCTGAGATGTGCAAACCTGGTCACCAACTACAAGAAACGTCTGACCTCTGTGCTGCCAACAAGGGTTTCTCCACCAAATACTAAGTCATGTTTTGCATGGGGGATCAAATACTTATTTTACTCACTGAACTGCAACTAAATTTATAACATTTGTATCATGTTTTTTCTGGATTTTTGGTTGATATTCTGTCTCTATCATATAAAATACACCTAGGATAAAAATTAGACCCTTCATTGCTTTGTAATCGTACAAAATCTGCAGGGGACCAAATAATTATTTTCCCCGCTGTATCCCTATATAGGGAAAGGAGGTCTTAGGTCATGGATACAACAGACGGCTGGTGTGACAGCAGCGGGTGACATGTGGGGCTCTGACGTGACGCTTGCTCCTGCCACGGGGGGGGGGGGGTGCCGGTCGCGGTCCATGCCTGATTACGCCTCGCAGCTCTTCTGCAAACAGAAAACGACAGGAGAAGATTGCACCCTGAGTGGCTTTATGTAATCGGAGCAATAGCCGCCGTCCTCTCGGAATTCTGGGGGTTTGTAGGAAAACGGTTTTGATGTTTTATCGAGTGCCGGGGTGTCTAAATTTAGAAGCTTTCAGAGAGATAATCTTGTTCCAGCAACTTGCACACAGCCAGCGACATTAGTCATAGGGATGGTGTGCCGAGTCGAGCGGCAGAATCTGCAAATAATGATTATCTTATGGAGAGCGGCAAAACAATCCTATCGCCGCACCAGTCCCGCTCAACGCCGCTTCCAAGGCTTCGCCGTGATCGGCGGAGTTTATATAAGAGCGCCTGTTACAGCGCAAGGTCACTTTCATAATATTTATTTTGCTTGCAACATGTTTGCTTTGCATCCCTTGTGTTCTCCACTATTATGCCCCGTACACACGGTCGGACTTTCCGACGGAAAATGTGCGATCGGATCTTGTTGTCGGAAAATCCGATCGTGTGTGGGCTCCATCTGACTTTTTCCATCGGAATTTCCGACACACAAAGTTTGAGAGCAGGATCTAAAATTTTCTGACAACAAAATCCGATCGTTTAACCCTTGACCACTGGGCACTTAAACCCCTTCTTAACCAGACCAATTTTCAGCTTTTGGTGCTCTCACACTTTGAATGACAATTACTCAGTCATGCAACACCGTACCTATCTGAAATGTTTGTCCTTTTTTTCAAACAAATAGAGATTTCTTTTGGTGTATTTAAACACCGCTGGGTTTTTTATTTTTTGCGCTATAAATCAAAAAAGACTGAAAATTCTGTAAAAAAAAAAAAAACACAAATTCTTTGTTTCTGTTAAAATTTATTTCAGAGTACTGGCGAGTATTGGCAGAGTACTGGCGAGTACTGGCCAGTATTGGCAGAGTACTGGCGCGTACTGGCGAGTACTGGCGAGTATTGGCAGAGTACTGGCGAGTACTGGCGAGTATTGGCAGAGTACTGGCGAGTATTGGCGAGTATTTGCAGAGCATTGCAGTGTTGCAGAGTATTGGCAGAGTATTGGCGAGTATTGGCGAGTATTTGCGAGTATTTGCGAGTATTGGCGAGTACTGGCAGAGTATTGGCAGAGTATTGGCGAGTACTGGCGAGTATTGGTGAGTATTTGCAGAGTATTGCAGTGTTGCAGAGTATTGGCAGAGTATTGGCAGAGTATTGCAGAGTATTGGCAGAGTATTGCAGAGTATTGGCAGGGTATTGGCAGAGTATTGCAGAGTATTGCACAGTGTTGCAGAGTATTGCACAGTGTTGCAGAGTATTGGCAGAGTATTGCACAGTATTGCAGAGTATTGGCAGAGCATTGCGCAGTATTGCAGAGTATTGGCAGAGTATTGCACAGTATTGCACAGTATTGGCAGAGTATTGCACAGTGTTGCAGAGTATTGGCAGAGTATTGCACAGTATTGCAGAGTATTGGCAGATTATTGCACAGTATGGGCAGAGTACTGCAGATTATTGTCACAGAGCAGCGCTGTTTACCGCGATCCGTCATGCGGCAGGTCTTCCGGACCCGACGGTCACGGATGTTTGCAGGGGGCGCGCGAGAGCAAGATACTGGGAGGACATCCATGGACATCCACCCAGAAAACCCAACCGCGCTGTAGCCGTCTTTTGGCTATGGCCCAGTTGGCAAGTGGTTAAATTCCGATCCTGTGAAGACAATTCCAACGGACAAAGTGCCACGCATGCTCAGAATAAATTACGAGACGAAAGCTATTGGCTACTGTCCTCTTTATAGTCCTGTCGTACGTGTTCTACGTCACGCTTTCTGAACGATTGGATTTTCCTACAACTTTGTGCGACCGTGTGTATGCAAGACAAGTTTGGGGCCAAAATCCGTCTGAAAAAAAAAACAGTCGGATTTTGTAGTCGGAATGTCTGACCATGTGTACGGGGCATTACTGTAAATAGACATGTGCGATTCGGTTCGTAATAAATAGATTTTCGTACGAATTTGTTAGTACTCGTACATTCGGATTAATTCGAACATCTGAATAGCTAAAAGAACCAAAAATACAATAATTTCGAAATTACGAATAAGCAAACTAACAAACGCGCGAAAATACGAACTTATGAACGGACAAACTTAAGAAAATAAACACCAAAACAGTAAAAGAAACAAAATGAGATCTATAACGAATGATTTGCATTCCTTATTTTCAATCCTTTGTCTGTTGATAATTTCGTATGTTTGTATTTTCATTCCTGTGTTCGTAATTTCGTTTGTTCGTGTTTTCTAATCGTTCTTTTGAATGGACAGTGTAAGTGTATCTTAATACGTATGTTTATAATTTCGTATGTTATTAATTTCGTCTTCTCGAATCGTTCTTCGAATGGGCAGTGTATTAGTGAGTGATGTATCTTACTTAATATCTTTAGCCAATCAGCTTATCCCTTTTGTGTTGGAGTCAGACGGCGTTCCTGAATCTTTTTAGATTCAGTTGAGGAAGAGACGGAGTCTGGTCTGGTGACTGAGGGAGTGGACTGGAGTAAGTACAGGACTTATTAGAAAAGCAAGCATAGGATTATTATTCTTTATTTCCTACAAAAGTACGAATCAACGGAAAAGGCAATCTCACAAAAGTAACAATTACTCAATCACGAGTAGTGTTTAACCCCCTTCCCGACCGCCGCACGCCGATATACGTCGGCAGAATGGCGTGGGTGGGCAAAAAGGCGTGAAGGTACATCTCCTTTAAGATGCGGCATTGTGTGCGCACACACGCCCACCGCGTGCTCCGTGACCACGGGTCCCGTGGACTCGATGTCCGCTGAGTGCCCGCGATCGTGTCACGGGGAGGACATTTCCCCATTCTGCCTAGAGACAGGACAGAGATCACTGCTCCCTGTCATCGGGAGCAGTGATCGCTGTCCTGTGTGTGGAAGCCCATCCCCCCCACAGTTAGAATCACTCCCTAGGACACACTTAACCCCTTGATCGCCCCCTAGTGGTTAACCCCTTCCCTGCCAGTGTCAATTACACAGTATTTTTATAGCACTGATCGCTGTATAAATGACAATGGTCCCAAAATAGTGTTAAAAGAGTCCGATTTGTTCGCCGTAATGTCGCAGTTACAATAAAAATCGGAGATCGCCGCCATTACTAATAAAAAAAAAATTATAATAAAAATGCCATAAATCTATCCCCTATTTTGTAGACGCTACAACTTTTGTGCAAACCAAACAATATACACTTTTTGCGATATATATATATATATATATATATATATAGATATATATTTTTTTTTTTTTTACCAAAAATATGTAAAAGAATACATATCGGCCTAAACTGAGGAAATAAATTAGTTTGTTTATATATTTTTGGGATATTTATTATAGCAAAAATTTAATAATATTGCTTTTTTTCTCAAAATTGTCGCTCTTTTTTTTTTGTTTATAACGCAAAAAAAAATGCAGAGGTGACAAAATACCACCAAAAGAAAGCTCTATTTGTGGGGAAAAACTGATGTAAATTTTGTTTGGGTGCAACGTCGCATGACCGCGCAATTGTCCGTTAAAGCGGCGCAGTGCCGAACCGCAAAAAGTGCTCTGGTCAGGAAGGGGGTAAATCCTTCCAGGGCTGAAGTGGTTAAAGTATAACTTCAGTAAAAGTGAAGACCTTGAAACCTGACATTTGTGAAATAACAGTTCGGTATGCAATGGTCACAGGGGAAGGGCAGGGGGGGGGGGGGGCACAGTGAGAAAATCGATCCATATTTTTTGCACAATGCGTTTTTATTGCTGAACCAAATGTTTTAACGTAACGATTGCCATTAACATTGACATCTCCATCCCTCATTCTATATAATTAATTTCTATGTGATCTCTTCCATTCACAGAAAACCTCGCCAGCGCACACTATGAAGGAGGAAAACTTCCTCCGACGCAGATTCTCCTTGTGTCCGACCGCCATCGCCGCCCAGAAGAATGAGAGCAACAAGCTGACGCGGAATCTCTCTTTTGGACCCGACCATGATATCCATTCTCTGAGCACAGGTGAGTGTGAGGACCTCCAATCCAGTCCTGCAAAGGAACTTTCACCTTTTCACGGAAAATGAAAATGGTGAATTAACTCCAAATATCATGGCCTGCCCCCTCCGGAGTCTGCTGCACATAGCGCCCGTGGTGCCCCGTGCTGCCAGTGTAGTGGTCTGTACATATACATCACAATACACAGCCCCGGAGTCAGTATTCTTCATAATGCTCACACAGGAAAGTGCTCTCTGGTTGGTACAACCAATGAAAAGCACTTTTTTCTTCTGGGACACCTTATTCAGTTGGGCTTCTCATTGGTCAGCAGGGTCACGTGTCTGTACTCAGGGCTGGGACAAGGGGTGGGCAGAAGGGGAAGCTGCCCTGGGCACTGGGATTTCATGTGAGATGGGCGAGGGTGCTGCTAGGAGATTGAGGGGGAGGGGATTTGTGTTGGGAAGTGAAATTTGAGGGGGGGCATGGGGTAAGAATTGCTAGGAGTGGGGATTTACGGGGGATATGTGTTGGGAGGATGGATGGGGTAAGAGGATTTGTGCTAGGAGGGGGGATGGGGGAGGGTTGTGCTAGAAGAGGTGATATGGTGAAGGGGAGAGAAAAATTGTGCTAGGAGAGGAAATATTTGTTGAGGGGGGATTTGTGCTAGGAGGGGTGCTACGAAGAAGGGTGAGGAGAATTGTGCTAAGAGAGGAAATATTTGTTAGGGGGGGAGTTGTGTTAGGAGGTTTTTTTTGGGAGGAGTTGTGCTAGAAGAGGTGCTATGATGGGGGGGGGGGGAGAGAATTGTGTTAGGAGAGGAAATATTTGTTATGGGGGGGGGGGGGGATTTGTGTTGGGATGGTCAATTTTGGAGGGGAGGCAGGGGTAAAAATTGCTAGGAGTGGTGATTTAGGGGGATTTGTGTTGGAAGGGTGGATAGGGGAAGAGGATTTGTGCTAGGAGGAGGGATTTGGGAAAGGGGGTTGTGCTAAGAGTGGTGATACAGTGAAGGGGGAGGAGAATTGTGCTAAGAGAGAAAATATTTCTTGAGCTAGAAGAGGTGCTATAAAATTAGCTAGGAGTGGTGATTTAGGGGGATTTGTGTTGGCAGGGTGGATAGGGAAGAGTATTTGTTCTTTGAGGGGGGAATTTGGGTGTGCTAGAAGAGGTGATATGGTGAAAGGGGGAGGAGAATTGTGCTAACAGAGAAAAATATTTCTTGGGGAGGGATTTATACTGAGTGGGAGAGATTTTTTTTTGGGGGGGGGGGGGGCGCTAGAAGAGATGATATGGTGAAGGGGAGAGGAGAATTGTGCTGGGGGGGGATTTGTGCTAGGAGGGGGGTGGTTTTGGAAGAGTTGTGCTAGAAGAGGTGCTATGATGAAGGGGGGAGGAGAATTGTGCTAGAAGAGGAAATATTTGTTATGGGGGGGGGGATTTGTGTTGGGAGGGGGCAATTTGGGGGGGGTAAAAATTGCTAGGAGTGGTGATTTAGGGGGATTTGTATTGGCAGGGTGGATGGGGAAGAGGATTTGTGCTAGGAGGGGTGACTTTTTTTTTGGGCAAGGGCATTTGTGGTGGGTGGATTTGGGAGATGGGGGCAGAGATGTGTGCTGGGAAGGGGGAAATGTCAGCAGGGGGGGTGGATTTGTACTGGGAGGAGGGGAGATTTATGCTTCGGGAGTAAGCATGCAGATAAGTGCTCGATTTTTTTTTGTGGGGGAATTTTACTAACATATAATGTACATACATCTTGGGGGGAGGGGGGGCGCAGTTTGGAATTTTGCCCCTGGGCTCTAGATGACCTTGTTCCGGCACTGCCTGTAACTATATAACTATATAGCTATGTAACTATATAACTATGTAACTATGTAGTGGGAACATTGATTCGAGTAATCACATTGATCTCTATTAACCTCATGTAACATCCTCCCAGTTTTGTTTTGTCTTCTGCATATCCCCGGCCAAAAGGGGCCAATCGCGCTCTGCCCAAGGGCCCCGGGCCACTAGGGGGCCCCATCAGGGTTGCCAGCCTCAGTAAAATCAGGGACAGTATGGAAAAATCTGTGTTTTTTTTTTTTTTTACATCTGTCTCTGAAATGTCCCTTACCGACATCCTTTTGGTCTAAAAATCCCGAGATTATAGCTGCCCCACCTCTCCAGTACCTTCTCAGCCAATAGAAACACGTGTATACTGTGTGTACATGTATGTGTATACTGTGTAATTGTATACTGTGTGAGTGTGTATACTGTGTGGCCCCATAATCTCTGATTGCCTGGGGGCCCCATAATCCCCTATTGCCCGGGGGCCCCATGAGTTGTCAGTCCGCCCCTGCCGGCCACCCATATATCCTCTCCTCTCTCTCTCGGACCCTCATTCCCTCTCTTAGGTCTGCAGTCTCTGACAGTCCTCTTCAGCATTCCATATTCAGTATGTGGCCCTTTGGTAATGTCGGGGGCCACATCTGAGGCCCCCTTTAGCTCCAAAGTTGACAACTTATATGCTCTATGCATTTTTTTTCCCATTCTATGCTGTAGGCGGCGCTACTTTAGCACGATTTCTAAGCTACAGATCAGTGCGATTTGGATCTCTGATTTCATGGCGGTTTGGGACTTCATTAACAGAAGCCAATGCAAGTCGCAATGACATCACAGAAAAGTGGTGCAGGGCGTTTTTCAAAGTTGCTTCGACTTGAGTCGCAGCGATTTGAACGGTTCCATTGCTGAAAATGGGGTGTGACTTGTCGGTAGGGTGCGATTCTGAACTGTCAAAATGCATGACAAATCGCATTGGTGTGAACGAGGGCTTACACAGAAACAAAATACTAATAATACGCTCGGGGGGGTTTATATTCCATCTGCTGACAATTCAATGCGCATGGAATAGGAAATATCTCATACACAGCTTGGTGGAGACTTTATGTACATCCGTATGACTTTATAACGGTAATATAATAAAATTCTTCTTTATGATACTTTATATTCAGAACATTTTCCAAGTACAAATCACATAAGTAGAAATGGTCTGCTTGTTCTGTAACCAGCATCTGGTAAAGTGGGGGATGGGTCTGTAGCATTATATGATAACTGGGGGGGGGTGGGTCTATAGCATTATATAATAACTGGGGCGATGGGTATTTAGCATTATATGATACGGGGGGGGGGGGGGGGATCTATAGCATTATATGAAAACTGTGTGTGTGTGTGTGTGTGTACGGGGAGGGGGGTCTATAGTGTTATATGAAAACTGGGGGGGGGAGTCTATAGTGTTATATGAAAACTGGGGGAGGGTTCTATAATGTTATATGAAGACTGGGGGAGGTCTATAGTGTTATATGAAAACTGGGGGGGGGGTCTATAGTGTTATATGAAAACTGGGGGGGGGGTCTATAGTGTTATATGAAAACTGGGGGAGGGGGTCTATAGTGTCATATAAAAACTGTGTGTGTGTGTGTACGGGGGGGGGGGGGGTCTATAGTGTTATATGAAAACTAGGTGGGTCTATAATGTTATATGAAAACAGGGGGGGGGTTTATAGTGTTATATGAAAACTAGGGGGTCTATAGTGTTATATGAAAACTGGGGGAGGAGTCTATAGATTTATATGAAAACTGGGGGGGGGGGGGGGCTATAGTGTTATATGAAAACTGGGGGAGGGGGTCTATAGTGTTATATGAAAACTGGGGGAGGGGGTCTATAGTGTTATATGAAAACTAGGGGGGGGTTCTATAGTGTTATATGAAAACTGGGGGAGGGGGCTATAGTGTTATATGAAAACTAGGGGGGGTTCTATAGTGTTATATGAAAACTGGGGGAGGAGTCTATAGATTTATATGAAAACTGGGGGGGGGGGGCTATAGTGTTATATGAAAACTGGGGGAGGGGGTCTATAGTGTTATATGAAAACTGGGGGGGGTCTATAGTGTTATATGAAAACTGGGGGAGGGGGTCTATAGTGTTATATGAAAACTGGGGGAAGGGGGGTCTATAGTGTTATATGAAAACTGGGGAGGGGGTCTATAGTGTTATATGAAAACTGGGAGGGAAGCAGTCAAATGGGGGATGGGTCTATAGCATTATATGAAAACTGTGGGGATGGGTCTATAGTGATGGAAAAAAAGTATTTGAACCCCTGCTGATTTTGTACATTTGCCCAATGAACAATTTGCGCAAAGAAATGATCAGTCTATAATTTTAATGGTCGGTTTATTTTAACAGTGAGAGACAGAATAACAACAAAAATACTTATTTCACTCATTTAAATGCAAATCAATTCATAACTTTTTTGAAATGTGTTTTTCTGGATATTTTTGTTGTTTTTCCGTCTCTCACTGTTAAAATAATAATCTAAAATTATAGACTGATCATTTCTTTGTCAGTGGGGCAAACGTACAAAATCAGCAGGGGATCAAATACTTTTTTCCCTCACTGTATAGTGTTTTATGAAAACTGGGGAAGGGGATCTATAGTTTTCTATGAAAACTAGGGGGGGGGGGGGGTCTATAGTGTTTTATAAAACCTACGGTGGGGTGGATCTACAGGTTTATATGAAAACTGTAGGGATGGGTCAAAAGAGGTTATCTCGCAGTTGCTGGCCCATTTAACTTACACGGTAGAGTTAGACAGGTGGTGCCGCCTGTCATGCCCTGCATGTAGCGTTACAATTGCCATGCTGTGATGCAAAGCATGTGCACTGCTCCAGGTGCATAGCTCCCAACTGTCCCTGATTCTGAGGGACTGTCCCTTATTTGGAGCAATGTCCCTCTGTCCCTCTTTCCTCCTCATTTGTCCCTCATTTTGGTCTGATCCATAGAGTTGTATATAAAATACACTTTTTATCTTTCAAAAAGTGTTTCCCAGGGCTAAACCTTTCATCCAAATTCTAAATTGCTGCATTTGTACATTTTAAATGCCAATATAAAGGAATAGTAGTGGTAAAAAAAAAGTCCCTGTGTATTTAATTAACCTTTTTTTTGCTATTTCTCCTTTAAGGGGGCGTGGCAGGGGGCGTGTCCCGTGCCTTCATACGTTTGTTAGTAGGTGTCCCTCATTCCCATCTCAAAATGTAGGGAGGTATGCAAGTGGCATCATATTTTGTAGGAGGGCAGTCAGGGCTAGGGCTGGTACTATAGGGGAGGGCGGGAGGGACAGCTGCCCTGGGCGGAATGATTTAGTGAGGTAAAAGGGCGCAGTTTGCCAGGTACAACCATGCCAACACAAAATATGCTGCCGGGTGCCGAATGTAACACAGGGGTAGTAAAAACATAAATCTACCACCTGTTTTTACCGCCCTTCCCCCCCCCCCCGACCGCCTATGTGAAAGGAATATTAATGACAAAAATATGTGAAGTCTTCTCTGCAGACTGCAGAGAGAGTTAGAGAGCTCAGCGGATTTCGGGAAGGATCAACAGGTATTTTGTTGAACTTTTCAAACAGATCTAACATAACATTTAGGATTCGCTGCTAAATCTGCCATTCAATCAGAAAAGGTCATTGTTGGGGTTGATTTACCCTTTAACTTTTATACTCTGTGCTCGTTCTGGCTGAGTATCTCAGAAAGCACTGACCCCCCCCCCCCCCCCCCGGGACTGCTAGACAACTCATATTTCCAGGAGAAGGTCAATATTGGCAGCCAACCCTTTATTTTTTTGTACAGATCGGCTAATAATATGCACATTTGTTTCTTTCTCCGCTTCTGAAATGGAGAACAAAAAAGTCTTGAAAAGGTTATATTAAGACATCAGACGGTTCTATTATTAGAAACTGTAGAAGAGTTAACGAAGTCAGCTCTGAATCATCTAATTAAAGGGAACCTGTCATCACCGCCGAGCTGCTGCTGTCTGTTACTATTATGACGGTAAGGAGCTCCATGCGGGATTGTCCTGGTGGACCTTCACCCCATGCGGGTTTGTCCTGGTGGACCTTCACTCCATGCGGGTTTGTTCTGGTGAACCTTCACCCCATACGGGTTTGTCCAGGTGAATCTTCACCCTATGCGGGTTTGTCCTGGTGGACCTTCACCCCATGCGGAATTGTCCAGGTGGACCTTCACCCCATGCGTGTTTGTCCTGGTGGACCTTCACCCCATGCGTGTTTGTCCTGGTGGACCTTCACCCCATGCAGGTTTGTCCAGGTGAATCTTCACCCTATGCGGGTTTGTCCTGGTGGACCTTCACCCCATGCGGGTTTGTCCAGGTGAATCTTCACCCCATGCGGAATTGTCCAGGTGGACCTTCACCCCATGCGGGTTTGTCCTGGTGGACCTTCACCCCATGCGGAATTGTCCAGGTGGACCTTCACCCCATGCGGGTTTGTCCTGGTGGACCTTCACCCCATGCGGAATTGTCCACGTGGACCTTCACCCCATGCGGGTTTGTCCTGGTCGACCTTCACCTCAGGCGGGTTCATCCTTCCAAGCGGACCTCCACCCCTTTTCTTTTTGTCCTCCCTCACAACCCCTACCCCCCCCCCCCCAACGAGCATAAGCGTCAAAACAGTCAGTTAAAGTTTTAATTACAAATAAATATTTCATACATTTACAAAAAAAATGTTTAAAATATTTAAGGCATTATAAAATGCCAATGTATGTGTTTTTACAAATGCTCAATGCACATATCGCAACGTGAACAGACCAAGTAAAATCTATGTCCTTAACCAACTTCAGCTCCGGAAGATTTACCCCCTATCATGACCAGGCCATTTTTTTGCGATACAAGACTGCGTTATTTTAACTGACAATTGCGCTGTTGTGCGACGCTGTAAAATGTTGGACTTTTTCCCCACAAATAGAGCTTTCTTTTGGTGATATTAGATCACCTCTGCGGTTTTTATTTTTTTGTGACAAACAATTTTGGAAAAAAAAAACAACAATATTTTTTGATTTTCTGCTATAAAATATCCAATGTAAAAAAAATGTAAAAAATCAAATTTCTTCATCAATTTAGGCCATTTAGGTATTCTGCTACATGTTAACCACTTCAATACAGGGCACTTTCGCCCCCTTCCTTCCCAGCCCAATTTTCAGCTTTCATCGCTCTAGCGCTTTCAGTGACAATTGCGCGGTCATGCTACACTGTACCCAAATGAAATTTTTATCATTTTGTTTGCACAAATAGAGATTTATTTTGGTGGTATTTATTCACGACTACGTTTTTTATTTTTTGCGATATAAGCGCAAAAAAGCGGAAATTTTGAAAAAAAAACAATATTTTCTTTTTTCTATTTAAAAGAAATCCAATAAAATCAAATTTTGTCATAAATTTAAGCCAAAATGTATTCTGCTACATGTTTTTGGTAAAAAAAATTCCGTTAAGTGTATAATAATTGGTTTGTGTGATCACGGACATATGTACGCAAATGATCATGTACATATGTGTGCAGGTGATCACGTACATATGTGTGCAGATAATCATTGGGACATGTGATTTTAGTGGGACATATGTGGGGGACATGTGTTTTTATTATTAGGGACATGTGTTTTTATTATTTGGGGACATGTATGTTTTGGGGACATGTGTGGGGACATTGTGTTTATACTGTGTGGTGTGTTTACTGTGTGGTGATTTGTGTGTACACTAGACTGATGATCAGTGAGTAAAAAGCTGTAAAAAACAGCTCATACTCACTGATCATCAGCCGGCTGCAGCGATCCGCTCTCCTCTCCTCAGCGATGACTTCTGTGTGAGGAGAGGAGGAGCCGATTGCCTAGCAACCGGCTGTTTGTTTACATCACATGACGGCCGTGATTGGACACGGCCGTCATGTGATCAGGAGGGCCAATCACAGAGCCCTCCTGCCGATCTGAGATGCGCTGTGTCCGGGTGAGACGGGCGCATCGGGATCGCGCCGCTGCGCGGGCACGCGATCCCGCTACTTCTGATGGATGTTCCTGAACGTCCTATCAGGAGTAGACGGCTCCCACCCGGCCGTATATGTGCATTGGCCGGATGGGAAGTGGTTAAAAAGCATATATTGATTGGTTTGCGCAAAAGTTATAGTGTCTACAAATTATGGGATATGTTAATTATTATTTTTTTTTACAAGTAATGTCAGCGATCAGCGACTTATAGCGGGACTGTGATATTGGGGCAGACAAATTGGACACTTGACTGACACTTTGGAAATTTTTTGGGGACCAGTGACACTAATACAGTGATCAGTACTAAAAAATATGCACTGTCACTGTACTAATGACACTGGCTGGGAAGGGGTTAACATCAGGGGAGATCAAAGGATTAAATCTATGCCTAAGCTGTGCTTACTCCCTGTGGGGGAGATGCTTTGACTAGGGGAAGGCAGAGATCTGTGTTCCTGCTTAGCAGAAACACAGGATCAGTACCTTCCCCTCTGACAGAACAACAATCTGCCTTGTTTACCTAGCGCTGGCAGACATAGAGTCTGCGCTACACACCGCTGGGCTCTTGCTGCTTATAACCACAGCAGGAGCGGCGGGCCGGTGGCGCGCACGCGCACACCAGACTCGGGGGCGTCAGATCACGTACACCCTGCACAAGGAGAGAGAGCAGCAGCGGTCTATATTACAGAAGGAAAGTGTCACACTGGATTACTGAACAGATCTAGAAGAAATACACAAAACACACCACCACAGTGATCAGTGCTAAAAAATGTGCACTGTCACTGAGATGCTTTGAATAGGGGAAGGCAGAGATCTGTGTTCCTGCTTAGCAGAAATGCAGGATCAGTACCTTCCCCTCAAACGACAATCTGCCTTGTTTCCCTAGACAGATTGTTGTTCTGCTTCTGTATGGTATAATCGGAGGGCGCTGGCAGACATAGAGTCTATGGTTCAGGCCACTGGGCTCCCCCTGTGTATAACCACAGCAGGAGCGGCGAGGTAAGTAATTCAAGTAGATAATATATATAGAAAAATATTTTTTATTGAAGTATACATAAGATAATACCATGGCAGTTAAAATATGAGCTCTGCTAGGAGAATAAAAACCATTCCAAATACATAAAATGCAAACAGAGAATTATACATGGCATTACATAGCCGAATGTCAGTTGTATAAAATCTTGACACGTTTCGACCCATATAATTAGGGTCTTCTTCAGGGATTTAGTTTGCTGCAAAAGAATGATGTATGTATTTTTTCAGCTATAACTCCCCCCCCCTATCCAATACTAGAAGAAGTTAGGCTCACACCATCGTCACTGGTACTTCTGTAGCAGATACCTGAACCCCCGTTGTACACGATCTGCAAATGTCGCCTCAGATAAATGTAAAACCGCCTGTGATAGACCTTGTTTTTTCTATAGATCAGCGTCATTGTATCTGCTCTGTTCTCTTCTTCTAGGGAGAGACGCCGAGCACATGACGTTACAGATCGTGAAGGATGAAGGCGCGCTGACACCAACCGCCGCTAATAAGGTATCCGATGTTGATGTGAATATTTTATTGTCAATTACTACATACATACCAAACAAAGCAACAGGTTCTCTTTATTGCCCCCCCTTATATACCCACCTTCATTTCACCCCTCCTCCCACCGCTTCATTTAAGCTGTTGGTTGTAAAAGGAAAGTCCAATCAGCTTAAAGTGGAACTTTAGTCATAAAATGAAGTCCTGCAAGATCACTTCAGGCTGGCCCCTTTTGCAGGTACAGCGATATGAAACATTAAAAATAAGTGTCTACACTGTCTAATATAAGGTGACCACATTTACTGTCTAATATAAGGTGACCACATTGACTGTCTAATATAAGGTGACCACATTGACTGTCTAATATAAGGTGACCACATTTTTTTTTAATGAAATCCAGGGACAGTTTTTTATATTTTTTTCAATTGGCAAATGGTAAACTATTTTATAAGTATATTTTCCTCAAATTATATATGCAGTGTATTTGCTATGTGTTTATGGAATTATTGTATGATATATACGTTATTTCTCACATTTTGTCTATGAGATGAAGAAAATATTTTTTTTTTTGAGATATGACTACCAAATGTTATAAATATAAGATAAGAGAAAAAAACTTAGTGCGAAGTTCAGTGGTGCGCTACTTACAGAGTGCAGGGTTCAGGAATCCGTTGTATAAAGAATGCAGGGCTAAGTAGCGCTCAGAAGCGTGCTACATAAAGAATGCAGGGCTAATGAGTGGGCTAAATAAAGAATGCAGGGGTAAGGAGTGCGCTACATAAAGAATGCAGAACTAAGGAGTGCGCTACATAAAGAATGCAGAGCTAAGGAGTGCGCTACATAAAGAATGCAGAGCTAAGTAGCGCTCAGGAGCGTGCTACATAAAGAATGCAGGGCTAATGAGTGGGCTAAATAAAGAATGCAGGGGTAAGGAGTGCGCTACATAAAGAATGCAGAACTAAGGAGTGCACTACATAAAGAATACAGAACTAAGGAGTGTGCTACATAAAGAATGCAGGGCTAAGGAGTGTGCTACATAAAGAATGCAGGGCTAAGGAGTGTGCTACATAAAGAATGCAGGGTTAAGGAGCGTGCTACATAAAGAATGCAGGGTTAAGGAGCGTGCTTCATAAAGAATGCAGGGAGCAGGAGTGCACTATATAAAGAATGCAGGGCTCAGGAGTGCTCTACATAAAGAATGCAGGGATCAGAAGTGTGCTACATAAAGAATGCAGGGCTAAGGAGCGTGCTACATAAAGAATGCAGGGTTAAGGAGCGTGCTACATAAAGAATGCAGGGCGCAGGAGTGCACTACATAAAGAATGCAGGGCGCAGGAGTGCACTACATAAAGAATGCAGGGGCTCAGGAGTGCACTACATAAAGAATGCAGGGATCAGAAGTGTGCTACATAAAGAATGCAGGGCTCATGAGTGCACTACGCAAAGAATGCAGGGCTCAGATGCGCCCATCTATGCAGCCTCACCAGTTGCCATCAATACAGCCTCACTAGTGCCCATCAATGTAGCCTCACCAGTGCCCATCCAATGCAGCCTCACCAGTGCCCATTCATGCAGCCTCCAGACCAGTGCCCATCTATGCAGCCTGACCAGTGCCCATCTATGCAGCCTGACCAGTGCCCATCAATGCAGCCTGACCAGTGCCCATCCAATGCAGCCTGAGCAGTGCCCATCCAATGCAGCCTGACCAGTGCCTATCAATGCAGCCTGGCCAGTGCCCATCCAGTGCAGCCTGAGCAGTGCCCATCCAATGCAGCCTGACCAGTGCCCAGTCAATGCAGCCTCGCCGGTGCCCGTCAGTGCAGCCTCACCACTGCCCAACTATGCAGCCTCACCAGTGCCCATCAATGCAGCCTCACCAGTGCCCATCCCATGCAGTCTCACCAGTGCCCATCCAATGCAACCTCACCAGTGCCCATCAATGCAGCCTCACCAGTGCCCATCAATGCAGCCTCAGCACTACCCATCCAATGCAGCCTTACCAGTGCTCATCTTAGACAGCCTCACCAGTGTCCATCCAATGCAACCTTACCGGTGCCCATTCAATGAAGCCTCACCAGTGCCCATCCAATGAAGCCTCAGCAGTGCCCAGCAATGCAGCGTCACCAGTGCCCATCCATGCAGCCTCACCAGTGCACAGCAATGCAACTTTACCAGTGCCCATCTATGCAGCCTCACCAGTTGCCATCAATACAGCCTCACCAGTGCCCATCAATGTAGTCTCACCAGTGCCAATCCAATGCAGCCTCACCAGTGCCCATCCATGCAGCCTCACCAGTTCCCATCTGTGCAGCCTGACCAGTGCCCATCTATGCAGCCTGACCAGTGCCCATCAATGCAGCCTGACCAGTGCCCATCCGATGCAGCCTGAGCAGTGCCTATCCAATGCAGCCTGACCAGTGCCTATCAATGCAGCCTGACCAGTGCCCATCCAATGCAGCCTGAGCAGTGCCCATCCAATGCAGCCTGACCAGTGGCCAGTCAATGCAGCCTCGCCGGTGCTCATCAGTGCAGCCTCACCACTTCCCAACTATGCAGCCTCACCAGTGCCCATCAACGCAGCCTCACTAGTGCCCATCCCATGCAGTCTCACCAGTGCCCATCCAATGCAACCTCACAAGTGCCCATCAATGCAGCCTCACCAGTGCCCATCAATGCAGCCTCAGTACTACCCATCCAATGCAGCCTTACCAGTGCTCATCTAAGACAGCCTCACCAGTGTCCATCCAATGCATCCTCACCGGTGCCCATTCAATGAAGCCTCACCAGTGCCCATCCAATGAAGCCTCAGCAGTGCCCAGCAATGCAGTGTCACCAGTGCCCATCCATGCAGCCTCACCAGTGCACAGCAATGCAACTTTACCAGTGCCCATCTATGCAGCCTCACCAGTGCCCATTGAGAACAGCTTTGTCAGTGCCCAGCAATGCAGTCTCACCAATGCCCATCCAATGCAGTCTCACCAGTGCCCATGCAATGCAGCCTCACCTGTGCCCAGTAACGCAGCCTCACCAATGCCCATCTATGCAGCCTTGCCAGTGCCCATCAAAGCAGCCTCACCAGTGCCCATCTATGCAGCCTCACCAATGCCCATCTATGCAGCCTCGCCAGTGCCCATCAAAGCAGCCTCACCAGTGCCAATCAATGAAGCCTCACTAGTGCCCATCTATGCAGCTTCACTAGTGCCCATCTATGCAGCCTCACTAGTGCCCATCTATGCAGCCCCTCCAGTGCCCAGCAATGCAGCCTCACCAGTGCCTAGCAATGCAGCCTCACCAGTGCCCAACAATGCAGCCTCACCAATGCCCATCTATGCAGCCTCACCAGTGCCCATTCAATGAAGCCTCACCAGTGCCCATCTATGCAGCTTCACCACAGCCCATCCAATTAGAGTTGCCACCTCATCCCTTTAAACCTGAACACATATGAATTCCACAGGTTCTGAGGCTAATTTAATACAGATAAGGCACCAAGCGAGTTTAAAGGGTCACTAAAGGAATTTTTTATTTTTTTTAAATAACAAACATGCTATACTTACCTCTACTGTGCAGCTCCATTTTGCACAGAGTGGTCTGGAATCTGGTCTTCTGGGGTCCCTTGGCGGCTGTCTCAGCTCCATCCCACAAGGACTCCACAACTTCATGCAAGCTCCCTCACATGATGTGGAGTACTTGTGGGAGCGCGCTCCCATGATACAGCTGGTGGCCGTAGCCGCTCACTGTATCACTCTGCCCCCGCCCCCCGTCACGCCGCGTCATTGAATGTGATTGACAGCCATGCGAGCCAATGGCTGTGCTGCTTTTAATCCATCCACTCTAGCCAATTAACGGCCAGGGTGAGCGGCGAAGAGGACATAGGGGGCGAGCGCGGGACTTTCGCGAGGTCAGGTAAGTAAAACGAGGGAGATGGGGGGTCGGCACTGTCGGATGTTTTTTCACCTTAATGCATAGAATGCATTAAGCTGAAAAAACTTTTACTTTTACAAACCCCTTTAATTACCGTATATACTCGAGTATAGGTCGATCTGAATATAAGCCGAGGCCCCTAATTTACCACAAAAAAATGGTAAAACGTATTGACTCGAGTATAAGCCGGGGGTGGGAAATGCAGCAGCTACTTTAAGTGGCAAAGAGGGTCAACAATGCCCATCTGCAGCTCAGCTGCATGTCTCACTGTGTCTATTTCATGCCTCCCTGTGTCCTGTGCAGATCTGCCTACCTCACTCTGTCCTGTTTATGCCTCCCTGTGTCCTGTGCAGATCTGCCTACCTCACTGTGTCCTGTGCAGATCTGCCTACCTCACTGTGTCCTGTGTATACCTCCCTGTGTCCATTGCAGCCTACCTGTGCTAATCTTCATCCTTTGTGTCCTGTGCATGCCTCTGTGTGCCCATCTGCAGCCACCGATCAGCATGTCATAAAAACATACGGCGGCCATTCCAGTATTCAAAAGCCGCGCCTCCTTTTTCGTCTGTGATAGGCAGAACACTCAATTTCCCAGCAGTCAGTTTTCAGCCTATCACGGACATCCCCTCATCCTCGTCTGAGGTATGAGGATGAGGGGATGTCCGTGATAGGCTGAAAACTGACTGCTGGGAAATTGAGTGTTCTGCCTATCAGACGAGGAGGAGGCGCGGCTTTTAAATGCTGGAATGGCCGCTGTATGTTTTTATGACACGCTGGCCACCGTCTGTCTACATGACATGCCTGATCAGGTAGGCAGACGGCGGTGACTCGAGTATAAGCCGAGGGGGCACTTTCAGCCTAAAAAAAGGGCTGAAAATCTCGGCTTATACTCGAGTATATACAGTACCACCTTTATCAGAAACAGAAACGGTGTAATTAATATGTGTTTGGTTTTAAAGGGATGAAGTGGCAACCCTACATCCAATGCAGGCAGCCTCACCAGTGCCCATCCATTGCAGCCTCACCAGTGCCCATCCTATGCAGCCTCACCTGCGCCCATCCAATGCAGCCTGCCAGTGCCCAGCAATACAGCCTCATCTGTTCCCATCTATGCAACCTCACAAGTGCCCAGCAATGCAGCCTAACCAGTTCCCATCAATGCAGCCTCGCCAGTGCCCATCCAATGCAGCCTGACCAGTGCCCATCCAATGCAGCCTGACCAATGCCTATCCAATGCAGCCTCATCAGCTCCCATCCAATGCAGCCTGACCAGTGCCCAGTTCTAATATACAGTATAAAATATAGTTTGTAGATGCTATAACTTTCACACAAACCAATCAATATACACTTATTGGTTATTACATTTTTTTTCGACAGGCATGTAGCAGGATATATTTTGGCCAAAATTTATGAAGAAATTTGATTTTCTTTTTTATTATTGTATATGTTTTATAGCAGATATATAGCAATTTTATTTTATTTTTTTCAATGTTATTTTTTTTTTTGCAAAATAAAACAAAAAACAGTGGTGATCAAATACCACCAGAAGAATGTTCTACACAGTGTTGTATAACCACGCAATTACCAGTTGAAGTAGCGCAGTGCTAATTAGCAAACAATGGCCTGGCCATGAAATGGGTAAAACCTTCCGAAGATCAAGTGGATAAAGAAGACAGAAAATGTTTTTATGAAGATCCTGGAAGGAGGTGTTCTATATATTGTGTACTGGGGAAGAGGGTCCATGACAGATTATTTATATATTTTATTTAGTAATCTGTGGATGTGATCAGGATTAAAAAAAAAGGCATTTTGTAATTTAGTGTCAGTGTCAGTTAGTGTCTATTGTGTTTTAGATAGGATAAAAAAAGCAAAATCCACACTGTTGATTCTGGGCCCTACTGCAGGTACAGACAAAAAATAACATGATGGCAGACGCAGCCAGGACAGCGGCTTTTGGAGGGGACTGCAGGGTGGCCTCTTCCTTACTGATTATGGGCCCTTGGCATTTGAGAGAGCAGATCATTCTCTAATGATGGACAACCACGTGATGAATGCTGAGGGCGATGCTTGGGTTAATTCTCTGAATAAGGACACTTCTTTTAGAGTGGATGGAGAGGTGTAATATTAATCTTGTACAGGTTAGTGGTCGGAGGGAGTATGATGGCCCTCCTGCAGACTGGGTTGGAGAGGCTCCTTCGCTTGGGATAAAAATATTTATCAACAATCTCCCTCAAGAGATCTATGAAGATAAATTAATTCCACCTTTTCAGGTTGCTGGAGCATTGTATGAGTTTGCCTCATAGACTGTTGTAGACTATTGTGGGACAGTCTGAACTGGGGTTTGTTATGTGTGTCTCTCCCATTGTGTGCCTCCTAGGTGTGAATTCCCATGGTTAATTGAGTCACCGATTGTTTCTGTCTGTCTGATCATCTCTTTGAAATGTGATTAATATTGTGACCACTTTACATTGTGGGATGTTATATGTTGATTAGCTTACCGTTTAATTAGATGATATTTATGTTGGCTGTTCCTTTATGTTAATTATCTTACTGTTTGCATAACGTGATCAAATTCATATCTAATTTTGTGTGGTATATATATATATTCTGTGTGAGTTTACAATAAAGTGGGTTCCAGTTAGCATCTAAGCTAGTGTTGCCTAGTCTTGTGTGCTGTCTGAAACCATGAATCAGACCGAGAGAGAAGTACAGTTAAATCACACTTGTTTAATAATAAAAGTAAATAGAACAAATGTAGTCAAAACATAGCCAAAGTTTGGTAACTGGAACAGGTAGTCAGATAAGCCAGAAAGTCAGGAGGCCAGGAATCAGTGCAGTGGAACAGCAAGCAGGATCTGGAGCCAGAAGCAATGTCAGGCAAGCAAGTCTTTAACAGGAGCGCAGGAGAAAGTCTCTGTGATGTTGACCAAGGGGAAGGCAGAGATCATCTGGGCTGGATGGCTTAAGTAAGCCTGACTGACGAGCAGGATATCATCAACATGTGAGTCACTGTGGAGAGATAGGAGCTGGCAATTAGCCGACAGCTGAGTGGCCAGCTCAGAGAAGGAAGGATTGAGCCCAGCCCTGACAGGTGCTCAGCGATAATATCCGGTTCCTGGTTCCAGACTAGAGCAAGCTATATCTAGACAGAAGCACCCAAACTGGATGCTGGACAGTTCCGTCACATTTGGTGGCAAGTCGTCGGATACTTCCTGTAGTCTAGGACATCCAAACCACCTCCGGGATCTGAGGTCCGGTTAGCAGAAGAGGAGAGGAAGCTAGCTGCCATGGAAGAGGAATTTGTCAGGAAACTACAAGAGATGCACCTACAGCACAGAGGACCAGTGCCAATGCAGATCCTACTGATGGTATGACTCTGTCTGGTGGCAACTCTGGAAGAAATAGCTGGACCGAGAGCAGCGCTGCCAGGGAAAAATGTTCCTCTTTTCAGGAAAAGTACTGGTTGCAGTATGAAGTGCTGTTATTGGGGGAACAACCGCACATGGAGTGGACAGCTGAGTTAAACAGGCTGGTCCGGGCAGACATGCGGCTGGACGAGAGCTACAGAGTCCTCCGGTGGCATGTAGCCCAAGTGTGCCCTCGGACAGCCCGACAGAGGGCTTTGGCTATGGCAGCCTGGGGCTATTGTATGGGAGGCTGTTACAGGACCCTGACTTTGTGACCGATCTGAAGTGGTATTTGGAAAATGCGTGGATTACAGAGAACAGATGCTAAGCATCTCGGAAGTGCGCTGGGCACAGGAAGATTTGAAGTTTCTAGTTGTTCAGAAATGAGAGCTGGAAATTTTCTTCAGACAGCTGCTAGACTCTGCTCAGCAGCAGGGCTGGGCTCCCTTTGCCTGGGACTATCAGGAAGTACCAGCCGACAGCTCTGAAATCCCGGCTGAAGTGTCGGTAATGGGGCAGAGTGACAGTGTGCTTTGCCAACCTCCATCTATGGAAGCGGAGCTCTTATGGTGGATGCCGCAAGTGTTGACTCACCTTGTTCAACCTGTTTCTGCACAGGATGAGCTTTGAAGGAGGAATACATCTGTCCAGCAGCCAGATGAGGGTACAGAAGATGGAGCAGCCGGCTCATCTCTGCAGTGGCAGTTCAAAGACCTGGGAGAGGAGATAGTGAACCTCCACCAGTTCCAGAGACTGGGGAGTTATTAGAACTTTTCTGCTGAGGAGGAACAACCCAGTGAACCTCCAGCAGAGGAGCTGGCATCAAGGCAGAGCACTGTAGACCTCTGCCCCACACCTGCAGCAGTTCCGGAGACCCAGGGTGAGAAGGTGGCAGTTCTTCTTCCCCAGCAGAAGTCAGAGATGCAGGGAGGGGAGGAAGCCGTTCCCCCTCCCCAGCAGCAGGCCAAGGACCAGGGGGTGGAGTTGCTTGTCCTCCCTCCCCAACAGAAGATCCACAGTCCAGGAGCAGAGGAAGCTCTCCTCCGTCCCCAACAGTCAGCCAGAGCAGAGGAACCGTCTTCCCTCCTCAGCAAAGATCCATGTACCTGGGAGACAATACCAGAGAAATATTATCCCAGCAGGTAGATGAGAGTACGGGAGATGGAGCATCCGGCTCATCTTCCCAACGGCAGTACAAGGACTCGGAAGAGGAGGAAGCCGTCCTCACTTCCTAGTGACATATCCACAGCCATGATAAGGAGGTGGTTGTCCTCCCTCCCCAGCAGCAGATCCACAGTCTGGGAGTGGAGGAAGCCGGCCTCACTCCCCAACAGTTAGCTAGAACAGATGATGTGGGGTCCCCAGTTGAAGCGCTGGCAACAGGGCAGAGCCCTGCTGGCCTCTGCTTAGCACCTACAGTGTATCCACGGTTTCAGTGAAGCGGGCAGTTGGTCCCTCTCCCCAGCAGCAGACCAGGCCCTGGGATAGTAAAGACCCCCCAGCTGAAGCGCTAGCAGCCAGACAGATTCCACAACCTCTGTCCTACACCTATCGATGACAACTATTCCTTGCGACCAAGAATGGAGATCATGTGGACCGACTATGTGGGTTCACTCTGCCCAACTAACGCATGTCCAGACCAGGTGGAGGTCTGAGACCTGGTTAGTCTACTTTGGATCGGGGAGTAATGTGACAAACCCAAACGGGACAAGCGCATTTGGAGGGGGCTGCAGGGTGGCCCATACTGACTATGGGCCCTGGCTTTTAAGAGAGCAGATCATTCTCTAATGATGGACAATGACATGATGAATGCTGAGAGCAAGGTTTGGATAAATTCTCTCAATAAGGAAAATAAAGCTATCCTTCTGGAGTAGATGGAAAGGTGTACTATTAATTTTGTACAGGTTAATGGTCAGTGGGAATATAGTAGCCTTCATGCAGACTGGGTTGGAGAGGCTCCTTCACTTGGGACAGAAACATTTATCAACAATATCCCTGAAAAGATCTATGAAGATAAATCTATTCTACCTTTTCAGACTGCTGTAACATTGTATGAGTTTGTCTCATAGACTGTTGTAGACTATTGCCGGACAGTCTGAGGTGGGGGATCTCCCCCATTGTGTGCTTCCTACAAATTCCTCCTATGAATTCCCATTGTTAATTGATTTCTATCTGTCTTGTCTGATCAGCTCTTCGAGATGTGATTAATATTGTGACTATTTTACATTATGGGATGTTATATGTTTATGTTGATTAGCTTACTGTTTACTTATTGCCTAGTTTACACTGAGCGGAACGGTTCATGTCGGTACAGTTTGGGAGGGTTAGAATGGTTCTGCCTATTCAGGTGAGCGTTTCCACTGCAAGTCGGACCACCAGGGGCCATACGGGGCTTAGAAAAAATGCCTTTGACTTGAGCATTGACGTTTGTTCTGTCCACCAATCAGTGGAATGTATTGTGTGATGCCAATAGCTCCACCCTAACCGTACCGTACCATTTTCTATGGCCCCACATCTGAAGCAGGACCATGAATGGTGCGGTATGGTTCGGTTTTATGGGCCGTTTTCATAATGTAAACACTCAAAATAGCGTACCGTACCGAACCAATCCGAACCACTCCGCTCAGTGGAAACGAGGCATTAGAGGATGTTTATGTTGGCTGTTCCTTATAGCTATGTTAATTATCTTACTGTTTGCAAAATGTGATCAAACTCTTATCTGTGAGTGTGAGTTTACAATAAAGTGAGTTCCCGTTTGCATCTAAGCTAGTGTTGCCTAGTCTTCAGTGATGAGCTAAAATACCGGCTTCCTGGGTCCAGACTGGAGGAAGCTATATCTTAACGAACACACCCAAGCTGGGTACTGGACGGTTCTGTCACAAACATACATATTTGTGATATCGCTGTGATCGTCAGGAGCAGGAGAATTTACTTTGGGTTGTTCCTTGGTGGTAGATTACGGTAAAAAAATACACAGCTACATTAAAAAAAATATATATATATATTTTTTTTTTTTTTTTTACTATTTTGTGCCAGTTGTACTTTCATAATAAAACAAAGTCAGGAAATAGCCATTACTATTTACTACCAAATGAAAGCCAAATTTTTCTTGAAAAAAAAAAACTAGGTATAACCTGGATACATTAAGTAGTTGCAATGATATCTACAGATTTACTAACACATGTCAAAGTTGCAAAACTATGTTCAGACATTGAGGTTTGTTTTACCCTCCGTCATGAAGGGGTTAAAAAAGAACTACAAATTACCAAAAAAATGTGGTCTTCATTAATGTCATATAATATATATATATATATATATATATATATATATATATATATATATATATATAAAAGAGGAAAAGCCGCGCTTATCAAAAAAAATAAAAAACTAGGAAAAAGCAGCAACCCAAATGTTATACTACATTTGGCATAAAGGAAAAAAGGGTGGGTTGCGCTAAGATAATAGATAATATATATAAATTCAATGGACATATGAACAATATGCAAATCTGCTCTGCCCCTATATGATGAAGGGGGATATAGGTACATATTTGGTGAGGGTATCAGGCGCTGTATTTTCAATGCTTTCCTGGTAAAAGGAAAGAAGACAAATATGCTAGTCTTTTATAATACATCATTCCAACAATATTCAAAGTGAATTTTTGATTACATTTAAATTCCATAAAAACAGACAAATCTGCGGGTGGCATAGTATATGTGATGGTCCTATACAGTAAAAACAATTCATCATCTGAAGCTTCCCTCGTAATACGGAACTTGTATGGGCGTACACTTGGCGTTTGCAGCAGTCGGTGTTCTGGTACAGTGTGTGCCAGATTCTGAGTGTGAATAATTCATCTGGGCAGCTCTGCAGTGAACACCCGCTACGTAGTAGCACGCAGCGTGCCCTGCATTATTCATAGCGCGGATCGCTGGCTGGGCAAATATGCTAATTATCCAGATTGTCAATAAACACCAGAAATTATTAGATTCCACTTATGACGATGAAATATTGATGGTGCTGGCTGTGAAGGAGAATGTTCTTCTGAAGAGCCTGGAAGGAGGTGTTCTATGTATTGTGACTCAGTGTACTGGGGAAGAGGATCCATGACTATGTATTTATTATTGTATTGTGTAATGTGTGGATGTGATCAGTGTTTTGTCTACAGACTCATCATCACATCCGATGTTCTATAAACAACTCAGAGAATGTCATAATAACCAGAGGAAGTACAGAGAGAGCAATTATCACCTTATCCAGTAATGGCCCCACTACTATATACTATATGAGAAAACCTAGTGATCTATCTATCTATCTATCTATCTATCTATATATCTATCTATCTTCCACTCTCTAGGTAAATGAATAAAAACTGAGCGGTTTTTGCTACGGACTTTGTATGACAATTCATCTATATATTGACTGGCATTGTACCAGCACGGGGCACGGCTCTGCAATGTGCTTTCTGCTGAGACAAGCACGGCGAAGTACCAAGATTCCCCGGTGACATTTAACAGCAGGCAATGTGCCGCAGTTTATAGCTGAAGCAACAGCGGCATCGCCTGTATCCCCGAGAACATACATCACAATGTTCTTTCACAATGCTTTGCAGTCATTAAAGTGCCGTTTAAATTTACACCGGAGAATCCATACAGCACATGTCAGCATTATCCAATTACATTATTATTCTGAGTACAGAGTATTTCTTTCCTTTCCCCAAGCTGCTGAGCACCCCCATGTGACCTGTAACCTAGGCAAGAGATCACATTGTCTTTAGCATGCTGGATAATTGTTTCACACCATTGGGGACTGCATTGATTATATTGTTTTTAAACAGATCTATTTAGAAGATTTGCAGTAGAATAACAGGGTGAGCAAGACAGACCGCTCCTGCCTCTCCACCTCTTCCAATCAGAGAAGACTTTGCATTAATTCAAGAAAATGCAAGGCATTCTTTCCATGGTGCCCATACCGAGCAGTTGACTTCCTGCATTTTCAATGCTGCAAGGTAGCCGCTCAACAAAGGACTTGATACAGAATCAAGGTTAGATCACTGGAGTAGCGGTGTCTACTTCAGTGATTTCCAGCTTTTTAGGGGCATTGGCCAGGTATGTCATATACAGTATCTCAGAAAAGTGAGTACACCCCTCACATTTTTGTAAATATTTTATTCTATCTTTACATGTGACAACACTGAAGAAATTACACCTTGCTATAATGTAAAGTAGTGAGTGTACAGCTTGTATAACAGTGTAAATTTGCTGCCCCCTCAAAATAACTCAACACACAGCCATTAATGTCTAAACTGCTGGCAACAAAAGTGAGTAAACCCCTTGGGCCCTCGGGCCCAATTAGCCATTTTCCTTCCCTTGATGTCATGTCATTCGTTGGTGTTACAAGGTCTCAGGTGTGAATGGGAAGTAGGTGTGTTACATTTTGTGTTATCGCTCTCACTCTCTCATACTGGTCACTGGAAGTTCAACATGGCACCACATGGCGAAGAACTCTCTGAGGATCTGAAAAAAAGAATTGTTGCTCTATATAGCCTAGGCCAGTGATGGTGAACCTTGGCACCCAAGATGTTTTGAAACTACATTTCCCATGATGCCCAACTACACTGCAGAGTGTGTGAGCACCATGGGAAATGTAGTTCCAAAACATCTGGGGTGCCAAGGTTCTCCATCACTGGCCTAGGCTATAAAAAGATTGCCAAGACCCTGAAACTGAGCTGCAGCACGGTGGCCAAGACCATACAGCGGTTTAACAGGACAGGTTCCACTCAGAACAGGTTTCTCCATGGTCGACCAAAGAAGTTGAGTGCACGGGCTCAGCGTCATATCCAGAGGTTGTCTTTGGGAAATATACATATGAGTGCTGCCAGCATTGCTGCAGAGGTTGAAGGGGTGGGGGGGGGGGGTCAGCCTGTCAGTGCTCAGACCATACTCAGCACACTGCATCAAGTTGGTCTGCATGGCTGTCGTCCCAGAAGGAAGCCTCTTTTAAAGATGATGCAGAAGAAAGCCTGCAAACAGTTTTCTGAAGACAAGCAGACTAAGGACATGGATTACTGGAACCACGTCCTGTGGTCTGATGAGACCAAGATAAACGTATTTGGTTCAGATGGTGTGAAGCGTGTGTGGCGGCAACCAGGTGAGGAGTACAAAGACAAGTGTGTCTTACCTACAGTCCAGCATGGTGGTGGGAGTGTCATGGTCTGGGGCTGCATGAGTGCTGCCGGCACTGGGGAGCTACAGTTCATTGAGGGAACAATGAATGTCAACATGTACTGTGACATACTGAAGCAGAGCATGATCCCCTCCCTTTGGAGACTGGGCCACAGGGCAGTATTCCAAAATAACGACCCCAAACACACCTCCAAGACGGCCACTGCCTTGGTAAAGAAGCTGAGGGTAAAGGTGATGGACTGGCCAAGCATGTCTCCAGACCTAAACCCTATTGAGCATCTGTGGGACATCCTCAAATGGAAGGTGGAGGAGCAAAAGGTCTCTAACATCCACCAGCTCTGTGATGTCATCATGGAGGAGGGGAAGAGGACTCCAGTGGCAACTTGTGAAGCTCTGGTGACCTCCATGCCCAAGAGGGTTAAGGCAGTGCTGGAAAATAATGGTGACCACTCAAAATATTGACACTTTGGGCCCAATTCAGACATTTTCACTTAGGCGTGTACTCAAATTTGTTGCCAGTGGTTTAGACAATATCGGCTGTATGTTGCTTTATTTTGAGGGGACAGCAAATTTACACTGTTATACAAGCTGTACTCTACTAGTGTAATTTCTTCAGTGTTGCCACATGAAAAGATATAATAAAATATTTACAAAAATGTGAGGGGTGTACTCACTTTTGTGAGATACTGTACATATTGTAGTTACATTGGCCCAAGCTAAACTAATATAACTATGTATAAAAATATCTATAGCTGGAATTCAGCTTTAAAACATTGTGCATGGGGCAGTTGCCCCTCCTATCCCCTGGTCCTAGCCCTGTACACTAGTGTAGTGTTGACCTACAGGCTCCAGCCCAAGACATGCACTGTAGGTCACCATCACAAAGAAGAGCAAGGTGGCAAAAAATCCCTATTCTTACCTCCCATGGAAAAGTCTACACAAGCCAAGAGGGAAAGGACCAGGTAGACCACGTGATACTGGCATGTGACATCATCAAAGGCATAGCCAGAAGTGCAGCTGCACTGCAGCTCAGGAGATTGGGCTCTACTCAGGGATCCCATTAGAAGTAAGGCCATGGGCTTAATCCAGGGGGAGGGAGTAATCAGCCAGTCAAGAAGGCCCCAGGACTTAGCAGCCCCCTGAACCACACAGTCCCCCTTCCTCCAGGGGAAGAACTGATCAGCTCGGGCCACCTGGCTATTTATCTGCCTCCCACCCACCCTCTGGGCACACCTCCCATGGGATTGACTGGAGCATGATAAAAGCCCACCCCGAACTCTGGAACATTCTCAACAAGGGGAATCAATCAAATCCTAGCTAGAATAGACCAAGGCAACAGATCATAGCTCCTCTGGGTTACAGAGTAAGACACACTAAATTTACCTAGCATCTTTAGCCTAGGAGGGCGCAAGTCAAATATTAAACATGTGCAATTTGTTTGTTCGAATGTAAATTCGGACACATTTTTAGATATTCGGAGATTCGGATGTATTCAAATCTCCAAATTAAATAGTAACAAATTTTGTTGAAATTAATTCAACTTTGTTTAGTTTATTCATTTTCTAACAAATTCCAAATTTATAGAACGATTCGAATTTGAATTGGTTGAAAATGATCGACTGATTCAAATTCTGTGTGAAAATGAATAGCTGGTTGTTAAGGAGTGGGCCAGGAAGCCGGACACTGTGTCCTTTACACCCGATGACTCTTCAGCTGTCAGCGGGCTTCCACACTGACAGCTGAAATGTAATAAAAAGAATGGCAGAAATAGAAAACTAAGAAAAAAACAGTGTGGGGTTCTCCCCAATTCATACCAGGCCATTCGGGTCTGAATTTAAGGGGAATCCCACACCAAAATTAAAAAAAAAAGATTTGGGGCTTCCCCCCAAAATCCATACCAGACCCTTACCCGAGCACAGCCTGGCAGGTTAGAAAAGCAGGGGGATGAGCAAGCGCCCAACCTCCTAAACCATACCAAGCTACATGCCCTCAACATGGGGGGGGGGGTTCTTTGGGGCATGGGGGCAGTGCAAAGCACCTTGCAACCATGTTGAACAAGGGCCTCTTCCCCACAACCCTGGGTGGTGGCAGTGGGGGTCTGTTGGCGGGAGGCTTATCAGAATCTGGAAGCCCCCTTTAACAAGGGAGCCCCACCTATATGAATGAGTACCCCTTCCAATTCAACAATTCGGCCACCGTTAAAAGAAAAAACAAACTCTGGTCTCATCGAATGCTCCTGTCAACTGCCTGCTCCTCCATCTGTTGCCCCCTTGTGATGTCACTGACCGGGGCATGCTGGGTTGATGGTCCCCCCATTTCCTGGCCTCCCAAGCTTGCTCGGATAAGGGTCTGGTATGGATTTTGGGGGGAACCCCACTCCATTTTTTGTAAAATTTTTGGCACGAGGTTCCCATTAAAATCCATACCAGACCCAAGGGGCCTGATATGGATTGGGGGAGGGAGGACCCCACACTGTTTTCTTTCCTGAATTTTCTATTGCCAGGATTCTTTTGTTTAGATTTCACCTCTGAGAGGGGAAGCTCACTGACAGCTGATCGCGGTGGCCAGCTTCCTGGCCCGCTCCTTAAAGCGGATTTCCACCCATAAATGGAACTTCCACTGATCCGGTCCCCCCCCCCCGGTCTCACATTTGCCACCTTTCAGGGGGGAGGGGAAGCAGATACCTGTCTAATCCAGGTATTTGCTCCAAATTCTGGCGAAAAATTGCCACAGTATCCACGGCGATCCACGCCATGTCCGGCCTCTCCTCCATTCCCCCTCTGTCTTCTGGGAGACACACAGGTCCCAGAAGACTGCAGGGACCAGTCAGAATGTGCAGTGCGACTCGCACATGCGCATTAGGGAAACAGGCTGTGAATCCGCTACCTAATTCCCTTACCTAAGATGCCGGCGCCTCCACCCGAGAGCTGAGGGACAGGTCAGCTTCGGGTGAGGACATTGTGGGCACCCTGGACAGGTAAGTGTCCTTATTTTAAAAGTCAGCAGCTGCAGTATTTGTAGCTGCTGACGTTTAATTTTTTTTTTCTGGCGGAACTCCGCTTTGACAACCAGCTATGCTTCACACAGAATTCAAATCAGTCAGTCATTTTTCGACCGATCCGAGTTCGAAAATTTAGAATTAGTTAGAAAATGAATAAACAAAATGAAAAATAAATGAAACTAAACTAAACTATTTATGAAAAGAATCAACAAAATGAAATTAATAACATAACAAGTCTATCCGAAACAAAACAAATTTTCCTGTTCTGCTATGTCCATAAAATATGATGCATGGATCCCCAATCACTCAGGTGAGAGGGGACACTTAACAGTTAGATAACATCCTCCAAAACGGTCCTAACACGTCCTGTATTCTCTGCTATGTTTTGCAGATTGATAATAAGCTTTGCAATGGCACAGACAAAGAATGTGTATCTCCCACATCTAAATCGGCCAAGATGGACACTCTCAAGGTAAGTAACCCTCATGAGCCTTTAAAGGTCAATACCGGGCAACAACCCGGTATTGAGGCGGTTTCTGTTCTACTTTAGACACATGTATGGTGTAGCATGTATGAGCTTTTAAATATTTATTAATACATTTCCAATACACTCACCAGCTTTATGAACAATTTGCGCATGTCATTAACATCCAATGTAATTTTCCAACAAGATGGCAGCAGTACTCGTACGCAGTCATATCACGTGTCCAGGTTCCATCCAGCGCGTTTCGACATAATTAGACATCATCAGGGGGCGACATACTACACCCTGAGATGGATTCTGTTCTACTTTTGACACACATGCATGGTGCTTTGGAGGGAAGGGCGCCACCCTCACGGTCGGTCAGGTCACACGCGCCTCACGCCACCCTCCCCCTCGGTCGGTTGGACGGCCCCGCACTTACCCCATGTAGGTCACGGACAGCGCTCCTCCGGACGGCAGCTTCCCTTGCATCTCGTCCTCCCCTACATCACGCCGTGCTTATCCTCCCTCCTCTCCTCCATGCGCCGTGTGTCATCTCCCTCCTCCACAATCGGATTGCCTCCCTGTTTGGCCAATCGGGTGATGAGTCTCAGGACCCGCTTCCTGATCGGCCAGGAGGAGAATCACAATAGCAAATATTAATTTGCTATTGTCACACAAGTGGGTGTGCTTGGGCACAATGCTCTTTGCCCCAAGCCCACCCTTTTTTGAAGCCTACTAGAGCCTCTGGCTTCTAATCACATGCTTCATGACAAAAAAACAAAAAAAAAACGTGTCCGGCGATTAGGGGGGCCCGGACACATGGATGGGGGGACGACGCCCCTGTGCCCTGCATTACGGGCCACCACTGGTTCTGGCATTTGGAGAGACGATTCTAGAAGGGACATCTGGACCGGACTACAATCTTGTACTGTCTACTGGGAACCTGACCGTACCAGATGGAGGATTCAGCGCTGTGAGACCACTTATAGCTTGGTGGTCCATTTCTGAGGGTAAGAGGCCCAGTATGCTGTGGTGTTGGTGGAGGATCTGTTTAGCACTCATAGAAGAACTCTTGATATACACCAGGGGTGCTCTTCTTGGATTTATATGGATCATTGTGAAGGACTTTTGTGTATTTAGAAGTGTTATATTTTATTTTTTCATATGACATGCTAAACTCTGGGTGCTGAGTTTTGAGTAGAATGTTATTGGTGTATTGGCCAGCTGTAGACCAACAAAGCTGAGCTTGTTGAGTGTTCTGCTTAAAAGCTACTTTAAGTAGGTTGCTGATTCCTGTCTCCAATACATGAGAGAGCTGGTTTTGTATCTCAATGTAATCGGCATATCGCAGACTCAGAGCTAAGGACTCTTGCTGTGGGAGGCTAATAGGGTCACGGCCCCATACCTGCTTCTAGAAGATGAAAAATCTCCAGATAATTACATTTTTTACACTTTCGTTCGGAACTGCTGAGTGTTAATCTGCACTCAGCCTATATAAAGAAACTTGTTATTGTTGTGTGCGGAACACAGCGTAATGATTTTCCTCATTCGGTTTACATAGAAACAGGCTAAACGCTTCAAATATCCACAAAGACATTGGATGAAAACTCCAGGTTCCATTAATGTTCTTTTTCACATTTGTCATGGCTTTTCGGTCGCAGTTTGCCCCTGTGTTAGAAACATTTTGATCAGGTTTACTTTTTTTCTTTTAGGGTACTTATAGATTTTCACATACACTATATTATCAAATATATTGAGACGCCTCCTAAAACTGTTGCCATAAAGTTGGGAGCATGAAATTGTCCATAATGTCTTGGTATGCTGCCGCCTTAAAGCGGGAGTCCGCCGGGAGTTCCGCCGTTTTTTTTTTTTAAAGCCAGCCTACAAATACTGCAGCTGCTGACTTTTAAAATAAGGACACTTACCCGCCCAGCGCGCCCGCGATGTCGGCACCCGAAGCCGATCTCTCGATCGTCTCTTGGGTGCTGCCGCCGCCATCTTGGTTATGGGAATCAGGAAGTGGAGCCTTTCGGCTTCATTTCCCGGTTCCCTACTGCGCATGCGCGAGTCGCGCTGCGCAATAAGGATGGTCCCCGCTGTCTCTGGGATCCGTGTGTTTCCCAGCAGGCAGCGGGGGACTTTCGGAAAGGGGAGTAGATTCTGCAGAAAGGGGCGTTCCTTTCTGCAGAATCTACGTCGGAAGTGGGTGCAGATACCTGTACTGTACAGGTACCTGCACCCCCCTCCCCCCTGAAAGGTGCCAATTGTGGCGCCGGAGGGGGGGAGGATTCCAATGAGCGGAAGGTCCACTTTAGGGTGGACCTCCGCTTTAAGCCCTTGTACACACGATCAGACATTCTGACAACCAAATCCGTTGGATTTTGTCCGTTGGATTTTGTCCGACGGATTTTGTCCGAAACTGTTGCATACACACGGTCGGACAAAGTTGTTGGAAAATCGGATTGTACATAACTTGATGACGTTATTTCGTTACGACGGGACTACATTCAGGCTAGTAGCCAATAGCTTTGGTCTAGGAATTTGATCTGAGCATGCGTGGCACTTTGTCCAATCGGAATTCTCTACACATGATCGGAGTATGTCCGATCGGAGCATTTTGTCTGAAAATTTTACGAACAAGTTGGAAAACTTGGTCCGTCGGATACTCCGACGCAAACAGTCCGATGGAGACCACACACAGTCGGAATATCCAACAAAACGGTCCTATCTAAGGGGCCAAGCCCAACCTCTGAAAAACACCCCCCCCACACCATAACCCCCACCTCCACCAAATGATTTGCACCAGTGCACAAAGCAAAGTCCAAATCATGTACCTGTACATCGTTTGACTTCAGGTGGTTATACCGGTACCGTTTTTTAGAGCAGACGGTTGGATTTCTTGTTATAACAAAAAATGTGGCTGAGCAGCCACTTGGTGGGTAATTACAAACATGTATGTGTACATTGTCATAACATCACTTCTGGATTACTGGTGTCTTAAAGGCGCTGGTTTTAAAAATAGAAAGTATTCACAAATGGCGATTTTCGTTTAGAATACTTTCAATTGCTAAGGAGGGATTTGGGGTCTTATAGACCCCCAGATCCCTCCATAAGAATACCTATCACATGCCTAATATTATCACAAATGATGTTTACATTCCTTGTGACAGGAATAAAAGTGATAATATATATATATATATATATATATATATATATATATATATATATATATATATATATATATATATATATATATATATATATATATATTTTTTTTTTTTTTTTTTTTTTTAAAGCAACAGTGGAAAAAAAAAAAAAAAAAGCATGCCATGTTTGGTATCTATTTACTCAGTGTGACATCATCTTTTATATTTTACAAATAAAAGGGGGATATATATATATTGTGTTTTTTTGCATTAAAATAAAAATAAAAAAATCCCACAACTGTGTTTGAAAAATCGCTGTGCAAATACCATGTGATATAAAAAAATTGCAAAGCCGCCAATTTATTCTCCAGGGCCTCTGCTTTAAAAAAAAAAAAAAATATATATATATATATATATATATATATATATATATATATATATATATATATATATATATATATATATATATATATATGTGTGTGTGTTTGGGTTTGTTACAAATTGTATAGCAAAATAAAACAGATTTTCACATATAAATAGAAAGTGCCAGAAAATGCCTGGTTTTCAACTGGTTAAGGTCTGGAGGAAAACGTAACATTGTATTCATTTTTTTTTTTTACTTTTTTTTAACTTTTTTAGTCAGGTAAATATAAAATATTATAAGTGGAACTTTTATATTTACTGCATCCACTTCAGTGAGCTCTAGGTTTCTTTTTGCATTGGTATGAGGCTATTTGTTTTTCTGATAAAAAAGCTTGTTGCTTACAGAGCCATAGGGAAGAACTTACATTTCTAATGTAGCCTAATAAGTTAGAGCAGTGGTCTTCAAAATGCAGCCTATAGGCCGGCTACAGCCCTTTGCTTGCAGTTATCCAGCCCTTGGACACCATTCATCCCGCAGATACAAAGCACTATTCTTCCTACTGACACCAATGATGAAGCACCATTCCTTCCACTGACACCAATGTTGGGGTATAATTCCTTCCAGTGACACCAATAATAGGAAATAACTCCTACTGATCTAAATGATAGAACACTATTCATTTTGTTCTGGAAATTTGATAAATAGGCAATTCCTATCTTAATATTATTCATTCATAATAACAACAGCAGTAGGAAACAGACACAAAGGATACACCCAGGATCTTTCCAAATAACTGTTCTGTTTATTGAAAGTTTTTTTTTATACAAATGATTATATAGGTATCACATTAATATTGCAATTGTACTTTATGGTATAAGGCAGGCTAATTTTAATCAGGACTTGAAAGAATGCAAACATGCACTGAAAACATTATTAGTGCCGTGTGCACAGTGAGTGCAGTGTGCAATACATAGGCAAACATGCAAAATAGAATACAGTACAGTTTCCTTAACACTTCCACTGTGGCAATATTCCTTACACTGACTCCAACGATGGGGCACTATTTCTAAAACTTACATCAATCATGGAGCATCATTTTTCCCACTGATATAAACAATGGAGCACTATTCCTCCCACTGACACCATAGATGGGGCACTATTCCTTCAACTGACACCAATAATGAGGAACTATTTCTCTCACTGGCACAAATGATGGGACACTATTCCTCCCACTGGTGCCACTGAGTGGGCACTAATCCTTCCACTGACACCAACGATGGGGCACTATTCCTTCCACTGACACCATAAATGGGGCACTATTCCTTCCACTGACACCATAAATGGGGCACTATTCCTTCCACTGACACCAATGATGGGGGACTGTCCCTTTCACTAATACCAACGAAGGGGCACTTATCCTCCTACTGACCACAACCATTATATCATTTTTAATTACGGTTCTCTCACTGACCACCAAGCGTGAGGAATTGTTTACTCCCACTGACATTGGGGCACTTTGTACTCCCACTAGCCACAGTCCAGCTCGCCTAAAATCTGAAGGACAGCAAATTGGCCGTTTGTTTGGAAAGTATTGAGACCCCAGGGTAAGAGGAGTGAATTAGTGCAATCCGATCAGCCCTGTCTGCTTTGTTCTGATAGAGTACAGGTAAAGTGTTACAGGGTATGTTGGAACTTCTTTGTCACCAAAACTACTAGCAGGCAGAACCAGATTGTAGTACAAAATTTTGAGGTGAAATCAGACATGAGGTCAGGTATGAGGTTAGACATGAGATCAGGTAGGAGGTCAGACATGAGATCAGGTAGGAGGTCAGACGTGAGATTAGGTAGGAGGTCATACATGAGATCAGGTAGGAGATCAGACATGAGATCAGGCACTAGGTCAGACATGAGATCAGGTAGGGGGTCAGACGTGAGATTAGGTAGGAGGTCAGACATGAGATCAGGTAGGAGGTCAGACATGAGGTCATGCATGAGGTCAGGCAGGAGGTCAGGCATGAGGTCAGACAGGAGGTCAGGCATGAGGTCAGACAGGAGATCAGGCATGAGGTCAGGCATGAGGTCAGACATGAGGTCAGGCATGAGGTCAGACATGAGGTCAGGCATGAGGTCAGACATGAGGTCAGGCATGAGGTCAGACATGAGGTCATGCATGAGGTCAGACATGAGGTCAGGCATGAGGTCAGGCATGAGGTCAGACATGAGATCAGGCATGAGGTCAGACATGAGATCAGGTAGGAGGTCAGACATGAGATCAGGCATGAGGTCAGAGCTGAGGTCAGGCATGAGGTCAGAGCTGAGGTCAGGCATGAGGTCAGAGATGATCTCAGGTAGGAGGTCAGAGATGATCTCAGGTAGGAGGTCCGACATGAGATCAGGTAGGAGGTCAGGTGGGTATTTCAGGTCATAACACAAATCAATCATTAACACATATTAGCCAAAAAAATGAAAATATCGATTGGACACAGACTGAATGTACTCAAGTCCATTTAAGGACTTCTGATTGAAGGTAGATGTGTGCTGCAGCGTGACCTTACCTGCAGTGCTGAGTAATGACCATCAGGTGGCAAACACTCAAGGCCTAACATTCTAAAGAGGTCATCCCAAAGGGTGAAGCTACTGCTGTGCTTTAACAGTTAGGCTCGGTTCACACCAGACGCGATACGACTTGCCGTGCCGCGACCTGACAAGTCGCCCCCGTTCTGTACTACGAAACCGTTCTAAGAGGAGCGACTCAAGTCGCTCCGACTTAGAAAAAAGGTTCCTGTACTACTTTTGGCATGACTTCGGGCGACTTGCATTGACTTCTATACAGAAGTCATTTTGCAAGTCGCTGCTGAGGTCTCGGCAGGTCGCGGCGCTGCAAGTCGTGCCGCGTCGTGCCGCGTCCTGTGTGAACCGAGCCTTAAAGATGTTCTATTTTCAGAAGTTCATCTTGCGCTGCTTTGTTTACTGTGTGGGGTTGATGGTATTTGGAGTTTGGCACCGGAATTTTCCAACTGTATTATAGTGCCTTGAAAAAGTATTTATACCCCTTGACATTTTCACCTTTTGCCATGTTACAACCAAAAACATAAATGTATTCTATTTGGGATTTTATGTGATAGACCAGCAGTATTGCCAACCTATCAGAATGAAATTTACTGACACGACACCCAAAATTTACTGGCAAAGCCAAGTTTTTACTGGCATTTCCAAAAAATACCAAATGTCAGCTGTAAGTGCAAATTTCAGTATTTAGGCTACAAATAAGTACAATATGCAATTAGCAATGTGATTTAAGGTAGATATTAAGACAAAAAGCATATTTCCTATTTTATTCTCAGGGGCAGGAAATTAGAATGGGCGACACACGCCCATGAAATGGACTCTCACAGTGTCGCTCACAGCGATGTGCAGCAGCACAGATCACTGACACGTCCCATCCTGAGTCACAGTGACAGTCTCTCCATGCCAGGTGGTCCTCTCAGTCCCCTCCAGTCCAAACAGCACTGACAGTCCTGCTCCCGGCTTGCCCTGCTCCTGTCCCACAGACCCGTACACAAGGCTCTGGTCGCTACACTCGGCTCCCTTGCATCATGACATCACACGACACGCTCAGGAACCACCTCCATCAGACCCACCCCACCCCTCCCCCCCCCGCTGATACCACTTGAACACACTCTAGTAGGCACTTGGATGGTCATGCCCGTCTCCGGACTCGAGCTGTGCATGCCCAGTTCTGAGCCAAGCGTCACAGCCATATTTTTTACTGGCAACCTTTTCCTCTTACTGGCATTTACTGGCAGGAGAAAAGTACCCATTTTTACTGGCTGCCAGTAAAAATACTGATGGTTGGCAACACTGTAGACCAGTGATGGCAAACCTTGGCACCCCAGATGTTTTGGAACTATGCTTCCCATGATCCTCAGCTACACCGCAGAGTGCCATAGCATCATGGGAAATGTAGTTCCAAAACCTCTGGGGTGCCAAGGTTTGCCATCACTGTGATAGACCAACACAAAGTGGCACATACTTGTGAATTGGAAGGAAAATCATAAATGATTTTCCAAATTTTTTACAAATAAATATGTGAAAAATGTGGTGTACATTTGTATTCAGCCCTCGTGAGTCAATACTTTGTAGAACCGCCTTTCACTGCAATTACAGTCTTGCAAAGTCTTTTGGGGATGTCTCTACCAGCTTTGCACATCTAGAGAGGGACATTTTTGCCCATTCTTCTTTGCAAAATATCTCAAGCTCTGTCAGATTGGATGGAGAGCGTCTGTGAACAGCAATTTTCAAGTCTTGCCACAGATTCTCAATTGGATTTAGGTCTGGACTTTGACTGGGCCATTCTAACACATGAATATACTTTGATCTAAACCATTCCATTGTAGCTCTGGCTGTATGTTTGGGGTCGTTGTCCTGCTGGAAGGTGAACCTCTCAAGTCTTTTGCAGACTTTAACAGGTTTTCTTCTAAGATCGCCCTGTATTTGGCTCCATCCATCTTCTCATCAACTCTGACCCACTTCCCTGTCTCTGCTGAAGTAAAGCATCCCCACATCATGATGCTGCCACCACCATGTTTCACAGTGGGGACGGTGTGTTCAGGATAATGTGCAGTGTTAGTTTTCTGCTACACATAGCATTTTGCTTTTTGGCCAAAAAGCTAAATGTTGGTCTCATCTGACCAGATCACCTTCTTCCCCATGTTTGCTGTGTCCCCCACATGGCTTCTCGCAAACTGCAAACAGGACTTCTTATGGCTTTCTTTCAACAATGACTTTCTTCTTGCCCCTCTTCCATAAAGGGCAGATTTGTGGAGAGCACGACTAATAGTTGTCCTGTGGACAGATTCTCCCCCCAGATCTGTGGATCTCTGCAGCTCCTCCAGAGTTACCATGGGCCTCTTGGCACACACAGGTTTACACACAGATGGACTCTATTTACTACTAATTAGGTGACTTCTGAAGGCAATTGGTTCCACTAGATTTTAGTTGGGGGTATCAGAGTAAAGGGGGCTGAATACAAATGCACGCCATACTTTTCATATATTTATTTATAAAAAAAATTGAAAAGCATTTATCATTTTCTTTCCACTTCACAATTATGTGCCACTTTGTGTTGGTCTATCACATAAAATCCCAATAAAATACATTTAAGTTTTTTGGTTGTAATGTGACAAAATGTCAAGGGGTATGAATACTTTTTCAAGGAACTGTATTGAAAAAACAATAAGCACTATTGTCAGCGTGAACACCTATGGTAGCCAATGTAATATCAAAAAGAAATACCCTCCTGTAAAAAAAAAAAAAAAAGACTACCGTAACTCGTTAATTTGTATAGCGCTCCAAGCGAACTGAATCGCATCAAGGCGCTGTGCTGAGCTTTGTTGTCCAGCTTCTAGAAGAGGAAGGTCTTGAGTTTTTTCCTGAAGACCTGGAGGTTTCCTTCCTAGCGGATGTTGCTTGGTAGAGCGTTCCATAGCCGTGGTCCTTGGACAGCGAATCTCCGTTCCCCCTTAGATTTGTACCGAGATTTGGGAACGAGGAGGAGGTTTTGGTTAGAGGATCGAAGACTGTGGTTGGGTGTGTAGTGATTTATTTTCTCGAATAGGTATCTATAAGAATCATTCACATGTGTTAGATGTAAAAAATTGGACCTTTGGGCGACCGCTCCTTCTCCATAGAATCTTTTAGCTGGTAAATGGCGTGGGTGGCCAATGATCCTAAACTAAACCTTACATTTAAATAATAAATCTCGTGACACATGCACTGTCCACCCTTGAATAGATGGCCAGATGGAAGCTCCAATGGTTGCATCAGTGAGGCTAACGGTGTAGATGTGGCTCTTTTATGGTACTTAAGCTAAGAGCTATAAATTTGACAACAATAAACAATATCCTTGGTTAAAGGTGAAGTAAGCCACCGCATGGCGTGAGCCAATACAGATGACTTAATTCAAATGTTCTAGCATGTATTGGTTTAAATCAGGGGTCTCCAATCTTTCTAAACAAAGGACCAGGTTACTGTTCCTCAAACTTTAGGGGGGGTTGAACTGTGGCCAATGGGAATAGAAAATGGCCTGGCATCAGTGTGAGAAGACAATTTCTCAAGCTTAATGGTTGGTGGGAGTAGAAAGATCACATAGCATCTGTAGTCAATAGAAGGGAGAATAGTTCCCCATCGTTAGCATCAGCAGCCCCATCAGTGGTGCCAGTGGGAGGAACAGTGCCTCATCGTTGGTGTCAATGGAGGGAATTATGCCCCGTCTTTGGTGTCAGTGGATGGACTAGTGCCCTATCTTTGGATGCAGTGGATGGAATAATGCCCCATCGTTGTTTTCAGTGGTGGGAATAATGCCCCATCATTGGTGTCAGTGGGAGGAATAGCTCCCCACTGGTGTCAATGGTGCCTCATCCTTGGTGTCAATGGAAAGAATAGGTAGGGACTGATGTGAGTGTGCAATGTACAGGGATAGGGACAATTGTAGACACTCACTCAGGTTGAACTGGATGGACTGGTGTCTTTATTCAACCTTACTAACTATGAAACTATAATAAGGGCTCATACCATTGAGGGGAACAGTGCTCTAAGGGGGCAGATAAAGGCAAGCAAGGGGCCGCATCCAGCCCACAGGCTGTAGTTTGGAGACCACTGGTTTAAAGAATTCATATCATATGTGGACACATTCCAGAAACTGGACAGCACACGGGTGCTGCAGTTTTTTGTCCAGCTCAGCCCAAATATCTCAAAGTTTTGGGTTGTTATTACAATTTTGAATGCACATATCTATTCAGCGGCTGATCATCTTTTTTTATTTTTAGGTTCAGAAGAAGAATTATCGTCAGGAGAAGAAGAGAGCCACCAAACAGCTATTCAGCGCTCTCAAAGATCCCAGTGTGGTGATTGTGGCTGACTGGCTAAAGGTTAATTTAGAGAACAAATTCCATGTGACCTCTTGTAATCGCCAACTTGTAACGGGCAAAAAGTACAATTAGAAATCAGAAAGTCCACTGCATATTCCTCCCTTCCAGTGATGCCTCCTCAAGCTCCCGCATTACTGCTGACACCTTCGCCCGGTTTTCTTCTGGGTTCAGCATCATTGGCCATCTTGATTGAAGGTCATTTGTCCCAGGACCCAAGGCTTGCAATTTATTAAATTGGTATATAAAGTGTAGCGCTAAATGTGATAGTCTGGTTAGAATGTGCCAGGACCACCTAACTCACAAAAGTGCGAAAAAATGATATAATAAACTAGTGGCCTATACTAGAGTGATATCAAATAAGATTACAAAAATATGATAATATCAAATTCAAAAGCACAAAGAATATGATCAATGAAAAAAAAAGTATCAAATTTAAAAGATACAAAATTGTAACCCGTGCAGGTATTAACATCTCACATGTATAAACCTGAAAATAGGCTGGTAGTGAACTTGCACAGAAAACCAAATTATTACAACATAAATAAGTATAAAACATGCAGAAAAGTCTTTAAGTGCAAAAATCCCACGTGGTTTGATTTGGGCGTTCCTCGAGACCCGAAAAGATGTATGTTGACACGCAATCACTAATGTGACAGTACCACCACCTGTAAAGATGTGAGCTTACCGAATAGCACGGACCCAAAAGAACCTACGTTCTATGAGTCAACAGAGCTTGAAAGTGTCAGCTGGCAACATAGGATGTGATATTTGTAACTGCGTCCCCAAACCTTTCAAAAAAGGTCCGTCTCCACACAGGGATCAAATTTCAACCTGTATAATGGAAAAGGATAGAGAAGACCATATAGCGCATATCCATATGACCAAAAATCTTTCTGACGCGTTTCGTCTCAGTAGACTTCGTCTGGGGTGTCCCTCCACTGCTGCCTTACTCACATTAAGTTAAGTTAAGTTAACATAGAAGTATTAGACCCCTCTAATGAGAATCCAGCTGATGGTGTCACCGTTTGATTGTGCCGCCTACTTCCGGGTAACGCCAAAATGGCCGACCGGTGTGCCTTCCACGCCTCAATATCATGTTACATCCGGAATGCCCCGGAACATCCGGTCGTTATGCGTTCCACGCCCCTGTAGCGTCTGAACGGTATGATGTAACATCCGATCCGTATGCGTTCCACTCACCATCCAGTTTCAATATGGAAGGCCATCAAGCTGCATACCAAGCCTCGATGTGGAAACGACAATTTTGGTTTCTATGGGAAGAGCAGTCCAAGTCCGACCGTATACCAAGCCTCAATATGAAACCTGGCTTGCGTTCCGACGGCATATCCATATTCAGTCCAAGTCCAAGTCCGACCGTATACCAAGCCTCAATATGAAACCTGGCTTGCGTTCCGACGGCATATCCGTATTAGGGCATATATATTAAACTTTACTAGACTAAAATGTAATTAGTAAAATTGAAAAATATAAATAAAATAAAGCAGTGTTAATAATAATGGTGATTGTGATCCAAAACTGCAAGGTGTAAATTGATTCTCTCAAAGGAGCTGCATAGTATTTTAAACAAATTTGCAGGATAGGTTCTCATAAAGACCCTACCATAGTATATATATTGAAAACAACTTACTTCTAAAATCCCATTAGACACCAGTCCAAAATGGATTCTCCTAGAGTGGCCCAACACCCACCACATTAGTCACATATGTACAAACTTGGAAGTTGAGAAAAAAAAATGCAATTTATTAAGGCGCCCAAGGCATGCTGAGATTGTACACTGAGCTGTGCACTTTAATGGGTGGAATTTTGTTGGTGGCCATGAGCAATGCTGACTTTTTCCTATTTACTGGAAAAGTTGCAACTAATGCTCAATCAATTGTGATGGACAATGGTGGTGTTGGGCTATTGGTGAGGGTAAGACCTGGTAGAACTAGTACTGCCCATCATTTGCAAATAAAACATATCCGTATTCAATTTGGTCATAATTTGAAAGGAAAACAAATGTATGACCATGTAATTACCACTTTATTGAATTGATTAAATGTAATTATGGCAACGGTAGAGAAGGGCTTAAAGAGGAAGTAAACCCTGATGAGTTTACTTCCTCTTTCATTCCCTGCAAAGGTAAAGCATAATAGACTACTATACATCGCATAGTAGTCCATTATGTGTCACTTACCTGACACAGGAGCCAGCGAAGTCACCGCTGTCCCCTGTAGTCCGGCGCATCCATCTTCTCGGTGGGGTCTCGCAGCTCCGCCGCTGTCATTCGGCGAAGCCGCGATGACGTCACTCACGCGCGGCATCACGCGGCATCTTCGCCATTGACGATGTCACACATCAGTGCGCCTACGCGCCGCTGTCTACTGCGCATGCACCGTAGACAGCAGTGCCTGTCTTTGGGCAAACATCTCCTAAATCGTATAGGTTTAGGAGATATTTCTTGGACCTACAGGTAAGCCTTAATCTAGGCTTCCCTTTAGGTCAAAGTGGTTTTTAAGGGTTTACAACCACTTTAAGCAGGGAGCTACGAGATTGGAGTGGAGATACTTTAGACGTTAAAAGGCTAATAGTGTTTGAAGACAAATGTGGAAAGGTGAGAACTTATCTGATTGGTGACTCAGGGTGGAATTAATGTAACATATCTGGTGCTCATCCAGAGGTCAGCCAGATAGCTTGCTGAGAACAAGCTTGGATGACAGCTACTCCTAAACTGTATCTTTAGCCAACACTTTTTTTCTTTAGTCAGCTCCATCTAGTGGCCGTAATGTGGTATTTTTTATCATTTAGTATTTCAGGAAAATCGTGCACTATGATTATGGCCACTAGATGGAGCTGCTAATCATAGGAAATAAAAAAAAAAAAAGACACAAAGCGGTGATTATTTGTGACAACTGTGCTAATGCTTAAGGCATTTGCACAGCAATCTTTTGACTAAATAGACTTCCTAGATGGGGTTGCTATTAGTCTAGGTTTACACTTATGAGCATTTACGTGTGCATGTGGCGTGTAAGGCAGTCCATTCATTTCCATGGGTTGACCTATGCATGTGAAACACAGAGAAAGAAGCCTCCAACCCTTTTTTTTTTTTTAAATCACGCAACACTAAACCGCAAACTAAGAATTGGTGGTCTGCTAAAGAGCGGTGTAATAAAATGACCCATGTTCCTGGCACACAATAATATGAACCAGGCCTCAGAGTGAAGTATTTAACAGATTTTTGGGATGGTATAGTATTTGCTAATAAAAAAGGTGCTGTGAGCAGCTAAAATCCTCATGGTCATTTTGGGGTCGTAGGCTGGGTGAATGGGGCCAAAAGACACTTTGTACATAACACAATGCATACGACTTTCTGACGGGTCTATTTTTTATTTATTTATTTTAAGATTCGCGGATCACTGAAAAGCTGGACCAAACTGTGGTGCGTGTTAAAACCGGGACTGCTCCTGATTTATAAAACACCAAAGATTGGACAATGGGTGGGGACGTTACTCCTCCACTCCTGCGAGCTGATCGAACGACCCACCAAAAAAGATGGGTTCTGTTTTAAACTTTATCACCCTCTGGATCAGTCTATATGGGCAGTTAAGGTACATAAGGTGCAAAAAAACATTAAAGGTCAACTGATGGCTCGTACCCATTATAATATAAGAGAACTGGATGTTTTTGTTTTTTTTCAGGGTCCGAAAGGTGAGAATGTCGGGTCCATCACTCTACCTCTACCCAGCAGCCACTTAATATTCCGAGCAGCGTCTGAATCAGATGGTAAGACCGAAAATGATCAAGGCAGAAAGTAAAACCATCCATTATCAGGAACGGGATCACCTGCTGGTGGCACTGTGCTTCCCAGATTGGGAGATTTTAGTTCTGGTGTCCACCAGTAGGTGTCAGCCAGCAATTTCCAGTAATCAGTCTCCACCTGATACTGGCTGCTGGGAGGGTATTTTTCCTCTACTAGTGCCTCTCATGTCAGTGTTTTGCTTTGCCGCCAGATAGTGCTAGTCCTTTTTTTCCCTTTCCTGCTCTTGATCGTGCTCTTTGCCTTGTGTCTATACCCTGAACCCTGCTGCCTTGTTTCCACTCCCTCTTGTTCCTGATCCCAGTTTTGGTTTCCCCTTCCTATGTTCCCCGCACCTTCAGTTTTACCTTGCTTTTCTGTGTTCCTCATTTGTATATATTGCATATAGTTAGTTCGCTAGTTAGGCTTTCTGTTTGTTAGGGTGTTTCATTGGTATTTTGTCACTGGGCTTTTGGTTCACTTATCACTTATCTTTATGTTTGATGTTTGCTGGTGTTTGGATGGATATTGGTTTCATGGTGAATATAACTCATTTTAAATATGGTTTGGTCTCAGTTTCCTGAGTGTAGCTATGCAGATTTGACCATCTCTGCTGCTGATTCCTGACACCATTTCTAGTAGTGTTATAAGCAGACTTAGGGGTCTATTTATGAAAAAAAAAATAATGCTGCATGTAATCCCTGTACTGTGTCTAATATGTGTACTTCCTAAGATCACTAGCTCCATCTAGTGGCTATATAGTGGTATTTTCCTATTTGTGTTACTTCAGGAAAAAAAAAACTCCATTATGGCCATTAAATGAAGCTGACAATAAAAGGAAATGATCTTATTAGACACAAAACAGGGATTATTTGCAACAGGTGTCTAAATGCTGAGGCATACGTACAGTAAATTACAAAGTACAAAAAACGGGGGAGAATAAAAAATCACAAATGAACTGTATTCTGTCACTAGCATTAACACAGCAGTAACATAGTTTTATTACTTGTTGATCCGACCAGTAGATCAGATATTTTTCCCCTTCAATTAAATAATACTGTGGATATTTGAATTTACATTATTTATTTATTTATTTTTAAGGGGGCTCGTCCGGAATGCAAAAATTAATACATTATTTATTTATGTGCTTATATCGCTGGTTGTTGGTCTCCAGCCACTTTAATTTATTTTTGCACTTCCCGTAAAAAAAAAGGTGACAACGCTGCTTGTTCTGCAGTAAAATAACAGCAGTGTTGTCACCCTGTGGACAGAACAGTCTTAGATGGACATGTCGTTTTTACATGAGTTGCCAATTATGGATTCCAGAGCAGGGTGTAACCTGATTGGTTTCTGGGTGTTAGTGACCATAGCCCAACTGGTACTTCAATATATCGATCCAATTACTGTTCGACAGGGGCGGACTGACCATTCGGGCACTCGGGCACTGCCCGGGGGCCCCATGCCACTAAGGGGCCCCATCAGGGTTGCCAGCCTCAATAAAACCAGGGACAGTATCTAAAAATCTGTGTTTTTTTAAAATCCCAAGATTATAGCTGCCCTGCCTTTCCAGTACCTTTTCAGTGTGTGTATGTGTATTTTGTGTGTGTATATTGTGTGTCTGTGTATATACTGTATGTGTGTGTGTGTATACTGTATGTGTGTGTGTGTGTACTGGGTGACCCATAATCTCCTATTGCCCAGGGGCCCTATAATCTTCTCCTATTGCCCGGGGGCCCCATAATCTCCTATTGCCCGGGGGCCCCATGAGTTGTCGGTCCGCCCCTGCTGTTCGATGTCATATGAAGAATAGAAATTACCACATTTTGCATTTCAGGGAGATGTTGGATGGATGCTCTTGAATTGGCTCTCCGCTGCTCCAGTTTATTCAAGATTAATTTGCCTAAACATGGAAAGGATGGTGAAGTCGTGTCGCCAACTGATTTGCATCACACCGGACTTTATACGCTGCTCCAAGTGGCCACTGTTTCTGAGCAGGAACTCTTCCAGTAAGATTTCCAGTTAATTACAGTAAGATGTACTTAGTAAGAATTTTTCAGGTGTATTAAAGAAGATTTAAAGGGGTTGTAAAGGTTCGTTTTTTATTTTCTAAATAGGTTCCTTTAAGCTAGTGCATTGTTGGTTCACTTACCTTTTCCTTCGATTTCACTTAAAAAAAAAAATTTTCTTTGTTTTCTTTGTCTGAATTTCTCACTTCCTGTTCCTCCTCAGTAAGCTGTTGACTGACTAACCACCAGCTCGGATAATGGTGAGAAGTTTACTGAGGAGAAACAGGAAGTGAGATATTCAGACAAAGAAAAAAAACATTTAGAAGGGAAATCGAAGGAAAAGGTAAGTGAACCAACAATGCACTAGTTTAGAGGAACCTATGTAGAAAATAAAAAACGAACCTTTACAACCCCTTTAAAGACTGATTACATTTATGCAGTGTGGGAACACATGGGGGGGAGGGGGGGGGATTTACTAAAACTGTAGTGGTTCTGCACAGAAACCAATCAGCTTCCAGGTTTTATTGTCCTAGCTTAATTGAACAAACTGAAGTTAGAAGCTGATTGGCTACCATGCACAGCTGTACATGTTTCTGAGTGCTCCAGTTTTAGTAAATCCCCCCAATATGTGTTTAGCTGTGTGTTACCCTAAAGCATGGCAGCACATGTAGCAAAGGAAAGACACATACAGGAGAGATACAACAGCTGCACACCCCAGAACAAATTGTGTAATATGGGAAGGTTCCCCCAGGGGGGCTTTGAAACAGCAATACAAGCAATTAAGAAAGGAATTAAGTATCAAAAAAAAATATTGAAAACATGTAAGTTCAATGGCATGTTGCCATATCAAAAACTATAATCTGGTAGGGGATAACAACAACATTTGACATTTACAGAAAGCAAACACAAAATTACAGCAACACATGTCATTGTTCTGTTGTGATGATGCCCTGACGTGTTTCGTCCCATATGATCTTCTTCAGGGGGTTGGTTTGCTATAAAGAGATATATTTAGTATCTCAGAAGTAGACATTCCAACATGATTTCAATTTATATATATATATATATATATATATATATATATATTGTACAGGACGCCAAGGTTGGGTCCTGGACGGGTACTATGTATCGCCTATATTTGGGATGTGGTCCCTTTAAGGGAATAATGGTAGGCTCAGGGGGTCACCCAAAATGGGTGACAGATTCCGGGTGTAGTTTGCAGGAGTGGACTGATTCGCGGTCCTCTCTGTATTTTAAGAGAGGTAGTTGGGTCCCGGAATTTGGGAGGCTCTAAAGTGTCATTTGGGTGGGAAAGAGCCTCCCTCCCTGACCACAGGGGGTTAACAGCCTCCAGGAGGACACACAGGCCATAAAGACAGGAAGTGGTCAGAAAGGTGTGGTGAGAAGGAGAAGGAGTTGAACACCTGTCTGAGGAGCTGTCTGGCTGTGCTGTTATATTGGCTGTTTGCTGTTTGCTGTTTTGGAGGCTGCATAAAGGTCTCTACAAGGACTCTTTTTGGTGAAGACCTTTTCTACAGAACTGTAGGTGTTTTTCCTTTTTGTATTATTTTTGTGCTGAAGACAAGCGGACTTTGATTTATAGTTTTACATGCTGAAGAAAAGCTTTATTTTTGATTTATTGATAAATAAATATATTTTTGGTTTCACCTGACAACGGTTTAAGCACTTAATCCCGCGGAGCTAGTATCCCCAAACTTCACAACTGGTGTTTTGGATGCTGGCAAAAGTGCATTTGCAGCCGCAAAAACCGTTTAAAAACTGACATTTAAAAGAGACTGTGTACAAATTGTATGTCTTGAGTGAAGCCAGCCCAGACGCTGCAAGCGGCAGGCAAAGACATGGAGGAGGTCATCAGGGCTTTGGCACAAGCCACCATGACTCAGCAGCAAGCCTCAGCAGACGCAAACCGTCGCCATGAGGAAGCGATGGCTCAGCAGCAGCAGGCCCTGGCACAGGCCATAGCTGCACAACAGGAAAGCACACGGCTGCTAGCCGCCCAGTTTACTTCTCAGCAGGAGTCCACTCAAGCACAGGTGGCTGCCTTGCAGGAGACAGTACAGCGGCTGGCTCAGGGACGTGAACAAGTGGCTGTTGCCACTGGCAACCAGGTGTCTGTGAGGGCCAGCCATTTTTTACAAAAATTAATGCCCAGCGATGATGTAGAGGCCTTTCTCACCACCTTCGAGAGGATAGCGGAGAGAGAGGGGTGGCCCCGTGACCAATGGGCCGGCGTTATCTCCCCTTTCCTCACCGGTGACCCGCAAAAGGCCTATTTTGACCTCCCAGCAGAACATATCAGCGACTATGAGCGTCTGAAGGCAGAGATCCTGGCCCGCCTAGGAGTGACCACAGCTGTCCGTGCTCAGAGGGTGCATCGCTGGCGGTACAAGCCTGACCGACCACCCAGGTCACAAATGCATGAACTGGTTCAGCTAGTTAAAAAATGGCTGCAGCCAGAAAAACTGTCAGGCCCACAGATGGTGGAACGAATAGTAATGGACTGGTACCTGCGGTCCCTGCCAGATGACCTACAGCGCTGGGTAAGCCATGGAGACCCCGCAACCGCTGACCAGCTGGTGGAGTTGGTGGAAAGGTACACCGTGGTGGAGGACCTACTTGGGCCTGCCAGGCGCAGGGAACCCACACCAAGGGCAACCAGACCAGCCATAGCGCCTAGGAGAGAAGCCCTGCCAGACGCCGGGATCCACAGAACCGCATCATCTGCTACAGAACCTCGAAGGGTGGTTCCTGTCCCAAGAACAGGAGACCTACAGTGTTGGCGATGTCGGTCCTGGGGAAGTACCCGGGCGCAATGCCCACTTCAGGAGGAGCCTATGGACTGCGGAATTGGTCGGAGAAGCTCCTTCTACGTGCAAAGAGTCTGCACCACTTACCTGGATCCAATCTCAGGACAATTCGAGTGTGAAGTGCGGGTGAACCACCTTCCTGCCAGGGCGCTACTGGACTCTGGTAGCATGGTAACATTGGTACATGCCAGGGTGATTGGGAGACTTGGCCCTGTAAGGAAAACCCTACGGGTAGTGTGCATCCATGGGGACACCAAGGAATACCCCATGGTTTCAGTGACTGTGTCATATGGCCATATCTCAGTTACCCAAGAGGTCGGGGTAGTGAGAAGTCTAATACATGACATTATAGTGGGGCGGGACTGTCCACTGTTTTTCGAACTGTGGAGCCAGGTACAGATGGGGCTGCCAGGACAGCCAGGAGAGTCTGAGGAACATGGGCCTGAAACCCCCACAACCCACCCCACTGATACAGATATACCCATTGGTGATAAAGATACTGTAGAGAATATTAAGTTAAAGGATGTGTCTGTTTCAGGTTGCAAAACCGAGTTAAACTCTGAGGGGGGGGAAGTCTTCCCGTTACAGGTTATGCTGGGGGAGGACGACGAGGACCTCTCCCCATTGCAGTCCCCGGTTGAGGAAAGTGAAGGGGAAACGTCCTCAAGGCCAGTACACCAAGATCTAGATGTACCCAGGGGTGCGTTTGGCACCGCCCAGCTGCGGGATCCTACCTTGGTCAATGCCCGAGAGCAGGTTTCTGTTGTGGATGGGGTCTCACAAATGCCAGGAGCAGACCAGAGGTTTCCTCATTTTGCCTTAAAGGGGGACTTGCTTTATAGAGTGGCTGAAAGCCGTGGGGAAATTATAGAGCAGTTGCTGGTTCCCCAACCGTATAGGCGGATGCTACTCGATCTAGCCCACAACGACGCACTGGGAGGACACTTGGGGGCTGAGAAAACAGAGGCCAGGATAACTGACCGGTTTTACTGGCCAGGGGTGAAAGTTGAGGTTAAAAGATAATGTGCATCTTGTCCCGTTTGCCAGTTAACTGCCCCAGTGCCCCACTATAGAAGCCCTCTGGTACCCTTGCCAATTATCGAGGTTCCATTCGAGCGGATCGCTATGGATCTCGTGGGACCCCTGGTAAAATCGGCAAGAGGGCACCAGTATATATTAGTCATCCTAGACTATGCAACCAGGTACCCAGAAGCAGTTCCTTTGAGGAAAACTTCCTGTAAAGCCATTTCCCGAGAACTATTTCAGATGTTTTCGCGAACCGGTTTTCCTAAAGAGATATTAACGGACCAGGGGACCCCTTTTATGTCAAAGGTGATGGCGGACCTGTGCAAACTGTTCCAAATTAAGCAGTTGCGGAAGTCCGTCTATCACCCGCAGACTGATGGCCTAGTGGAGAGGTTCAATAAAACTTTGAAAACCATGCTCAAAAGAGTCGTCCAGAAGGACGGGAAGGATTGGGATATGTTACTCCCTGCCCTTTTGTTTGCCATCCGGGAGGTTCCACAAGCATCCACAGGCTTCTCCCCGTTTGAGCTAGTGTATGGGCGACGGCCTCGGGGGTTGCTGGATCTGGTAAAGGAAACGTGGGAAAGTGAGTCCTCACCACACAAAACCATTGTGGAACATATATCTCAAATGCGAGAGAGGGTGGCTAAGGTGATGCCGCTGGTAAGGGAGCACATGCAGAGGGCTCAGGAAGCCCAAAGAAGGGTGTACAACCGGTCTGCAAAAGTCAGACAGTTCCAAGTAGGAGACCGGGTGGCTGTCCTAATACCCACGGTGGAGAGCAAGTTCTTGGCCAAGTGGCAAGGTCCATTTGAGATAGTGGAAAAAGTGGGGGAGGTAAACTACAAGGTACACCAGCCAGGGAAAAGGAAACCATATCAGATCTACCACGTGAATTTGTTGAAACCCTGGAGAGACAGAGACCAGGTATCCGCGGTGGTAGCGGTACAGTCAGGAGACCAGGCAGGGATCGACCTGGTGCAGGTGGCTGCTACCTTAACTAGACCCCAAACCCAGCAAGCAAAGGAATTTCTTCAAAGAAATAGGGACATGTTTTCAGGGTTGCCAGGACTCACCAACGTCATTGAGCACGACATTGTAACCGACCCTAAGGTAAAAGTGCGGTTAAAGCCTTACCGTATCCCAGAAGCTCATAGAGTGGCAGTATCTGAAGAGGTGAAAAGAATGCTCGAGCTTAATGTCATTGAGGAATCACAGAGCGAGTGGTCGAGTCCAATCGTGTTGGTACCCAAACCCAACGGCACTCTTCGCTTCTGTAATGATTTCAGAAAACTGAATGAAATTTCCAAGTTTGATGCCTATCCCATGCCACGGGTAGATGAGCTCATTGAGAGGTTGGGGCCTGCCAGGTATATTACCACACTGGACCTCACGAAAGGGTACTGGCAGATTCCCCTGACCAAGGAAGCTAGGGAGAAAACGGCCTTCTCTACCCCGGAAGGCCACTTCCAGTACAAACGAATGCCGTTTGGTTTACACTCTGCCCCCGCTACGTTCCAAAGGGCCATGGACAAAACTCTGCGTCCACATCACCGGTACGCTTCGGTGTATTTGGATGACATTGTCATCTTCAGCCCTGATTGGGAGTCACATCTTCCCCGAGTACAGGCAGTCGTAGACTCCCTCAGAAGAGCAGGATTCACCATAAACCCAGAAAAATGTGCAGTTGGGGTGGAGGAAGCCAAGTACCTTGGGTACATTGTGGGTAGAGGGTTGGTAAAGCCCCAAATGAGCAAGGTGAAAGCCATACAAGACTGGCCCCGTCCCCTAACCAAGAAGCAGGTCAGAGCATTTTTAGGCATAGTTGGCTACTACCGGAGGTTTATACCCAACTTTGCCACCATTGCTGCTCCCTTGACTGACCTGACCAAAGGCGGAAAGTCAGTGATGATAAAATGGAATAACGATGCCGAAAAAGCTTTTCAGAAGCTTAAGACGGCATTGTGCCAGGATCCGGTGCTTGTTGCGCCCGACTTCAATAAGGATTTTGTAGTACAGACAGACGCTTCAAATGAGGGGTTAGGAGCAGTCCTGTCGCAGGTAATCAACGGGGAAGAGCACCCCGTCGTTTTCCTGAGTAGAAAGCTGACGGCAGCGGAGAAAAATTACGCGGTGGTAGAGCGGGAGTGTCTTGCCATTAAGTGGGCCTTGGACTCCTTGCGGTATTTCCTCCTGGGCAGAAGGTTTCGCCTGGTATCCGACCACGCTCCGCCTGGATGAGGCAAAATAAACACACGAATGCTAGAGTAACGAGGTGGTTCTTGTCTCTCCAGGAGTTCAATTTTGTGGTAGAGCACAGACCTGGGAGACTACACCAGAATGCTGATGCCCTCTCCCGGGTCCACTGCATGGTGTCAAATGGTGCCTCCAACACCTCCGCGTTGAGGCAGAGGGGGGGGATATGTACAGGACGCCAAGGTTGGGTCCTGGACGGGTACTATGTATCGCCTATATTTGGGATGTGGTCCCTTTAAGGGAATAATGGTAGGCTCAGGGGGTCACCCAAAATGGGTGACAGATTCCGGGTGTAGTTTGCAGGAGTGGACTGATTCGCGGTCCTCTCTGTATTTTAAGAGAGGTAGTTGGGTCCCGGAATTTGGGAGGCTCTAAAGTGTCATTTGGGTGGGAAAGAGCCTCCCTCCCTGACCACAGGGGGTTAACAGCCTCCAGGAGGACACACAGCCCATAAAGACAGGAAGTGGTCAGAAAGGTGTGGTGAGAAGGAGAAGGAGTTGAACACCTGTCTGAGGAGCTGTCTGGCTGTGCTGTTATATTGGCTGTTTGCTGTTTGCTGTTTTGGAGGCTGCATAAAGGTCTCTACAAGGACTCTTTTTGGTGAAGACCTTTTCTACAGAACTGTAGGTGCTTTTCCTTTTTGTATTATTTTTGTGCTGAAGACAAGCGGACTTTGATTTATAGTTTTACATGCTGAAGAAAAGCTTTATTTTTGATTTATTGATAAATAAATATATTTTTGGTTTCACCTGACAACGGTTTAAGCACTTAATCCCGCGGAGCTAGTATCCCCAAACTTCACAATATATATATATATATATATATATATATATATATATATATATATGGTATAATTGCTTGTATTGCTGTTTTAAAGCCCCCCTAGGGGAACCTTCCCATATTATATGACAGCACATGTATTCATGATGGCATTTTAAAAAGTTATTCAACAGGTTTTTGTATTGTTACGTTTATTTTCCAATTCCCTTCAGCGTTCTCTAGAATTATTACATCGTATCTCTTGTTACATTATATTTCCTATGCTCCTCGGCTCCATTAAGTGGCCATAATGCGATATTTTACTACTGTCCATAGGAAAAAAGCATTTGTTCAGAAGAGATAATAGCCAAAACATTTGTTGTTGTTTTTTTGCCCAATTTACACAGAACAAATGGCTGTACATATTTTTTATAAAGAGAACCTCTCCTGTTTCATAGTTAGTAAGGTTGAATAAAGATACCAGTCCATCCAGTTCATCCTGAGTGTCTACAATTGTCCCTATCCCTGTACATTACACACTCACATTGGTCCCTACCCTCAAGGAGCCCACAATCCAAGGTCCCCATTCATATACTAGGGCCAACTTTGGACAGAAGCCAATTAACCTACCTGCATGTCTTTGGTTTGTGGGAGGAAACCGGAGTACCCGGAGGAAACCCACGCAGGCACAGGGAGAACATGCAAACTCCAGGCAGGTAGAGTTGTGGTTGGGATTCAAAAAGTGACCCTTCTTACTGTTAGGCGAGAGTGCTAACCACTACACCACTGTGCTGCCCTGTTCTAACAACGCTCACCTGGACAGGCAGTTGGTGGGGGGGGGGGGGGGGAGTGTAAACCTGGAAGACTTTCCAACCCTTCCTCCATCTACAGGAAACTGTTTTACTTGTTTCCTGTATATACGTAGATATATCTGTGGGGGGCGGGGCGGGTTACACCTGTTAAAAAAAACACAGATGAAACACAAACAGCAATAAAATGTAGACGGGGTTTAATCTTTTCTCGCACTCTAAACTGCAAAAAAATAAAAAATCTGGTATCCAATCTACCTAAAATATCACTATTTTTAGGCTTGCTGAGATAATTCCGGAAAATGACGCTTTCTCTGACAAGTCTGAAAAAGACAACATAGAAGAATCAGAAAATGAGCACAGCAGGAAAACCAGCGAGAGCGACCAGTCTGAGCTGCACGGAGAGATCTCATTGGACCGGGAAGGGACCACCTACATGGAGGAACTGTATGAAGAATTTGGGGAGGTACGATGGTGACTCTTTGTGTAGGTAAAGCAGAATTGAACCCATTAATTTAAAGGGTTCTTAAAACAGTTACATTCAAGACACGCTGCGAAAGCCAGCTGGGCGCCGATAGTTTTGGCTTCTGACAGCATTCATTGAAGACACATGACTATTTTTTAAAGCAGAGTTTCTCAACCAGAGCCTCATGGAATCCTAGGATTCCTCCAAAGACTACTAGGGGTTAGGGCAGTCTTTAAAGCGGAGGTCCACCCTAAAGTGGACCTTCCGCTCATTGGAATCCCCCCCCCCCCCCCCCCCGGCGCCACAATTGGCACCTTTCAGGGGGGAGGGGAGGTGCAGGTACCTGTACAGTACAGGTATCTGCACCCACTTCCGGCATAGCTATCTAAGTCCCCCGCTGCCTGCTGGGAAACACACGGATCCCAGAGACAGCGGGGACCATCCTTATTGCGCAGCGCGACTCACGCATGCGCAGTAGGGAACCGGGAAATGAAGCCGAAAGGCTCCACTTCCTGATTCCCATACCCAAGATGGCGGCGGCAGCACCCGAGAGACGATCGAGAGATCGGCTTTGGGTGCCGACATCGCGGGCACGCTGGGCGGGTAAGTGTCCTTATTTTAAAAGTCAGCAGCTGCAGTATTTGTAGCTGCTGGCTTTTAAAAAAAAAAACGGCGAAACTCCCGGCGGACTCCCGCTTTAATATTGACTTCGGCAAACATTTTCTTGGGCCCCCTCTTCCATGCAATTTTTGCTTTGAGACAATACAATAAATAGCAGCTAGACTCAAAATCATTTAACTGATTCAGGTCAGGCAGTGATTGTGATTGGTTGCCAGAGGTTACAGTGTATCATTACTGCTTACTGACTGGCTGCTAGATGTTACAGCACACATTATGGCTCACTGTTATTTTGTAGAGGTTACAGCACATGACTTCTGCTTGTTTATTGGTTGCTAGAGATTACTGTACATTAATACTGCTCACTGATCGATTGATAGAGGTTACTGAACATCTATACCACTCACTAATTGGTTGCAAGAGGTTAGTGCACAGCATTACTGCTCACTGATTGGTTAATAATGGTTACAGCACATCATCTCCTTGCGTATTCACATGCACCAAAATTCAGGGTGCGATGGCACCGTGTTATTTTGAAGAAGGGTTCCACCTCCAGTTTGCTTACTTTTGCAGAACAGGCTGATGTTAGGCTTAACGACCACAGTTGTAGGCAGGACTTTCAAGCTTGCTCCTTTACCTCCCCAGTGGGCAGTATTCAGAAGAAGTGATGGTGGATGTGACCTCAGAGGGAAATGATATACATATGAATGCCTCCTCTATTTACATATCAATGCCGCAGCTCACGACTATTTACATGTAAACACAGGGTCTGCAGGTGAGTCACCTGTACATGGCAGTAGGGTCGAGCTGGGCAGCAGCAGCAGGAGTTTACACTGAGATATCAGGACATATCATGGGACTAAAACTTCAGGGGATGAGGGGATTTAAACTGGGATAGTTGGCAAGTATAAGACAGCTGCTTTGGACCCCACTACAATGATGGGGCCCAGGGCAGCTGGCCCTTTTGCCCTGCCTTAAAAATGGCCCTGCTAGGGGTTCCTTAAAGAAGAGCTCCAGTCATTTTTGTGTTTATTAAAAGTCAGCAGCTACAAAAATTGTCCCAGGATCCCAGCGATGTACTCACCCAAGCCGCCCCTTATCTCTGTCTTCTGTCCCCGTTGACAACATCTCAACTGTGGGCACCCAGCTGTGACAGCTTGAAGCTTCACAGCCAGGTGCCAAAAGCTCATGTGCGAGCTGCTCTGCATGTCGTGAGTGGTCCCGTAGTCTTGTGCAACCTGTGATTTGTCCCAGAAGACTAACGGGAGGGAGGGGGAGAGGAGAACCAGGTACCCGCTCCTATCCCCCCCCCCCCCCCCCAAAAAAAAAAAATTGCCATTTGATGAAAAGGAGGGGAGAGGAGGCCTTAAAGTGGAATGTTCCCTTTTGGGGGGAGCTCTGCTTTAAGCAATGAGAAATTTCTGCCTTACAGATAAGTTCCCACTGACACCATTGATCGTTTTAGCTATCTGTAAGGGGATAATTCTTCCCAATAAGCACAAGTGTAAGAAGCATTCTTTCTAATGGCCATCACCATCACACAAATGTATTCTTCCTACTGACTATCACACTAATGTATCATGAGTAGTAGATATAGTCATTTTTAGGAGGGGTTCCCTGAGACCGGAAAGTTCCTCTGTGTTAAAAATGGTTGAGAAAAGCCTCCACCACTAGGAGGTTTGGACACTCTTTAAAGTGGTTCTACACCCTGTACAATCACTTTTACATACAGGTAAGCCTATATTAAGACTTACCTGTAGGTGCTGGAAATATCTACTGAACGTCTACGGTTTAGAAGATATCTACAATGTCGCCTATGTCTATGGCGCATGCGCACTTTAGAAAGGGCAGATCATTTCTAAAGGGGGTCGCATGCGCGGGAGTGATGTCACATGACTCTGGCCAGTCGCAGCCCTGGAAGTAAGAGGGGTGAATATGGACACCTGCTGCTAGTGGGGACATGGGTGACATTGCCGGCTTCCGTTTCAGCTAAGTGACACATAATGGGCTACTATGCATTATGCTTTACCTTTGCAGGGAAATAAAGAGAAAGTAAAACCCATCAGGGTATATTTCCTCTTTAAATAAAAAGAAGCATAACCCCATCTAGTGGCCATACCCCTGCAACTACAAGAACTATATTGCCAAACGGCTTTCTGGCTACAACAGCCTCCATTCTTGTGGGAAGGCTTTCCGCAAAAATTTAGATTGCGTAATTTCAGCCATAAAGAGCATTTGTGAGGTCAAGTTCTGGTGTTGGATGAGAAGACCTGGCCAATTCATCCCAAAGGTGTCCAGTAGGGTTGAAGTCAGGGCTTGATGCAGACCATTCAAGTTCCATCACATCAAACTCATCAAACCATGTCTTTATGGAGATGGCTTTGTGCACAGGGGAACAGTCATCCCCAAACTGTTACCATAAGGTTAAAAAAGCACAATTGTCTCAAATGTCTTTGGCTGCTGTAGTATTAACAGTACTCTTCACTGGAAACACCTGAAAGCCATTATTTGGGGGGGACCAAATACTTTTGGGCACTCAGCGTATAAGGTAGGTAACCAGTGTAAGATCTAAGCTCTCCTATGTTCTGTCTGTAGGTCGGAGAGGCTTCCCAGACAGAGACGGTGTCGGATGAAAACAAAAGTTTGATGTGGACTTTGCTTAAACAGATGAGACCGGGGATGGACTTGTCTAGAGTCGTGCTGCCAACCTTCATACTGGAGCCTCGCTCGTTCCTGAATAAATTATCTGATTATTACTACCATGCTGACATTCTGTCACAGTGAGTACTGTTTGGTGTTTTAATATCTGCAAAAGGTGTGTCTAAGCTGCCTAGCAGCCCACCTACTTTATACAGTATATACCATGGTTTGTAGGTCCTATGACTTTCATGCAAACCAATCCATATACAGTGGAACCTTGGTTTACAAGTAATGCGGTTTTGAAAGACGAGCAATTTTTTTTTTTAATTGGGAGTCGGTTTGCAAGTGTTGTCTCTCAAAACGAGCAGAATTCAAGCTAATGCTAATGGGTGGTGCAGTACTGCATTTAGCCAGAGGTGCGGGGGCGTCGGGGACACTCGGAACGGTTCGGAGCTGTTCAGAAATACTCGGAAATGACTCTGAAATACTCAGTTCCCGAGTGTTTCCAAGGCTTTCCAAGCTGTTTCCGAGTATTTCCGAGTTTCTCCGGCGCCCCCCCCCCCACCTCTGGCCACATGCGGTATTGCATCTTATAGAAGTCAATGCGGAACAAATTATCTTCGTTTCCATTGACTACTATGGGGAAACTCGCTTTGATATGCGAGTGCTTTGGATTACAAGCATTCACCTGGAACGGATTATGTTTGTAATCCAAGGGTCCACTACACGCTTATTGGGGTTTTTGTTAGCAAAGATACATAGCAGAATACATTTTGGCCAAAATTTTGAAAATAAATTATATATAAAAAAAAAATAGTACATTGTAGTCAATGTAGGAATTTACAGCATCCAACCATAAAATTTGCATGAGCTATAGAGCAACAGAGAAACTTTTGTGACGCCCAGCAGCTCATGATCCATCCTAATGACCTGAGATCAGAGAAACGGTGTAGAGATGAGCGATAGAACACTTTCCTTTATATTATACAAAGAGAATTTTACATCGGATTGGCCGCTCGTATTTTCTTCTGTTGTCTTTGATATTCAGAAGCCCATCAAGAGATGAAAGGCTTCTATAATACATTCTCCTCGCATCATCTGAGACTGGCACGGATCATTATTTGTCGACCTTCTAAAGACAGAATGTCGTCCGTGAAAGGCTCGGTCCATTAAAGGATGAGCCGTGAATATCCGAGGACTATAGTCTATTCAATTATTTCACCTTTCGATGTCACTGTAACACTGATGAGACGTGAGCGCAGTCCGCGCAAGATCAATTCCGCCTCGAGACAAAACGTTGGCATAAAACAAATGACTGGGGATGAGCCGAACACACCTGGGTCGGGTTTGAGGCTAGTTCAGCGAATGTGAATAAAGCTCAGGTGCTAAATCCAAACCCCATTGAAGTCAATAAGCTGAATGTTAACCACTTGCGGACCGCCCACCGTAGATATACTATGATCTGACACTTCCAGGTCTGGGGTGCGCATGCGCGCCACCACCGACCCGCTCCCGCTGTGATTAGACACAGTGGGAGCTGATCGGCAGTTACGGTGGACCATAGGTTTCATGCAGCCCTTTGCACTAGGGTGTGAATCCAAAAGCTCAAACACACATGCCTTTCTCTGCCGAGCCATTGGTCAGTGAATGAATGGGAAGTGCTGAGTGGCTTTCCTTTCATTCACAAACTGAAACATAGTAAACACAGCTTACTATGCTTCGGTTATTAACCACTTCAGCCCCGGAAGGATTTACCCCCTTTCTGACCAGAGCACTTTTTTGCGATTCGGCGCTGCGTCGCTTTAACCCACAATCGCGGCGGTCGTATGACGTTGCACCCAAACAAAATTGACGTCCTTTTTTTCCCACAAATAGAGCTTTCTTTTGGTGGTATTTGATCACCTCTGCGGTTTTTATTTTTTGCCCTGTAAACAAAAAAAAAGAGCGACAATTTTGAAAAAAAAGCATTATTTTTTACTTTTTGCTATAATAAATATCCCCCAAAAATATCTAAAAAAAAAAATATTTTTTTTCCTCAGTTTAGGCCGATATATATTCTTCTATATATTTTTGGTAAAAAAAATTTCAATAAGCGTATATCGATTGGTTTGTGCAAAAGTTATAGCGTCTACAAAATAGGGGAAAGATTTATGGCATTTTTATTATTAATTTCTTTATTAGCAGTGGCGACGATCTGCAATTTTTATTGTAACTGCGACATTATGGCGGACACATTGGAACACTTTTTATTCTATTTTGGGACCATTTGTCATTTATACAGCGATCAATGCTATAAAAATGCACTGATTACTGTCTAAATGACACTGGCAGGGAAGGGGTTAAACACTAGGGGGCGTTCAAGGGGTTAAGTGTGTCCTAGGGAGTGATTCTAACTGTGGGGGGGGGGGGGGGGGTGGGCTACCTAGAACATGACAGAGATCACTGCTCCCGATGAATGGGAGCAGTAGATCACTGTCATGTTCCTAGGCAGAAGAGGGAAATACCTTGTTTACATAGGCATCTCCCCGTTCTGCCGCTCCGTGACATCGATCGTGGGCCCCCGGCAGACATCGAGTCCGCGGGAATAGTCACGGAGTACCTGCCGGCAGCGCATGCATGCCCATAATGCCATGATTTAAAGGGGATGTACCTGTATGCCCATTTGCCCAGCCGTGCCACTGTGCTGTCATATATCATCGTGCGCTGGTCGGCATGTGGTTAATGAACACAGTGAGTGTGTTCATTTAGAAAAGGAAGGACCCGATAAATGGCATATTAATTAGCCTCTTCCCCCAATCTCCATCCTGAAACATCCCCCACAGGAGCTGGGGTGAGAGGAGGAAAGCCAGCAGCACTTGCATGCAGGGGGGGTGCAACACGGGGTGGGGGGGGGGAACCTGGGCAGTAGGGGGAGTCGGCACTGCGCAGAGTGATTCGAGTATGCCCAGGCACACCTGTCACACCCCCGGCGCATGCCTATTCGGTGGACCTGATGTATGCCAGCACCCGCCAGTCCTTCGGTACAGAGAGAAAACGGCAATCTGCCTATTTAAACATGGCAGATCGCTGTTCTGTTAGTACAGAAGACATAGATCCTGCGTTCCTGCAAAGCAGAGGCACTGATCCATGCCTTCCACAAGTACAAGCACCTTCCCCGTAGTAATAAAACACCAGCTAGGCACACAGTTAAAATAAAAATAAAAAGACAGCACTGTGTCCAGGTGTATACTAAATGATGAAACAATACTAAAAATATCAAGTGCGTGACATAAATAAAATATTATATAAATATAATGATCTCCAATATCAACAATCTTACAGTGCTAGTGGTATATCTATATATCGGAAAAAAAGAAACTATGTGTTGTACAAACTAAATTAGATCAACACCACGTCACCTGTAAAATGACAATGAATAACCCACGTACACACGTGTGCACTGTGGAAAAAATGACAAACCAAAAAACACAAGAAGGTATAAAAAGAAATAAAAACTCACATACACATACTGAATGTGTACTGCGGAAAAAAATGTCAAACCAAAAAAAAAACAAGACGGTATAAAAATAAATAAAAACTCACATACACATATGTGTACTGCAGAAAAAATGTCAAACCAAAAAAAAACAAAAAGGTACATAAATGTGTCCAAAAAAGAGCAACAAAAAACAAAAAGTTTCAGTAATGTGTCAAAAAATATATATACAATCTTTATTCAATTCCATGTGTATCCAAATCAAACAGCAATATGACAATTCCTTCTTCTTATCACTGTCACAGCTATCACCGCTAAGCAGGGGCGGACTAACAACTCATTGGGCCCCCGGCAATAGGAGATTATGGGGCCCCCGGCAATAGGAGATTATGGGGCCCCCGGCAATAGGAGATTATGGGGCCACACAGTATACACAAACACACAGTATGCAATCACACAGTATACAATCACACAGTATACACAGACATGTTTCTATTGGCTGAGAAGGTACTGGAGAGGTGGGGCAGCTATAATCTCAGGATTTTTAGACCAAAATGTCGGTAAGGGACATTTCAGAGACAGATGTAAATCAAACATAGATTTTTACATACTCTCCCTGGTTTTACTGAGGCTGGCAATCCTGATGGGGCCCCCTAGTGGGCCGGGGGCCCTCGGGCAGTGCCTGAGTGGCCGAATGGTCAGTCCGCCCCTGCCGCTAAGTCACTTGGTGCCTTTGTGTTTCAGGGACTTTTCTAAATGCAAATTGGTGCTTTTTTTTTTTTTGGGTTTAAAATAATTCAATAAAGAAGCTGCAAAAAAGCATGTAGTGTGTTTTTGCCACGATTTGCATTTTTTAATCTGCTCAACAACAAATTTGCCCAAAAAAAGCATAAAAATGCAGTAAAAAAAAAAAAACTCAAAATGGACAGCAAAAAGCACCGCAGAAACTATCAAAAGCAAACTGCATAGGTGTGAATTGTGCCTTAAGGCTGGCTTCACACCTATGGCATTTTTAGTGCTTTTTGCATTTTGCAGATTTGCACTACAGAACGTGTTCCATAGGAAACCATGTTAAATGGACTGTAGTGCAAATCTGCAAAATGCAAAAAGCACTAAAAATGCATAGGTGTGAATCCAGCCTAAGAGGGGGAAAAAATGGGGCTCAACCGCACATTTTTGCCAACCCCCCCCCCCCCCCCCCCCCCAACCGCACATCCAAACTTTTAGCCTAACAATTAACTAAAACTCCCCTGATCCTATATCTGGGAGTGAAGACTCCCCCAGCCCTCAAGTGAATGTACATATTTAGTTAAAGAAAGATTTTAAAGGTAAACAATGTCTAGTTTGGGTCAGTGTTATGTTTGTTTTTATGTCACGTTTTACAATATGCATAACATAACTATATACATAACAACTACAGGGCAAATGAGTTTTAATGTAGAAAAATGTAAAATAATGCATTTGGGTGGCAAAAATATGAATGCAATCTATACACAGGGGGGGAGAACCTCTGGGGGAATCTAGGATGGAAAAGGACCTGGGGGTCCTAGTAGATGACAGTGTGTGCAATGCCAAGCTGCTGCTAACAAGGCAAACAGAATATTGGCATTAAAAAGGGGATCAACTCCAGAGATAAAACAATAATTCTCCCGCTCTACAAGACTCTGGTCCGGCCGTACCTGGAGTATGCTGTCCAGTTCTGGACACCAGTCCTCAGGAAGGATGTACTGGAACTGGAGAGAGTACAAAGAAGGGTAACAAAGCTAATAAAGGGTCTGGAGGATATTAGTTATGAGGAAAGGTTGCGAGCGCTGAACTTATTCTCTCTGGAGAAGAGACGCTTGAGAGGGGATATGATTTCAATGTACAAATACCGTACTGGTGACCAGGGGCGTAACTATAGGGGGTGCAGCAGTCGCGACCGCAACCGGGCCCTGTGATGCAGGGGGCCCATGCAGCCCCCTCTACATATGGCCAGCAGCAGCATAGGCAGCTAGGGGTACCAGTGCACCATGCACACGGGTGGCTGGAGGTGGAGGGTGACTAGCAGAGCTCCATGCTCGACTATCGCACTGGCTGCTGGGAGTTGTGCATTCCCCGCATGACCTGTGTCCTCAGCCGGCTCCTCAGAGTACCCCTCTCCTGCTCCATGCATTGCCACTCAGTCTGATGTCTGTTCTCCCCAGCCAGAGTCCCACCCCCCCGAGTCCGGACCACACTGCACTGCATACTTCTCCCGGATAAACAAACTTTAAGCACACAGATGCAGTTCAGCCCTATGAGAGCTGGCTCCCCGGAGGACACTGCAGGCTTGTCTGCCAGCCCCCCTCCTCCGCCATCATACACAGATGATGAAAGGTCTTTCTGGGAGATATGCTGATCACCCGTCCAGCACACTGGATGGAGCCCAGGCCAACATGGATGAGTGTGCGGCCTACAGCTTGGTCATGGTGAGTGAGAGGACCCCATCCCCCACACACCATTACATACCCCCTCCATCTCCCCCTGGGGACAGGGACCCCTTCTCACGAGGGGACAGGGACCTCCACCTCCCCTGGGGACAGGGACCCCTTCTCACGTGGGGGCAGTAACTTCATCTTCCCTGGAGAAAAGGACCTCATCTCTTCTGGGGACGGGGACCCCATCCTGCCTAGGGACAGTCCCCCAATGGGGCACCTAAAAATTAAAAAAAAATTATTAAAAAAAACTACTGATACCAGTGGTGGAACTACAGGGCTCACAAAGGTCATACCTGTGACCACGCTCTGGAGTTCCACCACCGGACTCGGAGGGAAGGGCCCTGGCTGGGGTTCAGGGGGGCCCTTCATGGTTTCTTGCATCGGGGCCCTGAAGGTTCTAGTTACGCCACTGCTGGTGACCCCACAATAGAAGGGAGTTGAACAAGACTCATGGCCACTCATTAAAATTAGAAGAAAAGAGGTTTAATGTAGAGGGTTCTTTACTGTATTACCCCGTAGACACAATCGGACTTTCCGCCAACAAAACCGTTTAATTTGTTCGAAGGTTGTTGGCTCCAACGTGTCTTGCATACACACGGTCACACAAATGTTGGCCGACAATTACAAACGTGGGAACGTGGTGATGTACAAGGCGTACGACGATCCGAGAAAAATGAAGTTCAATAGCCAGTGCGGCTCCTTCTGCTTGATTCCGAGCATGCGCAAACTTTTGAGCGACGGACTTGTGTACACACGATCGGAAATTCCGACAACAACGTTTTGTTGACAGAAACTTTGAGAACCTGCTAGCCAACATTTGTTGTCAGAAAATCCGATCGTGTGTACGAGGCATAAGAGCGGCAAGGATGTGAAATTCCCCTCCACAGGCGGTGGTCTCAGCAGGGAGCATCAATAGTTTTAAAAAACTATTAGATAAGCTGCTGAACGACCGCAACATACAGGGATATACAATGTAATACTGACATATAATCACACACATAGGTTGGACTTGATGAACTTGTGTCTTTTTTCAACCTCACCTACTATGTAACTATTACTTTACAACAAAACAACAGCATTATGGCTTTTCTGAAGAAAGCAGAAGATGTTTGATTTCAAACTGTCTCTCTATAATTCAGTCTCCTCACTTCTTACTCAATCAGTTACACTGAGTTGGAAACATTTCGATTATTTTTTTTGCCAATTTATTTTTTTCATTTTTTTAATGATGACATGAATAAAAAATGAAACAGAACTAATTATACAAAACAATTATAGATTTTTTAAAAATAAAAGGGAATCTTTATTTGACTAAAGGTGAAAATGGAAGGTACTCCTGGATGGGGGATTCCGGGTGGTGATGGAAGTTATAGTGACCTGATAAAAAGTGGGGCCTTAGCAGTGCCAGATTAAACTCCATGGAGGTCCTTAGGCAGTCAAAACCTTGGGAGCCCCCCAATGTGGGTTTCTGGAGGTTTCTCGTGGGCGCTCTCTAGTGGGATAACATTGAACTAAGTAGCTGCTACATGGAGATGAGCATCAATACTGTACATTACACTGAGGTAAGTTGCACAAAGTTTTTTTACAGACTGACAACTGAAAGAAGATGAGTTTTTAAGAGACAAATTATAATGTGAACCTAAGTCTATGACTTACCTACTTTAAGTTGTTATTGGATTGGATACATTACAATAAAGTGATTCTGAAGGCAAAAGTTTTTATTTTATCTTAATGCATCTACGCATTGAGATAAAAAAAAACTTCTGTGTGCAGCAGCCCCCCTAATACTTACCTGAGCCCCATCCCTATCCAGCGATGTTGCACGAGAGTCTCGCCTTTCCAGGACTTCCCCTCCTCATTGGTTGAGACAGTAGTGGGCACCACTGGCTCCCGCAGCTGCCAATCAAAGTCAATGAGCCAATGAGGAGAGAGATAGGGGGCAGGGCCGAACCACGGCCCCGTGTGTAAATGAACACACAGAGCAGCGGCTCGGCCCCATAACAAGCTGCTTGCTGTGGGGGGAACTCGGGCAAGGGGGAGGGGCCAGGAGCACCAATGGGGGACCTGAGAAGAGGAGGATCTGGGCTGCTCTGTGCAAAACCACTACACAAAGCAGGTAAGTATAACATGTTTGTTATTTTTAAACAAACAAAAAAAACAAAGACTTTAATACAGCCTTTTCTCTATAGAGTCTTTAATGTAACGTTTTCATTTCTTTAAGTTGATTCATTATTTCTATCTTTTGTATACAATTTAAGAAAGCCTCAAGCGTTGTAATTTTTTTTTTTTAAGATCAATTCAATATTATTTTAATTCCCTGGTGCGGGGGCCCTTAAACGGCGGGGCCCATAGGCCGGTGCCTAATCTGCCTATTTGTTAATCCAGCACAGGCCCTTAGGGGTCCTTTGCCCTTTCATGAATGGGGTTTACACCCGTGACTGCCCATACCGGCTGAGGCTCTCTATTGTACACATGGAGGTACCCCTAGCTGAGCACCTTGGCTCTATGTATTATGTATCTCACGTCTATGTATTCCGCGCTAGTCCAGGTCATGTGGTACAGTATGTATTTATCATGTTGCAGATATTATTTATCATTGCATGCGTATTATCTGATAGTCATACATCATACAGACATTTATATGTCAGGTGTGTGGGATGATAAGGTATTTGTGTATGTATGGGTATCTCGAGTTAATGAGCAATACATCATTTCCCAAAGGCCGGTTCCTTTCATTCTGTATTGCATTTCTAAGAAGAAAACCCGTTTCCACCGAATTGACCTCACACAATTAGCTATGTGATCTAGTTAGAAAATCCTCTGAGATTTGCTACTTTTTCCACTAAGGAATTTTAAAAGGCTCGTTTTTTTTTTTTTCTAGAACAGCTGAGGAAATTCTCATTGTTTCTGCAATCATCTGTTTTTTTGTTTTATTTTTACCTGAAAATGACTCCAAAAAAGATTTAAAATGGAGAATATTGGAGAGAAAAGCGTCTTTTTGCTCAGGGTGTTGATACGGTTTTTAACCACTTGCTTACTGGGCACTTAAACCCCCCTCAGTCCCAGACCAATTTTCAGCTTTCAGCGCTGATGCACTTTGAATGACAATTGCGCGGTCATACAACACTGTACCCAAATGAAATTTTTATCATTTTTTTCCCACAAATAGAGCTTTCTTTTGGTGGTATTTAGTTACAGCTCGGAGTTTTATTTTTTGCTAAACAAACAAAAAAAGATGCAAAAAAAAAAAAAAAAAAAATCATGTTTTAATAGTTTGTTATAAAATTTTGCAAACGGGTCATTTTTCTCCTTCATTGAAGTGCGCTGATTAGGCGGCACTGATAGGCTGCATTGGTGGGCACTGATGGGCTGCATTGGTGGGCACTGATGGGCTGCATTGGTGGGCACTGATAGGCTGCACTGGTGGGCACTGATAGGCATAGTTAAGGCGGCACTAATAGGCACAGATAAGGCGGCACCGATGGGCACAGATAAGGCGGCACTGATGGGCAAAGATGGGCACAGATAAGGTGGCACGGATGGGTGGCACGGATAAGTGGCACGGATGGGTGGCACGGATGGGCACTGATAGGTACCACAGATAGATGGGACTGATGGGCACTGATAGGTGGCACTGATGGGTGGCTCTGATAGGTGGCACTGCTGGGCACTGATGGGCGGCACTGCTGGGCACTGATGGGCGGCACTGCTGGGCACTGATGGGCGGCACTGGGGTGCAGCACCTTTGAGGCAGATTTTGGGTGGCACTGTGGGTGGCACTGCTGGGTGGTACTGTGGGTGGCACTGTGGGCACTGCTGGGTGGCACTGTGGGCACTATGGGCACTGCTGGGTGGCACTGACAGGGGGGCACTTACTTTATTTCAGGATGGCACTGCGGGTGGCAGGTGAGCACTGGCAGGGGGCAGGTGTCCGCTTAAATTGCTGGCCGTGATCGGGACTGATGTCCCGAACACGGCCGCCGGCGATCGGCTTTTTTTTTTTCTCCTCGCGCTGTCAGCGCGAGGAGGAATACTAGCCGATTACCGGCTCCGTTTTATCACATGATCAGCTGTCATTGGCTGACAGCTGATCACGTGATAAGGGGTCGGGATCGACCCCTTACACGGATCGGTGATCAGGCGAGTCTCACGGACTCGCCGATCAGAGAGCGCGCCGCGCGCGCCCCTCAGGGGGCGCGCAGGCCGCTCGTATCCGGGATGACGTCAATAGACGTAGTCCCGGAAATGTGGGTCCGCGCTGTTGCCGTCATTTTGCAATAGCGCGGTACCCAAGTGGTTAATGGACATGCGCTTTAAAGGGCAATGGAGCGAAGAGGGAAAATTGAAGTGTATCTAAATAAAAAATTTCTTTTTTTTCATAATTGGATGGAGTGATGGGGGGAGGGGTGGGGTCAGATCCCTTGGGCAGATTTTAACAGCTGTTGGTGTCCCAGCTCAAAAGAGTCACCTTCTCTATTCATCATGGCTAAATTGGGAAAATCCAACATTTTGCGTTATCAGAACAGGATGTTCCAACATGTTCCAGTGACGACTGGCTTAGAGGAAATATGGTTCAATTTGGAGGGATTTCCTCTCCTTTTTGTATCAGTAGGGCAGGGATTGAAAGAAAGAGAAACATTTCTGTGCTCTATTCAAAGTGGGAAAAAAAGTCTCTGATTTAAACTGTAAAGCTCCCCATACAGAAGTAGAATTTTTCACTTAAAGCGCGTTCATTTTCTAATCATTGGTGGGGTCAAATCAACATTCATTTTTAACCGCAGTGATGGGAAAATTCAAAGGAGCAGAGTAGAAAATTGTTCTTCAATAAACAAATGTCCAACAGTGGAGGTGGTTTTCATTTGGGAAAGTCCATTCGATCCAAAATCAGATGTTAAAAGCAAACTCATTTTTAAACTCCCTTTGAAGTACATTCATTAAGCCATCAAATTTTCATAAATACCTCCTCAGGTATCTTCTAGATCAGTGGTCACCAACCTTTCGGATCTCACGGACCACTAAACTCACAATTTGAAATCCTCAGACCCCCCCCCCCCCGACCTTCCCCTCCTCCGATCTCCCCAGACCTTCCCTCTCCTCCTCAGATTCCCCCCCCCCCCAGTCCTTCACCCTTCTCCTCAGATGTCCCCAGACCTTCCTTCTTCTCCTCAGATTCCCCCCCCCAGACCTTCCCCCTCCTCCTCAGATGTCCCCAGACCTTCCCCCTCCTCCTCAGATGTCCCCAGACCTTCCCCCTCTTCCTCAGATGTCCCCAGACCTTCCTTCTTCTCCTCAGATCCCCCCCCCCCCCCAGACCTTCCCCTCCTCCTCCGATCTCCCCAGACCTTCCCTCTCCTCCTCAGATTCCCCCCCCCAGTCCTTCACCCTTCTCCTCAGATGTCCCCAGACCTTCCTTCTTCTCCTCAGATCCCCCCCCCCAGACCTTCCCCCTTCTCCTCAGATGTCCCCAGACCTTCCTTCTTCTCCTCAGATTCCCCCCCCCAGACCTTCCCTCTCCTCCTCAGATATCCTCAGACCTTCCCTCTCCTCCTAAGATGTCCCCAGACCTTCCCCCTCCTCCTCAGATGTCCCAAGACCTTCCTTCTTCTCCTCAGATTCCACCCCAGACCTTCCCCCTCCTCCTCAGATCTCCCCAGACCTTCCCCCTCCTCCTCAGATGTCCCCAGACCTTCCCCCTCTTCCTCAGATGTCCCCAGACCTTCCTTCTTCTCCTCAGATTCCCCCCCCCCAGACCTTCCCCCTCCTCCTCAGATGTCCCCAGACCTTCCCCCTCCTCCTCAGATGTCCCCAGACCTTCCCCCTCTTCCTCAGATGTCCCCAGACCTTCCTTCTTCTCCTCAGATTCCCCCCCCAGACCTTCCCCTCCTCCTCCGATCTCCCCAGACCTTCCCTCTCCTCCTCAGATTCCCCCCCCCCAGTCCTTCACCCTTCTCCTCAGATGTCCCCAGACCTTCCTTCTTCTCCTCAGATCCCCCCCCCCCCCCCAGACCTTCCCTCTCCTCCTCAGATATCCTCAGACCTTCCCTCTCCTCCTAAGATGTCCCCAGACCTTCCCCCTCCTCCTCAGATGTCCCAAGACCTTCCTTCTTCTCCTCAGATTCCACCCCAGACCTTCCCCCTCCTCCTCAGATCTCCCCAGACCTTCCACCTCCTCCTCAGATGTCCCCAGACCTTCCCCCTCCTCCTCAGATCTTCCCAGACCTTCCACCTCCTCCTCAGATGTCCCCAGACCTTCCCCCTCCTCCTCAGACCCCCCCCCCCAGACCTTCCCCCTCCTCCTCAGTTCCCCTCAGGTATCCCCTCTCCTCCTCACACTCCCTAAACCTTCCCTTTCCTCCTCAGATCCCCCCAGACCCCCCCTTCTCCTCAGAATCCCCCCCCCCCAACCGTCCCCCTCCTCAGATTCCCCCAGACTTTCTCTCTCTCCCTCAGATCCCCCAGATACCCCACATTCCCCTCAGACACCCCCTCAGACCTTCCCTTTCCTCCTCAGACCCCGCAAGACCTCCCTCTCCTCCTCAGGCCCCCTTAGGAGGGACACCAGGGGTGCACCTGTTCCAGTAACGGCTTAGAGAGAATTTGGTTCAATTTGGAGGGATTTCCTCTCCTTTTTGTATCAATAGGGCAGGGATTGAAGGGTAATCCCCCCAAAGCTGAACATTTCTGTGCTCTATTCAAAGTTAAACTGTCAAGCCGGCGATACACTAGTAGAATTCCATTAGACATTTTTCATTTAAAGAACATTAGCTTGATTTTCTAATCGTTAGTGGGGTCAAATCAACATTCGTTTTTGACTGCAGTGATGGGAAATTTTGAAGGAGTCGGATGAAAACAAATCTCCAACAGATCCGAATGGTTTTCTTGCGGGAAAATGCATTTGATCCAAAATGAAATGTTAAAATAAAATAACATTTTTAACTCCTCTTGAAGGGCATTCATCAATTTGTTGTAATAGTATATAGCCAGCTTTAATCTACTCTACCAAAACCTGTATTGGCATTGCCTGCATGTCTCCTCAGGTAACTTCTAGAGCAGTAGTCATCAACATTTTGGTTCTCGCGGACTACTAAACTCACAATTATGAACCCCCACGGACCACTAACATGAATTTTACAGGCCTTATACACATAGGGTTGCCACCATTTCTTCAAGCCAAACCCGAACACTTTAGATGCCTGGGACACCTTTGGGTGCCCCAAGGAGAGTAGTAATGTGGTGTGCATAGCGTGCCGCATTGAACAGTGGGTGTGGCCAAATTGCTCTTTCTGACATCATCACCCTGCCACCCAGTGATGCCGAACTTGCCCCAAGACAGCCACCTGCAGCTACCAGATAGCAACAGATTTGTGTGACTATCTTGGTTACTTGAGGAGCCACTGCTCGGTTTGAATAATGTGTCCGGGTTTCAGTCCGTCTGAAACCTGGACATATGATTCAAAACCTGGACTGTCCGGGTGAATCCTGGACAGGTGGCAACCCTATATACACACAATGCTCCAGCTCTCTGTCCCCCTCCCCCTGGATCACACTGCTGCCTTATACACACAATGCTCCGGCCCTCTGGCCCCTCCCACTGGATCACACTGCTGTCTTATACACACAATGCTACAGATCCCTTCCCCCCTCCCCCAGATTACACTGCTACCTTATACACACAATGCTCTGGCTCTCTGCCCCTCTCCTCCTGGATCACATTGCTGCCTTATACACACAATGCTCCAGCTTCCTTCCCCCCTCCCCCAGATCACACTGCTGCCCTATACACACAATGCTCCGGCTCTCTGCCCCCCTCCTCCTGGATCACACTGCTGCCTTATACACACAATGCTACTGCTCTCTTCCCCCCTCCCCCTGGACCACCCTGCTTCCTTTTACACATAATGCTCTGGCCCTCTGCCCCCCTCCCCCGGATCACATTGCTGCCTTATACAATATACCAGGGATATGCAATTAGCGGACCTCCAGCTGTTCCAAAACTACAAGTCCCATCATTCCTCTGCCTCTGGGTGTCATGCTTGTGACTGTGAGAGTCTTGCTATGCCTCGTAGGATTTGTAGTTCTGCAACAGCTGGAGGTCCGCTAATTGCATATCCCTGCAATATACTGTCAATATTGAACCCTGGTCTAAAGCCCCATACACACTATCAGATTATCTGCTGAGTTTTTCCTTCAGATTTACCAAAACCATGTAGTAGAAGGGCCTGCCTGATTGCATACACATTGAAACTCCTAAGGTTTGTCCTCATATTATATGGTTTTGGTAAATCTGAAGGAAAAACTCTGCAGATAATCTGATAGTGTGTATGGGGGCTTTAGACTGGGGTGCCATTAAAATTCATGTGTGTGTAAAGGCAGACATCCCAATACTTATACAATATAGTGTAAGTCATGCCGGTGACATTGCTTTGTTTAAATCAAAGCCAATGATTTCAGTCCTGGCATTTGAGGGTAATTTCGACCACAATTTTGTTAAATGATAAAAATGGTCATTTTGCTGCAAAATCAAAACTTGGCTACATCAGTCTGCTCATTCCAACCAGCAAAGGTCCCAGAGCACCATAGCTCCATAGTCATCATATTGTTGATAGATTTGCTACTTAGCAGCCAAGCACGCATACAGTACATCTTGCCCCAGTTGTCTGATGCCACATTCCACCTATTATTCTCCTCTCACGAAAATCCACCGGCACTGTGATCGTTAATAGCAGATCTGCTAGGGAGGGGGCAAAATCATCCCAAAAGTGACACATTGCTTACAATGCCTCATCCTTTTTATGCCTCATACAATCCATTAAATCCTTTTAAAGTCAAAGATTTTTTAAAAAAATAATGGAAAGCCTCAACGCACAGGAACATAAAACTTCTACCGCGTCTTCTTGCAATTCTCATGTATTTAGCGCACCTAGCAGGTGCCTGTCAAAGAACAGCATGAACTAAAAATGTTAACCACTTGCTGACCGCCGCACGACGATGTACGTCCTATTTTTGAAGAGGGATATCTCGGTAACGGCAGCAGCTGCTGCCACAACCGAGATATCCATCTCTTCAGGCGGCGGTCGGCTGTACGATAACGGTAGTCTCCGCGGCAGATTCGCCGCGAGATCACCGCTATCGGCGGCGGGACGACGAGCTTGTGCACAGAAGCGAGCGCATACGTGAGTAGCGCCCGCATATGAAAATGGTGGTCAAACCACACATGTGAGGTATCGCCGCGATCGGTAGAGCGAGAGCAATAATTCTAGCCCTAGACCTCCTCTGTAACGCAAAAAATGCAACCTGTAGAATTTTTTAAATGTCGCTTATGGAGATTTTTGAGGCTAAAAGTTTGACGCCATTCCACGAGCGGGCGCAATTTTGAAGCGTGACATGTTGGGTATCAATTTACTCGGCATACCATTATCTTTCACAATATAAAAAAAAATTGGGCTAATTATACTGTTGTCTTATTTTTTTATTCAAAAAAGTGAATTTTTTCCAAAAAAGTGCGCTTGTAAGACCGCTGCGCAAATACGGTGTGAAAAAAAGTATTTCAATGACCGCCATTTTATTCTCTAGGGTGTTAGAAAAAAAAACAATATAAAATTTTTGGGGGTTCTAAGTAATTTTCTAGCAAAAAAAACTGTTTTAAACATGTAAACACCAAGTCTGAAAAAGAGGCCTGGTCCTTAAGTGGTTAAAGATGCCGGTAAGTTTCCACAGCAGGAAACAAAAAGCTGCTCACCTTTCCCGTAACGAAACAAACAAGTTCTGCAGGATTTTTCGGGTATAAACATTATATTTACAGAGTGTACAAAAATAGTTTCCATTAAGGCTGGGTTCACACTGAAGCGATGCGGGAACGCTGCGAATCCGCGGCGGGTTCCCGCATCGCATGCCTCCCGCCGGCAGTTCACACTGCCCTATGCGGACTGCTGGGAGTGTCAGTGAAATGTTAATGACACCCCCAGATCAGTTCGCATATCGCAGTGCGATCTGCAAACTCGCACAGGAATCGGATCGCATGGTGTGAACACCCATGCGATCCGATTCTGCTGCGGACCAAAAAAAGGGTCCTGTGCGAGTTTGGAGCGGGTGCGATGCGAATTCAGCCATACTATCTGTATGGCTGAACTCGCATCGCACAGAGATCGGATGTGATTTGCACTGCAGTGCGGTGCGAATAACATCCGGGTCTCCTAGCCGCAGCAGTGTGAACCCAGCCTAAGAGCCGGTTCACACAGCGGGCGATGCGAGGCGACACGACTCGCCTCGCCTCGCTCTCGCAAGTCGCCCCCGTTCTGTACAATGGAACCGTTCTGAGAGGAGCGACTCGAGTCGCTCCGACTCAGAAAAAAGGTTCCTGTACTACTTTTGGGCGACCTCGGGGCGACTTGCATTGACTTCTATACAGAAGTCATCTGCAAGTTGCCGCTGAAGTCGCGGCAGGTCGCGGCGAGGCAAGTCGGAGTCGCCTCGCCTCGCCTGCAGTGTGAACCGGCCCTAAAGGTGAACTCCAGGGAGGTATAAACGGCACAAATGAATGCAGTTTTATTTATTAATGCATTATTAAACTATTATTTTTTAATTAATACATTATAAAAAAAAGAGACACTGTTAAAACCTTGTCCCAATAAAGTAGAAAACAGAATAGGCCTCAACTGGAGTATACTCCCATGGCCTATAGAAATAGGACTATAGTACAGCAAGGAGACAGCAACCAATAGAATAAAATATAGTCTTATTTATGCAATGTTAAAAAGAAGAAGATAAAACAAAAATAAACTTGTATCCCATGTATATTCATGAAGTGAAGCCCTCTCATTATTACAGCTGATAACCATATACAGACTCAGATGAAAAGCTAAGGTGGGATGGACTTATATTTATATCTGTAAGGTCAACATGTTTTTGCCAATAATTTGGCTTCTTCAGCACCCAGACATACAGAGAAGGCAAACGATCACTCAGCGTTGCAGGATGTCTGTCCATCAACGTCTAGAGTGGGCATAGGAGCACAACAGGTCAAAAAAAAAAAAAACCCTATAAGAACGACAAATGTAACCACAGGTGGCCAGGACAAAATTTGAATATAAGCAAGCAGACCAGATGTACACCATATTACCAAAAGTATTGGGACCCCTGGCTTTACAAGCACATGAACTTTAATGGCATCCCAGTCTTAGTCTGTGGAGTTCAATATTGAGTTGGCCCACCCTTTGCAGCTATAACAGCTTCAACTCTCCTGGGAAGGCTGTCCACAAGGTTTAGGAGTGTATCTATGGGAATGTTTGACCATTCTTCCAGAAGCACATTTCTGAGGTCAGGCACTGATATTGGACAAGAAGGCCTGGCTTGCAGTCTCCACGCTAATTCATCCCAAAGGTGTTCTATCAGATTGATGTCAGATTGGTGTAGGCTAGTAAAGTTTCTCCACCCCAAACTCGCTCATCCATTTCTCCATGGACCTTTCTTTGTGCATTGGTCCAAGTCATTTGGTGAAGGGGAGGATTATGGTGTGGGGTTGTTTTTCAGGGGTTGGGCTTGGCCCCTTAGTTCCAGTGAAGGGAACTCTTAAGGTGTCAGTATACCAAGACATTTTGAAAAGCTTCATGCTCCCAACTTTGTGGGAACAGTTTGGGGTAGCCCCATCCTCCAACATGACTGCGCACCAGTGAACAAAGCAAGGTCCATAGTCATGTTCTAACAGGAAGGGGCCTTCCCTAAACGGTTCCTACAAAGTTGGGAGCATGAAGTTGTCCAAAATGTCTTGGTATGCTGACGCCTTAAGAGTTCCCTTCACTGGAACTAAGGGAGCCAAGCCCAACCCCTGAAACACAACCCCCACACCATAATCCCCCCCATCACCAAATGATTTGGACCAGTGCACAAAGCAAGGTCCATAAAGACATGGATGAGCGAGTTTTGGGTGGAGGAACTTGACTGGCCTGCACAGAGTTCTGACTTCAACCCGATAGAACACCTTTGTGGAGACTGCGATCCAGGCATTCTAATCCCACATCAGTGCCTTATTTCACAAATGCGCTTCTGGAAGAATGGTCAAACATTCCCATAGATGCACTCCTAAATTGTGTAGACAGCCTTCCCAGAAGAGTTGAAGCTATTATAGTGGCAAGGGTGGGCCAACTCAATATTGAACCCTACGGACTAGGACTGGGAGGCCATTAAAGAGGAAGTAAACTCCCTCTGCTGACATTTACCTATAGGTAAGCCTATAATATCTCCTAAACATTTACAGTTGAGATATTTACATTGCATGCAGTGCATGCAACCAGTGACATCACTGGCACATGCGCTCTCAAGGAACGGCTATGGGTGCCTTCCGAGCCCCGTGCTGTGAACGTCGAGTCATCGCGGCTCTGGCCAATTACAGTGTTGGAGCCCGTGAACCCAGAAGAAACTCGGGGGAAAATGTCAGGTGTGTCAGCGGTGTGCGGGCGCCACTGCAACAGCTTCATTCTAAGGTAAGTATTTCATAATGAGCTAGTATGCGATGCATACCAACTCATTATACCTTTGTTTTTTTTGGGGGGGGGGGTTGTTTTTTTATATTTTTCTGAGGTTTACAACCTCTTTAAATTTCATGTGTGTGTATCCCTTAATCCCGTGTATCCCTGAAGATGGAATTATAACAAGCCCAGAGATGTAAACAGGGTCAGTCACAACAAGATGTTTCAAACATACCCTGGCCGCCCGTAGCCAAACACCGCTAGACACAGATGGTAGAGATGCTGGTAAGCAAGGAAACAAAAAGCTGCTCACCTTTTCCGTGACTAGACAAACAAGTCGTGCAGGTTTTTTTTTATTAATACAATATTACATTTATTAAATATTAAAAGATGTGCAAACAGTCTAAGTATTGAACTTGGTAGCAGCTTCTTGCATTTCCGACAGGGGAATTCAGTACAGCAGAACTCAGGTAAGTGAAGGGGGAAGCAGCATTAGGAGCCAATGCTGCAATGCTAGTAGAATGCGGTCAGGAGGAGAGTGCACAGTGACCAAGAGATACGCTCTTAAATGTGCTACTTCGGTTTTACAAACCCTTTCCTTTATTATAGTTTTTTGCTCTTATTGTAGGGCTGCTGTGGAAGACGACCCTTACTCTCGTATGAAGCAAGTTTTGAAGTGGTATTTGTCTGGATTTTATAAGAAGCCAAAGGTAAAATAAAGGGAACAGTTCCATCTATTCATCATTCCTAATCCTTCCTGCCACTGGCATCCTATTTCAAAAAAGAAGAAAACAAAAGTTACATTACCAGCACATAGTAGATTTATTTCCTTTGTCACTATAAGCATAGCTCCCAACTGTCCCTGATTTTAAGGGACTGTCCCTGATTTGTAGCAATGTCCCTCTGTCCCTCTTTCCTCCTCTTTTGTCCCTCATGTTGGTCTGATCTATATAGTTGTATATAAAATGCAGTATTTGTCTTTCAAAAAGTGTTTCCCAGTGCTAAACCTGTCATCCAATTTCTAAATTGCTGCATTTGTAAATTCCAAAAGTTTATATAAAAGGAATAGTAGAGGTAAAAAAAGGCACTTTTTGGCTTAACCAATTGTTTTTTTTGTACAATTCTCCTTTTAAAAAGGGGGGGGGGGCATGGCGGCATGGGGGTGTGTCCTATGTCTACATACTTTTGCTAATAGGTGTCCCTCATTCCCATCTCTGAAAGTTGGGAGGGATGCTTTAAGGAATATATGTAAATTAAGTTTTTCAGTTTTAACTGCCATTTTCACCTTCTCAAGGAAGATGACAAAGAACATAGGCAAAGTCTGAAGTCAAACCCTATAGACATAGCTATATCCACAAAGGCTAAACCACTCCACACATGGTTCTCCTGTCCCGGTGCCTCACTTTCGGCTCATTTACACATGCAGGCCCCTCTTTCCATAGACAAAATAAAAGTTAGGCATACTCCAGTTAGGCCTATTATCCGTGATTAAAATGTTTGGGTCTTCTTCATTTGGACTATTGCAAAAACCCAGGACTTTCACAGGAATAGGTTAAGTTTTTGCATGTGATTTCAACTGCCTGGATCTCTGATTCTAATGATCATTCTGCATTTTTTTTTTTAATGAAAGGTGACCTCTGCTTTGGAATATGTATGCTTTGAGGATTCTGACAGCTTGACTTGTTACATGAATAGGATAGTCATATTCCACAGACCAAATACAGGGCAAAGCAATAGGTTTGCTCTAAGGGCCGGTTCACACAGGGGGCGATGCGAGGCGACACGACTTGCCTCGCCGCGACCTGACAAGTCGCCCCCGTTCTGTACAATGGAACCGCTCTGAGAGGAGCGACTCGAGTCGCTCCGACTCAGAAAAAAGGTTCCTGTACTACTTTTGGGCGACCTCGGGGCGACTTGCATTGACTTCTATACAGAAGTCATTTGCAAGTCGCCGCTGAGGTCGCGGCGAGGCAAGTCGGTGTCGCCTCGCATCGCCCCCTGTGTGAACCGGCCCTTATGCTCCCTACCTAGCAGAACATCCCTTAAACCTCTAACCTACCCCACGGCCACTCCCTTCAGAGTCTTGAGGCAAGAAATGTAAGCGTGGTCATTCTATTCGAGGCTAATACAGGGATGTGGACTCTCTCCCTACCCCTAAGGGGCAGCACTGGACCAATAGCCAAGCACCAGTGCTGCCATATGGGAGGAAGAGGAGTCACATGCCCTCCATATTCAAAACTACCTGATATGTCGGTTTCCCCTTGAGGTTGAATGTAGTGGCAGAACAGCAAAGGTAAGTATGTGCTGCTGGGGAGGGACAAGTGCACCTGTTGCAGATTTTCTTTTAAAATATGCAAACCCAGACCTGCAGAGTTCCATGTCCCCATCTAAAGATTGTAAACCAAAACTGACCATTATGACTTCTCGTGTTTCTGTGCCACAGGGAATAAAGAAGCCGTACAACTCAATTTTGGGTGAGAAGTTTCGATGTTGCTGGTTTCACCCACAGACCAACAGTCATACTTTTTACATAGCAGAACAGGTAAATACAGCCAGTGGGGTTGATTTACTAAAACTGGAGTATGCGAAATCTGGTGCAGCTGTGCATAGAAATCAATCAGCTTCCAGGTTTTATTGTCAAAGCTTAACCTCTTGCCGACCGCCTACCGTCGTTTGACAGGGGCAGAAGGGCTCCCCTGCACGAATCGCAGTAGTTGTATGACAGATGATTTAAGGGGTATAGGGGGCCCCCTGCATCACTGAGGAGCCGATGCACGTGCCCGAAGGCTGCAATGTCCGCCAGGCACCCGCAATCGCTTCTGACAAAGCCAGAATTGTGTGTGTGTGTGTAAACACACACATCCACGTTCTGGCAGGGGAGAGGAGACAGATCGTGTATTCCTAGTATGTAGGAACAGCAATCGGTCTCCTTCCCCAGGCAGTACCATCCCCCCTATAGTTAGAACACACTGAGGGAACACATTTAACCCCTTGATAGCCCCCTAGTGTTAACCCCTTCCCTGCCAGTGACATTTATACCGTAATCAGTGGCTATTTTTAGCTCTGATCGCTCTATAGATGTCACTGGTCCCAAAAAAGTGTCAAAAATGTCCGATCTGTCCGCCGCAATGTCGCAGATCACCGCCATTACTAATAAAAAAAAAAATGCCATAAATCTATCCTCTATTTTGTAGATGCAATAACTTTTGCGCAAACCAACCAATATACGCTTATTTCAATTTTTTATGTAGAAGAATACATATCGGCCTAAATTGACGAGGATTTTTTTTTGTTGGGAAATTTATTATAGCAAAAATGTAACAATATTGTGTTTTTTTTTTCAAAATTGTTGCTCTTTTTTTGTTTATAGTGCAAAAAAATAAAAACCACGGAAGTGATCAAATACCACCAAAAGAAAGCTCTATTTGCGGGAGAAAAAGGACATACATTTTGTTTGGGCACAACGTTGCACAACCGCGCAATTGTCAGTTAGGCCCCTTTCACAGTGCAGCAGGAGCAGCGTAGGCGGTAAAACGGCGCTATTGCTGACGGTATATCCGTGCTGCCCCATTGATTTCAATGGGCAGGATCGGTGAAGGAGCAGCGTACACACCGCTCCTTCACTGCTCCAAAGATCCTGCTAGCAGGATTTTTCTTACCGTCCTGCCAGCGCACACCGCTACAGTGTGAAAGCCCTCGGGGGCTTTTACATTGGAGACACAGCAGCAGCTGTTTCAGGTCGGTTTGCAGGCGCTATTTTCAGCGCAATAGCACCTGCAAAACGACCCAGTGTGAAAGGGGTCTTAAAGCGACGCAGTGCCGTATCACAAAAAATGGCCCGGTCAGGAAGGGGGTAAATTCTTCCAGGGCTGAACTGGTTAATTTGACAAGCTGAAGTTAGAAGCTGATTGGCTGCCATGCACAGGTGTACCAGCACCAGCGTTAGTAAATCTCCCCCAATGTGTATGTTCAAGAAGAACTCAGTATAAGGAAAATAAAAGTATGTGTATTCAAAATGTACTTTTCTTGCAGGTAAGTCATCACCCTCCAGTGTCTGCCTTTCACGTCAGTAATCGGAAGGATGGCTTCTGCATCACTGGGAGTATTCTGGCCAGATCCAGATTTTACGGTACTGATCAGCATCAATCTGAATGCAACTGATAAGCTTTCCTTTTGATATTTCTGCCTAGATTTAAAGTGTTTTTGGATAGAGTGGAGAAAGATTAGAACCCCTTCTGAGTTTTACTGCTATTTAGGGCTCCGTTAAAGCCCCACCCAGGGCCAGGGCTGTCTTTAGGGCAAAAGGGAAGCTGCCCCGGGCCCAGTCATTGTTGTGGGGACCAATGTAGCTTTCCCTTGAGCCCGCAAATAGTTGATAATTGGATTCGGGAGGGCCCAACAAAATGTTTGCCCAGGATCCAGTCTAAATTAAAGAGGGCCCTGCCCAGGGCTGCTTTTAAATGTACCCACGCACTGTGGGACGAAACACCAATGCGTGGGTAAACGCTTTTTTTGGTTCAGAGGACAATTAAATACAAAGACTTGCCTTATTCAACCCTCCAACAGCCTTTCTCATTTCCCAACTCCGAAAGCTGCCCATTCTGACTGGTCACAGCTCTCTGACGTCTCCAAATACAATGCAGGACCAGCAGCCCTACATCGTATGGGAGGGCGATGAAGGCCGCCCAGATCTCAGAGTGTCAGGCAGAGGAGGAGACAGAAATACAAAACCGACAAGTCTTCCAGAAGTTCAAGTCGTCCCCTGCTATGTGTCTGTGTTGCTTTTGGAGAGTTCCCTTCGCTTCTTGCCTGGTAAAACGTAATCCGCAGGACAGGTAATGAGGGGAGCCCTGGACAGCAGCAAAAAGCTGACAGGGGTTCTAATCCTTCCTTGTTCCATCCAATCCAAAGCTGGAAAAAATGTTTTCCACTTAAATGATAAATACACGTATTGATGGATTAATAGTCTAACAATTTAGTACAGTGGAACCTAACCTAGTGGAAGTAACGGGTTTAACGAGCGTTTTGAAAGACGAGCAATTATTTATTTTTTTAATTCTGACTCGCTTTGCGAGTGTTGTCTCACAAGACAAGAATTCAAGCTAATGGGCTGTGCAAAGGTACGGGGGGCGCCGGGGACACTCGGAACGGTTCGGAGCCGTTCGGAAATACTCAGAATGACTTGGAAACACTTGGAAATACTCCGTTCCCAATTTTTTTGAGCCTTTCCGAGCTGTCCCCGAGTATTTCTGCCGCTCTCCGGTGTTACCCCCCCACCTCTGGCCTCATACGGTATTGCATGTAATATAAGTCAATGCGGAACAAATTATCTTCATTTCCATTGACTTCTATGGGCAAACTCGCTTTGATATGCGAGTGTTTTGGATTGCAAGCATTCTCCTGGAATGGATTATGCTCCTAATCCAAGGTTCCACTGTACCACGATAGAGCAGACAATAGGTCTACTTGTGTCATGTATTTATTTTATCTAATTTGTTTATATTCCTTTGCTCCTAATTTATCCAATCACAATCTCATACAAGCGGCTCTTCAGTCATTTTTTCAACTTTCCATCTATTAAATCTTCTGCCCTTGTTGTTTTAAAGCGGAGTTCCACCCACTTTTGGAAGGTGGCCTTAAACCTCGTTTTTGGATATTTAAAAAAAATGTTTCTTTAGTACCTTTTTGGGAGTACTAAGTATACTTCCGTCCTAGGTCGCCCGCGGCCCAGGACCTCATGTTCTCTTCTGCGGTGAGCTCTCCTCCTTCTCCCCCACAGTCTTCTGTGACCTGTGTGTGTCCCAGAAGACAAGCTGACCATTCACAAAGTGCCGCGCGACTCACGCATGCGCAGTAGAAAACTGGCAGTGAAGCTGCAAGGCTCCACTGCCTGTTTCCCTTAGTTACAATGGCAGCGCCTCCGATGGATGGATCGGCTTGGGGGGGCGACATTGTGTCCTTATTAAAAGTTAGCAGCTACAGTGTTTGTAGCTGCTCACTTTAAAAAAAAAAAATGTTTGTGGCTGGAACTCCGCTTTAACTTTGGATAGTAAAACATTTTTCTTTCTGCCAGTAAATCCCTTATACAGCCCACTTCCTGTTTCTTGTCTGGTCATTAGCCTAGGATTATGGCCTCATACACAGCTCTCTCTCTCACTTTCGTGAGTGCTTGCCAGGAAGGGAGAGGGGGGGATGAGTCAAAAGAGGACCAATGAGAGCTGCAGAGCTGGAGGTGTGCTTATGTGAGTCTGTGTAAATCCAGGAAGTGAACAGGCAGCAGCTTCAGCTGCCCACAGTTAAAATGGCTGCAGCCAGACTCAGCGGAGGGAGATTTCTGCAGCATATTTTTCAAGTACAGAATCGCATTATATATAGAATAATATGCAAAGTGGTTGGACTGAAGCTTCAGAATGGCAAAGATGTTTTTATTACAAATTATGTGAGCAGACTGAAGTTCCTCTTTGAGTTTGGGAAGAAACTGACCAGAATTCTTTTGAGTAGTGGGAAGAGAACATACAAACTTGATGCAGATAGTATTCCCTGAAAACCCAGTACCCCCGTGCCACCCAGCATTCCTTATGCCCAATCAGATTACTGTTTCCAGCTGGGCATTTGGGGTTGACTTCGGATCACTATCCTGTTGGTTGTTTTTTTTTTTTTCTAGGAAAACAAAGAGCATCTTCCCTGCTTCCTCCATAAAATAGCAATAGAACTGCAACTAAGGTCATGCACATTCAAACAACTAAGTAGCAAATACATAGCTTCCCACTGTCCCTGATTTGGAGCAATGTCCCTCTTCCCCCCCTCATTTGTCCCTCATTTTGGTCTGATCCATATAGTTGTATATAAAATGCACTTTTTATCTTTCAAAAAGTGTTTCCCAGCTAGGGTTGGCACCTTTTCTTCAAGTCAAATCCGAACACTTTAGCGCGCACAGCAATTTTTAATTTTTTTTTGTATAAATTATACATATATTTTGCTATTAAATAACATTTCTAATCATATGAAGTTAATAACAAGAGTCCCCCCTTACATCAGAGTCCACAGAGTTCCCCTGTTACATCTGAAATTGCAGAGTCCCCTATCACTGTAAGGGGGAATTCTGCAGATTCTGATGTAAGGGAGAACTCTGGGGCCTCTAACATAACGTTATGCTCTGGGAACGCTGATTTAAGGGAGAATACTGAGAATTCTGATGTACGGAGAAGACTCTGATGTAAGGGGAAACACTGTGGCTTCTGGTGTAAAGGGGAAATCTGATGTAAGGGGTGCTCTGAGAACCCCCCGATTTGCCTAAGCCCTTGTACACACGGTCGGAGATTCCGACAACCAAATCCGTCGGATTTTGTCCGACGGATTTTGTCCGAAACTGTTGCATACACACGGTCGGACGAAGTTGGCGGGAAATTCGATCGTGCAGAACGTGATGACGTAATTTCGTTACGATGGGACTACGTTCAGGCTAGTGGCGAATAGCTTTGGTGTAGGAATTTGATCTGAGCATGCGTGGCACTTTGGAACACTCTACACATGATCGGAGTATGTCAGATCGGAGCATTTTGTCGGAAAATTTGGTCCGTCGGATACTCTGACGGAAACAGTCCGATGGAGACCACACACAGTCGGAATATCCGACAAAACGGTCCGATCGGACACATTCCATCGGAATCTCCGACCGTGTGTACAAGGGCTTAGTGTACTTAGTCAGAGGCAGGAGAAAGAAGGGGGAGACTTCAGACAGGGATGGATGGTGAGCTCACTCACCCCTTGGCAGTCAGGTCCACTCATCCAGATGTATCTGAGGCTGCTGGACTTCAAATTTCCGGACCCCACTTTCCTTTTCTGAAGCACAGCGCTGGGGATTGGAGTGTGGACAGACACAGAGGGGTAGGGGTATTTGAGAGGGGGGGGGGTTGTTAGTGCTGGCTTTGGGCAGTGTGAAAGTGTACAGCAGACACTCTCAGCTCAGACAACTACAGCCAGCAATCCTGCTGGGAAGTCACAGTCCAGTCTAAATAATGTGTCCGGGTTTCAGGTAGTCTGAAACCCGGACGCACGTTTCCAAACCCGAACTGTCCGGGTGAATCCTGGACAGGTGGCAACCCTATTCCCAGCGCTAAACCTTTCATCCGATTTCTAAATTTTGTACATTTTAGAAGCCAATATAAAGGAATAGTAGTGGAAAAAAAAAAGTCCTTGTGAATTTAATTAACTTTTTTTTGGGGTTAATTCTCCTTTAAGGGGGCATAGGACAGGCCCCTCGCGTGTCCCATGCCTACATACATTTGTTAGTAGGTGTCCCTCATTCCCATCTCAAAATGTTTGGAGGTATGCAAATCATGTGGCTTCAATACACTGCATGAACCATTCAGACGTGGTCTAGAAGCTCAGTTGTTGTTCCGGCAAATGTTGGATAGGGGTTGCGTGATCTAAAGAAACTTTGTTTGTGAAATGTTTGTTGGTGGCAGACCTGTTGCAGCATATCAGAAGCTGCTGGCCTCCGGGTATTTTCAGACAGTAAGGTCTCTAGAATTAAAGCGGAGGTCCACCCTAAAGTGGACCTTCCGCTCATCGGAACCCTCCCCCCCTCCGGCGCCACAATTGGCACCTTTCAGGGGGGAGGGGGGTGCAGATACCTGTACAGTACAGGTATCTGCACCCACTTCCGGGATATCTCTCTGCGGAAAGGGGCGTCGATTACGCCCCTTTCCGCAAGTGCCCGCCCCTTTCCGCAAGTGCCCCGCTGCCTGCTGGGAAACACACAGATCCCAGAGGCAGCGGGGACCGTCCTTATTGCGCAGCGCGACTCGCGCATGCGCAGTAGGGAACCGGGAAATGAAGCCGAAAGGCTCCATTTCCTGATTCCCATACCCAAGATGGCGGCGGCAGCACCCGAGAGACGATCTAGAGATCGGCTTCAGGTGCCGACATCGCGGGCGCACTGGACAGGTAAGTGTCACTATTAGGGATGAGCCGAACACCCCCCGGTTCGGTTCGCACCAGAACTTGCGAACGACCCCCGCGTTCGGCACGAACGTTAGAACCCCATTGAAGTCTATGGGACTCGAACGTTCGAATTGGAAAGTGCTAATTTTAACGGCTAATATGCAAGATAGTGTGCTAAAAAGGGTTTGGCGATCTGCCTCCTGCCTCAGGGGACATGGGTCACTGCAAAAAAAAGTTTTAAAAACTACCGTTTTGGCGGGAGCACTGATTTTAATGACGATTAAAGTGAAAAAAAAAAAGTGAAATATTCCTTTAAATATGGTGCCTGGGGGGTGTCTATAGTATGCCTGTGAAGTGCCACGTGTTTCCCGTGTTTAGAACAGTCCCTGCACAAAATGACATTAAACGGAAATAACACCATTTAAAACTGCTTGCGGTTTTAATGTTATATCTGGTTCCTGTAATATGGTTGAAAATCATTGAGAAAAATGGCATGGGTAGCCCTCCCTGCCCATTACCAGCCTATTTGGGTCTTGTACGCATATTAAGGGGAACCCCGTACCCATATTAAAAATAGGAAATGCGTGTGGCCCCCAGGCCCTATATACTCAGAACAGCAGTATACAGGCGGTGCAAACAAGACAGGGACTGTGTAGGTTTGTTGTGTTAAGTTGAATCTGTTTGTCATTTTCAACTGGTACATTTTTAAAGTGTAGCTCCAGTCAAAAAAAATATCTTTAAGCTTTTTGGAAAACATAGGGAAGGGTTATCACCCCTGTATAATTTGTTTTGTCGTCCATCTTTTTTCATCTCACTTGCTGTTGTCTCCTTCCGTTTGCAAGTAGGAGATGTTTGTAAATTGGATGTTTGAAAGTAGGGGCCTGCCCTATATGCTCTGCAGAAATGGCGGAACAAGGTGTTGGTTTTGCAACAACATTGTAAGCCCTCAAAGTGACTCTGGAGCGCCCTGCTGTGAACGATTATATCAAGAATTGTAATTACATGCCATTGTTGAACAGTGGTAGAAAAATTGACCTTTGGTGGTTGTGGTGCTGGTGCTGGTGCCACAACACTATAAGTCCTCACAGTTACTCTGGGTGGGCACAGGAAGGGGCCCTCCTGTGAAATATTATATCAAGAATTGTAATTACATGTCCCTGTTAAACAGGGGCAGAAAAATTGGGCCTTAGGCACTGGTGCCATCACACTGCAACCTCTGCCATACACTCTAGTTTTATTGCAGGAATTAGCCCTGCTGCAAAGCATTGCATCAAAAATTGTACTTAAACGCCCCTGTTAAACAGGGGCAGAAAAATTGGGCCTTAGGCACTGGTGCCATCACACTGCAACCTCTGCCATACACTCTAGTTTTATTGCAGGAATTAGCCCTGCTGCAAAGCATTGCATCAAAAATTGTACTTAAACGCCCCTGTTAAACAGGGGCAGAAAAATTGGGCCTTAGGCACTGGTGCCATCACACTGCAACCTCTGCCATACACTCTAGTTTTTTTGCAGGAATTAGCCCTGCTGCAAAGCATTGCATCAAAAATTGTACTTAAACACCCCTGTTAAACAGGGGCAGAAAAATTGGGCTGCTGGCATCACCCAGAACCAAAAATGTTCTTCCAACATATCAGCGGAGGAGGAAGAGGATAGACAATCAACATAACAGGACAGTCACTCAGCATCAGCATAGGCAGTCTTGAAGGGATGTGGTATTTCAAAAAAAATTATTCGGTTACATCAGCTTCAGGTGCTTGGTAGCTGTGGGTGATCCAAGACTGATTCATCTTGATGAAGGTCAGTCGATCAACTGATTCGATGGACAGGCGCACCCTGTGATCGGTAACGAAGCCACCAGCAGCACTGAAGGTGCGTTCCGAAAGAACGCTGGATGCAGGACAGGCCAGGAGCTCAATTGCATACTGTGCAAGCTCTGGCCAGTGATCCATCCTCAAGACCCAGTAAGCCAGAGGATTTTCAGTGGGAAAGGTGTCCAAGTCTGACCTTGCCCCTAGGTATTCCTGCACCATGTAAATTAGACGCTGGCGATGGGTGCTGGAACCAATCATACCTTGGGGCTGCGGACTAAAAAATTGTCTGAACGCATCAGTCAGACGGCCACCTTCTCCACCGCTCCTTCTGACTGATGCCTCAGCATCACGTTGTCCAGGACCAGGAGTTTGTGACCTCCCAGTCTCTGGGAACGCGTTGCACAGAGCTTTCTGCAAGGCCTCCCGGAGATGTCTCATCCTCTGCTCCCTCTGCGATGGCAAGATAAGGTCGGCAACCTTACCCTTGTACTGTGGATCAAGGAGAGTGGCCAGCCAGTAATGGTCCCTCTCCTTGATCCGAAGAATACGAGGATCCTTCCGCAGGCTTTGCAGGATCAGGGAGGCCATGCAGCGTAGGTTAGCTGAGGCATTCGGTCCGGAGTCCTCTGGGTCACTAAGGACAACATGATCCGCAGCTACCTCCTCCCAGCCACGTACAAGTCCATGTGTTTCTTGGGACTGTAAATCATCCCTATAAGACTGCTGCTGCTGATGCTGAGTGCCAGCCTCCACCTCCATGCTGACACAATCATCCTCCTCCTCCTCTTCCTCCTCCTCACCCTCTTCCTGTGTGATGGGTGGCACAGCAGGAACACTGTCTGGATAAAGGGGGCCTTGAGAGGCAAGGAAGTCCTCCTCTTCCTGCCTCTGTTCTGCCTCAAGTGCCCTGTCCATTATTCCACGCAGCGTATGCTCCAAGAGGTGGACAAGAGGTATAGTGTCACTGATGCATGCACTGTCACTGCTCACCATCCTTGTGGCCTCCTCAAACGGTGACAGGACAGTGCATGCATCCCTGATCATGCCCCACTGGCGTGGTGAGAAAAAACCAAGCTCTCCTGACCCTGTCCTGGTGCCGTAGTCGCACAGGTACTCATTGATGGCCCTCTGCTGCGTGTGCAGCCGCTGCAGCATGGCCAATGTTGAGTTCCATCTGGTGGGCATGTCACATATAAGGCGGTTCTTGGGCAGGTTCAACTCCTTTTGGAGCTCAGCCAGCCGAGCACAGGCATTAAATGATCGGCGGAAATGCACACAGACTCTCCTGGCCTGTTTCAGGACATCCTGTAAGCCGGGGTACCTGCCCAAGAACCGCTGCACCACCAGGTTAAGGACGTGAGCTACACAGGGCACATGGGTCAGTTGTCCCTGTCGGAGGGCGGAGAGGAGGTTGGTGCCATTGTCGCAAACCACCATTCCTGGCTTAAGCTGGCGTGGCGTCAACCACCTCTCGGCCTGCCCCTGCAGAGCTGACAAAACATCCGCCCCAGTGTGGCTCCTGTCCCCCAAACAAACCAGCGCAAGCACGGCATGGCATCGTTTTGCCTGCGTACTTGCGTAGCCCCTGCAACGCCTACGGAGCACCGCTGGTTCTGAGGACAGAGCACTGGAAGAGGCCGTGCAGGAAGAAGAAGAGGAGGGGGTGGAGGAGAGAGGTGTGTCACAACCAATAGTAGCATTTTGGAGGCGTGGTGGCGGAACAACCTCCAATACTACTGCACCTTGTCCTGCATCCTTCCCAGCAGCCAGAAGAGTGACCCAATGGGCCGTGAAAGACAGGTAACGTCCCTGTCCATGCCTGCTGGACCATGAGTCAGCGGTAATATGCACCTTACCGCTGACCGCCCTGTCCAGCGAGGCAAGGACATTGCCTTCCACATGCCGGTAGAGAGCCGGAATTGCCTTCCGTGAGAAAAAGTGGCGTTTGGGGACCTGCCACTGAGGAACCGCACATTGTACAAACTCACGGAAGGGGGCCGAATCTACCAACTGAAAAGGCAGCAGTTGAAGTGCTAGCAATTTAGCCAAGCTAGCATTCAACCGCTGGGCATGTGGATGGCTGGGAGTAAATTTCTTCCGCCGGTCCAGCAGCTGGGGCAGGGACATTTGTCTGCTATAATCGGACGTGGATGTACCACTAGCAGAGTTCCCGGAAGCACTTGGCTGTGACACACCTAATTCTACACCTTCATTCCTCTCAGAGCAGGTTTCAGAGAGGACTGAAGGTCTAGTGGGGTTGGAGATGCCAGCTGATGAGGAGCAAGGAGAGGTCCGCTTTGTTCTTTGGTGTGGGTCTTTGAGGTATGCTTGCCAACGAGCTGCATGGCAGGTCAACATATGTCTGGTCAAGCATGTGGTGCCCAAGCGGCTGATGTTTTGGCCACGTGAGATACGCTTGAGACATATGTTGCAAATAGCAGCGGTGCGATCTGATGCACTCGTCTCAAAAAAGGCCCACACCAAAGAACTTTTAGAATAACGCGCAGAGGAAGCGCTCTGCGCAGGCGGAGCTCTGCGGTGTGATTCAGTCGGTGTGCTGCCCCTAAGCTGGCCCCCGGAGGGCATCCTGCCTCGTTGGACATGTGCCTCCTCCTCCTCCTCCTCCTCCTCCTCCTCCCTCCTTCCAGGCACCCACGTGGAGTCAGTGCCCTCATCATCCCCTCCCTCTTCATCGCTGTAGCAAACCTGGCAGTATGCTGCAGCTTGTGGAACATTACTGCCAGATTGCTGTCCTTCTTGAGCATCCCCTCTCTCTGTGCTCACGCTACTGCCTTCCTCTAGCTGAGTGTCATCATCAGAGCCCACCAAACACTGGGCATCCTCCTGGAGCATGTACCCAACACTGTGCTCAAAGAGTTCAGGAGACTCCTCAGGAGGACGTGGTGGGTCTAGGGAAGGAGTCACTGATGATGACATTGAGAGGAGGGACGACGATGTGTTGGCAGCTGCTTTTCTACTACCCTGAGACTGGGTGAGAGAGGATGAGGAGGATGAAGAGGGCTTGGTCATCCACTCTACCAAGTCGTTGGCATGTTGCGGTTCAACATGTCCAGCTGCAGAAAAGAAGGACAAGCATGTCCCATGGCCACGTGCTGATGACAATGCACCGCGTCCCCGACCAGCACTGTTGTCTCTAGACACAGAGCCTGCTTGCCCTCTTTTATCGGCTCGCGCCTGTCTGCCTCTCCTTGCTGGCCTTCCAGACATGGTAATGGCCTGAAGGGAGTTGGGTAAAACAGTAGTTGGGTAGTTTATATTGTGCTGGAGGCACACAACACCCACTAACTCCTGCAGATGCCTTTTTTTATAGAACAGCAGAGTTAAAGGGGTATATACAGATGTATACTGTGCTGTGCTGGAAGCACACACAACTTCCAATAACTCCAGCAGATGCCAATCGGGCCCAAATACAGAACAGCTATGTAGGTGGATAATAGCGGTATGTACTGGGTACAGAGCAGGCACACAGCACGCACTATCTCCTGAGTGACACTGCTGACTGCAAGCTCTATTGTTAAAGATGGACCACTAGCTATATAGGTGAGGTGAATATCACGGTGTATACTGCGGTCAGGGCACGCAGACAATAACAAGAAAACAGCAGAGTTAAAGGGGTATATACAGCTGTATACTGTGCTGTGCTGGAGGCACACACAACTTCCAATAACTCCAGCAGATGTCAATCGGGCCCAAATAGAGAACAGCTATGTAGGTGGATAATAGCGGTATGTACTGGGTACAGAGCAGGCACACAGCACGCACTATCTCCTGAGTGACACTGCTGACTGCAAGCTCTATTGTTAAAGATGGACCACTAGCTATATAGGTGAGGTGAATATCACGGTGTATACTGCGGTCAGGGCACGCAGACAATAACAAGAAAACAGCAGAGTTAAAGGGGCATATACAGCTGTATACTGTGCTGTGCTGGAGGCACACACAACTTCCAATAACTCCAGCAAATGACAATCGGGCTCAAATAGAGAACAGCTATGTAGGTGTATATAGTGGTATGTACTGGGTACAGAGCACGCAGACAGCACGCACTAACACTACTGACTGCAAGCTCTATTATTAAAGCTAGATCACTAGCTATATAGGTGAGGTGAATATAGTGGTGTATACTGCGGTCAGGGCACAGACAGTAACCACTACACAAGAGCAAAATAGTAAATCAGCCAAAAACGATTGGTGTGTAACTGTGTTGAAGGTACACAGAACACCCACTGCTTCAGATGCTAACAAACACTACACGAGGCCGCCTGAAAGGCAGCTTTATATAGTGTGGGGCGTGCACTACACAGTCTGAGCTATGATTGGCCACAGGCAGGATGCCTGTGGCCAACCATTGCTCTTCCCGCCACTGGCGCTGCGATTGGCCAAGCATGCGGGGTCACAGTGCATGCTTGGCCAATCGTGAGACAGCAATGCATTGCGCCATCGCAGTGCATTGTGGGCCACACGAATTTTGCTGCGAACGGCCCAAACGTTCGGAATTCGGCGAACGCACGAACGACCGATGTTCGAGTCGAACATGCGTTCGACTCGAACACGAAGCTCATCCCTAGTCACTATTATAAAAGTCAGCAGCTGCAGTATTTGTAGCTGCTGGCTTTTAAAAAAAAAAAAAAAAAAACGCGGAGTCCCGGCGGACTCCCGCTTTAACATTGATTAGCCCTAAAAACAAAAACCATCCAGTGCACTAAATGCATCTAGTTCTTGAAAAAAAGGTCAGGGAAATGGCCAGACTTGTTTAAGCTGATAGGAAGTCCACGGCTGCCCAAATAGCCACTATATACAAACACAGCGAAGAAGGACCTTTCTGAATATAGACAAAGCATTGAACCTTGAAGAGGACAGGCTACCACAGAAGAGCATGCTGGGTTCCACTATTGTCAACTAAGAACAGGAAAATGAGGCTACAGTGGGGATGGAATTGCCAAAAGTGGACAACTGAAAACAAAAATACTTTGCATGGTTTGACAAATCTAATTTTCTGAAGATGCATGTAAGGTCAAGGTTTTAGGTACCCAGCATGAATGCTTTGCTATGAGATGAAACGGGAAATTGGCAACTTGATAATTACATCGTCCCCTCCGTTCTTCTCAAGACCTCCTACTCTCAAGCTCTCTCACTCGTCTCCTCCTCCCATACTCGTCTCCAGAATTTCTCCAGAGCCTCTCCAATCCTCTGGAACTCGCTACCTCCACTGGTCCGGCTATCCCCTACTCTCGCTACCTTCAGGCGATCCCTGAAAACTCATCTATTCAGGGAATCCTATCACGTCTCAAACTAATCTCCTACCACTTCCATCATCTCATTCCCGACAGTTATAACCTTTTGTACCACCTGCCCCTCACCCTATTAGATTGTAAGCTCTTCTGAGCAGGGCCCTCTTAATCCTCTTGTATTTTATTGTATTGTAACTGTATTGTCTCCTTTTTATATTGTAAAGCGCTGCGTAAATTGCTGGCACTATATAAATCCTGAATAATAATAATAATAACATAGCAGGTGAGGTCAAAAAAAGACACAAGTCCTTCAAGTCCAACCTATGTTGGACACATAGTTACATATTTAAACCAAAAGAACAATCAGCGCTCACATGTATTAAAAGAAAAAATTATTGCAAGCTGAACACCTCAAGGAGCAATACACAAAACACCTTACTAGCACGTTAAGTTATACAAATGGTGCAGCGCAAAATACAAGTCCACAAATATTGGTCATATATGACAGCAGAAGAACGTGTAGAAAGAAGACTCCATGTGGGGAGACAGCTTTTCGCTTGTATGTGACCACTCCTTCCACCAGTAGGAATAAACTCTTACCAGAAGGGATGGACCTCTTTTAAAGTGAAGTTTTTCGGTGAATAATTTTTTATTCATTTTTTAAAATGTGCATTTTAATAAAACGATCTTTTTTAAGCTACACTTAGATCGTTTTTTATTTTATTTTTTCTTTATTTATTTATTTATTTTTTGGTTGGAGTTTCTTCTTGGATTTTCTCCTGCTTATACATACCTGCTCATATATACCTGGAGTGAAACTGTTGGGCATTTATCTGGAGTCGGCCGCATCTGATTAATCGGATCTGAAAACCTCCTCATCCGTACGTGGGAAGTCAAGCAATAAGGCTCCTGCACACCTCGAGTGTGAATCTGCGCTTTTGACCATCTGAGATTTCAGAGGTCCATCCCAGCCAGGGCCGTTTTTAAGGCAGGGAAAAAGGGGCAGCTGCCCTGGGCCCTGTCATTGTTGTGGGGCCCAAAGCAGCTGCCTCATACTTGCCAACTATCCTGGTTTAAATTCCCTCGTCCCTTGAGGTTTTGGTCCTGTGCTGTGTCCCAATATCTGAGTGTGAAGTGCTGCTACGAATGCTCTGCCCTATTGTTGTGTACAGATGACTCACCTGCAGACTCTGTGTTTACATGTAAATTACCGGCATTCATATGTACATAGCGGTGGCTATATATATATGTATATCATGCCCCCTGAGGTCATATCCACAGTAATCTCTAGCAACCAATCAACAAGCAGAAATCATGTGCTGTAACCTCTAGTAACTAATTAGTGAGCCGTAATGTGTGCTGTAACCTCTAGCAACCAGTCAGTGAGCAGTAATGATACACTGTAACCTAAGCAAACAATCGCAATAGCTCCCTGATTGGATTCAGAAAACTGATTTTGAGTTTAGCTGCTATTTATTGTATGTCTCAGATCAGGTAGAGAGCAAAACTGCATGGGGGGGGGGGGGGGGGCCCAAGAAAAGTTTTGCCCAGGGTCCAATCAGTATTAAAGACTGCCCTGATCCCAGCTGGTAAGAGTTTATTCCTACTGGTGGAAGGAGTGGTCACATACAAGTGAAAAGCTGTCTCCCCCAGCTGTCTTCTTTCTACACATTCTTCTGCTGTCATATATGACCAATATTTGTGGACATAGTTACATAGTAGTGAGGTAAAAAAAAAGACACAAATCCTTCAAGTCCAACCTATGTGTGTGATTATATGTCAGTATTACATTGTATATCCCTGTACGTTGCGGTCGTTCAGGTGCTTATCTAACAGTTTCTTGAAACTATTGATGCTCCCCGCTGAGACCACCGCCTGTGGAAGGGAATTCCACATCCTTGCCGTTCTTACAGTAAACAACCCTCAAGTCCTCCTAGCCATTGTAGCCAAGCAAAATTTCTTGTAATCCAAGAACTGCCACGGGCTGATTATTACTATAGATGTACAAAGTAACCCTAAGCCCTTGTACACACGATCGGAGATTCCGACGACCAAATCCGTCTGAGTTATTCCGGACGAGGTCCGGAAGTGATGTTGCATAAACACGGTCGGACTAAGTTGTCGGAAAATCCGATTGTACATAACGTGATGACGTTATTTCGTTACAACGGGACTACGTTCAGGCTAGAAGCCAATAGCTTTGGTCTAGGAATTTGATCTGAGCATGCGTGGCACTTAGTCCGTCGGAGTAGGCTACACATGATCGGAGTATGTCCGATCGGAGCATTTTGACGGAAAATATTTCCGGCAAGTTGAAAAAGTTGGTCTGACGGATATTCCGACGGAAACAGTCCGATGCAGACCACACACATTCGGAATATCCGACAAAACGCTCCGATAGGAAACATTCCGACGGAATCTCCAACCGTGTGTACAAGGGCTTAGTGGGAATTCCAGATGCTCAGTGGGAATAGTGCTGCTAGGGTGTTTTTGATGGACAACACAGGTTAATTTCATCAGTTCTTGGGTTTCAAACTAGACCTTGGATCAAATACTGGAACATTGCTGGGTAAAAGAGCTTTCTTAACAAAGATACAGTACAGTCTGGAAATTTCCAACAATTGTCTTAAAAAAACTGTACAACGTGCTTGTCAGCATTACGGGGAAGCCTCAGGGCCATTGTTATTTTAGAGAATATGCTAATTGTGCATTATACTTTACCGGATCTTTTACTGTGCTATAAATACAGTGGAAAATTCACATAACACAAGCCATTTCGTTTTTATGATTAACTTGTAATAATATCAGCCTAGAAAGTAGGTTATGGAGGTGTGAAGAATATTATTATTATTATTATTATTATTATTATTATTATTATTATACAGTATTTATATAGCGCCAACAGTTTATGGAAACTTGTAAGGCCCCTACCATGTGTTACAAAAGTTGCTTTGGAGGCTCAAAGCACCAAAAACGAATATTGCTGGGAAATGTACTTTATGGTTTCCTGTAGCTCTCAGGGCCAATCATCTACAGCTATTAAGGGGGCACCCCACTCTCCTTGTTTTATTTTCTATATTTTTTTCTTCATTGGAGTTGGAATGATATCAGAAATCATGATGGGGATGCTTCACAACAGGGTCCCTTAGTAGTAGGGAAGAGCAGAATGGTTTAGGCATATTTGAACAGGCCATGATTTACTAAAATCCTAAGCAGTGTAGCTAGCCCTACCTTAGTTTTCTTCTGCTGGATCACAGAACACCTTATCTTCTCATCTCCATAACATAAGGGGTAGGTGTCCTGTAGTCCATAAAGGAAGAACCCAGGCAGGACTATAATCAACACTTCCCACTCGCAAATGTGATCATTCATACAACCAGGACATCTCTCATGTTGTCCTCCGGAACTTCCCTCCATATGCCATTGGGTTTTCACCAACATTCTAAGTATCTAATCCTTGATTCACAAGATCAGCGCTCTAACATGTCCGATTCTCTACTTACATTCAATCAAACTACAGCTGCCTCACTTCGGCCGCGTACACACGGGCGGACTGTCTGACGAACTTGGTCCGCTGTTTCAGCGGACAATCCGCTCGTGTGTGGGCTTCAGCGGACTTTTTCAGCGGACAGTCTGGCGGACTAAGTGTTTCGGAATTTCCGTAATATTGTCCGTCCAACTTTGGTTTCAGCGGACAGTCCGCTCGTGAGTAGGCAAGTTGGACGGACTAAGTATGGCGCATGCTCAGAAAGGATTTACACGGCCGAAGGTTGCATTGCAGTGTATTGGACGTCGTATTTCTAGTCCCGTCGTACGTGCTGTACACGTCATCGCGCAAGCTTTCAGCGGACTGTCTGTTCATCGTGTGTGGTCAAGTCCGTTCATTCAAAAGTAGGACGGACTGTCTGTCGGATTGTCTGACGGACTTAGTTGGCCAGACAGTCCGCCCGTGTGTACGCGGCCTTCTAGTGCCTATGATGTTCCCTTTTGCGATCTTATTTTGACATGGTCCTCATTCCTGGTCATTCTTGTGTCTTCACACGTTCTAATATCATTGTATATATATATTTATTCTCAGTTTGTATGGTACTCTGCAAAATTGCGCTGCTATATAAATAATAACTGCTGAATGTGAAAGTGTGTCTTTGGGTCATACATGACATATTCATTGCGACTTGAGGTGCCTCTAGAGTTGCGTTCTTTTGAATTATACTCACATTATGACAGAACTGGTCCAGGATTTTGATATTTGAAGAGTTGTACACTTTGGCTGACCTCTGAGTTAGGCTGTACATTCAGCCAATCAGGATGGGAGCTGTCATTTTGTGTAGCTGGAGTTTATATATTGCCCGCCAACCTGTCAGCTCTCATCCGGCAATGGCAGCCAAAAGAGCAAAGAAAAATAAACTTAGACATCAGAATGCAAAACTATTCTTCATGTAAAAAAAAAAAAAGGAGAGTACTGTATTCTGCATTATGGATGCAATTGAACCATTACAGATATGTCCACAAGTTGAGATTTCAGGTATGGTGGAGGAAGTTATGCTAAATTCTTTATGCCGCGTACACACAATCGGACTTTCCGGTGGACTTGGTCCAGCGGACCGGAATGTGTCAGAACAATTTGATTGCGTGTGGGCTCCAGCGGACTTTTTTTTCCCCAAAAGTCTGACAGATCTAGAAATAAAACATGTTTGAAATCTATCTGACGGGCTCAAGTCCGACGGACTAAAAATCGGAAAACCATTCGTCTGTGTGCTGGTCCAACGGACCAAATACGACGCAAGGGCAGCTATTGACTACTGGCTATTGAACTTCCTTGTTTAGTCCCGTTTACGTCATCACATTCAAAACGAATGGACTTTTGAACAGACTTAGTCCGGTCGTGTGCGGCCAAGTCCGTTTCGTTCAGAAAGTCAGTCGGGCCTTCTTCGAAAGTCCGCCGGGAAGACCGTCGGACCCAGTTTATCGAAAAGTTCGGTCGCGTGTACGCGGCATTAGGATTTCAAGATCAAGATCTGAAAACCCAGCTCTGAATTTTTATACTAGCTGTATTCTCTATCATTTAAAATGAATGTTGGGCACAACTATTATAATGGATGTGACTTTACGGTATAAAAGCTCAGATTATTAATATTTTATATGCAGACATAAGGGGGTTGATTTACTAAAACGGGAGTGTGCAAAATCTGGTGCAGGTCTGCATGGAAACCAATTAGTTTCAATATTTTTTTTTTTTGTCAAAGCTTAATTGAACAAGCTGAAGTTAGAAGCTGATTGGCTCCCATGCACAGCTGCACCAGATTTGGCACTCTCTACTTTTAGTAAATCAACCCCAAGATGCCTAAAAAAAATTTGTGCCATGACATTACTCACTGGCTTTTTGCCAAATTAAAAGGACACTTGCCCATTATAGTAGAGATATAGAGAGACATTGCTTGACACAAGGCCAAAAAGATACTGTATATAGGACAATATCCAGTAAAGGGTCCCTATGCAAGACTGATTTTTTTTGGACAGACCCGTAACAGTAAAATCCCACCCAAACAATAGAGACAATAAAAAGTTGAGGTTTCTAACCTTTACCTGCTTTATCCAAAAATAAAAAATGATGTGGCCAAAGTGGGCTTCTAAGTTCTGGGTCATGACTTACTGTATTTTTCATGGTCTTCATTAACAGGTAATTCCCTCTCCGCAATATTAGACGGGAACGCAAGACTTACATTCCTGGCCCGTGAGGAAGAATACATCATCACCATGCCCTACGCTCATTGCAAAGGTACTGCTTACATATGCCCCAGGTGTCTTACATAATGAGATGCATAAGTCACAGCCTGCTACTTATACTGATATTATTTCAAACTACGTCAGTGTGTCTCCACATTCTGGTGGTGCACCAGGTGCATGTAGGGGCAGCTGAGCTGAACAAGGACCTTCATGGTCAGATCACCGGGAAATATCTTAAAAATGAGCATTTTTTTAAACATTGGAAATGGCTTTTGAAATAACATTAAAGTGGATGTAAACCCCCACATATACCCAGTGAAGTGAACAGACTCAGACGATAAACAGAGATGAAACAAATCTCCCTACATAAGTTTTACTTGTATATCTGCTGTCTTCCCCTTTCTACACTCTTTGAAAAGTGCAGATGATGTTAGGAATATTTCTTCCTCTTTCAGCAGTAGGTGGGAAGTCTGGGCTTACACTGTGTGAGAGTTGAATGGAGGAAAGGGATACACCCGCCTCCTCATAGGCAGAGGAATGAAGGACCATGCAGAGCTGTAGTCTGAATAGACAAGCTCCCTGCTAATCTACCTCTAAGTACACTCCTCTACACAATGTTTCAGCTGCTATTATCTCATGTGTCTGAGAACTTGTCAGAAGTGACTCATGCTAATAACAGAGGAATGGAGCACCAGAGAGAAACAGCACTTAGAGCTTTGGAGAGAGATAAGTAAAATATATGTGCTTAGGTCAAATTTCATGAATGGGGTTTACAACCACTTTAACATACTTATAATTATATGGGATTTTAGTAATTGGGTTTTCTACTTCCTGCCTGTAGGACTCCCATTCCGATAAGCCCCACCAGCTGCAGACCCCTAAAAACCACAGCCCAGGGTTGTCAGGAAGAGGCTCTTGTCCTCATCAACATGGGGACAATGTGCTTAGCCCCCTGCCCCAAAGCACCCACCCCCAATGTTGAGGGCATGTGGCCTGGTATCGTTCAGGAGGGGGGCTCTCACTGTTTGGGAGTTCTGCTGCCAACTGAACAGGGGGATGTTAGGCCCATCCCTATTTAGCATCACAAAAAACACTGATATCAGGGTCATGACTGAAACGGCAGTTCCTATGTCACCCGGTGGCACCGCCCCCTTCTGATGTCAGGTGACATCACATGACAGCAGAAAGCAGCGGTGACATCACGTGATGTCAGAAGGGGCAGTGCCAGCGGGTTATGTAACTGGGTGGCCCCGCCCCTTGTCTATATTAGAAATGTCAAAGCACAGAGCGGGCATATGGCAGAGGGCTCCCAGGAGGCGAGAGCATTTTTATTTTTTTCTATTTTTTGGGTCCGACGGGCGGTGTGATTGACGATGGATTTACATCAAGGTACACTTCTTTTTACAATACCCATTTACATAGGTTAAAGGGGGCTTCCAGATTCCGATAATCCCCCCGCCCGCAGACCCCAACAACCACAGCCCGGGGTTGTCAGGAAGAGGCCCTTGTCCCCATCAACATAGGGTCAAGGTGCTTTGGGTGGGGGGGGCAGAGCCCCCTTGCCCCAAAGCACCCACCCCTCCCATGTGGCCTGGTATAGTTCAGGAGGGATGCTCGCTCATCCCCTCCCCTTTTCTGATCTGCCAGGCTGCATGCTCGGATAAGGGTCTGGTATAAAATTTGGGGGGGGGGACCCCATGTAGTTTTTCTTTTCAATTTTGGCATGGTATGAATTGGGGGGGGCATTTTTTTCTTTATTTTTTTACCGCCACTTTTTTTTAAAAATCCAGCTGTCAGAGGGGAAACCCATTGACAGCTGATGACTCATCAGATGTTAAAGACGCCGTGGACGGCTTCACTACCCTGCTCCTTAACAACAAACTTACACTGCAAAGCTTTGCCCAATCAGGGTGCAGAATTGCTCAGTGCAGTGCTCAGTGCATTGCAGGGTGTTCATTGGGGCAAATACCCTGCATGGCTGTCAACAAGGTTTAGGAGTGTGTCTATGGGAATGTTTGACCATTCTTCCATAGAGACATGGATGAGCGAGTTTGGGGTGGAGGAACTTGACTGGCCTGCACAGAGTTCTAACCTCAACCTTTGGGATAAATTAGAGCGGAGAGTGTGAGCCAGGCCTTCTTGTCCAACATCAGTGCCTGACCTCACAAATGCGCTTCTGGAATAATGGTTAAACATCCCCATAGACACACTCCTGAACCTTGTGGACGGCCTTCCCAGAAGAATTAAAAGCTGTTATAGCGGCAAAGAGTGGGCCAACCCAACATTGAACCCTACGGACTAAGACTGGGAGGCCACTAAAGTTCATGTAAAGGCAGGTGTCCCAATACTTTTGGTAATAAAGTGTACATTAGTGTGATGGTCAGTGGAAAGAATGTTCCTTACATTTGGGATCAGTGGGAAGAATTATCCCCTTACAGATAGCTAAAATAATCATTGGTGTCAGTGGGAACTTATCTGAGTATCAGAAATTGCTTAAGGGCCGGTTCACACTGCAGGCGCGGCGAGGCGTCTCCGACTTGCCTCGCCGCGACCTGCGGGGACCTCAGCGGCGACTTGCAGAGGACTTCTGTATAGAAGTCAATGCAAGTCGCCCCCGAAGTCGCCCAGAAGTAGTACAGGAACCTTTTTTCTGAGTCGGAGCGACTCGAGTCGCTCCTCTCAGAACGGTTCCATTGTACAGAACGGGGGTGACTTGCGGGAGCGAGGCGAGGCGAGCCGTGTCGCCTCGCATCGCCTCGCTGTGTGAACCGGCCCTAAGGAACCCTTAGCAATCTCTGGAGGAACCCTAGAATTTCACGGAACCCTGGTTGAGAAACCTTGGGTCATAGGCTAAGATTAGATAAGGCCATTGTGTATTTGAGGTCTGAGTTATCTACTAGGCTTAACTGCTTGTATCGTTACATTTTTATTAGGTCTGTTGTACGGTACAATGACAATGGAGCTTGGAGGTAAAGTTACAATAGAATGTGAGAAGACAGGGTATGTGACGGAGCTGGAGTTTAAGCTGAAGGTATGTGTGTTTTTTTGAAACCTCAAAAAATCTTAAATTTTCCAAGGAATAGTGTTTTTTTTTTTTTTGGGGGGGGGGCATTAACACTGAGGGTGACTGCAACATTTGGATAAGAGGGCGATACAGACGGATAATCATTTTAATGGTACAGTATGAGGTCAGTTTGGTGATACAAAGCCCAATGTTAAACATTGAATATTAGGTGGATGGAGGTCAGTCTTATACCTGGCAGTATATGGGGGAAGGGAGGGCCTTGGTCAATGGACTGCAGGTTATGGTTTGGAGAGAAAGTAGGATTTCAATTTGAGGATCGTTGAATAGACATGGCACTCCTCGCCTTCTTCCTCCAGCAGCTACACAAAGGGATATGTAGGGAGGCAACGGGAGTGGTGGAAGAGCTGGCCCAGCACAGACAGTAATTGGACACTCCCAGGAGAGGAGAGAGCTAGGATGTGAAAAGAGAGAGGGATTGTTGTGGGGAATTGACTTCCCCGGAGTAGTAAAATTTTCAGCAATTTCCAGCATTTTATTAAAAGATGTAAAATAATAATAGATATAGTAATAGTATATACTCACAAAAGAAACGTAAATTTATAACAGTGTAAATTATCCAGGAACCCAAAGATCAGCCCTTTGATGGAGCTCATCTGGTTAAAATGGATGTCCTAAAGCCAGCTGATGCATTTCGGGGGGGACATAGCACCTTGCTCTGAGGAAGAGAGGAAAGGACATGTCCCCTGAAATGCGTCAGCTGGTTTTAGGACATCCATTTGAACCAGAGGAGTACCATCGAAGGGCTGACCTTTGGGTTCCCTGATCATTTACACTGTTGTTCTTTATATTCCTTTTGTGAGTATATACTATTATTTTACATATTTTAATAAAGTGCTGTGGATAATGCACTAGGCGTTTGCGCCCTTTATATTACTGTACTTGTTTGTACAGCTGGAAGATTCCCCGGTCTTAAAAGGGCAGCATCGTCTATAGACATGTGCAGAACTAAAAAAGGGTGTTTTGTTTCATTTCAATTTGTTATTTAAATAATTTAGTTTAGTTAAAGCGGTAGTAAACCCGCTAATGTATTTTATTTATTTTTTTACCACCTGCAAAGCAAAAGGCATAATGAGCTAGTATGCACCGCATACTAGCTCATTATGACATACTTACCTTAGAACGAGGCCCGATCCACGCCGAGGGAGCTGACATGCTCCCTCGGCGTTTCTTCCAGGTATCACGGCTCCGGCGCTGTGAGTGGCCGGAGCCGCGATATCGTCACTCAAGCACATGCGCGCGGGAGATTTCATCCCGGCCGGTTGGCCACTGCCGGATTTGCAGCCGAGAATCCCCTTGTGCGCATGCGCTGCTGCAGTCAGCGGCGCATACCGAGGGGAATATCTCCTAAACCGTACAGGTTTAGGAGATATTTTTTTTACCTACAGGTAAGCCTTATTATAGGCTTTCCTGTAGGTAAAAGTAAAAAAAAAAAAGAGTATACAACCACTTTAAATGAATTGAATTTGTTTGTTTGTTTTTGTAATTTGATTCAAATTCAGCATTCTAATTTGAACTTATTCTATTCGAATTTCAGAAGATGGTTATATTCTTTCTATTCTATTAGATTGTTTTTCCTTTTCAGTTTTTTTTTTTTAGTCTGTTCTCTAATTTTCTATTCTATTCTTTTCTATTCTATTCGAAATTAGAATTTTGGAAGATGGTTTTCTATTTAAAGCGGGAGTCCGCCGGGACTCCACGTTTTTTTTTTTTTTTTTAAAAGCCAGCAGCTACAAATACTGCAGCTGCTGACTTTTAAAATAGTGACACTTACCTGTCCAGCGCGCCCGCGATGTCGGCACCGGAAGCCGATCTCTAGATCGTCTCTCGGGTGCTGCCGCCGCCATCTTGGGTATGGGAATCAGGAAATGGAGCCTTTCGGCTTCATTTCCCGGTTCCCTACTGCGCATGCGCGAGTCGCGCTGCGCAATAAGGACGGTCCCCGCTACCTCTGGGATCTGTGTGTTTCCCAGCAGGCAGCGGGGCACTTGCGGAAAGGGGCGGGCACTTGCGGAAAGGGGCGTAATCTACGCCCCTTTCTGCAGAGAGCTATACTGGAAGTGGGTGCAGATTACCTGTACTGTACAGGTATCTGCACCCCCCTCCCCCCTGAAAGGTGCCAATTGTGGCGCCGGAGGGGGGGAGGGTTCCGATGAGCAGAAGGTCCACTTTAGGGTGGACCTCCGCTTTAAGACACATTAAAAAATGTGTTTATTCAGCATGAAATGGAGCTTAGTTATTGTTTATGGTACTTATATAGCGCCGTCTATTTATGCAGCGCTTTACATATACATTGTACATTCACATCGGTCCTTACAATCTGAGGTCCCTAACACACATTCATATACTAGGACCAATTTAGACAGAAGCCAATTAACCTTAACCAAAGCATGTCTTTGGAGTGTGGGAGGAAACACAAATTTACAGTAACCATGAGATAAACCAAAGTTCAGGAATATTCCTTTATCCCATTGTTTTGCAAACTGTATGATTGAATTGGTTCTGATATCGCTGTTTTACTAACCTAACAGCTTATTATTCTAAATAAGAAATCTTAATTTTGTTTGCAAATATTAAAGATTCTAACTACCAGCAAGAATGAGTCCTTGCATTTAAAGAGCACCTGTCATTTCATGGCAGCGCCTGTTAGTGGGCATCCACTCACTGCCGCCACGTCCCCCACCTTGTTGGGTCCCTGCCGCATCACCAGCCATCCCTTTAAAGTGAATGGGACTGTTGGTGAGTCAACAGCGGGTCAGGGGAGGAGCCGCTGCGGGACAGAGATGACAGTTGCTCTTTAAAAATTATGATTTAAATTGAGTTGATTTAAATCCAGCTTTTTACTAGTGATTTAAATCAACTTGATTTAAATAAAGACAATAAGGAGCAAGGTTTGGGATTTTATATGATTTAAATCAAATCCACCCTGATGATATATGTCAAGTTCCACCTCCCTTCCCTTCACCATTTTTATCATGACGCCTACAACTTTTTAGTTAACCTTTGTATTATAAATATGTATATAGCTGAAAGTCTGCAGCCTCCTTATCTTGTGTATTTTTATTTTTTTTTACCTACAGCCGTTCTTTGGAGGAAGCGACACATTAAATCAGATCAGCGGAAAGATCAAAGTGGCGGGTGAACTCCTGGCAAACCTCGATGGGCACTGGGTGAGGAGTTTTGAAGTGTTTGTTTACCCAAAAAAAATAAAAAATTCTGATCCTAGTCCCTTAAAGCAGATTAAAGCGCCTAGAGGCGATTCAGTTCGCATTGTGCGCTATACAAGTATTTAATTCATTCATTCATTCATTCATTAAAGCGGGAGTCCGCCGGACTCCGCGTTTTTTTTTTTTTTTAAAGCCAGCAGCTACAAATACTGCAGCTGCTGACTTTTAAAATAAGGACACTTACCTGTCCAGCACGCCCGCGATGTCGGCACCCGAAGCCGATCTCTAGATCGTCTTGTCGGGTGCTGCCGCGGCCATCTTGGGTATGGGAATCAGAAAATGGAGCCTTTCGGCTTAATATCCCGGTTCCCTACTGCGCATGCGCGAATCGCGCTGCGCAATAAGGATGGTCCCCGCTGCCTCTGGGATCCGTGTGTTTCCCAGCAGGCAGCGGGGCACTTGCAGAAAGGGGCGGGCACTTGCGGAAAGGGGCGTAATCTACGCCCCTTTCCGCAGAGAGCTATCTCGGAAGTGGGTATCTGCACCCCCCTCCCCCCTGAAAGGTGCCAATTGTGGCGCCGGAGGGGGGGAGGGTTCCGATGAGCGGAGGTCCACTTTAGGGTGGACCTCCGCTTTAAACAGGACACTGCTTGTGCTCTAAAGCCCCCCTCTAAACTGTAAAAAAAAAAAAAAAAAAACTCCCTGATCCTGCCACTTCCTGTATCCCCTCTCTCTACTAGATATGTGCAATTTGTTTAGTTCTGAATTCGTTTTTAAATTAATTTTTACAAATTCGTTAATTTCGGAAATTCTGAATTTCCAAAAATTCGGAATTTCCGAAAACTTGAAATTTTGGAAGTTCAGAATTTTTGGGAAATTCGGAATTTTGGAAATTGGAAATTTTGACATTTTGGAAATTCGAAATTTCAGAAATGCGAAATTTGGAAATGCTAAATTTCGGATATTGGAAAATTTCAGAAATTGGAAAATTTGCAATGAGGATATTTGGAATTTCAGAAATTTGAAAATCCAAATATAAGAAGGAAAATCCGAAAATTCGAAAACATGAAAATTTGAAATAACTAACTAATAATAACTATTAAATTATAGATATTGGAATTTCCTTTTAAATTTGGCTGTTAGTGAATGTAACGAGTAAGGATTTATCCGAAGTTACGAATTATCTGAAATAACAAATGCCGTATCTAAAAGAATGGAATGTAACGATCTAATAATAATAAATAACAATAATAATAATAAAATATTTTTATTATTATTATTATTATTTATTATTCATTTGTTCCATTCGCTTTGTTTAGATGCAGCATTCATTATTTTGGATAATTCGTAACATCAGATACATTTGTATTCGTTACGTTCACTAACAGCCAAGTTTGAAAGGAAATTCCAATACCTATAATTTAATAGTTATTATTAGTTAGTTATTATTTTGAATTTTTCAGATTTTCTTTTTTTCAGATTTTCTAATTTTATGTCAGTGCACATGTCTACTCTCTACTGACCACGATAACCAGGGCTACTCAGCCCTGACTCCCGTGGTCAGAGTGCGTCCCTCCGTCATACTCTGCCCTGCTTTCAGCTCTCCTCTCTCTCCCTCACCCCCTCCTTCCTGCCTATCAGTTTCCCTCTGTGTGTGTCCGTTTCATCCCCCCCCCCCCCCCTGCGCCACTATTATTAAAAAAAAAAAAACTACAACGGTCACTGCCAGCCCCTCTATTAGAGGCTGGCATACCACACTATGTAAATCCTTTCAAAAGACAAGCCGTGTAAATAACTATTTTGAGTTTTCTTCAGGCTGCTTTACAGCTCCGAGGCAGGGCTTTTGCGGGAGGAGGCCACGTGATCTCCCCGGCTGACATCAGAGGGAGACCTCGGCCCCTCCCACAGAAGCCATCCAGCGGAGCTGGCAAGCGGCCGCGAGTCACGTGACCGGCCTGAAGACAGCTTAAAATCGGTATTTACAACGCTCGTTTTTCGAAATGACTTCCATAGAGTGCTATGCCAGCCTCTAATAGAGGGGCTGGCATAGACTTAAAGAAATTGGTTCACAAAAACTTGAACTACCTTTTAGCATTCAATAAAAGCAAAGGAAAACTTTTTTATGTATAATGTGGCGCGGGCTGGCTTTACCCTTACATTTAGCTGAACAGCTCTGTAACTATATTCTTTCCAGGATCGGGAAGTGTATTTAAACGATGTACAGGGTGGCGACAGGGACATTTTCTGGAATCCAACGTCGGACATTAGAAGACAGAGGTTGAAGCGGCACATCGTGCTTTTTGAAGAGCAGACAGAAATGGAGTCAGAGAGGTAAATAATTTAAAGCAACTTGGTATCTAAAGTACAAGTCCAAATGCAAGAAGACTGCAGCGGTCTAGGGCAGTGGTCTCCAAACTGAAGCCCCTTTTCTTGCCTTTATACAGCCCTTGAGTCATTATTCCTGCCACTGACACCAACAATGGGGCACCATTCCTCCCAATGACACCAATGATGGGGCACCATTCCTCCCAATGGCACCAATGATGGGGCACCATTCCTCCCAATGGCACCAATGATGGGGCACCATTCCTCCCAATGACACCAATGATGGGGCACCATTCCTCCCAATGACACCAATGATGGGGCACCATTCCTCCCAATGACACCAATGATGGGGCAACATTCCTCCCAATGACACCAATGATGGGGCACCATTCCTCTCAATGACACCAATGATGGGGCACCATTCCTCCCAATGACACCAATGATGGGGCAGTATTCATCCCACTAAAACCAATGATGGGGCATGAAATAAATATTAGGTGGTTATGGATTTCCCCTACTTATGTATTAATTTGTCTATTCCTATAATTAGCTAGGCTATCAAAGCTCTGTTATAGTTAATGGTCATGGTACAATAATAAGGTTGGCTATTGAAAATAAACACACGGCTTAATTAAACAAGGGTCTTAGTTATTTCCCAAGAAAATAGGAATGCTAACATAAAACACTAAAAGAAAATATTACAGAGCATATAAAACAACATCAATGATACGTTAAGTAAGGTCGTCCTTTAGATGCCGTTTCAGCTGAGCTTAATGGAATAGAGGACGTAATTCCAGCCGGTCAGTGCTTTTAAAGCCCACTCAGACAACACCCACTGCCAGCCTATCTAGCCATCTGTATCCAATAAGAATCTTTAAGAGGCAGTCCTTGTTAATATCTGTCCATCCTCCAGGAAGCATGCTGTAGTGTCCACTAGGGGCAGCATTCGTCCATGAATACCCGCTATTCGACCCAGGTCATCTTCAGTGACAGCTGGCTTTTTGTTGTTTTGGAACAGGAAATTTGAATTTGCACCTTTCCAGCCCCGGAAGATTTGGCTGCTGAATGACCAGGCCATTTTTTCGATTCGGCACTGCGCCACTTTAACTGACAATTGCGCGGTCGTGCAACATTGTACCCAAACAGAACTTACGTTGTTTTTTTCCCACACATTGCCTCTGCGGTTTTAATTTTTTGCGCTATAAACAAGAGCGACAATTTTGAAAAAAAACACAATATTTTGTACTTTTTTGCTATAATAAATATCCCCATTTTTTTTTTTTTAAAAAGCTATTTTTTTCTCAGTTTGGGCTGATATTTATTCTTCTACATATTTTTGGTATAAAAAAAAAAATCGCAATAAGCGTATATTGATTGGTTTGCACAAAAGTTATAGCATCTACAAAATAGGGGATAGATTTATAGCATTTTTATTATTATTTTTACTTGTTTTTTACTGGTAATGGTGGCGATCTGCGATTTTTATCGTGACTGTGATATTATGGCGGAAAAATCTGACAATTTTGACACATTTTTGGGACCATTGGCATTTATACAGCGATCAGTGCTAGAAAAATGCAACGATTACTGTAAAAATGTCACTGGCGGTGAAGGGGTTAACACTAGGGTTAATGTGTTCACTGGGAGGTGATTCTAATTGAAGGGGGAGGGGACTGACTAGAGGAAGTGACGGATCGTGGTTCCTAGCTAATAGGAACACACGATCTGTCACTCCTCACAGAACAGGGATTTGTGTGTTTACACACACACTTCCGTGTTCCGCCCCTCGTGCTCACTATCGCTCGTGGCCGGCGGTCATCGCGACCATTGACCACGAGCATCGGCACCCCCGCAGTGCAGCAGGTGCGCATGCGCCTGCTATACCGATCCCGCGAGGCGACATATAGCTATGACAGTTCGTGGGATCGTGCCGACCTGCCGCAGTATAATGACGGTGGCTGGTCGGCAAGCGGTTAAAGGGAATTGACAGCCCCAAAAAATATCTCGAACATTGCTGCAGATGTAGAGATAACTGAGATATCGCCTTTCCAATCCAGCGGCGTGCCGGTACGTCGCTGCTTGGCAAGTGGTTAACACTCTTTCAATTGCTGAATCATGTTAGTTCCTAGTGAACCTTGTCACTTGAGTAACGTCAGGCATGACACTGCTTCATGTAGAACAGGGGTCTCCAACTTTCTATACAAAGGGCCAGTTTACTGTCCTTTAGACTTTAGGAGGGGCCGGACCGTGGACATTGGGAGTAGAAGAGGTCCTGACATCAGTGGGAATAAACAATTCCCCATCGTTGATGTCTATGGGAGGTATCATGACCCATCGTTGATGTCTATGGGAGGTATCATGACCCATCGTTGATGTCTATGGGAGGTATCGTGACCCATCGTTGGTGTCAATGGGAGGAATGGTGCCCCATTGTTGGTGGCATTGGGAGGAATTCTGCCCCTTCATTAGTGTCGGGTGGGGGGAATTATGCCCTATTATTGGTATCCGTGGATGAAAATATTGTCTCAAGGGCCAGATAAAAGCAAGCAAAAAGGCCACATCTGGCCCCCGGGCCGCAGTTTGGAGACCACTGATGTAGGGGATATTTTGCTCTGAATGTATTCCAGGTTGTGGCAGCATGTGACGAGCGCTATCCACGATGGAAACCAAAACCAGGCTACGGATGAGAAGTACATTATAGAGGATGCACAGAGAAAGTCGGCAAAGGATCGAAAAGATAAAGACGAGGAATGGATGCCCCAGCTATTCATATATGATGACTTCCAGAAAGAATGGAGATATAAGCATGAAGAGTAAGTGCTTAGTGGAATTTAAATGGCTACAAGTCTAGATCAGCCTTTCTCAACCTTTTCAACACAGAGGAACCCTAGAAATAGTTCTCTGGTATCAGGGAACCCCTTCTAAAAATTAGAAATCTACAACTCCTGATACATTAGTGTGATGGTCAGTGGGAAGAATGGTCCTTACATTTGTGGTCATTGGGAAGAATTACCTCCTTACAGATAAGCTAAAAAGATCATTGGTGTCGATGGGAACTTATCTGAGAGGCAGAAATTGCCCAATGCTGGAGGAACCCATAGCAACCTTTGGAGGAACCCTAGTGTTCCACAGAACCATGGTTGAGAATCACTGGTCTAGACAATATTTTCTTCATACCAATACTCAAGAAATATTTGAACTTTTTTGCAGGGTGGTTATGCAGTCATGCTAGTTTGGCTGTACTTCTGAAGCCCACTGTTGGCTGACGTCATGAAGCCAGTCCAGGCTGTGGCAAGAGCGTGACAATGGAGTCGGGATCCGCCCACATGCCTGGACTGGCACCCAGCTCAGCCTCTCAGCGAGCCACTGAGTGCCTGAGCCGGACACTCCCCCCCCCCACAGCTCAGCGCTCCAGTGAGCAGAGGGGATGGGGGGCAGAGCAGACACCGACAGTCACCAGCTCTCTGCTTGGGGAGCTGTGAGAACCAAGAGATCGGCGGTGTTTGATCACTCAGTTCTCAGTCTTATAGCCAACAGGGGACCGATGCTGCATCCACCTAGGTAGGTATGATTCGAAAAAAAAAAACAGAAAAAAAAAATACTTATTTTTTAGGGACCCAGTCTTTTTCTGATATTTGTTATTTACAAGTAAAAAATCTGTATTTTTATGCTAGAAAATTACTTAGAAACCCCAAACATAATATTTTTTTTTAGCAGAGACCCTAAAGCATAAAATGGCAGTTTTTTATGGCACATGTTTTTTGCGCAGCGTTTTTTCAAACTAATTTTTTCTCTCGAAAAAATACACTTTCACAATATATATATATATATATATATATATATATATATTTTTTTTTTTTTTTTTTAATAACATAATACGGTATATACCCCAATTTTTGTATAACGTGAAAGATGATGTTACACCGAGTAAATAGATACCCAACTTGTTGTGCTTTAAAATTGCACATGCTCGTGGAATGGCGCCAAGTTATGCTACTTAAAAATCTCTATAGGCGACTCTTTAAACATTTCTGCTGGTTACCAGCTTAGAAATAAAGAGAAGGTCTAATGCATAGAATTATTGCTCTCACTCAGGCGTTCGCAGTAATACCTCACATGTGTGGTGCAACTGCAAATACCGTTTTACATATGTGGGCTTTTACACGCACATGAACTTTAATGGCATCCCAGTCTTAGTCCGTAGGGTTCAATATAGAGTTGGCCCACCCTTCACAGCTATAACAGCTTCAACTCTTCCGGGAAGACCGTCCACAAGGTTTAGCAGTGTGTCTATGGGAATGTTTGACCATTCTTCCAGAAACGCACTTGTGAGGTCAGGCACTGATTTTGGATAAGGTCAGGTCCATAATCCCCCCTCCACCAAATGATTTGGACCAGTGGACAAAGCAAGGTTTGAGGTGGAGGAACTTGACTGGCCTGCACAGTGTCCTGACCTCCCAGACTCTCACAGTAACATTGACAGTGTGCTGCAGCACAGATGATGATGATAGCTCACCAACATGAGGTCAACACTTGTGAGGTCAGGCACTGATGTTGGATAAGGTCAGGTCCATAATCCCCCCTCCACCAAATGATTTGGACCAGTGACAAAGCAAGATTTGGGTGGAGGAACTTGACTGGCCTGCACAGAGTCCTGACCTCCCAGAGTCTCACAGTAACACTGACAGTGTGCTGCAGCACAGATGATGATGATAGCTCACCAACATGACACGTCCCATCAGTGGCAGCTGGTTCTCAATATTTTTTTTTGGGGGGGGGGGGGGCGGCAAACCAACATCCCCCCCTATGGGAGACAGATGGGAAGGTGTTGATTCCCCCCATAAGACATGGATGGGAAGGTGGTGATCACCCCCCTGGGAGATGAATGGCGAAGGCGGCGATCAGAGGACTCCCTACCTTAGGAGGCAGATGTTAGGACTGCTGCTCCTCGCTCCAGGGCCATTGCTTCTCCTCCCGTCTGAACAGGAAGTGGGTCCTGAGACTCCCTGGCCAATCGGATGTCAGGACCCACTTTCTGATTGGCCGGGAGGAGACTCAGGAAGACAAAAGTGAATATTAATTCTCTATTGTGACACAAATGGATGAGCTTGGGGCACAGTGCTTTGCGCCCCGAGCCCACCCTTGTTTTAAGCCAATTAGAGCCTCAGGCTGTAATCATGTGCTTAAAAAAAAACAAAAAACATTGGAATCCATGCGTCTGGCACCCTGCATGTAGATTAGGGGCCGGGCACATGGATTAGGGGGCGGCGCCCCTGCATCCCATATGGACGGATCGCCACTGCGTCCCATCCTGGGTCACAGCGACAATCTCTCTCCATGTCAGAAGGTCCCTTCAGTCCACTCCAGTCCAAACATCGGACAGTCCCGCTCACGGCTTGCCTTGCTCTCGCCCCACAGACCCACACAAGAGGCTTCGGGCATTCCGCTAAGCTCCCTTGCACCATAACATCACATGACGGGCATTGCCTCCCCGCCCAAACACATTATAGCAGGCACTCGGCTGGTCTCAACATGTGCCGTTATGAGGTGAGCGTCACAGACATTTCTTTTATTTTTTTTTTTACTGGCAGCCTTTTACTGTTACTGGCATTTACTGGCAGGAGAAAAGTACCCGTTTGATTTGTTTTAACTTCCTCATGAAGGGGTTAATGTTTACAGAAATGCACTTTATGTGTTTTTTATATTGTGAGGGGTTTAAAGCACAGCTTTATAAGAAACTTTAACAACAGAACTTTAATACTGGAACTAACCTTTAATTTTTTACAAATCTTTTCCTTATTTGTACTATGAGGATTATTTACTAAAAGAAAATCCACTTTGCACTGCAAGTGAACTTGGAAGAAAAGTCGCTGTAGATCCGAGGGGGACATGCAAGGAGAATAAAAAACAGCATTTTAGCTTGCACATGATTGGATGATAAAATCAGCAGAGCTTCCCCTCATTTCCGATCTACCCCTTAGATTTAGAGCGACTGCACTTCCAAGTGCACTTTCAGTGCAAAGTGGATTTGCATTCCGTAAATAACCCCGTAAATAACCCCCAATATGTTTACACATACACTCTATTCTTCCAGAATCACATTTGTGAGGTCAGGCACTGATGTTGAATGAGAAGGCCTGGCTCACAGTCTCCGCTCTAATTCATCCCAAAGGTGTTCTATCAGGTTGAGTTCAGGACTCTGTACAGGGCAGTCAGGTTCCTCCACCCCAAACTCGCTGATCCATGTCTTTATGGACCTTGCTTTGTGCACTGGTCCAAATCATTTGATGGAGGGGGGGATTATGGTGCAGAGTTATTTTTCAGGAGTTGGGCTTAGCCACTTAGTTCCTGTAAATGGAACTCTTAAGGCGTCAGTATACCAAGACATTTCATGCCCCCAACTTTGTGGGAACAGTTTGGGGATGGCCCCTTCCTGTTCCAACATGACTGCCCACCAGTGCACAAAGCAAGGTCCATAAAGACATAGATGAGTGAGTTTGGGGTGGAGGAACTTGACTGGCCTGCAGAGAGTCCTGACTTTAACCGAACACCTTTGAGATGAATTAGAGCACAGACTGCGAGCCAGGCTTTCTCGTCCAACATCAGTACCTGACCTCACAAATGCACTTCTGGAAGAATGGTCAAACATTCCCCATAGACACACTCCTAAACCTTGTGGACGGCCTTTCCAGAAGAGTTTAAGCTGTTATAGCTGCAAAGGGTGGGCCAACTCAATATTGAACCCTACGGACTAAAGCCGCGTACACACGGGCGGATTGTATGGCCTACTTAGTCCGCCGAAACACATTTCAGCGGACAGTCCGCTCGTGTGTGGGCTTCAGCGGACTTTTTCAGCGTGCAGTCTGGCGTACTAAGTATTTCGGAATTTCCGTAATATTGTCCGTCATACTTTGGTTTCAGCGGACAGTCCGCTCGTGAGTAGGCTAGTTGGACGGACTAAGTATGGCGCATGCTCAGAAAGGATTTACACGGCGGAAGGTTGCATTGCTGTGTATTGGACTTCCTATTTCTAGTCCCGTCGTACGTGCTGTACACGTCATCGCGCAAGCTTTCGACGGACTGTTTGTGCATCCGTGTGTGGTCAAGTCCGTTCATTCGAAAGTAGGACGGACTGTCCGTCGGATTGTCTGACAGACTAAGTACGCCATACAGTCCGCTCGTGTGTACGCGGCTTTAGACTGGGATGCCATTAAAGTTCATGTGTGTGTAAAAGCAGGTGTCCCAATACTTTTGACAATATAGTGTATAAATGCACATAATATATGGACCATACTCGCATTTTCTGGCCAGGAACTTTCTGCCAATAAGATCCGGCGTTCATACATCGTCTGCCAGGACCCTAATTGAGAAGCAGCTTTTTCCTCAGAGCAGAGCGAGCCGTGATTCAGGCCATGCGTGGGTGTCCTCTATAAATAGAGAAGAGACGCTGGTACAAAAGTGGAAGGCAAAGTTTTAAAACGATGAGGAGGGGGATGCAGGTAGCTGAAAATAATTGTATGTAGCGCCGGCTCCTGAAGAGCACGTGCTATGTGTTTTTGGCATTTAACATTCCTGGAACTGCAGTTTGGTTTTGGGTTTAATTACTCTAAATTTTGGTCTCAGTACTAGTCTAGCTGGATTGCATTATGTCCTGCTTGACCATAGGTGGCCTGGTCATCTCTGGCAAGTTCCAGAACGTAGTCCAGTTGGGTGCATTGGGTGCCAGTTCTCTCTCGGAACCAGTCCAGTGGGAGTGTCACTCATGCATTCTGGGAGAGGGTACTTAAGGTGCTGACATCACGTGCTTCGGGATTCCGGTCCAGAAGTGCTTTCGGACTGTTTGGTCCTGGTCCTCCTGACCAGCCCCCAGGGCTCTCATGGCCTGGGGTGCGGATCCACCCGACTTCAAGTCTCGGGGCTGGCTGGCCCGAGGCAAAGTAACTGAAAGGAGGATTCGAAGGTGGTCGGGTGCCGTCTCAGTTTGTGGAGAGGCCCAGCAACTGGAGAAGCATCCAGAGGAGGACTCTTCGGAAGAAGGCCAAGCAAAGGTTGGCTTCTCAGTAGGAGCCTGGAGGCTAAGTTGAAAGACCCCAAGCGAATCTAATCTCGTATGGTATCGCCGGGCTGGCTGCAAGATACTGGTACCATACGAGGGTTCTCTGAGTTGTTGTCTGCATCTTCAGTTATTCAAGTGTTCTACAAGTCTGTGGCAGAGACTTTATTCAAGTGTTCTACAACAAGTCTGTGGCAGAGACTTAGCCCTTGTACATACGGTCGGACATTCTGACAACCAAATCCGTTGGATTTGTCCGAAACTGTTGCATACACACGGTCGGACAAAGTTGTCAGAAAATCCGATTGTACGTAACGTGATGACGTTATTTCATTATGAGGGGACTACGTTCAGGCTAGTAGCCAATAGCTTTGGTGTAGGAATTTGATCTGAGCATGCGTGGCACTTTGTCCGTCGGAGTAGGCTACACATGATCGGAGTATGTCCGATCGGAGCATTTTGTCAGAAAATTTTACCGGCAAGTTGGAAAAGTTGGTCCCTTGGATATTCCGACGGAAACAGTCCGATGGAGACCACACACAGTCGGAATATCCGACAAAACGGTCCGATAGGACACATTCCATCGGAATCTCCGACCATGTGTACAAGGGCTTAGTTCGATTTAAGCACCCTGTTGGCTTCTAGGCCTGGTGAGAGAAGGACTATCCGTTAAGGGTGGGGTTCCAGCTGTGAATGGCTATTCTCTGGATTTCCTAATGTCAGAGACTCTTTTTTTCTATTTGACTTAGTCCCAAGAGTACTTGGACTTTCCTACCTAAACCCTTTTACCCTACTTTGAGAGACTGTGTTAGTTTACTCTTTTTGCAAATAAAAATCCCTTAAGCGGATCTGGTGTCGGTCTGTGCAGTTCTTGGGCCATCTACCTCGGGAAACCCCTAGACATACACGAGGTCAAGAAGGTAACAGTAAGCCCAATTAAATCAGCCGCTCCTTCGGGGGTCAGTGCTAAACGTATTTTCTCTGCTTCAAGGACAACAGGAAAGGTTCCTTCATGTCCTCAGTGAGATGTCCAGGCTTGGTCCAGGTGATTATATACGGAATTAAAGAAATGAATTGCATTGCCCGTATTCAGAGGAGGAAGGTAGTCATCATCACAGATCACTGGGTCTTGCCACCCAACTTGCTGTCAGCGCTTGCTTTGTGTGGAGAGGCATGGCCACTGGCTCTTGCCATTCAAACGGGGGGAGGGAGCCACTAGTGGGAGCTCTATCTGTGTTCGAGGTCTGGTGCCCTATACTCATGCCTACACATCTGTAGTTGCAGGGCAAACGTGAGGTTCTCATAAAAAAATGCTCTTTGTTTCTGGTGTACTTGGGTCACTGGAGAGGATTGTACACTGTCCAACAGAGCACGTAGCAGCGGTCACCAACCTTTTTGTGGGGGGGGGGGGGCACGCCGGTGGTGAGCCATATTTCGCAGGCAATGGCTGGTGTTGGCTCTTCAATCATCAAGGCACCATGGTTGATACATTCTAATATATAATGAAGTGGTTCAACTCACCATAATACAGAATCAGTGGGAGCCCTGGGCGTGTCCTATCTCCTGCCGCCAGATGCAGCGTGCCACTTGCCACCGTCGCCTGTCACCAGATGCAGCGTGTCACTTGCCACCGTCGTCTGTCACCAGATGCAGCGTGTCACTTGCCACCGTCGTCTGTCACCAGATGCAGCGTGTTACTTGCCATGTTGTCTGCCACCAGATGTGCATTTTCACTTGCCTCTTTCACCTGGCAGCCAATGTGGATTGTGCAATCATAAAGGCACCATGGTTGATACATTCTAATATATAATGAAGTGGTTCAACTCACCATAATGCAGAATCAGTGGGAGCCCTGGGCGTGTCACTTGCCCTATCTCCTGCCGCCAGATGCAGCGTGTCACTTGCCACCGTGTCACTTGCCACCGTGTTACTTGCCATGTTGTCTGCCACCAGATGTGCATTGTCACTTGCCTCTTTCACCTGGCAGCAGATGTGGATTGTCACTTGCCACGTCACCTGACACCATTTGCAGATTGTCACTTGCCACGTCACCTGCCACCATTTGCAGACTGCTACGTCACCTGCCACCATTTGCAGATTGTCACTTGCCACGTCTCCTGCCACCATTTGTAGATTGTCACTTGCCATGTCACCGGCCACCAGATGTGGGTTGTCACTTGCCATGCCAGCCAGTGCCACCAAATGTGCATTGACGCTGCATTGGTGGCAGGCTGGCAACACTGTGGGTCCATTTAGTGAGGGCAGAGGAGAGGTGATGTGGGGCGGGCAGTGAGAGATGATGTCATTTTGCTACTCCCCGCCGCACCTCTGACATTGAAGCAAGGGGGTCTGACTGCAAAGTGGAGCTCCACTGATGACAGGAAGCACGTGACCTCCACTCCACCATGCTGTGCCGCAGAGGAGCGCTGATGTGTGGTGGGCATTGAGAGATGATGTCGCCTCACTGCTCCCCGCGGCACCTTGCTCCCACATTGAAGTGGCCCGGCTGTGAAGAGCGCTGATGTGGCGCGGACGGATAGAGATGTCATTTCTGCTTGTCCGCTCGCTCCCTTATCTCCTCTCCTCCGTCTGTCTCATGCAGCCAGCTTGCCCGCCGCAGCGACCTGCTGGTTAGGTAGGGACCCTACGGCAAGAGACTCGGGGCTATGGGCCCCAGATTCAGGGCTATAGCCCCAATAGCCATCCCCTAGTGATGCCCCTGCTTCTGAGCCCCTGACTGAATATATTTAATACTCTCAGTGTCCAACCATTCTCCAAGAAACCCAGGTCTAAAGAAGGTGGAGGCAATTTCCCTGAATTGATTTGGATCCACTTGTTTATTTTTATCTTTACTAAACAACTATAAAAATCATCAAGTGACATTTTTCTGGACACTGGGTACTCCTTTCCAATCACCTAAGTGGTGTTCCCTGCGGAAACAGCCCCATTGCCCTTATCAGAACTGTAGCAGCCATAGACCCCAACGGAGTCTATCACATATCACCTACAATTGGGATATAGCCCATTGGAAGCAATTTTTTTAAACCCTCCACACAGTGATCTGCCACTAGCATGCCCCTAGCAGCACCAGTCCAGGGCTGTCTTCCACCCAAATTCATTTTTGGTATGGATTTTTTTTCATTACGCAAAAAAAAAAAAATGTGTATGGCCCCCCCAAAAATAAATACCAGACTCTCAATCTCAGCATACTAGACCATGTACCTGTAACTTGGGGGTGTGTTGATGAGAACAAGGGCCTCAGCCTCACTACCCTGGCTGGTGGTTGTGGGGATCTACAGGCAGGGGGCGTATTGGAATCTGGAAGCCCCCTTTAAAAATAAGGAGGCATCTACATACTGGCACCATCCTACATGAATGAGAAAAGGGGTAGTTAATACCCCTATTCATTATAACAAACTATATATAACCTCAAAATAAAATATACCCAAACATTTGAAAAGTCGTTTATATTAAAAAATAAAAATACAAAAAACATATTGCCCTTTCTAAATCCATTGTCATTCATGATGTAATTAAAAATCTGAAAGACTCAGAGCAACAGATCCCGACGAACCTGATCTCCAAATGACCACTCCCCAAGCTGTCATCAGCTATACAAATACCGCTTCTTAACCACTTAAGCCCCAGACCATTTTGTTTGGCCAAAGACCAGACGACTTTTTGCGATTCGGCACTGCGTCGCTTTAACTGACAATTGCGCGGTCGTACGACGTGGCTCCCAAACAAAATTGACGTCCCTTTTTTTCCCACAAATAGAGCTTTCTTTTGGTGGTATATGTCACCCCTGTGGTTTTTATTTTTTGCGCTATAAACAAAAAAAGCAACAATTAAAAAAAAAAAGCATTATTTTTTACTTTTTGCTATAATAAATATCCCCCTCACCACTATTTCCTGGCCTGCTGGGCTGCATGCTCAGATAAGGAGCAGGTATGGATTTTGGAGGGCACGCCCCACCAATTTTGGCATAGGGTTGGGATCCCTTCAAAATCCATACCAGACCTGAGGGGCTTGATATGGATTTGGAGGGGACCCCCACACTTTTTTTTACATTTTTAAATGCTGCAAATTCTTTTATTAACATTCTGCTGATGCAGATGAGTCATGGTTGTTAAGGACGCAGCGGCTGCCCACTTCTTAACAACCAACTATTTACTGGTTGTTAAGGATGCCAGCAGATGTTCTCCCTACCAACCAGCTTGAAGTATTGCATGTCTGGAACACTTCCTATTTACCGCATGCATTTATTTATTCATTTCCTTTAGCGAACTGACTTAAAGTGGTTGTAAACCCTTTCAAACCACTTTGACCTACAGGTAAGCCTAGATTAAGGCTTACCTGTAGGTCCAAGAAATATCTCCTAAACCTATACGGTTTAGGAGATATTTACCCGAAGACAGCCACCACTGTCTATGGCGCATGCGACGTAGACATCGGCGCGCAGGCGCACTGGGCGGGCCGCAGATTGCGGCGATATGCCGCGAGTGTCAGCTCCCATGCGCATGCGCGGGATTGACGTCATCGCGGCTCTGGCGAATCACAGCGCCGGAGCAGCGAGACCCGGAAGTCACTCCGGGATCCATGGCAGCGGCGAAGAGGAAGACGGAGGACCACTTCGAGGGCTTCGTTCTCAGGTAAGTTATTCATAATGAGCTAGTATGCTATGCATACTAGCTCATTATGCCTTTGCCTTACAGGGTGTGTTTTTTAAGTTTTTTATTTTTTTGCCTTTACTTCCTCTTTAAAGCTGTTTTATCCGGTATTTACCAAGTGTTTTTCCTTTTTAAGATAAATACTGCATTAAGGAATAGCGAATTAAAATTTTTAGCATTGCATACGGTATTTGGGAAAAATGTGTCATTTAAGTACCGCATGCAATCTGCTTTAGTGAATGGAGCCCAATATTCCTTTACCCACTTTAAGACCAGCCGTCACAGTTGTACTGGGACAGGTTGGCTCTCCTGGGCGAATCGCCGTCATTGTACATTGGTCGCTTCAAGAGCTCTAGGGGGCGCACGCGACGCTGGAGCTGATGCTCGTGGCAGGCGGCCGCGATGTCTGCCGGCCACCCGTAATCGCTCCAGAATGGGATCTGTCAATGTAAACAGACAGATCTCCGTTCTGTTAGGGGAGGAGAGACAGATCTTCTGTTCCTAGTGATTAGGAACAGCAATCTCTCTCCTCCTTCAGTCACTACACTCCCCCCCACAGTTAGAAGCACCTCCCTAGGGAACACTTAACCCCTTGATCGCCCCCTAGTGTTTAACCCCTTCTCTGCCAGTGACATTTATACAGTAATCAGTGGCTATTTTTAGCTCTTGGTCCCAAAAAAGTTGCAAAAGTGTCCGACTTGTCCACCGCAATGTCACAGACCTGCTAAAAATCGCTGATCACCGACATTACTAGTAAAAAAATAATGAATAATAAAAATGTCGTAAAATAAACCCCTATTTTGTGCAAACCAATCAATATTCCCTTTTTGCGATTTTTTTTTTTTACCAAAAATATGTAGAAGAATACATATTGGTCTAAAATAATGAAATAGTTAATTAAAGTGGAGGGCCACCCTGAAAACAAAATATTTTTTAAAAATTACAAAAAAAATTTTTTTTTTTACTTACCAGAAATGCCTGTTGCTAGCACATAATCCTAATCTTCCTCTTCCTCCTCCGCGGAGATCTTCTGTCTTCTCTCTTCGTTGCGGCGTCTTCTGGGTAATGGGTCGCGCTGTGTTCTGGGAACTGTGTGTTCCAGAACACAGCGCGTCCCATTCAGAAAGCGCTGCGGGACTCGCGCATGCGCAGTAGCTGCGGGACTCGCGCATGCGCAGTAGGAAACGGGCAGTGAAGCCATAAGGCTCCACTGCCTGTTTCCCTTAGAGGGAATGGCGGTGCCAGGACCCGAGAGCCGAGGGACGGGTCGGCCTCGGGCGGCCGACATCGCGGGCGCCCTGGACAGGTAAGTGTGTTTATTAAGTCAGCAGCTGCAGTGTTTGCAGCTGCTGACTTTTTTTTTTTTTTTTTTAAACGGACCTCCTCTTTAACTTTTTACTTTTTTTTGGGGGGGGGGGGGGATATTTATTATAGCAAAAAGTAAAAAATATTGTTTTTTCAAAATTGTCGGTCTTTTTTTGTTTATAGCACAAAAAAAAATGCAGAGGTGATCAAATACCACCAAAAGAAAGCTCTATTTGTGGGGAAAAAAGGACATCAATTTTGTTTGGGTGCAATGTCGCACGAACGCACAATTGCCAGTTAAAGCGACGCAGTGCTGTATCGCAAAAAATGGCCTGGTCATTAAGGGGGCAAATCCTTTCCGGTCCTTAATTAGTTAAAGGTGAGGCAGCACTGGTCCTCCCTCCACCGCTGTCACCACCAGGTGCAACCGGGGACACCAGCAATTGCTCATAGAGAAGAGAACTATTCTTTATGCATACTTGTAGGTTGCAGTAAGGAACAAGAAGATTATCAGGAAGAAAGTATGAGGTTATTTCCCAAGAACTTTCCGTAATTTTGAATCAATTGGTTTTCACGGTCTCTTTACCCCGCGGGGGTTATCCAAGCAGCAGAAGGCCTGACTTGTGCAATATATGTCCCCATTCTTGTAGCATGCGTCCTTGGAACCCGCTAACGGACATTGCCCAGTACGAAAAAGACGGGATGCTGCAAACTGTGAAGAGGAACCTTACCAGCATGCTGGCACCCCGCACGAACCTGGCGCACAAGGTACTGGGGCTAATTTTCCTTTGATTTACATACACATTGCATCATTTTTCAGCTTGGTCCAATCTAAGGGACAACAACAAAAAAAAGGTGTGGATAGGACTTCACATGTAAATATGTATGATAATTGCATCTCTAATTCGATTTTTATTTCTTACACTGCAAAAAAAAAAAAACCCTTTCCGGAGGATTGTAACTCCTTCATCATGGCTAAAAACAATTAAAACCAATCATATACTTTTAATTCCCACACCTCTCCTTAGCTGCATATCCTTTAGCTATGCCCACACCCACTTTATCCTAGATGAGAACCCACCAACTGTCTTCTCCACTAAACCTCCAAGGACAACTTTCCACCTTTTCACCACAATTTTTTACATTGCTTTTCAATTTGCATATATCTTTTGTCGTGTCTCTTACCCCATTGTAGCTGCCATCAACTGATGAGGACACATTAGGAAAAGTGTATTTATTTTACTGTGTTTCCTTTACTAGAGGAGTAATCAGGAGGGCCGACGTCGTAAGGCCAGTGAGCAGCCGTCCATCAGCAGCCAGACCACTGAGAGCAGCTGTTCCACCCCTGAGCCGGGACACGAATCTTCTGATGAGGAAGGTATTATACTGCTCTGAGTCCGTTCATCTTTTCTGTATCAACTAATGCTGGTTCAATCCTCCCTATGAAAATCTACTGAAAAGTGTCAGTGCATAAAGTAAAAAGGCTATCCTATAGATCAGTGGTCTCAAAACAGTGGCCCAATTCCTCCCAATGACACCAATGATGGGGCCCAATTCCTCCCAATGACACCAACGATGGTGCACAATTCCTCCCAATGACACCAACAATGGGACACAATTACTCCCAATGACACCAACGATGGGGCACAATTCCTAACAATTACATCAACAATGGGGCAGAGTTCCTTCTAATGACACCAGCGATGGGGCCCAATGACACTAATGTTAGAGCACAATTCCTCCCAATGAAACCAATGATGGAGAACAATTCCTCCCAATGACACCAGTGATGGAGTACAATTCCTCCCAATTACACCAGTGATGGAGCACAATTCCTCCCAATGACACCAGTGATGGAGCACTATTCCTCCCAATGACACCAATGATGAGGGATGGCTTACTCCCACTGATGCTGGGACATTTTGTACCAGTGATGGCTACAGACCGGCCCCCCTAAACTCTGAAGGACAGTAAACTGGCCCTTTGTGTAGCCAAGTCCTGGGGCCCCTAAGGCCTAATTGTGACCTCCAGGGTTAGGGACAGCTGACATCCTTCTGTGTAGAGTGGGTTACAAGGCATGGTGGGTGTAGTCCAAATTAGATTGATGGGCGCCAGACACTTCTTAAATGCAAAGAGATTTATTGTCTCTTAAACAGAACTGTGGGAGAGAGGGTTGGGGCCAGGACACCCTTAAGTGGATGCAATGTTAATTGGCAGACTCAGAGACTTCTATAGGTAGACAGCTATACAGGGAAAGGTATCTAGCCAGACACCACATCTGCATGAGTAGGAATGCTGTCTCCTATGGCAACAGTCTTGTAACAGTTTCTAACAAAGTTTGCAAAGAACTCTTTCACTTCTTCTACAATCTCCTATTGTGGAACGTCACTTCCACTGAGCTCTCAGTCTTTCACTAGACTTACTGATCCACTGCCACTGGATCCCCTGATCTCTTCCAATCTTCTCACTCAGTATCTTCCTCAAGCGTCACCCCCTCTTCACCGGCTTGGCACTCGCAGATACTCCTCTAGCTTCACCCTTACTGACACATTAGGTCCCTGGCTTGGCACTCCACAAGCGTCTCCTCTGCTGTCCTGCTGAGTCCCTGACTTGGCACTTGCAGAAGTTTTTCCTCTTCTTCACTGTCCCCTGCTGGCAAGAAGTAAGGTGGTACTGGTCTCACCCAGGCATGTACTGGCCATCGGGACTACAGGGAGTTTCCCGGTGGGCCGATGGCTCAGTGGGCCGGTTTCAGTGACAGCCTGCCAAGTAATGGCTGCGCGGCTCACCCTCAACTTTACTCAGTGATGTGAGAAGGATGAGAAAAAATACAGAGGAGAATAAGTGAAATAATAAGAGGATAGTGAGGACTCCTTATGTTATGCTACTTATGTTTTTTTTGCACAATTGCGTATAGTTTATATACTGTTTTTGTGCTTGTTTGCAAAATTAAAGTAGGCCGGTCTGCATGAAGTCCAGGGCCAAATTTTTGTCCTAGTCCAGCCCTGGGACTCTCACCTTACTCACAATGGTCTCCGGTAGCAAGGTGGATGGTCCCTTAGTGATGACAGCTTTCCTTCTACCCCCGACCACAACTGGTTCCCCGGCCGGCGGAACCGTTACTTCTGGTTGAACTGCAAGCCACAGTCCCTACTCTACCCTGCTCTCTTGCTTCTGGATAGGCTCTCAGACAGCTTAGCAACCAGATGTCCCCGGGATAGGCCCAAGGCTAGCAACCCGGGGCATTACAACACACATCCACACAGACAGCTGTCCATGTGGCACAGAACTCCAATCAACTGACTCCACCCAAATAAATATGCTCTCCCAGCAGGCCATGGGACCCAAGAAGATTAGATAAGACAAGCACAGATTAGGAATGAATGGGGCAGGGCCATTCATTCCTAATCTGTGCTTGTCTTATCTAATGCCACCAGATACCCGGCCACCTAGTGACAGAAGAGAGAAGTGCAGCAATTCCAGAATTAGGGTGAAATCTATTGACCTCCTATCAATTGGCCAAGGCAACTATCACTTGGCAGATACATTTAATGGCCACCCTGCCTAAACATCAGGGTGCTACATTTAGAAAGTTTGGAGACCCCTGCTATAGATCAAAAATACAACAATGTACATGCATTACATTAGCATGCACATTTCGAATTTTAGAATTCTGAAAAGCCAACCAGACCTAATATAACCAGCATTAGAGGTAACTTACCTGCACCTAGCAAAAGTAAAAAAAATATATATAAATGTTCCTCCTGCAGCTCCAATTTAATTGTGTTTTTTTTTTTTTTTTTTTTTTATTATTATTATTATAACCTCAGTACAATTTTATTAACCATTTGTTTGTTGTTGAAAAGCTTTTCCAGGACCATGTTCACAATGTGGAAAAGAAAAGAATGAATTGAAAGAAATTCAAGCTGCAGTTATATCTTTACAGAAAACACAACAGGATATACACAGGTAAAACATAGCATACCGATCTAGTATTGCTTCCTCCTCCACCAACTGACAAGGCACATACGGTCCCCCTTATATACAGTGGTGTGAAAAAGTGTTTGCCCCCTTCCTCATTTCCTGTTCCTTTGCATGTTTGTCACACTTAAGTGTTTCGGAACATCAAACCAATTTAAACAATAGTCAAGGACAACACAAGTAAACACAAAATGCAATTTGTAAATGAAGGTGTTTATTATTAAAGGTGAAAAAAATCCAAACCATCATGGCCCTGTGTGAAAAAGTGATTGCCCCCCCCTTGTTAAAACATACTATAACTGTGGTTGTCCACACCTGAGTTCAATTTCTCTAGCCACACCCAGGCCTGATTATTGCCACACCTGTTCACAATCAAGGCATCACTTAAATAGGAGCTGCTTGACACAGTAAGGTCCACCAGAAGATCCTTAAAAGCTACACATCATGCCGAGACCCAAAGAAATTCAGGAACAATTGAGAAAGAAAGTAATTGAGATCTATCAGTCTGGAAAGGGTTATAAAGCCATTTCCAAAGCTTTGGGAATCCAGCGAACCACAGTGAGAGCCATTATCCACAAATGGCGAAGACATGGAACAGTGGTGAACCTTCCCAGGAGTGTCCGGCCGCCCAAAATTACCCCAAGAGCGCAGCGACGACTCATCCAAGAGGTCACAAAAGACCCCACAACAACGTCCAAGGAACTGCAGGCCTCACTTGCCTCAGTTAAGGTCAGCGTTCATGCCTCCACCATCAGGAAAAGACTGGGCAAAAATGGCCTGCATGGCAGAGTTCCAAGGAGAAAACCACTGCTGAGCAAAAAGAACATCAAAGCTCGTCTCAATTTCTCCACAACACATCTTGATGATCCCCAAGACTTTTGGGACAACATTCTGTGGACCGATGAGACAAAAGTGGAACTCTTTGGAAGGTGTGTGTCCAAGTATATCTGGCGTAGAAGGAACACTGCATTTCATAAAAAGAACATTATACCAACAGTAAAATATGGTGGTGGTAGTGTGATGGTCTGGGGCTGTTTTGCTGCTTCAGGACCTGGAAGACTTGCCGTGATAAAAGGAACTATGAATTCTGCTGTCTACCAAGAGATCCTGAAGGAGAATGTCCGACCATCTGTTCGTGTACTCAAGCTGAAACGAACTTGGGTTCTGCAGCAGGACAATGATCCTAAACACACCAGCAAGTCCACCACCGAATGGCTGAAGAAAAACAAAATAAAGACTTTGGAGTGGCCTAGCCAAAGTCCTGACCTGAATCCTATTGAGATGTTGTGGTATGACCTTAAAAAGGCCGTTCATGCTCGAAAACCCTCTAATGTAACTGAATTAGGACAATTCTGCAAAGATGAGTGGGCCAAAATTCCTCCAGGACACTGTAAAAGCCTCATTGCACGTTATCGCAAATGCTTGGTTGCCGTTGTTGCTGCTAAGGGTGGCCCAACCAGTTATTAGGTTTAGGGGGCAATCACTTTTTCACACAGGGCCATGATGGTTTGGATTTTTTTTCACCTTTAATAATAAACACCTTCATTTACAAATTGCATTTTGTGTTTACTTGTGTTGTCCTTGACTATTGTTTAAATTGGTTTGATGTTCCGAAACACTTAAGTGTGACAAACATGCAAAGGAACAGGAAATGAGGAAGGGGGCAAACACTTTTTCGCACCACTGTATACTGCTGACAGCACTGCTTCTTCCTTCACCTTCTAACAAGCCATACACCATCATTTTAAATACACTTTACTGATCCAGCAATGATGCCTCCTCCACTATCGGAGAAGAAACATGCCACCACCTTGCCAGGGGTGTCAAACTCAATTTCATTGCGGGCAACACCACATCCGCATTATGGTTGCCCCCAAAGAGCGAGTTGTATCTGTAAGACTAGATGTCCAGAGCACCCCGCCACCCTTTACATTAGCTGTCAAGAGCATCCACCATCAGAAATCAAGAGTTCCACACTCTCCCTTACATCACAGTGCACCCCCTTACCCTGTGTTGTTTTGGGGAAGAAGCTGGGGACATAACTGAGAAGCAAAAAATGCAGGAGGACCAGAGGAGACAATAAAGACCAAACTCCAGCTCTTGAGAGAAAGTCAATCAACAATCTTTGGCTAATACAATCCAATTCCCACCCTTTAAAGCTATAATATCTTCAGCTTTTCTAGGAAGGCTGTCCACAAGGTTTAGGAGTGTGTCTATGGGAATGTTTATGAGGTCAGGCACTGGATGAGAAGGCCTGGCTTGCAGTCGCCGCTCTAATTCATTCCAAAGGTGTTCTATCAGGTTGAGGTCAGGACTCTGTGCAGGCCAGTCAAGTTCCTCCACCCCAAACGTATCCATATCTTTATGGACCTTGCTTTGTGCACTGGTGCGCAGTCATTTTGGAACAGGAAGGGGCCGTCCCCAAACTGTTCCCACAAAGTTGGGAGCATGAAGTTTTTCAAAATGTCTTGGTATGCTGACACCTTAAGAATTACTTTCACTGGAACTAAGGGGTCAAGCCCAACCCCTGAAAAACAACCCCCCGCCATAATTCTGCCCTTGATGAAATTGTCCAAAATGTCTTGGTATGCTGACGCCTTAAGACAGGCGTGCTTAACCTGTGGCCCTCCAGCTGTTGCGGAACTATAAGCCCCATGAGGCATTGTAAGGGTGACAATTACAAGCATTACTCTCAAAGGCAGAGGCATGGTATGACTTGTAGTTCCATAACAGCTGGAGGGCCACAGGTTGAGCACCCATGCCTTAAGGGGCCAAGCCCAACCCCTGAAAAACAATCCCACACCATAAATCCCCCTCCACGATTGGACCAGTGCACAAAGCAAGGTCCTTAAAGACATGGGGAGCAAGTTTAGGGTGGACTTTTGGAAGATTGGTCTAACATTCGCATAGGCACGCTTCTAAACTTTGTGGATGGCCTTCCCAGAAGAGTTGAAGCTGTTATAGCTGCAAAGGGTGGGCCGACTCAATAATGAACCCTACGTAATAAGACTGGGATGCTATTAATATTCATGCTACAAAAGATGGTCAAAGCCTGTGAACATACTATGAGAGATAGTCAGAGACTAGGGACAGTCTACAGGTTTTGGTTGGAGATGGGAGACAGGAAAGAGAAATATGAGACTGATAGAGATTACTGCCATCATAGTCCATTTACCTATAAATGGTCTTTCTCCCTTTACTGATTGTTTGGGCCCAAGAGGGCCATGCAATAAGAACCCAAAGGCCACATGCAGTTCTCAAGCCACAGGTTGAGCATCAGGGCCTTACAGGAAAATAATGTGTTTTGTTGTGGGCACATACCCGTTCATTTCGCACTTCTGAATCTTTAACTTTTTTTTTTTCCAGAAACCTCAACACGCTGACCAATCACGGCTCACTTTCCAAGTGCTCGCCTTCCAGTTCCTTGCTAATAACGTCCCGACACTGGCTGCTACTTTGCCTTTTTCTCGCCTGCCAGCTCTTCATCAACTTTGTGTTCAAGTAAAATTTCACAGGGACCCAGGATCAGGCTGGCGCCATCCATCCATGCCTTGCCCAATGAACATTTGCAGGGAAAAAAACACATAGGAAGTTCTAGTTTGGGACATTCAGAGAGCACGTTGCCCAAGAAGTTCCCTACTAACGAGTGTGGAAGAAAAACATCAGCCAGAAGCATGACATTCAACAGCATGGCTCTATTAAATGAAAGACTTGTACTATGTGCACAGGAGCAATGTATAACCCTTCTTTCTTCCATTACATTTTTTGGTAAAAGCAGTGAAAGGAAATTAGTGTATTGCATATGAGCCACTAAGGAGAACAATAATTGCCAAGAGTCATGGGGATATATTAGACTATAACACATGTATCCAATAATTGGCCAAATAATACAGAAGATAAGACCAGCCTAGAGCTTTAGATCTAAGCAGTGTATTTTTTAAACCAACATTTTATTAAACCAGGATAACTCTGTGCCAGCCAAAGATGTACTGGGAGCACCCAATATAACATTGGCTCAGCACTTGGTTTTACCACTAGTTCTAGACAGGCGTCCATCTAACCAAAGCTCACAGAAGGCCTAAAGACAGAATCATTGAAAGGGAGCAAGTAAAAAAACACCAATAATGCTGCAAAAATGTCAAAACAGGGTGAGTGGTTGAAGAGGTCCATAATGGCTGGTCAGGCTTCAAGAGGTCAGTGATACCACCCCTCATATACTTTAAGGTGCAACAAACTTTCCCACCCCAACCAGAAACCGATGGTGCAATTATTTTATTCTATATAATATTTAAAAAAAAGGTTTCCATGGGAGTGGGGAAAGGCCGAGAAACTGCCATGTTTCCAGTGGTTGAGGCACCCTTTCCTTTTAGACCAAGGGTAGGCAACCTTGGCACTCCAGGTGCTACGAAGCTACAAACCCCATGAAGCATTGCAAGACTGAGGCATGCCTTCCTGAATCAGAGGCATCGCTGGATTTGTAGCTTCACCACAGCCAGAGTGCCGATGTTGCCCACCCATTTTTTAGAGCAAGGGGTACTCAGTCTCTTTTCTCATTGATGTTGGATGGAACGAAGTATCTGAGAAGCGGGACACGCCGTGTGCTTCCACCTAATTGTTTCCGGTTGCCTGTTTTTAACAGCGGGGACATGAAATCAGTCACGGCTCACACCAATTTTGTTCTCTGCATCATGCTACTGTGCAATATGCCTTGGGTCCATCTCTCTTTTTTTGCCAAGAAAATGGCGGTGGAGAAGTGGCTATAAGACTCCGCTGTTTATATTGTCTGAATTATGCAGAAGTCAAACCATTTTTTTTTACAATGCTCAGTGTGCTCAGATGGAACATATTCATGGCATAAACCACTAAATACCTCTCACTGGAAATGTACTTTAATCTGCCCCGGTATCCTGTTTTCCTTGCAGTACAGGATCTTAAATCATAATATAGCACAATTAAACAGGGTTTAAGAGGCACAATGTTAGTAAAATGGGTAAGATAACCTAACCTACGGTCTAAGACACTTCAGAAATGTGTTTATCATTTTCTAATTTTTGATGTTTGTTACTATTGTCTGTCTATTTTGTCTATGCAAGGAGGTTTTGCTGTCTCTGATTACTCTTCCTAGTTCCTTCAAATCTCACTAAACCTTTTCATTGCCTGCCCACCCTCCTTATCAATTTTCATGACCAGCCTTCTTTATTTAAATCTTGTTTTGGAATGCCTTTTATCCCTAACTTGCCTGCCGACTCTTCTGATACTCTGTCTTGAACTAGATGCCCCCCCTGACTTGCCTCTATAACTCCTACTCTTGGCCTGCCTCTTATACTCCTCACCTTAACCCGTCTTCCCAACTACTCTTTTACTGTCTTTTCTCTTGATCTCATCTCCTTGGCCCAACTCTCTAAACCTTCTTCTCAGCCTTCTTAAACTCACCTGCAGAACATACCTCTCTAACCCTCTTCAGGGTCTTTCCTCTCCTTTACAGGCTTCTCTAATTCTTTCTCCCACCCATCTCCATGGTGCACCTCTCTAACTCCTCCCTTTGGACTGCATCTCTAACTCCGCTCCCAGGTCTAACACCCTAACTGGTCTCTTGGCTTACCTCTTCAACCCTTGTAATTGGCTTTTCTGTCGTACCCCTTTCCTTAGCCTGCATCTCTAATCCCTCTCCAAGGCCTCCCTAACTCATCTTCTTGGCCTACTTCTAAAAGTCCTCTCTAGGGCCTGCCTCTTGAGTCTCAAAGCCCTATAATTTGCTTTTTTCTGTCTAACCCCTCCGTTTGTCTTGATTCTCTTACCCCTTTCTTTGACCTGCCTCTGTTACAGCCTTCTTTGGGGTGGTTCTCTAATCGCTTTCCTTGACCTGCCTCCGTGAACCCTCTCCTTGCTTTGCCTTTCTGATCCCTCTCTTTGGCATGCTGCTCTAACTCTTCTCCATTGCCTACCTCTCTAACTTCTCTACATGGTCTTCCTCTCGGACCTTCTCCTTGGCCAACCTCTCCAACTTCTTATCTTGGCCTGCCTCTCTAACCCCTCTCCTTGGTCTGTGTCTCTTACTCTTCCCCATGGCCTGCATTTTAATTCCCGTTCAGAAATTCCTTACTGGGGCCTGCCTATCTATCTCCCCCTCGGGGCTTTTCTCTCTACCTGTCTCTTAATTTCTTCTCCTTCCTTTGTGTCTAACTCCTCTACTGGCCCCATCTCTTTTTTTGCAGCCCCTTTACTTTTTTTTTACAATACTTCCTTACCTTTCTTTCTTTCCTAAATCTATCAAAAAATCTTTATGAAACTGTTCCTGGAATGCCTACTTAATCTTTAACCTGGACTGCCCTTATCTCCTTAAATTTTTTCCTGCCCAACCTGTTTCCCTCTATGCTGGCATGCCTAATCCCCCCTATCATCTGGCTTAGTTTGCATGTTTTCTCTAACCAATTTACTTCCTTTCTTAAGATCCCCCGTGCCTTTCTTATCCTGTCAATGCTTAAAAAGGTAAACTTTTCCAAAAATTGATATTTCAGTTTGGGGTGAAGACTATTGAATAGAATCAACTGCTGGCATCTTACACCTTTGAAGGCTCTAGTGGTGAGATTTTTTTCTCCTGAGGAAGCACGTGTCTCTTCCCACTTCTTCAAAGCTTTATTAATGGTGTGAAAATCTTCCAGTTGGACTCCCGAGTTGGAGTCGTTTGTTCTACATTATCCAGGTCTATTTGCGTGGTTGCCTCAATTGAAAGGCTGATGCAATTGGCCAGAACTCACTACTGGACTCCCTGAGAGATATTAGTCAGCGACGTACTCGGATTTATTTAATAAAGCCGGAGAGTGCAAAATCAGGCTCACTTCTGCTTAGAAACCAATCAGCTTCCAGGTTTGAATGGCAAAGCTTGATTGAACAAGCTGAGGTTAGAAGCTAATTGGTTTCTATGCAGAAGTGAGCCTGATTTTGCACGCTTCGGTTTTAGTAAATAAGCCCCACTGTTTAACTTCCCAACTGAGATACTATATTTAAATGTGGGGGGTGACCTTTAACCTATTGCCTGGTCTGCTTAAAGGGAAAAAATGGAGAATCTTCAGCGAGCACATATTTTAGAATAGAATTGCAGAGTTTACCTTTAAATCATTTTGGTTTTGGTTTTTCACATTTTTGCAAGCTTGCCCTTCCACGGTTTTTCTGGATTAAAGCGGAACTAGTCTTTTTTTCTTAAATTGTGAGCAGGCAGGCTGTTTATTTCAGAAATAGACATGCAATGTCTTTTCTGCAGTAAAATAAACCTACCTGCCTGCTTGAAGCCTTCCTTAGAATGTAGGTGGAGCTGAGCATGCGCAGTTCAGTATACATTCCAGCACAGTGCCTTTGTGCTAAGGTGACTTCACTCCTACGCATCCATGGGAGTTTTATCATCCCGCACTGGCCAATCAAGATGGCCGAAGACCGGCACCCAGAAGAAGCCAATGAGGAAGTGCCAGCTCTGGTGAGGGGCCACTCAGGCGTGGCCAATGTAGATTTATAGACCCCCCCTAGTGGGATCTCCTAGTTGCTCAGTACAATTAATGTATCTCAACAGTTGAAAAAAATATTGAAAGCAAAATGTACGACTTTAATGGTGCTGAAACATCTCAGGACTGAACAAACATTGATTAAAAAAGCCTTCTTACATTTTATTGCATGCACAAAGGTTCAAAACAGTTCCTATTTGAAACATTCACAATTAAAATATACCAGACACTCCCAGCTTTTCGTTCCACCGTACCCGTGAATAAAAAATAAACCAAAATTGAACAATACAAATATAGAAATATCAACTCTGTACAGTGGAACTTCAAGAACTGTAAAATCTTAACGCATTTCTCTGCTTTTTGCTTCTTCAGGAGATAAATTGTGAACTGGTATAACAATGCAGGGTGTGCCATCTGCAGCCAATAAGGAGGAGGCGCTTTTTTCTGTGTGGTACAACTGGACATCTATGCACAGCTAATCCATGATGGTTCAAATATTGTGAGCAGAACCTTGGCGTCATTGGCCCTCTACTCTGCCCAGCATTGGGATTTTGGTTGCTAGGCTCTCCTCCATATGTATGCCCTGGGGTTAACAGGTTTTTGGGTGATTCCATCATCTGTGAATTTCCTCTTTTTGTCCTTTCTCCTTGCTGGTTGCAGACGGCGTCCCCTGTATTATTATACCAGTTCACAATTTATCTCCTGAAGAAGCAAAATTCAGAGAAACCCGTCAAGATTTCACAGCTCTTGCAGTTCCGCTGTACAGAACCAATATTTGTATATTTGTATATTTGTATTGTACAATTTTGGTTAGTTTTTTTGTAATGGGTATGGTGGCCAAAAAGCTGGGAGTGTCTGGTATATTTTAATTGTGAATGTGTCAAATAGGAACTATTTGTAACCTTTTTGTAATGTAAGAAAACTTTTTAATCGATCTTTGTTCATTCCTGAGATGTTTTAGCACCCTCAAAGTCACACATTTTTTTATTAATATTTTTTCAGTTCACAATACAGGGATGTGGTTTTGGTTTACCCACTCATGCTATGTTCATATTAACAGTTTCTCAACAGTTGTTAAGATATCAGCCACATGGGGAGAGCATTGTTTTCAGTGACTTGCATTGTGAGAAGGAGCAGTAAAGCACAACCATTGTGCAGTACAGCTTTTTGTTAAAAGCAAACATGGCTTCCCCCATATACATACATCATTTTAAATTAGAAATACAAATATGATTTTTAAATAAAATACACATTGATGATAATGTTCATCAAACAAATCTTTATATGTATAGCTATAAACATTACTAAAGGCAGGGGCGGCCCGTCCATTACCCCCCCCCCCTGTCCATCTCCGCCTTCCCTATCCATACGCTCGGCCCCTTTCAGGACACTGGCGCGTGGATTCCAATGCGGGGGGGGGGGGCTGTTTTTTTGAAGCACCGATTAAAGCCAGAGGCTCTAATATGGTTTAATATAGGGTGGGATTGGGTCGTGTGGGATCAGGTTGTGCTCCAAACTCACCCAGGTATGTTATAACAGCCAATTAATATTTGCTGTTGTAACACTGATCCTCCTCCCAGCCAATCAGGAAGCTGTTTTTTAGACACTGGTTACCCGTTTAGCTGAAAGAACAGGCGATCCTACTGGACGCTTAAGATGGAGGAGGGGAGGAGCTGGAAGCCACCTTGGAGGAGAGGACTCGGAGCCCAGCCACTTCACCACGCTGCCTGCCACCTGCCATAACCCGGCAAACAGCATGGGTTGGGGTGGCGCTCGGAGGATGGGTGGTTGTTTGCCGCCCCCCCCCCCCAAAAAAAGAGAAAGGTGTCCCTAATTGCAGTGGTTTAAAGATTTATTACGGGCACAATGGGATTAAAAACACAAGATAGTAAGAGGTCATAGACCTATAATGATTTGTCCTCGTGTCGAACGCTATTATCCTCGTCTGTCTGGGGGAGAAAGAAAGCTGTCCTGCAGCTGGCAGAGTCCCTGGGGACGTGGATTGGCGAGGAGGTGAAGATGTGATGAGGCAGCACAGGATTCCGGAACCAAGCTGCAACGCACACGTCCGATGTGAGAGGTGAAGGTGGTGGGTGGTAACGCGTTTCGGATCATGCACAGCTCCTTCGTCAGAGATCTGCATGAGGACAAATCATTATACGCCTATGACCCCTTACTATCTTGTAAGTGTTTTTAATCCCAGTGCGCCCGTAATAAATCTTTTAACCACTGCACTAAAGTGGGGTACACACTATAAGAAAATCAAGCGAACGTTCGTCCGATTTTTCTCGATGTTTCACAGCAAATCGGAACCGATGAAAGAAAATTAGTATGAAAATTCTCGTACGGCAAAGGCTTTTTTTTGTTGTTTTTATTGTTGCTGATCAAGCCCAGTCTTTCTTTTCTGATATTTGTTCTACAAAAATCATATGAAAATGGCGCACGTTTACCACTTCAGCCCCGGAAGATTTTACCCCTTTCCTGACTGGAGCACTCATTGCGATTCGGCACTGCGTCGCTTTAACTGACAATTGGAAAAAGTGTGGCTGGTATGTCCTTAATAGATAAGGCACCTCAGCCCATTGAATGGATACAATAGAGAGCAACGGGGAGGGGATTATTGTGGTGCCATGAATAACTCAACATCAAAATATAATAGAAACAAATCTTTTATTAATACAATTATAGTTAAAAAGAGGAGCCACAAATACAAAGCATTTGATCACAAATCGAAGATAATGAATAAATAAAAATATTGTGTTGACCAGTAGAATGATGGTAAGTAGCAGGCCAACTCTTCCCTACTAGTTTTGCCAAAACATTGGCTTCATCAGGGAAATGGAATATAGCGGTGATCAAAATGCATTAAAGCGGAGGTCCACCCTAAAGTGGACCTTCCGCTCATTAGATTCCTCCCCCACTCCGGCGCCACAATTGGCACCTTTCAGGGGGGAGGGGGGGTGCAGGTACCTGTACAGTACAGGTATCTGCACCCACTTCCGGGATAGCTCTCTGCGGAAAGGGGCGTAGATTACGCCCCTTTCCGAAAGTCCCCCGCTGCCTGCTGGGAAACACACAGATCCCAGAGACAGCGGGGTCCATCCTTATTGCGCAGCGCGACTCGCGCATGCGCAGTAGGGAACCAGGAAATGAAGCCGAAAGGCTCCACTTCCTGATTCCCATACCCAAGATGGCGGCGGCAGCACCCGAGAGACGATCGAGAGATCGGCTTCGGGTGCCGACATCGCGGGCGCGCTGGACAGGTAAGTGTCACTATTTTAAAAGTCAGCAGCTGCAGTATTTGTAGCTGCTGGCTTTAAAAAAAAAAAAAAACGCGGACTCCCGGCGGACTCCCGCTTTAACACTAAGAAAGAAAAACCAATCATATTATTTAATAGTAATAAATACGACGTGGCACCCAAACAAAATTGACGTCCTTTTTTCCCCACAAATAGAGATTTCTTTTGGTGGTATTTGATAACCTCTGTGGTTTTTATTTTTTGCGCTATAAACAAAAAAAGAGCGACAATTTTGAAAAAAAAGCAATATTTTTTACTTTTTGCTATAATAAATATCCACCAAAAATATATTAGATTTTTTTTTCCCCTCAGTTTAGGCCGATATGTATTCTTCTACATATTTTTGGCAAAAAAAAATTCGAAGCGTAGAAGCGTATTTAGAAGCGTATATTGATTAGTTTGCTTAAAATGGCAACGATCTGCGATTTTTCTTGTGACTGCAACATTATGACGGACACATCGGATACTTTTGACACTATTTTGGGACCACTGTCATTTATACAGCGATCAGTGCTATAAAAATGCACTGATTATTATTATTATTATTATCGATTTATATAGCGCCAACAGTTTACGCAGCGCTTTACAATGTATAGGGGGGACAACACAATTACAGTACAATACAAAAGGTACAGGAGGGCCCTGCTCGTAGAGCTTACATTCTAAAGGGAGGGGGTGGTGGTACAAAAGGTAATAGCTGCAGAGAATGATTTGATGGGGGTGCAAATGACACTGGCAGGGGAGGGGTTAAACACTAGGGGGCGATCAAGGGGTTAAGCGTGTCCTATGGAGTGATTCTAACTGTGGGGGGGGGGGTTGGGCTTCCACTCACATGACAGCGATCACTGTTCCCGATGACAGGGAGCATGATCTCTGTCATGTTGCTAGGCAGAATGGGGAAATGCCTTGTTTACAAAGGCATCGCTCCGTTCTTCCGCTCCTTGACACGATCGCGCACCCCCGGCGGACATTGAGTTACGGAGCACGCGGTGGGCCCACAATGCCCCCTCTTAAAGGGGGACGTACACGTACGTCCTTTTTGCCCACCCGTGCAATTCTGCCGACGTATACCGGCGTGCATCGATTGGGAAGGGGTTAAACGAAAATCCTTCGTTCTGTTGGAGTTTGTCCGTCCGGGAATTTTTCGTACGTAAATTCGGAGTCGGCTGACGAAAGTTGTGTACATACTATACGAAAATCTTACGAAAATTCTTTGGACGAAAATGTTCGCCCGATTTTCTTATAGTGTGTGCGAGTCTTTAGATCCAGGCTCCTTTCTCTTTCCTTTATGAGCTGCTTCTTCTCTACAAAGTGCTGCCTTCAGTGACATCTCTCCGCTGCTACAAAGGAGCGCATACCCAGCTTCACCTGGGCGCCCTCATCTCTCCTTCCTTTCTATAGATCAGGGATATGCAATTAGCGGACCTCCAGCTGTTGCAAAACTACAAGTCCCATCATGCCTCTGCCTCTGGGTGTCATGCTTGTGGCTGTCAGAGCCTTGCTATGCCTCATGGGAATTGTAGTTCTGCAACAGCTGGAGGTCGGCTAATTGCATATCCCTGCTATAGACGTTAATACATTCCCTTTAATCAGCCAACTCTCCCCAAACCATTCCTTGGCCCGCCTAACCTCTCTACCTCTTCTTTGGCTTGCCTTCTGTTTCCTGACCCTATATTGTCTTGTCTCACACCCTAACCCCTTAATTTATAGAGCATGACTGTAGCACTTTAATCTGCATTATGCTGAAAGATTAAAATACATATAAATGGTAAATTAAAAAAAAAAAAATTTTTAAAAAAATCTTTGAACCTATTCCCAGTAGCCAGTCTGATATACCAGTTCAATAAGTTAGCCTTTTTTTTTTCTAAAACTGGCACTTGACCCATTTTATTTTTTATGGGACTTTAGAATAAAAATTCTATCCACTTGGGAATAAGTTGACAACAGCATACACTGCACACAAATAATATTACGTGTTAAGATTATATTCATGTATTTAAAAAAAATTTTTAAAAAAATAAAAAAATAAAAACGTCATTATTGAGGGGGGTGGTCAGTCGACCTATTTTGTTCTTTCACGTCTTCAAATGCATATATTTTCAGACTAGGTGTCCTGTGTCTTGATAAACATTCCGCAGCTGAACAACTGGAATAAAGACAAATGGATCAAATAAATAGGAAGTCTGGTGATTTTTTTTTATGAAACCTTTTATTTATTTTTTAATGAATCTTCTGTTTCAAAAGCTGCTTTATGCATTGACATGCCTCCTCCTTAGACCCTGTCTGCCGGGACTGTATGGCCATCTGCTGACTCAGCACTATCCACAGGCAGCTGAAAGCGGAGTTCCGCTTAAAAAAAAAACAAAAAAAAAACATAAAAGTCAGCAGCTACAAATACTGCAGCTGCTGGCATTTAATAATTGGACACTTACCTGTCCCAGGGTCCAGACATGTGGGGGGGGGGAATCGAAGCCCCGCTCGTCTCCCCCCCGGCATTGTGATGTGGGCGCCCGGCTGTGGCTTTCACAGCCGGGGACCCACTGCGCATGTGCAAGCCGCGCAATCAGCTGGAACCTGTCATGTGTCCCAGATGATTGCCTAAAGGGAGGGGGGAGAGATGATCTCCCTTCCGGCGCTGAGGGAAGTGGCGTAAGGAGCCGAGGTGAGTAAAGAGGCAGATCATGAGGGACCCCCTAGAAACAGGCATTAAAAGGGTTGTAAAGGTAAACGTTTTTTCACCTTAATGCATTCTATGCATTAAGGTGAAAAAACATCCTACAATACCAGCCCCCCCCCCCCCCCATTTTACTTACCTGACTCCTTGAAAGTCCCGCGCCCGTCCCCGACATCCTCTTCGCTGATCAGCCTGGCCGTTGATTGGTTACAGTGGATGGATTGAAAGCAGCGCAGCCATTGGCTTGCGCTGCTGTCAATTACATCCAGTGATGCGGCGCACTGCGGGCGGGGCCGAGTGATACAGTGAGCGGCTATGGCCGCCGGCTGTATCACTGGAGCGTGCCCACAAGCACTCCTCACCATGCGAGGGAGCTTGCATGACGGTATGGAGTCCTTGTGGGGGGGGGCCGAGACAGCCGCCGAGGGACCCCAGAAGAGCAGGTTCGGGGCCTCTCTGTGCAAAACGAGCTGCACAGTGGAGGTAAGTATTACATGTTTGTTATTTAAAAAAAAATAAAAAATTCTTTAGTGATCCTTTAAGAGGTGAGTAAAAAAATAAAAAATTTCCAAATGTTTTTTTTTTTTTGTTTTTCATGCACATTAATGAATTATTATTATTTTTATTTTTTTTTGTGGTGGAACTCCACTTTATCTCTTCAATAAGATACTGAAATTATATCCAGTTCAATATTACTTCAGCTGATTCCAGTACAAATTATGTATTTCCAGTCTTTTGAAGTGTAAGAAGACAATGACTTTACTGACCACTGTCTCTGTGAAAAACGAACACTGGAACATGGAAGATGTGGGGGTCTAGCTGGGGCTATAGCAACTAGCACTAAACAGGATGAGAGACAGAGGAAGATACCAAAATCATATTAGTAAACAAGTTCTAATGGCCAGAAACTGCCACTGGATGTCAGCATACAACTGAAAAATGGGAAGCAGTATCCCAATTGCATAGTTACTATGAGTGGCTGTCACAGCGGTCACATGATGGGGAGCCTGTCCAATGGTCAGTGTGTCAGAAGTGGCACCTTGGAGCCCCATGGAACCATATGCTGAGTGTCAAGCCAGTTTTGTAAAGGTGATCATTTTTGCAATGCTGTGGACATCCACACCCGGACACGTCTTGGGGAGCCCAAGACTGCTGTAAGAGGCCAAGGCGGCTTCACACAGAGGAGATGGAGGAACATCGGATCCCTGATTTCCTCTGTGATGAATGAACCTGGAAGCAACAAGGGTTATTAAAGAGGAAGTAAACCCTCTCTAATAAAAAAAAACTAAAAAAAAACACCCTGCAGGACAAAGGCATAATGAGCTAGTATGCATAGCATACTAGCTCATTATGAATTACTTACCTGAGATGGAAGCCCCCGAAGGGACCCTCGTCCACATCCTCCGTCGCCCGCCATGATACCCGGAGTGACTTCTGGGTATTGCTGCTCCGGCGCTGGGACTGGCCAGAGCTGCGATGACCCCCCCGGCGCATGCACGTGGGAGCCGCTAGTGACAGCATGATAGCCTTCACTAACGGCACGCTGAGTGCACCTGCGCTGTTGTCTATGGCGCGCATGCGCCGTAGACTTTGGTGCCTGTTTTTAGGGAAATATCTCCTTAACTATGTAGGTTTAGGAGATATTTCTTGCACCTACAGGTAAGCCTTAATCTGGGTTTACATGTAGGTTAAAGCGGTCTGTAAGAGTTTACAACCACTTTAAGTCGCTCCCGGTCTCACAGTCGTCATTCCCTGGCTGTTATAGACAAGGAAGCAGCTAACCAAGCATGGTCTGTGCTTGGTTAGCTGATTTGGATGGCAGGAGAGACATCAGAGGTCTAATAAACCCATAAAAACCGCCTATCATCTGAACAAAGCTATCACAAAGGGGCTTGTTAGCCAGCTTGCTATGACAATAAGATTAAAAAAAAAAAAAAAAGGAAATAAATTAATATATATATTTAAAAAAAACATTTTAAAGCACCCTGGTCCCCTGTGCAAACATGCAAATGCAAATGTCAACAGCGATTGCATCACACTTATATCTCCAGGAAGTAACGGTGTGGGAGCCCAATTTCTAGGCCCTTATCTCAAGATTAACTCTAAGATAATAATTATATAAACTTTTTTAACTGCTTCCAGTCTGTGCCAATTCTCACATTTCTCTCCTATGTGTAAAAATCTTTTTTTGTTTGTTTTTTGTTTTTTGGTGGGTGTTGCATATTTTTTATGTCACATGATATCTGTGCAGCGCTTTTTCAATTGCAATTTTGTTGGAGAAATAAATTTATTAAATTTTAATTTGAAAAAAAAACACAAAAATTAAAAGACGATGTTAGGCTGAAATAGATTCCAAACATATCATGCTTCAAAATTGTGTACGCCCGTGGAACAGCGACAAACTGTGGTACCCAAAAATCTAAATGGGCCATGCTTTAAAAGCCTTTACAGGATTCCAGTTCAGACCTCCTCGGTGCTAGAATTATTGCTCTCGCTCTGACATTGTTAGCAATACCTCACGTGTGGTGCAATCACTGTTTAGATATGCGTGCGGGACCAACACGTGCTTTTGCGTGTGAGCATGGGGCACTTTAAAAAAAAAATGTTTTTCATTTTATTTTTAATTTTTTTTTTTTTTTTTTTTAACACTGTAGCTTTTTTTTTTTTTTTAGCAACTTTATTTCTATCACAAGGGATAAACAACATCCTTTGTGATAGCATAGGCCATGACAGGTCCCCTTTATGGAGAGATCTGGGGGTCTGTTGGAGGCCAGATGTCTCCTCTGGCCTCCAAAGCAGCCAATCAGACACAGATTGGTCTGACCAGCTGCTTCACTGGGCGGTAAACACAGAACCAAAACCGGAAGTGACAAAATCCTCATCGCTTCCGGTTTCTGACATCACACAGTGAGAGGAACAACATTAGTTCCTTTCACTGTGTCCCAGAAACCGAATGCTGCTGGCAGGGACGTTTTTAAGGCAGGGCAAAAGGGGTAGCTGGCCCTGGGCCCTGCCATTGTTGTGGGGCCCAAAGCAGCTGCTTCATATTTGCCAACTATCCTGGTTTAAATTTCTTCATCCCTTGAGGTTTTAGTCCTGTGCTGTGTCCCAATATCTCAGTGTGAAGTGCTGCTACTAATGCTGCCCAGCTGTGCCTTATTGTTGTAATACAGATGACTCACCTGCAGACTCTGTTTACATGTAAATTACTGGCATTCATATGTAAATAGCGGCGGCATTCATTTGTAAATAGTGGAGGCCGGAGAAGCAGAAATCATGTGCTGTAACCTCTAGTAACTAATCAGTGAGCCATAATATGTGCTGTAACCTCTAGCAACCAGTCAGTGAGCGGTAATGATACACTGTAACCTCTGGCAACCAAAAGCAATAGCTGCTTGATCTGATTCAGTAAACTGATTTTGAGTCTAGCTGCTATTTATTGTATGTATCAGAGCAGGTGGAGAGCAAAACTGCATGGGGGGAGGGGCCCCAAGAAAAGTTTTGCCCAGGGTCCAATCAATATTAAAGATTGCCCTGGCTGCAAGTCGCTTCTTTACCGGGCTCCCTAATTGGACGGGAGAGCCCAGTAAAGGCGATATCCTGGGGGGGGGGAGCTCTCGTTCCACCACCTGTCAAAGTAATCCAGCAGCTGCAGAGCCGCTTGCATTACTTTTACAAAAAAGAGAATCGCCAACAGAGAAAAAATGATTATACCTTCGGCCATTAAAAAACAGCTTAAGTACAGGAAAGTGGTTAAAGCATCACTGATCATCATTTATGGGCAAATCACGAGCATCTGCAATTTTACACTTTGACACATTTGATATTAGGGTCTTGATACAGGAATCGGTATCAGTGCCGATACTAAGCATTTGCGCTACTCATACTCCAATAGCTGAAACTGATAACTTTGTATGTAGGAATAATATAATTAATAACCCCGCTTTCAATTAAGCCAAAATTAAAAATAGAAATATATAATATTAAAAAAAAAAAATACTTGTACTTATATATTTCTTATTTTATATATTTCTGTTTTTAATTTTTGTTTAATTAAGAGCATGGTTATTAATGATATTCTTCCTACTATCTTTTGGCCAAATATGGTCTTATAATGAGCGGCTCTTAATTAATATATTTAAATTACATCAATTTTAATTTTTTTCACAAATTCTACATCCATTTGGCGCCAGGGGTGGACTGACAACTCATGGGGCCCCCGGGCAATAGGAGATTATGGGGCCCCCGGCCAATAGGAGATTATGGGGCCCCCAGGCAATCCGAGATTATGGGCCACACAGTATATATACACACAGTATACACAGACACGTTTCTATTGGCTGAGAAGGTACTGGAGGGGTGGGGCAGCTATAATCTCAGGATTTTTAGACCAAAAGGATGTCGGTAAGGGACATTTCAGAGACACATGTAAAAAAAAAACACAGATTTTTACATACTGTCCCTGGTTTTACTGAGGCTGGCAACCCTGATGGGGGCCCCTAGTGGCTCGGGGACCTTGGTCAGTCCACCACTGTTTGGCACAGATATAGGACTGGGTAGTCCATCACTTTTAAAGAATCACGTGATTTGAACAGAAATGTGGTGCGATTTCTGTCTGAATTAGATGCGTTTTTACCCCACAGCTCCTGTGTGAGCCCGGGCTTATCATTATTGACTTCAGCATGGGTTCACACAGGAGCGGTTTGGGAAACCGCATGGTATTTGGACAGGAATCGCAACGCATTCTTGTTCAAAACGCATGCGATTCTTTGCAGTGCAATTTGCACAAATCATTCCCACCGCAATGGTATTGGTACAGAATCAGTAAAAAAGCGGTATTGGTGCATCCCTATTTGGTACATACTCTGTAAATGTAAATGTCCAGAATAGTGTTCTCCCTTACATCAGGTGCCCCCACCAGAGTAATTCATTACATTGGGTGCCCCCATAAGACTACCCCCATAAATTAGTTGTCACCATCAGAGTATCCCCTTATATCAGGTGTCCCCATCAGAGTGCCCCTTTAGGTAAGGTGTCCCCATTAGTACCCCTTTACATCAGGTGTCCCAATTACAGTGCCACCTTACATCAGGTGTCCCCATCAGTGCCCCTTTACATCAGGTGTCTCCATCAGAGTGCCACCTTACAATAGGTGTCCCCATTACAGTGCTACCTTACATCAGGTGTCTCCATCAGAGTGTCCCCTTACACCAGGTGTCCCCATCAGTACCCCTTTACATCAGGTGTCCCCATTACAGTGCCACCTTAGATCAGGTGTCCCCATCAGATTGCCCCTTTACATTAGATGTCCCCATCAGAGTGCCCCTTTACATCAAGTGTCCCCATTACAGTGCCCCTTTTTCATCAAGTGTCCCCATCATAGTACATATGAATAAAGAAAGAAAGACTTATTATTGTTACTCAAGGCTGATGAAGAGAACATCCTCGAAACACGTTAGCGCACCTTTTGAATGCCTGTCCTTGTATGGGCGTGCCTGTTTTTAAAAACACGTTTTTAATGTGAATATGTTGTTAACCTGCTTTTATGAATACGTAGATACTTTGCATATGCTTTTATCATTTTTTTATGTGAATAAACTTTATACATCTTTTGATCAAAGCGTCAGATCACGCGCCTTCCATCTTTTCTTCTTCACCTGGCTCTTTTCGGACCACCCCTGGTCAGCTTAGGCAGTGGGACACGCACAATCATTTGTTAAATTCACTGCCTTTGAAAGTACTACCACCCTATACCAGCAGCACCTTCACAAGCGCAGGAGTAATTCATTCTTTCTTTATTCATATTTACTATGAAGGGGACACCTGATGTAAAGGGGCACTGTAATGGGGACACCTGATGCAAAGGGGCACTCTTAAGGGGACACCTGACCTGTCCCCCTTTACATCAGCTGTCCCCACTACAGTGCCACCTTACATCTGGTGTCCCCATCAGTGCCCCTTTACATCAGGTGTCCCCATTACAGTGCCACCTTACGTCAGGTGTCCCTTTCAGTCCCTCTTTACATAAGGTGTCCCCATTACAGTGCCACCTTACATCTGGTGTCCCCATCAGTGCCCCTTTACATCAGCTGTCCCCATTACAGGGCCACCTAACATCAGGTGTCCCCATCAGTGCCCCTTTACATCAGGTGTCCCCATTACAGTTCCACCTTACATCTGGTGTCCCCATCACAGTGCCCCTTTACAACAGGTGTCCCCATTGCAGTGCCACCTTACATCAGGTGTCCCCTTCAGAGTGCTTCTTTATATCAGGTGTCCCCATCAGTGCCCCTTTACATCAGGTGTCCCCATTACAGTGCCACCTTACGTCAGGTGTCCCTTTCAGTGCCCCTTTACATCAGGTGTCCCCATTACAGTGCCACCTTACATCTGGTGTCCCCATCAGAGTGCCCCTTTACATCAGGTGTCCCCATTACAGTGCCACCTTATGTCAGGTGTCCCCTTTAGAGTGCCCCCTTTATATCAGGTGTACCCATTAGTGCCCCTTTACATCAGGTGTCCCCATTACAGGGCCACCTAACATCAGGTGTCCCCATCAGTGCCCCTTTACATCAGGTGTCCCCATTACAGTGCCACCTTACATCTGGTGTCCCCATCAGAGTGCCCCTTTACATCAGGTGTCTCCATTACAGTGCCCCATTACGTCAGGTGTCCCAATCAGTGCCCCTTTACATCAGGTGTCCCCATTACAGTGCCACCTTACATCTGGTGTCCCCATCAGAGTGCCTCTTTACATCAGGTGTCCCCATTACAGTGCCACCTTATGTCAGGTGTCCCCTTCAGAGTGCCCCTTTACATCAGGTGTCCCCATCAATGCCCCTTTACATCAGGTGTCCCAATCAGAGTGCCACCTTACATCAGGTGTCCCCATCAGAGTGCCCCTTTACATCAGGTGTCCCCATTACAGGGCCACCTAACATCAGGTGTCCCCATCAGTGCCCCTTTACATCAGGTGTCCCCATTACAGTGCCACCTTACATCTGGTGTCCCCATCAGAGTGCCCCTTTACATCGGGTGTCCCCCATTACAGTGCCACCTTACATCAGGTGTCCCCATGAGTGCCCCTTTACATCAGGTGTCCCCATTACAGTGCCACCTTACATCTGATGTCCCCATCAGAGTACCCCTTTACATCAGGTGTCCCCATTACAGTGCCACCTTACATCAGGTGTCCCCATCAGTGCCCCTTTACATCAGGTGTCCCCATTACAGTGCCACCTTACATCTGATGTCCCCATCAGAGTATCCCTTTACATCAGGTGTCCCCATTACAGTGCCACCTTACATCAGGTGTCCCCTTCAGAGTGCCCCTTTACATCAGGTGTCCCCATCAGAGTGCCACCTTACATCAGGGGTCCCCACCAGAGTGCCCCTTTACATCAGGTGTCCCCATTACAGGGCCACCTAACATCAGGTGTCCCCATCAGTGCCCCTTTACATCAGGTGTCCGCATTACAGTGCCACCTTACATTTGGTGTCCCCATCAGAGTGCCCCTTTACATCAGGTGTCCCTATTACAGTGCCACCTTACATCTGGTGTCCCCTTCAGAGTGCCCCTTTACATCAGGTGTCCCCATTACAGTGCCACCTTACGTCAGGTGTCCCCATCAGAGTGCCACCTTACATCAGGGGTCCCCATTACAGGGCTACCTAACATCAGGTGTCCCCATCAGTGCCCCTTTACATCAGGTGTCCCCATCAGTGCCCCTTTACATCAGGTGTCCAAATTACAGTGCCACCTTACAGCAGGTGTCCCCATCAGCATGCCCCCTTAACATAATATGCGCCCCAATAGTGTGCCCCCACTAACATATGTGCCTATCAGTGTTCCCCCTTAACATAAAATGTGCCCATCAGCATGCCCCTTATTTTATGTTAAGGAGCACTCCGATGGGTACATTTAAAGTGGTTGTAAACCCTTACAAACCACTTTGACCTACAGGTAAGCCTAGATTAAGGCTTACCTGTAGGTCCAAGAAATATCTCCTAAACCTATATGGTTTAGGAGATATTTGGCCGAAAACAGGCGCCGTAGACAGCGGCGCGCAGGCGCACTGAGCGCGGCATTCTCAACGACGGACCTGCCGCGCGTGTCGGCTCCCGTGCGCATGAGCGGGAGTGACGTCATCGCGGCTTCGCCGAGATGACGTCGGCTGAGCTGCGAGACCCCACCAAGAAGATGGATGCGGCGGACTACAGGGGACAGTGGTGACTTCGCTGGCTCCTGTGTCAAGTAAGTGACACATAATGGACTACTATGCGATGCGATGCGATGCGATGCACAGTAGTCCATTATGCTTTGGCTTTGCAGGGAATGAAATAGGAAGTAAACTCATCAGGGTTTACTTCCTCTTTAAAGATTTTAATCTCTGTGTGAAAGATCTAAAAACCGCCCCAGGCAGCAAAGGAGGCGGATTTGTTGGCAAAACAAATTTTCTTTGCGGAAGCAAAAGCAAAAATAAATAGTCTGAGTTCCTGCAGGGAAATTATGCAAAGTACTTGTGTACATCGGTTATGGAGACATCGGCCACACCACGCTAAAGCTGCAGCATAGATATGGATATAATAAGACTGGCACCACGAGGGATGGCATTGTATTATCTTGTGACTGTAAGTAGCACCTTATTCTTGTGTTTTCTGATGGCAGTGCCCCCCCCCCCCCCGTCCCCCACAGGAACTCTGCAGAATGAAGTCTGCCTGGATCAGACAAGGCAAGCCAGCAGCCGAATATTATCAATGTATTTTCGAATGAATATGAGGTTCATGCCAAGGGGCAAAAAAAGGGCATTTACTCTGAAGTCATCAATGGACTTGCAAGGTAAAGAGACAGGAGTAGTGAGGTTAAAGGGGTTCAATTACTAAATGCAAATAGACGATGCACTCTGCAAGAGCAGCTGCTCTAGAGCTTTATTAACCACTTGCTTACTGGGCACTTAAACCCCCCTCAGTCCCAGACCAATTTTCAGCTTTCAGCGTTGATGCACTTTGAATGACAATTGCGCGGGCATACAACACTGTACCCAAATGACATTTTTATCATTTTTTTCCCACAAATAGAGCTTTCTTTTGGTGGTATTTAATTACAGCTCGGAGTTTTATTTTTTGCTAAACAAACAAAAAAAGATGCAAAAAAAAAAAAAATCATGTTTAATAGTTTCTTATAAAATTTTGCAAACAGGTCATTTTTCTCCTTCATTGAAGTGTGCTGATGAGGCGGCACTGATAGGCTGCACTGGTGGGCACTGATAGGCTGCATTGGTGGGCACTGATAGGCTGCACTGGTGGGCACTGATAGGCATAGTTAAGGCGGCACTAATTGGCACAGATAAGGTGGCACCCATAGGCACAGATAAGGCAGTACTGATTGGGCACAGATAAGGCGGCACTGATGGGCAAAGATGGGCACAGATAAGATGGCACGGATGGGTGGCACGGATGGGTGGCATGGATGGGTGGCACTAAGGGGCACTGATAGGTACCATTGATAGATGGGACTGATGGGCACTGATAGGTGGCTCTGATAGGTGGCACTGCTGGGCACTGATGGGCGGCACTGCTGGGCACTGATGGGCACTGGTAGATGACACTGATGTGCACGGATATGTGGCACTGGGGTGCAGCACCTTTCTTGAGGCAGATTGTGGGCACTGCTGGGTGGCACTGTTGGCACTGCTGGGTGGCACTATGGGCACTGCTGGGTGGCACTGACGGGGGGCACTTATTTTTTAATGAGGTGGCACTGGCAGGGGGCAGGTGGGCACTGGCAGGGCTGGCCGTGATCGGGACTAATGTCCCGATCATGGCCACCGGCTCCGTTGTATCACATGATCAGCTGTCATTGGCTGACAGCTGATCACGTGATAAGGGGTCGGGATCGACCCCTTGCTCGGATCAGTGATCAGGCGAGTCTCATAGACTCGCCGATCACAGAGCGCGCCGCGCACGCCCCTCAGGGGGCGCGCAGGGCGCTCGTGCACGGGACGATGTCTATTGACATCGTCCCGGCAAAGGAGGTCCGCGCTGTAGCCGTCATTCGGCTATAGCGCAGGTCTCAAGTGGTTAATGAGGGGTAGCTCTGCTGACTTCCATCATTCAATTGTGTGCAAGCAAAAATGCTGTTTTTTTTCTATTTTCCTTGCACGTGATTGGCTATTCCCTGCAAAGTGAAGCTTTGCCTCATTTACTAAGCTCTGAAGCAAATGCACTTGCACAGCCTGTTTGCCTTTAGTAAATCAACCCCTTAGTGTCTGGATTGAGACAAGTACACACTATAGAGGGATATGCTTTGTTCATATTTTATGTCTGAATTTAACGTAAAAAAAAGGGGGCAAACATTTGGAGTTGATTTACTAAAAGCAAATAGACTGCACACTTCGCAAAGTGTCATTGTACTCTCCAAGAGTATTTGCTCCAGGACTTGGTAAATGAGGAGAGCTTCACTTTGAAAAGAATACCCAATTACATGCAAAGAAACAAAAAAATTCATTTTTGCTTGCACATGATTGGATGATGGAAGTCAGCAGAGCTTCCCCTCATTTACTAAGCTATGGAGCAGAGCTGCAACTGCACTTTGCAAAGTGCACAGTCTATTTTACTTTAGTGAACCAGCCCCATTTTCTCGCGTTGTAAAACAAATGGAATCCTTTGGCACTGTGCATGCTACACAGCGTAACCAGCCGCGGGCTAAAACGGGCCGTTTAGTGCCCCAAGGAAATGACAACT